>NC_138202.1:349853585-350491085 GCF_964194415.1 Vipera berus
GTCATTTCTCACTCAAAAGAGTCCCTCTCGAATTCCGTTGACTCTTATCTACTGCCAATTTGCTTTGACCGTTAGTACTTCCGATTTTTGTAGGGAGTGTTAGCTTGCAATAAACCTATATTCATTTGAACCGCATTGACTCCTGATTTCCTGTGCTTGACAATTCTAGTCCAATGCGTTGCCTTCTTCAGTGGCCAAGGCATGTCCACAAGCAGTATCTGCCCCCAAGCCTGAGGTAACACTGAACCTTGATAGGCCTATCCTCAAGAATCCTGTCCTTTATCCATTCCTCTTTGGATTGAATCCAGGTTAGAAGCCATTACCACAAAATGAAATTCAATGGTGAAAAAAGTAAGGTTCTACATTTAGGCAGGAAAAATCAAATGCATAGGTATAGTATAGGTGGTACCTTGCTCAATAGTAGTAACTGTGAGAGGGATCTCGGAGTCTTAGTAGACAATCACTTCAATATGAGCCAGCAGTGTGCTGCAGCTGCCAAAAAAGCCAACACAGTGCTAGGCTGCATTAACAGAGGGATAGAATCAAGATCAAGTGAAGTACTAATACCACTTTACAATGCTTTGGTAAGGCCACACCTGGAATACTGCATCCAGTTTTGGTCACCACGATGTAAAAAAGATGTCGAGACTCTAGAAAGGGTACAGAGAAGAGCAACCAAGATGATTAGGGGGCTGGAGGCTAAAACATATAGGGAACGGTTGCTGGAATTGGGTATGTGTAGTTTAATGAAGAGAAGGGTGAGGGGTGACATGATAGCAGTGTTCCAATATCTCAGGGGCTACCACAAAGAAGAGGGAGTCAAGCTATTCTCCAAAGCACCTGAAAGCAGGACAAGAAGCAACGGATGGAAACTAGTCAAGGAGAGAAGCAACCTAGAACTAAGGAGAAACTTCCTGACAGTTAAAACAATTAACCAGTGGAACAACCTGCCTCCAGAGGTGGTGAATGCTCCAACACTGGAGGTTTTTAAGAAGAGACTGGACAGCCATTTGCCTGAAATGGTATAGGGTTTCCTGCCTGAGCAGGGGGTTGGACTAGATGACCTCCAAGGTCCCTTCCAACTTTATATTATTATTATTATTATTATTATTATTATTATTATTATTATTATTATTATTATTATTATTATTATTATTATTATTATCTTGTGTCAATGAATGCTAGACGTTTATCAGTTGCCTGTTTTAAATCTCTTTCTAATCAACTTCATTGGAAGACCCTTGTCTTACGCTTTGGCAGGAGCGAGAATTTTATCCTTGTCCATTTTCAGCATGTTGTGTATGATTCTTTACAACATAATCACGTTCTCCCCGAAAGCTGCCATTTCTCTAAGCTAAAGAGTTCCAAACCCCTAATACAGGGGTCCCCAACCTGTCAGCCACAGCCCACTACTGGGCCATGGCCTAATCACCATGGGGCTGCATGAGTGGTCCCATGGTGCATGTGTGTCTGCACGCCCGTGTGCAGCCCCATTCGCGCAAGCAGCACCACGGGCATCAGGGGAGTTCGTGGCCCCACTCGCGTGAGCATCATTAGGGGTGTTTGCAGCCCTACTAGTGTGAGCGTTGTCATGGGTGCTTGTGGTCTCACTCGCGCTCACATCGCCATGGTTGTCGTGGGAACTCATGCAAGCAAATGCACCTGCCCTCCCACAAAATTATCCACTCTTTCCCCCCTCCTCACCAGCCCCAGAAAGGTCAGGGAACTTTGCCCTAATACATGACACCCCATGCACAAACACATATTTATTGAATTACCATCGGCTCCGGGGTTCTGCTTGGCTTTCGGATCCAGTGTGCAAACGGGGAAATAAGCCTGATCGTCTCTTTATAGGACTCCTTGATTGATTCTTGGCTGTTGCTGCTGCTAATGGAGGCTGAAGAAAGAAACAATTGATCCTAAGTTCTGTGCAAACACACTCTGTTAATTCTATTCCACAGCGCAAGAGCCTTGTGAGGGAAGCTGAACGAGAATGAGAGTCACCAATTCAAAGCTGCCATAACTAAATGACAGCTTGAACCTAAATCAGAAGTCCCCAACCTTTTGGCCACCAGGAACCGGTTCCGTGGAGAAAAGGTTTTACACCAGGGGTGTCAAACTGCCAGCCCACGGGCTGGATGCGTCATGTGGAAGCCGCGCCCACCCCATTGCTGGCAATGGCAAAAACGTCCCGATATGTTGCACAATGTCACATGACATCACGAGTTTGACATGTCTTCTTTACACAGACTGAAGAGTGCATGGTTTTATGTGCTGCCTGCATCTCATGGATGGGGCTTTGCTTGTTTGTGCGGACCGGTTGCTAGCATGCAGCCCGGTACCTGTCCATGGACCAGGGGTTGGGGACCCCTGACCTAGATAACTCATCCAAGTTCAACACCTCAACCACTACACTACATGTAGTCCTCAAATTACAACCATTCATTTAGTGACTGTTCGAAGTTACAACGGCACTGAAAAAAGTGACTTATGACCGTTTTTCACACTTATGAGCACTGCAGCATCCCCATGGTCACACGATCAAAATTTGGACCCTTGGCAACTAGCATGTATTTATGAAGGTTGCAGTAGCCCTGGTGTTTTGTGATCACCTTTTGTGACCTTCTGACAAGCAATAAGGAAGCCATATTCACTTAACAACCATGTTACTAACTTAACAACTGTGGCGATTCACTTAAAATGGGGCAAAACTCACTTAACAATGTTTAGCAATGGAGATTGGGGCCTCAACTGTGGTCGTAAATCAAGGATTGCCTGTACTTTTTATTTCCTTAAAGTCTACTAATATACTTCCTTCCATTTAATTTGGCCTCTTTGATACCCTTTCTTCCTATAATTAAATGTCACCATTCAGTCTGTAAGCACTTTGGAGCTGGGATCCTACTGTGTTTATGTATACTGAAAGAGAACGCATTGGAGAATTCACGGAGTTGAGCAATCAAGATATTTGCTTTCGAAAAAAGAATCAAGATTTAAAACAAAGGAAGAAGTGGAGTTTGGAATGTCACAGATCCAAGCCAATCAATGCTAGGCACAGCCATTTCTTTTGCCCCAAATTCACAGAATAGACCCTCCCCCTCTTGATTCTAATGAAGAAGGGATGCAAGGAGCAGATTCCTTCTTTTAAAAGTAACGGTGAAGGATTCCCTTGTCCAGTCATGTCTGACTCTAGGGGGGCAGTGCTCATCTCCTTTTCCTGGCTGAGGGAGCCAGCATTGTCTGAAGACCCTTCTGTGATCATGTGGCCAGCATGAATATATTCCAAGGCGTACAGTATGCTGTTACCTTCAAACCGAAGTGGTACTAATTTATCTACTTGCATGCTTTCAAACTGCTAGGTGGGCAGGAGCTGGATCAAGGATGGGAGTTCACCCCATCATGTGGCGCTTGAGTCTCGAGCAAACTGCCAGCCTGCCAGTCCACAATCCCACCATCTTAACCACTAGGCCACCAAGGAAGGTACCAAAGTGGTGCCTATTTATCTAGGTGCATTTGCATACTTTTGAACTGCTAGGTTGCCAGGAGCTGGGACAGGAGTGGGAATTGACCCCATTGCCTGGCACCCAGGTCTTGAACCTGGGCTGTCAACTTTCCAGCTGACAAACTCAGCATCTTTAACCACTGTGCCCCTTTCCCTTCTTTTAGACTGAGTTAAATTGTTATGAATCGCATGGCACTTACAGAGAAGGTGGTCTTGGTTATTTCAACACTGTTGTGCACAATCCCTCCACTCAAACTCCCAGGGATTCCTCCAGGCTGGTGCTTCTTCTGGCTTCCTACCACGGTTTCCATGGAGTGGCTGCGGACTCGGATCGCTCTCTATCAGATGAAATAAGAGGAAGGTCAAGATTCAGGACTGGAAAATTTTTTGGACATTGTTGTATTACACCTAAGCATAGCTGGACCAAGCACAGTCACCTCTGAATGATATCCTTGCATAAATAAAAAGGCGCCGTCCATGCAGAAGAAGGCAGTATTAGGAAAACATTTTTCAGTCTGAAGGAGACTATGATTGGATGTTTGCAACCCAAAATAAGACCTCTCCATACTGTGACATTTTCTTGCAAATCCTATGTATATTTATACACTGACTTGT
This sequence comes from Vipera berus, assembly GCF_964194415.1. Taxonomy (NCBI): domain Eukaryota; kingdom Metazoa; phylum Chordata; class Lepidosauria; order Squamata; family Viperidae; genus Vipera; species Vipera berus. The sequence continues at coordinate 349,857,703 of NC_138202.1, forward strand.
ATTTATAGATTGACTGATTAGCTGAAAGTCAAACCATGCAACCTAATTGAACCTTAAGTCTTGATTCAAATTCCTTCAAAGGTGATAGTAGGATCTTGACCAGCCTCCCTCCCTCCCTCCCTCCATCTCTCCCTCCCTCCCCTCTTTCTTTAAGGTCCTTGGTGGTCTCTGAGCTTGGTTGTTTTCTTGCAGATGTTTCTGCAGTTCACTAATAATTTTACCTGATTGGACAATGAAATATCTGCCAGAAAATAAGCACACTCGGAGAGCACCAAAACCCTACAAATTGAGCTACAATTTGGTACCTCTCTCTTTCTCATCAACACCATACTTCTCTTATTGTTGTCACTTTTTGCTAGTATTCATACTAATAGGAAACTTGGGCCAATATTCTAGAGTAGAACACGATTATTCATATTAAAAAGAGGTCACTGTCAGGCGCAAGCCACCAGAACCACTTATGGATAGGCCCGAATGGATATTTTGTTGCTGATCACCTATATTACAAGAATCTCGCCAGACTGTCTGTCTTCCCTTGGGAAAAGGCAGATAGATATAGACCTAAAGGTTTGATCCTAGACGTTTGCTCCCTCAGACACTAAGCTGGAATGTTTCTTTACTCCCACTGGCAGGGTCCCCCCACCTTCAGCCAGCGGATCCACAACAATAACCAAAATACAGGCTGCATCTGCACAATGTTTTTGACCTAGTTATTGAATTAATCCAGTCTAGGCATCTGCATAGTATCTTGTACTATAAAGACCCATATACAGAATTAAGCAAGGTTCATATTCCATTCCCCTTCGAGAGGAATGCCTTGAATGGAGTCAGGACTACAATGCAAAGTTTTCCAGTGATTTCTGACTTGTAGTGTTTTAAGTTAAAGTCTTCCTCTTGTCAAGCTCAGTCACTGGTTACAACAGCCATGTGGGATTATTTGGCACAATACAGAAACTTTGCTATTGTTTTCTTCCTAAATACTTTCCAGTTCAGCTACGATCTTAATGGCCTCCCAGTGAAGTACTAACCAGATTCTGCTTAGTGCTGGAACCTATTGTAGACCAGTTAACTTGAAAGCCTCACAATGCACTTCTGTAATCTACTTTGATTGGCGGCAAGAATGCCACATTAACCATGCAGAAACTATTCACTGGGCAACGTATGGAAAACTGTCACTGTGCATTTCAATACAATTAAGCCTTAAGTTCAAAGTGAGAGTGCTCCGAAGCTAAATGCAACAGGGAGAGTGAGCCTTTCCTAAGGTCCTGTTTAAAAAGAGAAAGCAGATCAAGCGGAAAAGACCTATTAGACAAAAAGCATAAAGAAGGGCATTCTTTTATTACATAAGAATACAGGTAAATAACCTTGACAGGTACAAGAAACAAGGAGCCAGGATAGAGTTCAAAAGCACGGCAAATTTATTCCAAGCAGCCTATATACAAGAATCTGATCTACTAACAGTCAATGTGAATTGGTGTCAGATAAGAGTCAACAGATTAAAAGGGGGAAGGGGCTGGACTTAGATTTCTTTTGGAGGTGCGGGTACTCCAGACTGATGATGCGTTTGACCCCACCCTCAGGCTAAACCTGGTCATCTCCTACAAACCTCTTAAATTTCCAGATACATTTATCAATTCAAATTACCTACTTTGTTTCGACTTCCGGTGGCGACGCGGCGCCGAAGACAGCCGGCTCCGGGCTGTCCGCTTCGCAGCTGTGTTTATCCACCTAAAACAGCGCCGATCAGCTGTTTAGGTGGATTTGAAGCCCCCTCCTCGGGAGAAGAGGAGGGGGTGAGGCCCCAGGTAGGTGTTGAGCTCTCCGGGGCCGCCTGAGCTGTAAGTTTGGGCGGCTGAAGGATTGAGCCCCCCCGAAGCCTGGGTTGCTCCGAGCGGCGAAGCGTCTCTGCTCCGTGAATTTTGGAGCGGAGCCAGGCGCTAGAAACCACCCCTGCCAGAAGAAAAGACTTTCGAATAACAAGGTGCAGGCAGAGCGGTACAGGAGGTCAAGGTGAAGTGGACTTTTACTTTTACTCCCTGGCTCAATGGATTTTTTAGCTTTAAAGTGAAAGTACGAAATAAGTGAAAGTTGGGCAAGATGGCGGCTAAATCTTCTTCTAAAGTTCTTCGGAGTGCGGGAACTTCCCCGGTGCAACAGACATCGTTGCAAGCTTTGCTTCCTCCTGCACCTCCTGTGGCATTGACGCTTAAGGACTTACAAGATGCCTTTGCAAAGCAATCCCAGGTAATGTCAGAAATGATGGATGATAAGATGGTAAAGCTGGAGGAGAAACTGGAGAAATTGGAGGAGAGGATGGAAGAGAAGTTTAGTGCAATGGAGGAGAGGATGGAAGAGAAGTTCAGTGCAATGAGGGTAGACATTTTGTCTACAATTGAAAGTGTGGCTGAATGTGTGCAACGTTTGGACGAAAAAGTGGAGGATCTTAGTCAAAAGAACTCTATATTAGAAGTAAAGGTACTGGAGAATGAAAATTTAAGGGATAAAATGGACGGAGAATTGAGCCTTGTCCAGTACCATCAGATGCAGTATGCTATTAGTATCAGGGGCTTAAAAGAGAATCCTAAAGAAGACTTAAAGCAGCTGATTTCTGAGGCTTTGGAAGCAGTATTGGGCCAGCCAGCATCTGAAATAGAGGCAAGCATGGATAAAATTTTTCGTGTTAATTCATGGATTGCAAGGCAGAGGAAGCTACCTAGAGATGTGGTGGTCTATTTTACAAAGAGAGCAACTAGAGATGAAGTTATTCAAGCTGCTTATGATACTAAGGTTGTGGTTGCTGAGCAAGAAGTCCTGGTTCTAAAAGAGATTCCTCCAAAGATTTTAAGAAGAAGGAAAGATTTTGCATTTCTTGCACAGGAACTTAAGCAACGTGATATCAAGTTTAGATGGGAGATTCCAGTCGGATTGGTGGTGATGCACGAAGGTAAAAGATATCGTCTGGTCACCGTGGCTCAGGCGCGTGATTTCTACAGCAATGTTTTAAAAGCAACCCCTCTATCACTCTTGGAAGCTGCAAAGGGATCTGGAGAGGGAAAATCTCAAGATGCTGAAGGGGGACAGACAGAGGAGAACGGTGCTGGAGGGGATCAAACTACAGTTTCATCGGCTGTTGCTGGAGAGCAGAGGTTGACGCGTGCCGCTTTAAGACGAGCAAGACAAGTACAGGAGCAAGATCAGCAGAAGTTTATGGAACTTTCAAAGCGTACTTACAGTGAAGCTGTGGGAGGAGCGCGGCCCAAAGAAGTTGCAGGGGCCACTGAAGATGTGCTCCAAAAGCTTAGGGGCGCCAAGCATGGCGACTAAATTTCTAACCTGGAATGTCAATGGATTAAACTCACCACAGAAAAGAAAGAAAGTTTTTCACTATTTAAAGCAATTTAAGATTGATGTTATATGTTTGCAAGAAACGCATATTAGGGTTATGGACCAAAAGTATTTATCAAACTCAAGGTTGGGCACGCAATTTGTTGCCTCTGCGATGAATAAGAAAAATGGAGTGGTTGTCTACGTTAAAAGTACTCTAACAGCGGAACTAATTGAAGTAGATAAGCAAGGAAGATATGTTATGATAGATTTGCTGTTAGAAGGTAAAAAAACGCTTTTAGTTGGACTGTATGCTCCTAATCAACAACAAGCTGATTTTTTTAGTTTACTACACACAAAGGTTACCCAATTGGATTACAAATCGTTTATTTTTATGGGGGACTGGAATGGTGTTTTGGACGTACAGATGGATAAGGCTGGTTCTTTTAAGCGTGTTCCGAGTCATGCCAGATTGCCTAAATCTTTTTTCGAAATGAAGGATGATTTGGAATTGCGAGATATTTGGCGTGACACTCATCTACATGAAAAGGATTATACTTTTTTTTCTGACAGACATCAATCTTTTTCCAGGATTGATTTTATTTTGCTGACTAATGATTTTTTTTCTAGGATTAAGAAGGTAAAGATCTGTGCAAGAACTATTTCTGACCATAGTCCAGTTTGGTTAGAGATCAATAAGGACAATAGGGATAGGCGCTCGTGGCGCGTAAATGAGAATCTGTTTAGAAATCAGAGAAATGTGGAAGAATGTAAACAGCAGATGAAGGATTTCTTTGAAATTAATATGAATAAGGATACCTCTATGGACATGGTTTGGGATGCTAGCAAGGCCTACATGAGAGGGGTGTTGATATATATGAATAATAAATGCAGACGTACTTTGGAAGTTAGAAGGAAAGAACTGGAGAATGAAATTAGGGAAAAAGAAAAGGCCCTAATCGTGAACCCATTGGATGTGAAGACTAAAGAGGTTATTAACCTATTAAGAGGACAATTTGATAAGTTGATGGCTGATCAAGTGGCAACCAATTTACGGTTTGCTAGGCATAATACTTTTTGTAATGCTAATAAGCCAGGTAGATGGCTAGCTTACAGACTAAGGAAAAGGCAAAGGGCTTCTAATATAGATAAAATTGAATATAAGGGAAAGGTTGTGTTTCAACAGGATCTTATTAAGGAAGCTTTTGTGGATTTTTATTCTAAATTATATGCTAAGGAGAAGATTAATGAAAAAGACATTGATGTATATTTGGAGAATGCTAGCATCCCGGTTCTTACGCAAGCACAAAAGGAGGAGATTAATCAATTGATAACAGAAGAAGAAATTTTTATAGCAATTAAGGAATTGAAGGTGGATAAAGCGCCAGGTACAGATGGCTTGACTGCGGCTTATTACAAAAATTTACAACTGGAGTTGATAAAGCCGTTAAAGGAACTGTTCCAGACAATTCAGAGAGGGGGAAAGGTGCCTCCGTCTTGGAGAACTGCTTTTATCTCTTTGATTCCAAAGGAAGATCAAGATGCTACTCAAGTAAAAAACTATAGACCGATATCACTTTTAAATACAGATTACAAGATATTTGCTAAGGTGTTGGCTAACAGATTGATGAGGGTTCTGCAACAGGTGATTCATGGGGATCAAACTGGGTTTATTAGTGGTAGGCAAATGAAAAATAACGTGAGGCATATAGTTGATGTGATAGAGTTTTTGGAGAGGAACAACCAGATCCCTGCGGCGCTAATTTTTCTAGATGCTGAAAAAGCTTTTGATCAATTGAATTGGAAATTTTTGTTGAAAGTTCTAGATAAAATGAATTTTGGGGATAAATTTTTGCAACCAATTAGGGCATTATATCAAAAACAAACTGCCCGAATAATAGTTAACAATAGTTTGACTGAAGCATGTAATATTGAGAAGGGCACAAGGCAAGGGTGTCCGTTATCGCCTTTATTATTTGTGTTAACATTGGAGATATTATTGGTAAAAATACAGAATTCGGAAAGAATTAAGGGTATACAAATTAGAGATCAGGATTATAGATTGAGAGCGTTCGCAGATGATCTGGTTGTTACGGTGACCCAGCCGGAGAACTCTGTTGTGGACCTGATGGAGATAATAATGCAATATGGGAAGGTTTCTGGATTTAAAGTTAATGCACAAAAAACTAAAATTCTGGCCAAAAATATGACAGTATCGCAAAAGGCCCTTTTAGAAGGATTAACTGGATTTGAGATTGCTAAAAGGGTCAAATATTTGGGGGTGTTTTTGTCACCCTCTAATACAAAGTTATATAAAAATAATTATGAAAAATTATGGGGAAAAATTCAAAAAGAAATGGAGAGTTGGGAAAAATTGCAATTGTCTTTGCTGGGAAGAATCGCAGCAGTGAAAATGAATGTCCTGCCTAAATTTCTATTCTTATTTCAAATGATACCGGTTCTTAAAAAAGATTCTAATTTGGAAGAATGGCAACGGGGTATCAATAAATTTGTTTGGGCAGGGAAAAGGCCACGAGTTAAACTTAAGATTATGCAAGATACTCGTGAAAGAGGTGGACTTAAAATGCCTAATCTTAAATTATATTATGAAGCTGCTGCGTTATCAGGAATAAGTGATTGGATTAATTTGACACAAGAGAGATTATTAAATCTTGAGGGCCACGACTTGTTATTTGGCTGGCATGCATATTTGTTGTATGATAAGAAGGTAGATAATGTATTTAAAGTGCATATTCTAAGACAGGCATTGTTGAGAGTTTGGAAGAAGGATAGACATAAGTTAGACTGCAAGATGCCATTGTGGGCAATTCCAAAACACGCAATAGAAAACATAAACGTTGGTTTCAAGCATGATGTGACTACGTATAAGGAGATTTTAAGCTTGGAAAGAAGTGTTTGGTGTTTAAAGCCGTATAATCTCTTGCGAGATGAGAAGATTGTTCAAACTTGGTTTCAATACACTCAGTTACGGGCCAGGTGGAAAGAAGATCAGAAAACTGGTTTTGCAATGACTGACGAAAATTTGATAAAGCAAATTAGAAATCAGGGTCCAGCACATATCAAACGAATATATCTTGCATTGATAGAAATTGACTCAGAAACAGAACTTGTTAAAGATTGTATGATAAAATGGGCCCAGAATATCCAAGAAGTTATTACAATGGACACGTGGGAAAAGATCTGGGTGAGGAACGTAGAATTTACACAAGCTCAAAACCTAAGAGAGAACTTTTATAAAATGTTTTATAGATGGCATTTAGATCCTAAAAAGCTTGCAAGTATGTATCCGAATTATCAGCCACAATGCTGGAGGTGTGGTGGCGAAGATGCAACATATTTTCACATATGGTGGACCTGCAAAAAAGGTTAAGGCTTTTTGGATAAAAATTTGGTGGAATATGCAGAAGATCTTCAAGCAAAGGATAAAGTTTTGTCCGCAATTGTTTTTGTTGGGTATAATTACAGATGCTACTGTTGTGGACACTAAGTTGATGTTGAATTTAATTACAGCAGCTAGACTTTTAATAGGTCAATATTGGAAGAAGGAGGAACTGCCGACTATAGAAGAATGGACTTTAAAGGTTTCTGACCTGGCGGAAATGGCAAAGATCTCGGCTTATTTGAAAGATCATTCGCAAGAACGTTATATTATGGAGTGGAAAAAATGGATTGAATATATCCAGAACAAATATGGGACTAAAAAGTTTCATTTAGCATTTGAATAAGTCTTCCTTTCTATTTTCTTTTCTTTTTATATGTATATTAGTATTGCTTGTAGTTATCTTATATGAGCTAGAGAGTGATAGATTTAAGAATTTATTGTTGGTAGCATATGGATGTTTATGATTGTTCTTTGTTTTTATACCTTGTACTTAGCTCTGGGAAGTCGGGGGGGGAGGGGGAAGGGGGGGAGAGGTAGGGAGGGATAGGTAGGGGTGGGGGGAGGGGGGATGGTTAAAGATAAAATGTATTTTAAAACTTTTCAATAAAAAAAATTACCTACTTTGTTTCTCATTGTTTAATTGCATTTCTCCCAACCTTCAATTCTTTAACCCAAAGACGATACAGCAAAATCCAATCAAGTCCAATCCTTTATTTGCTTATACCCAAAGGACAGAATCTTGCCAAACTAAAGCTATAACCTTCAAACCTACTAGATACAGTATATCCTGAGAGATTCTAGGGTGTGGCTATCGCTGAACGTCTTCTCTCCTTCCCCATGCAGCTTGGGACTGCACAGTCTCTTAATCAGGGCCTCTCTCCGGGAAAGATCTGTTGCCAAAACTCCCCCACTGCTCCACCAGGTGCATATTCCATCAGAGTCTTTGCCTCTTTGATCCATAATCTGCCTTTCTACAGAGTAAGGAGGCTTGTCTACTAAGCCAAATAAAAAATAACTGAATCGCATGAATGGTTAAAAGAGCTGGTTCAAAAGACAGGCCTTCCAAAGTCAACCTGAGTGGGACCCAAATCCAGCTTCCATGGACAGGTGTTTCATAGTTGGAACAAGACATGGATGATGGTGGTGCTGTCCAGTAATCTTCATACTGTAAACAGATTTTTGAGAAGGTAAGCACCTTCAGAAGAACCTCTCTGGCAGATCCCAACAGGTTCAGAATGATAGATGTGGTCCTTCTCATTGATTTATTGGGTTGCTTTTTTTCAACTATGCATGCTACCTACTGCATTGTCTGATACACTAGACCAGGGGTGTCAAACTGCCGGCCTGTGGGCCAGACGCGTCACGCGGAAGCTGCGCCCACCCTGTTGCTGGCAATGGCAAAACTGTCCCGATACTTTGTGCGACGTCACGTGACATCGCAAGTTTGGCATGTCTGTACTAGACACTGAAGGCATCCCGAGCCAGTAAGACATCCTCAACCTTAGCAACATTAACATGTGTAGATGTCAGCTCCCAAAATTCATCGACTAGCATGCTTTATGATATGTGAACTTCAACTTCTACCTGGCTGGGGAATTCTAGGAGTTCTACACTTCTTAAAAGTTACTGAGGTTGAAGGAAAAAAATGGCCCTAAGGTCTGGAGAACCTAGACCAGGGGTAGGCAACCGTGGCTCTTTTATGACTCATGGACTTCAACTCCCAGAATTCCTGAGCCAGCATGGCTGGCTCAGGAATTCTGGGAGTTGAAGTCCATGAGTCATAAAAGAGCCAAGTTTGCCTACCCCTGACCTAGACGGTTAATACGAAGTCCTTAAATTTTCACCAGAAACCAAGCCTGATAATTATTTATTATAATACAAGGGAATATTTGTGGTTCTGATTTGAACTGTGCAGTCCTTGGTGCTCTCTGAGCATGGTTGTTTGCTTGCAGGCACTACACAGTCCAACTAGGTAACATAGTGTGAGTCAGTGTGGAGTTCACTCCCTCCTTATATATAGTAGCTTGCCCTGACAACCTGTGGGGTTGTCATTTTCTCCTGGATAGTTCCTTGATTGGGGTGTTGTTTTCTGCTTGATTGTTTGTCTGGTTGCTTATATGGATGTTGACTGTCGGAAGGGATATACACACAGGTAGTCCTGGACTTAACCAAAATACAGCCCATAATTTCCATTGCTAAGCAAGGCAGTTAAGTGAGTTGTTCCATTTTATAACCTTTTTTGCCACAGGTGTTGAACGCACCACTGCAGTTGTTAAGAGAATCGTGCGGTTGTTAAGCAAGTCTGGCTTCCCCCATTATTTTGCTTGTGGGAAGCTGGTTGGGATGGTTACAGATGGTGATCACATGAGCCCAAGAGGGTGCAGCTGTCACGAATACATGCTGGTTACCAAGCGCCAAAACTGTGATGTTGACTGTGGGGATGCTGCAATGATCTAAAGTGCAAGGACTGGCTATAAGTCACTTTTTTTTCAGCGTCATTGTAACTTTGACTGGTCACTAAATGAATGGTTGTAAGTCAAGGACTACGAAACAAATGGTTGTTTTCAATAAAATAAAAAAAAAAAAAAAAAAAGAAACAAATGGTTGTAAGTCAAGGACTACCTGTATTCTGCTCTTTTCATTTCCTTCTTAACTTTTTGTTTTGAATGGTTTCTAAATATGGTTTATTGCTATTTGTCTATTTTTTTTATTGAAAAGTTTTACAGTACATTTTTAAATGCAAAAAAAGACCCTCTCCTCCCCCTCCCCTCTCCCCAACCCCCTCTCCCCTCCCCAACTTCCCAGAGCTGAATACAGGGTATAAAAATACAAACAAACATAATCTAAAATATGCTAACAACAATAAAACATTAAATTCTATCGCACTTTAACTCTCCATGGTCAAAATATTAATAAGATAACTACTAACTAGTTATACATCATATAAATCCACTACTTATTCAAATGCTAAGTGAAACTTTTTAGTCCCATATTTATTCTGAATATATACAATCCATCTCCTCCATTCCACAATGTATCTCTGTTGCTTTTGGTCTTTCAAATACGCTGAAATCTTTGCCATTTCCGCCAGATTAGAAACTTTTAAAGTCCACTCTTCTATAGTCGGCAGTTCTTCCTTCTTCCAATATTGCGCTACTAAAAGTCTCGCTGCCGTAATTAAATTCAACATCAACTTAGTATCTATAACAGTAGTATCTGTAATAATACCCAATAAAAACAATTGCGGAGAAAACTTTATCCTTTTCTTAAATATCTTTTGCATATTCCACCAAATTTTAATCCAAAAGGCTTTAACCTTTTTACAAGTCCACCATATATGAAAATACGTTGCATCCTCACAACCACACCTCCAACATTTGGGCTGGCAGTTCGGATACATACTTGCTAATTTTTTAGGATCTAAGTGCCATCTATAAAACATTTTATAAAAATTCTCTCTATTGCTATTTGTCTATTGATGGCTGATTTGTCTGAATGCCAAGCTTCCAGGAATTCCCCAAGCATTTTGGACTGGGGAATGTTTCCCAGTTGAAATTATCGTTGAGTCTGTTCATGTGTTGTGAGATTAAGGAGTTTTCACTGTGTGCTCTGACTGCAGAAGTGGAGTCAGACAGCATCCATGAACTGCAGAGCACATCCATGAACCCCAACTGGCTGTCAGACGATACGATAAAAACATCTTAATTTCTCTGTACATGGATAGGCTCCATCATGGCTGGTGAGATCGAACTGTTAGGCTGATAGTTCAATGGCTCATGTAACCATCAAAACATGTTGTCCACCTTTGACCAGCAGATTGCAAGCACACAAAGGTTCCATACTTATCAGTTGGACTACTTCTAAATGTGGGCCTACTGTTCTTCTGAAATAGTGCTAAATCTTTAGACTCGACAGCTTGTATTATCTCAAGGGATCCAGTTTGATAGAATAGAATAGAATAGAATAGAATAGAATAGAATAGAATAGAATAGAATAGAATAGAATAGAATAGAATAGAATAGAATAGAATAGAATAGAATAGAATAGAATAGAATAGAATAGAATAGAATAGAATAGAATAGTTGGAAGGGACCTTGGAGGTCTTCTAGTCCAACCCCCTGCTCAGGAAGGAAACAAACGGTAATCCAATCTCTTCTTAAAAACTTACAGTGTTGGAGCATTTACAGCTTCTGGAGGCAGGTTGTTCTACTGATTAATTGTTCTAACTGTCAGGAAATGTCTCCTTAGTTCTAGGTTGCTTCTCTCCTTGATTAGTTTCCATCCATTGCTTCTTGTCCTGCCCTCAGGCCCTTTGGAGAATAGCTTGACTCCCTCTTCTTTGGGGCAGCCCCTGAGATATTGGAAGACTGCTATCATGTCCCCCCTTGCCCTTCTCTTCATTAAACTAGACATATAGAGCCTTGGTGGAGCAGTGGGCTAATGCCTCCTTAAGTAACACCAGCTGCCTGCAATTAGTGCAGGTTCGCATCCCACCAGGCTCAAGGTTGACTCAGCCTTCCATCCTTCTGAGGTAGGTAAAATGAGGACCCAGATTGTTGGGGGCAATAAGCTGACTTTGTAATAATGCCGCTTGGGGGTGTGTGAAAGCCCTAATAAGCAGGCATATACATAGAATGAAGGCTACTGCTAAGCTTGTAAGCCGCCCTGAGTCTTCGGAGAAGGGCGGGATATAAATGGAATTAAAAGAAAAATAAATAAATAAAAATACCCAGTTCCAGCAACCGTTCCCTATATGTTTTAGCCTACATTCCCCTGATCATCTTTGTTGCTGTTCTGTGCACTCTTTCTAGAGTCCCAACATCTTTTTTACATCGTGGTGATGCAGTACTTCAAGTCTGGCCTCACCAAGGCATTGTAAAGTGGTATTAACATTTCATGTGATCTTGATTCTATCCCTCTGTTAATGCAGCCTAGCACTGTGTTGGCTTTTTTGACAGCTGCAGCACACCATTAGCTCATATTTAAGTGATTGTCCGACTCCCCTCTCACAGTTACTACTATGTGTCTAAATCCACACACTGAAGTTATTAAATTACCCAGGAGATAGGTGTGGAAGATGTGTTGCAATTATTGTGGAGCTACTCTCTCCTGTTTCATCCATATCTCCTCTCTATGCTTGTGACCTGTCAGTTGAGCTAAAGGATATGGAGAAAACATAAGGAGTTAAAGTGAAAGACAGTGATTTATATCAAGTGAGCTCTGTGGTCAACTGGACCTTCATGCAATGACAACACTGACAAAGAGCTGCCATTGCTTGCTACACATAGAAGTAGCCTCTGTGTTTGGCTCAATGGCACCGCATCTCTCCACAAATTTTAAAGAAAAAGTGAGCTCATTTGCTCAACTAACAGGGGACCTGAGTATTCAACAACCTCATCTTCCAGTTTCAAGTCACTTCTTGTGCAGATCAAAGTTTGTGGTTACATGACATCTAGGAGTGGTTTTTTTGTAATCGTTTTATTAAAAGTTTGAGTTACAACAGTAAAAGATCAGACAACCTTTAAAAAGAAAAGAAAAATGGAGTGCAAGGATAAACAATTTCATACTCTCTTCACTTCCTCTTAATTAACAAATTTAAAACTCCTCATCCCATAACACAGGGGTCTTCAAATTTGGCCCTTTTATGACTTGTGGACTTTAACTCCCAGAATTCCTCAGCCAGAATTCTGGGAGTTGAAGTCCACAAGTCATAAAAGGGCCAGGTTTGAAGATCCCTGCCATAATACTTCATCTCTTAATGATAATCTAATAAGTAACATCTCCAATCAGCTGCTATCAAAAAAAGTCCAAAGACAGCTTTAACATAACAAAATTAATTAATTTATTTTATTTTATTTTAATTCCATTTATATCCCGCCCTTCTCCGAAGACTCAGGGCGGCTTACAAGCTTAGCAGTAGCCTTCATTCTATGTATATGCCTGCTTATTAGGGCTTTCACACACACCCCAAGTGGCATTATTACAAAGTCAGCTTATTGCCCCCAACAATCTGGGTCCTCATTTTACCTACCTCGGAAGGATGGAAGGCTGAGTCAACCTTGAGCCTGGTGGGACTCGAACCTGCACTAATTGCAGGCAGCTGGTGTTGCTTAAGGAGGCATTAGCCCACTGCTCCACCAAGGCTCTATATTAATGTACAGTATATATAAAACTCAACATTGCACATCTCAATTCTTAGCAAAAACTCTATTTAAAAGGCATAAAGTGGTCTCAGTGTCAGGACCCACCCCAATCCACGTCTTAGGAAAAACAAAAACTCTTGGAGTCAGTTCTAGTCCAAAAGGAATTTTTACTAGGACATGCTTGGTTGTGGAAATACAAGACAGGACTTAGTGTTGTTTTACAAATTGAAACTTTATAAAGGGTTCCCGGTTCAACCCCCCTTCCCTCAACCCCATTTGGCCAGCCCCCATCATTTTACTTCGTGTCATCCCTTTTGTGGGGGAAAAAAGGAACTTCGAATCTTTATGGTTATTGCCTTCTTCCTCTACATATTTAAATGAAGACACAAGCCAGATGCCTTCTTCTCTAACCCTCCCTTTTGTTCCCCCAGTTCAAAAGGTTTCCCTTGGTCTTTGAAATAACCTAAGGCAGGCTGAATCCACATGCACTCCTCCTTCCTCAGGAGATAGCAGAATCCATGTGGGGGGGATAATGTTTTAAACATGCATTTATGAATGTGATAGAAATGGATTCTGACACTCGGTATCCCAGTATAAACAAAAGTTAAAGTTTTACATAATAAAGAAGGACCACTTCTCCTTTAAAAAAGACCCCACAAACATCCCTTATTTCTAGAGCAGGGGTGTCAAACTCGCAACGTCACGTGACGTGTCACGACGTATTGCAACTTTTTTTCCATTGCCAGCAATGGGGTGGGTGTGGTTTCGCTAGGATGCATCCGGCCTGCGGGCCAGCAGTTTGACCCCCCTGTTCTATAGTAACTGTAGGGAAAAAGCTTATACACCATGTTAACTATAAACAAATCCAGATTTAGTAAATATATAGCAATCCCAATAGTGTAACATAATGCAAAAAACTAAAATTTAACATAGCAAAGAGGGATAATTTTACCTTTTAAAAGAAGAAGTTCACAAAACCTCCTTATACACAGCGAGTTTAAATGCTGTAGTGTAAGAGAAAGCTTAAAACACCATATTCAAAATAAGCAAATTAAATAAACAATCTTTTTCCACTCCAGGTACCAACCAATCCAGATTCATTCTTGATCAAATAAACCAACTTTGTATTCTCTTCGTAAGGTAAAACAATCTTTCTTTTTAGTTCATTTAGATGGTTGTTGTATCTTTGATACAAATTTCTTCAATGTATTAAACAGCCTCTTTTGCAAGTCCAGCAAAAAGAAATTGTTCCAATTGCTCTTGGATGTCATTTTATGTCCTTCTTATTTTTTAAAGCCTCATTCAATTTTTTTCTTTATATCTGATAACATATTCTCATTCAAATATTTATCTTGTTCTCGGATAGATTTTGTTGCATATTTTTTTCTGTACATCTTTTGGGAACAGACTGTTCCCAAGAAAGAAGATGCAACATAGCTGATATAATTGGTTCAAAGTCCTGGCACAATCCCCAATGCAGTTCATCAAAGATATCTTTGAAAGCTATAATAAGTTACTTGTCTTGTTACGTCTCCAATATAAGATACATTTTTTCTTTCCCAGAAACATGAATTTGTTCTTTAAGAATTTCAAAGTCTTAATATTCAAAATCCAATATTCCAACATTTTTAAACCCCTAGTCCATTTAAAACTTTGTGTAGCCAAAACTGTGTCTTGCTTTTTGCTATAGTTATTAAAAATTATAAAGATACATCATTTTCACAAAGAAGAGGGGGACAACCTATTCTCCAAAGCACCTGAAGGAGAGAACCAACCTAGGACTAAGGAGAAATTTCCTGTTAGTTAGAACAATTAATCAGTGAACAACTTGCTTCTAGGAGTTGTGGGTACTCCATTACTGGAGGTTTTTAAAAAGAGACAACCATTTGTCTGAAATGGTATAGGGTTTCCTGCCTGAGAAGAGGGTTGGACTAGAAGATCTCCAAGATCCCTTCCAACTCTGTTATTCTGTTCTGTTCTGTTCTTAAGGATTGAAGGCATTCATCCAATGTTTGCAATCTTCTCACTTTGTAAGTGTCTAACCTCTTTGAAACAGTTCATAGGCAATTTCTGAAAGAGATATGCAAAGTTAGTATCCTTTGAAAAGGCTCCGTTTGCGGTTGGAGCAATTATGGTGAATTCCCTCATCTTCCAATTCTCCCTCCCATTGGAGTCTTCTTGCGAGAAGCAACTGAGGAGATCAGCTTGGATGATCTCACACCCTCTCTTTTGTCCAGAGAGGATTGAAGGAGCTCATCTGCTCATCGGCTCCCTGTTTGGGACTGCAAATATTGACTCCACTTTTCACGAAGTTGTCTTTAATCTGCCATCTTCCCCGGAAGTTCCCTGGCATCCAGCTGTTAGGAGTGGTTGCATCCACTGTATTGTACTTGAAGACTGTGTGAGCATTGGGTATTCTTTGGCAGGAATTAGGGCCAGGAAGAAGGAACTGGGACGGGGGAGATGTCAAGGATCCTATACAACAGGCTGAGCAGAGTGATCCATGAGTGGCCCATGAAATACAACAGGGTTAGCTTAACACATTTTGAAGTCCATAAAGTCCTGGCTATGAACATAGTCCTGCTGCTTTGTAGAGGAATCACTTTAATGCAGGGGTCTTCAAACCTGGCCCTTTTATGACTTGTGGACTTCAACTCCCAGAATTCCTCAGGAATTGAGTTGAAGTCCACAAGTCATAAAAGGGCCAAGTTTGAAGACCCCTGCTTTAATAGATGCCTGACTGGTGTCAATGGCTGCTTTATGAAATACAACACTGCAAAGTACAGTTCTTTTGCTCTGTGGGTTGTGCTGAAACTCTACCCTTCCACACAAGAAGTCCTGAGGGCCTCAACTCAAGCTTTTGTGCATTTTTTCCCCAAAAGTCACAATACATTAATCAACAGGCACATACTCTCTCACATTGGGGTTATCAAGGTAAGAAATGATCCCATTTTCCCCCAAATGACAAATACAAGAGAATATCTCATAAATCACCACAGATGCCCACACCAACACATACACAATATTGTTCCCAAAACAAATTGGGAGACAGAAAAACAATATTCCCCTTTTTAAATTCTGCAAATTTATGGTTGATTAGTCTTCAGCATAAAGAAACTGGGATATCGCTTTAATGTAAAAGTTTTAGAAGTTTGCTTGGAATCTCTACAAACATTTCATTCTAGGGATGCTGGAATGTCATCAGTCATGGACAATAAGATGACTGCCTCACGATGCCTTGAGATAATTGTGAATTCTGCTTTCAATCTTCTTACCAGAATGAGAAACTGTTTTGTTGATAATAGATTGGTGCCTACTTCAAAATAAATGAACACCAGTCCTGCTCAATTTGCATCAGAGAGAGGAACAGCTTGTTTTGAGATGAGGACCTATGGTACCATATTGCCCCAAATCCAACCGTCTGCTAAAGGTAAAGGTTTCCCCGTCCCATCATGTCCAACTCTAGGGGGCGGTGCATGTCTCTTGTTTCCAGCTTTGTCCAAAGTTGCTTCTGTGGTCATGTGGCCAGCAAGACTATATGCCATGGGGCACGGAAAACTGTTAAGTTCCCACCAAAGTGGTACCCATTTATCTACTCACACTTGCATGATTTCAAACTGCTAGGTTAGCAGGAGCTGGGGTAAGGATGGGAGCTCACCCTGTCAGGCGTTGTTTGTGTCTTGAACTGCTGACCTTCCAGTCAACAAGGCCATTATCTTAATCACTAGGACACCACACCCATATGCTACCACTATACCAGGGGTAGGCAACCTTGGCTCTTTTATGACTCATGGACTTCAACTCCAATTCTGGGAGTTGAAGTCCACGAGTCATAAAAGAGCCAAGGTTGTCTTCCCCTGCACTATACCATTTTTCCCCATATTCTGCAGGTCAGCAACTGGCAGGCCCTTGACTGCATGCAGCCCAAACTGTTTATGCTTGTCTGCTGAGTCCAGGTTGGACCAATCCTAATAAATCCAGGTCATGCCGTTTCCCACCATTCTGAGACAGGCTCCCACTAACAACACATTGGAAAAGGGGAGGAATGAAAATTCTAACTCAGTAAATAGTAACAAGTTATGTGATGCTTATTCTCATGTAAATGGGTAAAGAGTTGCAACATTTATTCTCTTTGCTTTTGTTGTTGTTCTATTACGAAGTCATGTCTGACTTTTCATGACCCCATGGATAACAGCCCCTCTGTCCTTCACTGTCTCCCAGAATTTGCCTAAATTCATGTTCGTTGCATCAATGACACTGTCTAACCATCTCATCCTTTGCCCTCCCTTCCTCCTTTTGCCTTCCACCTTTCCCAACATCAGGGTCTTTTCCAATGAGTCCTCTCTTCTCATTTGGTGGCCAAAGCACTTGGGCTTCAGCTTCAGTAATTCTCCTTCCAAAGAACATGCAGGGTTGGTTTCCTTTAGGAGTGACTGGTTCGATCTCTTGGCAGCCCAATTCTTGAGCCAAAACAGGGACCAAAATAGGTAGAATGCCTTCTAAACGAAATGCATCCCCAGCCATTTTCTTGGAGGCCAAATCTATTTTAAAAATCAGAAACCAAACCATCTGAAAAACCTAACTGAAAAAATAGGCTACCCTCCCCCTTTTGATCATATTGGAAAGGATTTTGATTATTTTTTTTTATCCCCCAGACTGTGCAAGTGTTAACAAAGTGAAAAAGAACATCTGTGATTTCTTGATGCATTTTGTAGGCAGCAACTCCAGTCTCTTTTCCTTTTTTCCATTTCCTTTATCCATTTACCCAGGCAACACACTGAGAAGTAAATAAGCAATTAAGCAGACCAACAAGGCTGCCCAAAGGTACAAGGGCAGCTGCAACATTTTTCTGGCAGTTGTTTTCCTCGTCAGCCCTGGGATCTCCTGCAATGCCAGAAGAGTAAAAAAAAAAAGTCCAATTCTGTATAACATTAGAAGCAAGGGGGAAAAAAAAACACTAAGCCTTCGGTCCTTAGCTTATGCTTCTGACAAGCCTTTGGGTGATGGGCAATGACTGATGGAATGATGCAATGTATTGAAAGAGCCTAGCGGTCAAAAGTATCATTGGTATTTAATTTTGGGCACTTTGCAGTAAAACCATGTCTCCGCTTCTCTACGTTACAAAAATTCAAGAACATTTTCTTTTTTTACCTTAAACGATTCCAAGAATCCACCGTGTCCACCATTCTCCAGTTTGTCTTCCTCAGATCCTAGGCCCAACATCAGCTGTGTGTGGACGTGGAGTTCATCGTGCAAGTTGTCCAACAAGGCAGCCCGTGTTCGATCCTAGAAGCAACGTTAGGGGGGTTCTAAAATGGCCTTGCAGTTCTGATGTAGGCTAAAAAGCGGTTGGGTTCACTGTTCCTCAGCTTGAACATGTCTGGACTTCAACTTCCAGAACTCCCATGCTGGCTGGGGAATTCTGGGACTTGAAGTCCATCCATCTTAAAAGTTACTGAGGTTGAAGAACACTGGTCTGTGGAATCACTACTTACTAATTCAGGTAGTCCTTGACGCACGGCTATGGCTGAGCCCCAAATTTCTGTCGGTAAGTGAGACATTTGCTAAGTGAGTTTTGCCCCATTTTGCAACCTTTCTTGGCACCGTTGTTAAGTGAATCACTGCAGTTGCTAAGTTAGTAACACGGTTGTGAAGTGAATCAGGCTTCCCCATTGACTTTGACTGTCGGAAGGTCTCAAAAGGTGATCACATGACTCCGGGACATTGCAATTGTCATAAATATGAGTCAGCTGTCAAATGTCTGAATTTTGATCACATGACTATGGGGATGATGCAACAGCCGTAGGTGTGACAACTGGTCATACATTGCTTTTTTCAGTGACGTTGTAAATTTGAATGGTCACTAAATGAACTGTTGTAAGTCAAGGACTACTTGTATTAAAGCCCCACATGGAAGAAGGCCACGTTATCTGCAGGACCATCTCTCTCTGAGGACATCTGCCCGTTCCACTAGATCTGGCTGAGTGGGCACACTCCAAGTCCCTTCCCTTAAACAGAGGGCCGTATCGATCTCTGGGAAGGTCTCTCCGCTGCTTACAAGCGGTGAGGCACTCCGACCCTCTGGCTCCGCCCCGAGGTCCTGGGAGTGAGGATGTGCAGCCTCCTGAGCTCCGGCTGGTGTACTTGAATGCCAGGTCTGTCGTTAATAAAGCTCCTCTCGTCCGTGACTTGGTCGAGGGTGAGCAGGCGGACCTGGCTTGCATTACGGAAACTTGGTTGGGCCCAGAGGGCGGTATTCCTCTGGTTGATCTTTGCCCACCAGGTTTCCGGGTGCTACACCGGCCTCGGGCTCAGGGTAGGGGTGGGGGAGTGGCTGTTGTTATGAGGGAGACCTTGTGTCCACGGGAGGCCACCGTTCCCCAGATAGTCGGGTGTGAGTCTCTCTTCTTGAGATGCGGCCCTGGTGCGCAGTTGGGCTTGCTGCTGGTGTACCTTTCGCCTAGTCACGCAGCAGCAGCCCTGCCTGAGCTTCTCGATGTCCTCTCTGGGCTGGTGATTGAGTTCCCGAAACTTATAGTTTTGGGGGACTTCAATCTACCATCTCTGGGAGGATCATCTGAGTTGGCTCGGGAGTTCATGGCTTCCATGACGGCCATGGACCTGACACAAGTAATTTCGGGACCGACTCATGAGGGAGGCCACACCCTTGACCTAGTTTTCTTATCTGGACGGTGGTTAGATGATCTTGGTGGGGGCTCCCTAATTGTTATGCCCCTGTCATGGACCGATCATCATCTCCTGCGGCTGGTCTTCCGTTTTGCCACCCCCCGCCGTGGGTGTGTGGAACCTATCAAATGGTACCGCCCCAGACGCTTAATGGATCCCCAGAGGTTCCAGGCGGCGCTGGGGTCCCCACCTGCCTCCCTTGCTCACAGCTCGGCAGACGCCTTAGTGGAAGCCTGGGAAAGGGCGGCCACTGAGGCTCTTGACCGAGTTGTACCCCTGCGGCCCCTGACCCGGTGCAGATCCCGTCGAGCCCCATGGTTCTCCATGGAGCTCCGGGAGATGAAGCGTCGGAGACAGGGCCTAGAGAGCGGTTGGAGATCCAGCCGATCCGAATCCGATCGATTGCGACTAAGAACCTACACTAGGTCTTATCTCGCTGCGATAAGGGAGGCGAGGTCTAACCACTTCGCCACCCTTATCGCGTCCGCAGATAATCGCCCGGCCGCCCTGTTTAGGGTGACTCGCTCCCTCCTGAATCAGGAGGTGAGGGAGGATCCCTTGCAGGGTCGTGCCGAGGAGTTTAACCAGCATCTGTCGGACAAAATCGCTCGGATTCGGACCGGTCTGGACTCTGACTGGGCAGAGTCTGTCGAGCAGGACACGGGTGGTCTTGTCGATATCACCTGGGAGGAGTTTGATTCTGTGACTCCGGAGGAAGTGGACAGGATCATGGGGAGGCTGAGCACCACCACATGTTTATTGGACCCGTGCCCTTCCTGGCTGGTCTATGCAGCCCGGGAGAGGACACGCAGCTGGTTCCAGGCAGTTATATCGGCTTCTTTGAGTGAGGGTAGCTTCCCCGCCGTCTTGAAAGAGGCGGTGGTGAGGCCTCTCCTCAAGAAGCCTGCCTTGGACCCAGCTGTATTGAACAACTTTTGTCCTGTCTCCAACCTTCGCTTTCTTGCGAAGGTTGTTGAGAGTGTGGTGGCACATCAGCTCCCTCTGGTCCTGGATGAAGCGGATTATCTAGACCCGTACCAATCGGGTTTCAGGCCCGGGTACAGCACGGAGACGGCATTGGTCGCGCTGGTGAATGATCTCTGGAGGGCCCGGGACAGGGGGCATTCCTCTGTTCTGGTCCTATTAGACCTCTCAGCGGCTTTCGATACCATCGACCATGGTATCTTGCTGCGGCGTCTTGGGGGATTGGGAGTGGGAGGCACGGTTTTACAGTGGTTCTCCTCCTATCTCCAGGGACGCTCGCAGTCGGTGTTGGCAGGAGGGCAGAGGTCGACCGCGAGGTCTCTCATTTGTGGAGTTCCTCAGGGGTCGGTCCTCTCGCCTCTCCTGTTCAACATCTATATGAAACCGCTGGGTGAGATCATTCGTGGTTTTGGAGTTGGGTATCATCAGTATGCTGATGATACCCAGCTTTTCTTTTCGACCCCAAACCACCCCAGTGATGCCCTCACCGTGATGTCCCGTTGCCTGGAGGCGGTTCGGGTCTGGATGGGGAGGAACAGACTTCAACTCAACCCCGACAAGACCGAGTGGCTTTGCATACCTTCATCCCGGGTTTATTCGGACATTCCACCTCTTACTATGGGGGGCGAATTGTTACCCCCCCGTAGATAGGGCTCGCAACTTGGGAGTCCTCCTAGATTCACGGCTCACCCTGGAAGACCACATAGGAGCTGTGACTAGGGGGGCTTTCGCCCAGGTTCGCCTGGTGCGCCAGTTGCGGCCCTATCTAAGCCGGGATGATCTATGCACAGTCACTCACGCGCTCGTGACCTCTCGACTAGACTACTGCAACGCTCTCTACATGGGGCTGCCCTTGAGGACCACCCGGAGGCTCCAACTGGCACAGAATGCAGCCGCGAGAGTTGTGTTGGGAGTTTCCCGATACTCCCATGTCACACCTCTGCTCCGTGAGCTGCATTGGTTGCCAGTTGTCTTCCGGGTGAGATTCAAGGTACTAGTCATGGTGTTTAAAGCCCTACATGGCAGGGGTCCGGAGTACCTCAGGGAACACCTGCTGCCGGCGTCAACCTCCCTCCGCCCTGTGCGTTCCCACAGAGAGGGCCTCCTCAGGGTGCCACCGGTCAGAGAATGTAGATTGGTGGCCCCCAGGGGGAGGTCTTTCTCTGTGGGCGCCCCGGAGCTATGGAACCAGTTACCGGTTGAGCTCCGGACGGCGCCCGATCTTCGCTCCTTTCGCCGCGATCTGAAAACATACCTGTTCGAACAAGCCGGCCTGGCCTGAGGGGGGATTGGTGGGGTTTTTACTATCATTTTATTGGGGTTTTATTAATGTATTTATTGTTTTTTATGGGCATGTATTTAATTACTTTTTAATTTTTGTAGCTTTGTGTTTTATTCTTGCCCTGTACACCGCCCTGAGTCCTTCGGGAGAAGGGCGGTATAGAAATATTAATAAATTAAATTAAATTAAATTAAAGGTTACCCTCTAATAGGACCTACGAATTATGGCTTTTCCATAGTGACCCCTGTTCTATTGAACACCTTGTCCCAAAGGTGCTTTTTCAGGAGGCAACTGGACTTTGTTTTTCTTTGAAGACATTTCGCTCCTCATCCAAGAAGCTTCTTCAGCTCTGACTGGATGGTGGGGAATGGACTACTGAATCTACCCCTGATGGGTTTGTTCTCCTAGGACAAGATTCAGCAGTCCATCTGCATTTAAAAGACAAAGGTCACTCTTTCAAAGACAGCAAAGTCCACATTTTGGACAGAGAGGACCACTGGTTTGAAAGAGGAGTCAAAGAGGCCATCTACTGTATGTCAAAACTGAACAGCCCTCTCTCAACACAGGGGGAGGGATATGACATCATCTTTCTCCAGTCTACAACACAGTCCTTTCAGCAGCTCCAAGAAGACTCCACATTCATTTGCACCACTCAGGTGACCCTGAGGACACAGATAAACCTCCCAGTGGCCTCAATGACACTCTTTAAATAATGCAAATGACCAACTGGATGCGAAGAATATAAATCCTTCCATTCCCCACCGTCTAGTCAGAGCTGAAGAAGCTTCTTGTATGAGAAGCAAAACGTCTTCAAAGAAAAACAAGAAAGTCCAGTTGCCTTGTGAAAAAGCATCTTTCGGACAACTATGACTTGGATGACTGAGAATCTGCATAGATATTGAACATCTTCCTCTCCAGGTCCAGCAGACACAATGGTGGGATTCAGCTGGTTCACACCACTTCGGCAGAACCGGTAGCTGATTTTTTGTTGCCCAGGCCCAGAATGGACTTCCAGAAGCGGCATCCACACAGAGAACCGGTTGTTCACATATTTGAATCCCACCACTGAGCAGACACCCACCCTCTTAGCCTTCTGCAAATTGGTAAAAAGTACACTTTTCCACAAGGTACTGGGGCAATAAAATTGGAAGTCAGGGATTAGAAGAGATTAAAGGGTATACAAGTAGTCCTCTATTCATGATCAGTCACTGAGTTTAACAGACCTCTCTGGGGATGCTGACGATGGTTCTGAAGTTCTGATGCTCCCCCCCCCCCATGGCCACGTGACTGCATTTCTGGTGCTTGGCAACTGACCCGCATTTATGACTGTTGGCAGCATCCTGCAGTCATATGACTGTATTTTATGATGTTTTTGCCCAAGTCCAGCATTTACCTTCAGTTTTTGGCAAAAACACCCAACGGGAACCATTGGTTCACTTACCAATCACAGTGTTTGCTTAATGACCACTCCAAAAAAAGGGGGGAAAAGGTCATAAAATTGGGTCGCTTATAGGGGTGACCCATTTTACAACTGTCATGACATACAACCGTAATGGGCAGGCTCCATGATGGTCGTTAAGTCAAGGACTACCTGTAGTTATGGCTTGGGTGCTTAGCTTTTCTTACTTTTATTTCATTTACTTTTTTTTCCTTCTTACCGGTTTTATTGTTTGTCTTTTTCACACGGATATCCAGTCACCTAGAGTTGCGTGCTACCACATGGGTGGCTTTATACATCTTTTAAATAAATAGCACGTGTCCCAAAGGTGCAAATCTTACACTATCAGGGTGTGATCTGGTTTTGTCGTCTGCCTCCCTTTGACTCCCCATGCGATACTTTTGCACGGAAGCTGCTCTTTCTTTTCTCTTCTTTTTTTTAAGTTTTTGACACAAGTCACAGCTTCTGTGGGATGCCTAGTTCACCTGGGAGATTTTGAGCATTAATAAAGATCAGCTCTCACCAAAAAGAAGAAGAAGAAGAAGGAGGAGGAGGAGGAGGAGGAGGAGGAGGAGGAGGAGGAGGAGGAGGAGGAGGAGGAGGAGAAGGAGAAGAAGAAGGAGAAGAAGGAGAAGAAGAAGAAGAAGAAGAAGAAGAAGAAGAAGAAGAAGAAGAAGAAGAAGAAGAAGGAGAAGAAGAAGGAGAAGAAGGAGAAGAAGGAGAAGAAGGAGAAGAAGAAGAAGAAGAAGAAGAAGAAGAAGAAGAAGAAGAAGAAGAAGAAGAAGAAGAAGAAGAAGAAGAAGAAGAAGAAGAAGAAGAAGAAGAAGCTTATGCCCTGAGGAAGCTGAACGTTCACAAATGCAGCTCAGCCTTAATTGGCTTTCAGATAAATTTCCCTTCAAGTGGAGCTCAACCCTGGATGACTTCATAGATAGGGCCCATATTGTTTTCTCAGCACAAAGCCTGTAATTAATAGAGCTGTGAGCTCTGATCTAGTGATTAAACACGATTTAATCTGCTCAGAGTCTTCTGCATGAATCGGCAGGAGACGCTTTTGATCACAGAAAGCCATTTTAATTGGTGAGGCTGGGAAGGTAATCCCTCCTGTTGTGCTGCAGCCGGGGAAGGGACTGTAGTTGTCCACCCCGTGTGGTGTTCCTTTAACAGTGGTGTGCTTCAGAATGCCTGAATTCCCGGGTCAAATAAATCCAATGACATGCGGCAAACTTGCTGCTAACATCGGATGTCTTTGCACTGACAACAGGTGGAGATGCAGCCATTTTCTTCTTTTTGCTTTTAGAGTTAGATGATGCTGGGGACAGGGCGGGGGAAATGTGCACGGGAGTCTAGCTAGACATAATAACATTGAACCTAGCATGAGAACCAAGGTCGTTGAAATAAGAGACGATAAAGAATTGGCGGGCTGGAGAGTTGGAGGGGAAGCCTGTGCTTCAAACTGATTGGGGAATGTGATTTATGACTGTTAACTGGAGGAGGGAATTGTGCTTCGATACTATGTGCTCAGGCTGTAGGGGAACCCAGTTTTTGGCTTCGATTATGCTAGTGCCGACGTTATGCTACCCAAATAACGATTCTTTAAGGTAAAACAATGCCTCAAAGTTCTTTGAAGACTTTCATCTGTCGGAACCATGGCACTTTGCGTGAACAACTTTTCACACAAAGGCGTTCCCTGTTACAAACAATTGCATGGTACACCAGTATAGTCTAGAGGTTAAAGTGTTGAGGCAGCAGTCTGGAGGCCCTAGTGTCAGTCCATGCTCAGCCATGGAAATTCTCTGGATGACCTTGGGCTGGTCACTTTCTCTTAGCCCAACATTTATTGGGGGGGGGAGAAGAACAGGAGAAGTGATTATTATGTATCTCTATGGAGATTCTCAACCATTTGTCCCAAAGATGCTTCTTCATGAGGCAACTGAACTTTCTTGTTTTTTTTTCTGAAGATGTTTCATTTCTCATTCTTGGAAGAGAAGTGAAACATCTTCAAAGAAAAACAAGGAAGTCCAGTTGCCTCGTGAAAAAGCGTCTTTGGGACAACTATTATGTATGCTGAATTGAGTTCCTGGAGGAAAAGCAGATCTAAATCTAAGAAACTAACTGAAGTTTTAGTTGGGTGAGAGAGGAAAGTTATTAAGAACATGAAGTGGTCAGATGATTCCTCCCTTCCTCCTTCTTCTCTCCTTCCACCTTCCTTCCTTCCTTTCCCCCTCCCTCCCTCCTTCCCTCCCTCCCTCCCTGCACTGTTTCTTGCAGGAATGTCTGCCTTCAGCAGCCCTTCCTGAAAGAACATGAGACCAAGAAGTTGCATAAGCACATGGCCATTCCATGAATTGCAGACTGATCCTCTGTCATGCTGTTGCTATGCCACAGGGGTCTTTGGCTATTCAAGGCCAGGGTTCTTCTAAGATGCCATTCCATAAGGATTAATGGAGCAATCTATTTCTGATCCATTCAGTGTTGTATGGCTCAGTATAAGATCATTCCATCAGAGGTCTTCATGAAATTACATACACATTCACAAACACCCTTTAATCTATTTTTCAATATACTTTTTAAAGGTGTCAAGTATAAACCCTAATTATTATTTTTTTTTGCCCAAATTTCACATATGCACTTCCGTTTTTTCCCAACCTGGAATTCTATTGCAAAAGTCAGAGAGATGCAAGGACTGAAGCACAATGTTTTCATCAATACAGAACGATGCAGAAATGGTGAATTACTTCAAGAAACCGCAGAATTCATAACAAGGCAATGTTACAGGCATCTGGTGTTTGGCTTCAAAGAGTTCCTTTAAAAATGTGACTGTTAATCTCGGATATCGCAAAGCGAAATGGATTTGGGCTGAGCAAGTTGTCCTATTTACCTGCTCAAGGCTAACCCATTTTTCCTTACCTCAAGCTTGGCAAACTTGTCCGACTTGCAGCAAGCATTTTCTGCATTGATCAGCTTGGTGAGAAGAAACTCCCGGAATTCTGCATTCTAAGGAATGAAAAAAAGCAGGTCAACTCAATGATGAGCCAGTTCAAGGCCGTTCCTTGGGTGCCGCTTCAGGGGATCATCAACAGATCTCCAAAAAAAAAAACAACCTCCAGCATGAGTGTCCAAAGAACTTGAGCCAGAAATGTATTCCAAAGAATCTCCCCTGCATCAAGTAGGTGTCAACCTTATTGTCTGTTTCCAGCATAGAAGATAGAGTTATAGGGTTGGAAAGGACCATGGAGGTCTTCTAGTCCAACCCCCTGCTCAGGCAAGAGACCCTACACCATTCCAGACAAATGGCTGTCCAAAACCTTCCAATGATGGAGCATCCACAACTTCCAGAGGTAAGCCATTTCACTGATTAATTGTTCTGCCAGGAAATTTCTCCTTAGTTCTAGCTTAAATCTCTCTTTAATGATCTTCCACCTGTTACTTTCTGTCCTGCCCTCAGGTGCTTTGGAGAATAGATTGACACCCTCTTCCCTGTGACAGTCCCTCAAGGTCTGAAAGATTGCAACAACAACAACAACAACAATAGCTTGAAGGGACCTTGTAGGTCATCTAGTCCAACCCCCTATTCAGGCAGGAAACTCTGTACCATTTCAGACAAATGGCTATCCAGTCTCTTCTTAAAAACTTAGTTCTAGATTGCTTTTCTCTTTGGTTAGTTTCCATCCGTTACTTCTTGTCCTGCCTTCAGGTGCCTTGGAGAATAGGTTGACTCCCTCTTCTTAGTGGAAGCCCCTGAGATATTGGAGCACTGCTATCATGTCACCCCTCACCCTTCTCTTCGTTAAACTAGATATACCCAATTCCAGCAACCGTTCCCTATATGTTTTAGCCTCCAGTCCCCTAATCATCTTTGTTGCTTTTCTCTGCACTCTTTCTAGAGTCTCGACATCTTTTTTACATCATGGTGACCAAAACTGGATGCAGTATTTCAAGTGTGGCCTTACCAAGGCATTGTAAAGTGGTATTAATACTTCACGTGATCTTGATTCTATCCCTCTGTTAATGCAGCCTAGCACTGTGCTGGCTTTTTTGGCAACTGCAGCCCACTGCTGGCTCATACTTAAGTGATTGTCCACTAAGACTCCGAAATCCCTCTCACAGTTACTACTATTGAGCAAGGTACCACCTATACTATACTTGTGCATTTGGTTTTTCTTGCCTAAATGTAGAACCTTACTTTTTTCACCATTGAATTTCATTTTGTTACATAGCGCCCGATGTTCAAGTCTATCAAGATCCTCCTGTATCTTAAGCCTATCTTCTGGAGTATTGGCTATTCCTGCCAGCTTGGTGTTGTCTGCAAATTTCATGAGATTGCTATCATGTTACCTGTAGTCTTTCTCTTTGTTAGAATAGTTTTGACTAGATATACCTAGTTCCCTCAATCGTTGTTCATAAGGTTTAGCCTCCAGATCCCTTGTCAATTTTGCTTCCCTTCTCTGCACTCTTTCTATGTTCTCAATATCTTTTTTGTACTAGGGGGACCAGAATTAGTTGCAATATTCCAAGTGTTGCCTCGCTAGTGCAGTATAGAGCAATACTATCACCTCACATAATCTTGAAACTATCCCTCTGTTGATGCAACAGGAATATTGAGTCTTTTAAAATTTAAAAATAAAAAGCACCAACACTTCAGACCTGCCTACTCTGGTGACATCATTGCCTAACCAGTCACATTTCATGTAAACTTAGGAACTCAATAATAATGCAAAGTAATTGACAATGATGATGATGATCTCCCCCCAAGCTAAAAGAATAATAAAACAATGATTTGTAATCCGCAATAACTGGGGTCCTACAATGAACTAAAATAAAAACCAATGGTCTCACTTTGGTTTAGTGCAATACAGGAATCCAGTCTACACCATGAAATTGGTGTCATTTTAAATCCCTTTGTTGGGAGGTGGGGGGGGGGAGATGGTTCTCCACAGACCAACCACAGTAATAAAGCCTTAAGTAATTGAATGAAAAAGTAGAAATGCTCTTATATTGGTAAATCTTCCAAAAATCAATCTATTTAATTTAACCCTTCTCTCCAGACCTCCCAAATTACTTCTCATAAGAACCAAAGAAAACTTATTTTAGGATTAGGGTTGGGTCTTACTTTTTGGAATACAGGTGGGCTTGGCAGTGAAGGACCAAAAGATGGGACATCTTCTCGTGCTGTGACAGCTACCTATCCAAAACAAGAAAAGAGAAAAGGCATTTGAGTTTATGAGATAATAATAATAATAATAATAATAATAATAATAATAAGAAGAAGAAGAAGAAGAAGAAGAAGAAGAAGAAGAAGAAGAAGAAGAAGAAGAAGAAGAAGAAGAAGAAGAAGAAGAAGAAGAAGAAGAAGAAGAAGAAGAAGAAGAAGAAGTAGTAGTAGTAGTAGTTGGAAGGGACCTTGGAGGTCATCTAGTCCAACCCCCTGCTCAGGCAGGAAACCCTATACTATTTCAGACAAATGGCTGTCCAGTCTCTTCTTAAAAACTTCCAGTGTTGGAGCATTCACAGCTTCTGGAGACAGGTTGTTCCACTGGTTAATTGTTCTAACTGTGAGGAAATTTCTCCTTAGTTCTAGGTTGCTTCTCTCCTTGACTAGTTTCCATCCATTGCTTCTTGTCCTGCTTTCAGGTGCTTTGGAGAATAGCTTGACTGCCTCTTCTTTGGGGCAGCCCCTGAGATATTGCAACACTGCTATCATGTCACCCCTCGTCCTTCTCTTCGTTAAACTACACATACCCAATTCCAGCAACCGTTCCCAATATGCACAAAGGCTCTCTGTAAAAGAACCCAGTGTAAATACAGTTATTGTGCAAAGGTCTCTCTGATTACATTTTTGTTTTTCTCACTCTTAGCCAGACATATAATTCTTGGAAGTCCTGAGTGAGTGTCTTTTTTTAAACCACTTTAAAGAAGATAGATTATCTCCAAATATGGAGATAATGTCCTAATGAGGACATACAAAAATCTAGAAAAACCTGTCTCGAGTATTCAATCTACAAATGGGAAACAGAAATATGAAACGTAAGCATGAACCCTAGAACAGGGCTTTTCAACTTTTTCACCCATTGTACCACTTTTAGGATATGGCAACATCCGAGTACCACCAGTCACCTAGCAAGGTGTCAAAAAAGTGATGAAGTACAGGTAGTCCTCGACTTACAAAAATTTGCTTAGTGACTGTTTGAAGTTACAATAGCACTGAAAAAGGTGCCCCCCAAGCCACAGCCGAGCAAGACACCTGCCTGCCCACCTGGTTGCGCTCTTCCTCCTGTCCGAGGTTTTCATTGTTGTGAGCATTTCTATTAGGATTGGCAGTGGGGGTGGGGTGAGGGTGTTTGGTTTTTATTTCCCCCCCCCCCGCTGGGTGGTTGCAGGAGGTTTTGGTCACTTCACATGACCCTGGGACACTGTGACCGTCATAAATGCCTCCTTAAGTAACACCAGCTGCCTGCAATTAGTGCAGGTTCGCATCCCACCAGGCTCAAGGTTGACTCAGCCTTCCATCCTTCCGAGGTGGGTAAAATGAGGACCCAGATTGTTGGGGGCAATTAAGCTGACTTTGTAATAATGCCGCTTGGGGGTGTGTGAAAACCCTAATAAGCAGGCATATACATAGAATGAAGGCTACTGCTAAGCTTGTAAGCCGCCCTGAGTCTTCCGAGAAGGGCGGGATATAAATGGAATTAAAATAAATAAATAAATAAATAAAATAAACATGAATCAGTTGCCAAGCATCTGAATGTAAATCACAAGACCCTGGAGATGCTACAACATTCCAGCTGATCGGCACTTCTTCTGGGCTCAGCAGAAGCACCGGGATCAGCGCCGAGCTCCAGCTGGAGCCTGGTGCTGATCCTGGTGCTTCCGCTGAGCCCTGACAGCCCCAAAGAAGTGCTGATCCTGGCCCTTTCACTGAGCCTTGAGGCTCCAGCCATCTCTCGCTCAAGCTTGTGTGGTGCTGCCACCGGTTCAGCTCATTCCCCTCCCCGGCTACCACCTGCCAGGTGCCAATGTACCACAGGTGGTACCTGTACCACTGGTTGAAAAGCCCTGATCTAGAATTCCTCGCCAGCAACGCTGATGTTTCTCCAGGCAGAGAACTGTGAAAAGGGTCTCAGATTGCACGTGCCAGGTTGGAGAAAAAAATAATAATAAGGAGTCGCACCTTTTAAGGCTAACAAATGTTATTATGAGGCATAAGGTTTTGGTGAACTGTAGCTCGGGAGGTGGGGGGAGGTTTATTTATTTTATTTTTTTCAAATTTATAAAGCACAAACCAAGTGACTCTTGTTAAGGTTAAGCAGATAAAGGCTCAAGGTGGACAGATTGCAAGTACTTTGCCCTTAACAACTGACATGTGTTTGTTCAGCCCTTCTGAAATAGTCTGGGACATATTGTTGTATGTATATCCAGCTGTCTCACGCTCAACTGTGCTGGCATAGCCTTTTGATACAAAATTGTGACTTGGGATCTGTGAGTGTCCCGGGAGGTTAAATCCTCTTCAATTACTTTCCCTTCGTTTTAAGTCCTGATATCAGACTTGATCATTAATTAATTTGCACAAAGTCTGACCTGTTTGTAGAATCCAGGGAGCTACTGCTATCACATTAGAAGAAAGGCATGTGAAGGTGACTCTAAATTTGTGTTTGAAATTGTTGGGGCCTGTGATGGTGCTGTCTGCTCGGGCGGCAGCGATGGCGGCGACGGCGATGGCGGCGACGGCGTGGGCGTCATCTCCGGCGCTGGTTGTGGTGGTCTTCGGGCCGCGCTCAGCGGCGGCGGCGGCAGCACGCGTTCGGCGGCGACGGCGAAGACGGCGAAGATGGTGTGTTCTGGCCGTTTTCGGCGGCCAACAGCTGGTGGGACGTTTCTGGGGCCTGCTTTCGGACTGCTTTCGGCGGCACCGGCGTTTCTGGGACTGTGTGGCCCATTCGCGGTGGCCGGTGGCTGGCTTTGGCGCTTTTGGGGCTTTTGGCCCTCTCGCCGGCGGTGGGGTCCCCATGTTGCCCTAGGTCGCCTCGGGCCGCTTTCAGCGGCGGTGTCGCCCTCGGGCCATTTCGGCGGTGGAGAGGGCGATTGTCAGTCATCTTGGCGGCGACGGCGTCTTCAGGCCATTTAGCGGTGGAGAAGACGACCGCGGGTCATCTTAATGGTGCAAAGATGACGTGGTTCCTGCACCGCTTTTGGACTGCTTTTGCAGCGACGACGGCGACTTTGGACCATCTTCACTATCCTGGCCTGCCTACCCTTTTTGCCTCGGACATATGGACATATATACTTATCATCTTCCTGCCTACACCCCCCCTCTCCCCTTGGATTTTGGACACACCTGGGTATCGGCCACGGTGGGAGAGTGGCTTGACTTTTCCATTTGCAGCCCCATAGAGGTGGGAGCTCTATGGGGTTTGCCTACCCAGAGGATATCTGGTCCACCTCCAGGAACAGAGTTGCAACCCGTCGTGAGAGGGCGGGGGGCGGCCTGTCTCTGGGGGCACCCAACTAAGTGGCAGTGAAGTTGGGTGGGGACCCAGATATCTGTCTTCATGTTTCGATCCTCCCATGGACATAACTAATGGGATGCCTATCCTGGACTTGCTAGACTCATGCGACAATACACCAGCACGGACTTGTACGCCCTCAGGGGTGCCCCCCTCTCCTGGGTGCAACCCGCCTCCTTAAACACTCCTAACCTCGATGACGGGCCCGAGTTTTGGGACCCTGAGAGATGGCTGGGCAGGGGCAGGGGCCGTCAACACAAATTTAATAGAAGGCCTCTGATTACTTTTTTATCGAAATTTTTTATGGGGTTAGGGAGAGGGGTGGGAGATAGGGGTTGTCTGGCTATGGGGGGTGGCCAATCAACCATGGCTCAGGCCAGACTTGGGTCCGACCGCTCGGGGGGAGAACGGGGTGTGGTTGTCTCCGGGGCTCATGAGCGGGTCGTGGGATTACCGATTCCCACGACGGGGAATGGCAGCAGGTGGATAGACAGAGGGCCGTATCGTTACCGGGAGGGCCGTCTCCGCTATTTGCAAGCGGTGAGGCGCTCCGACCCTCTGCCTCTTCCTCGAGGTTCCGGGAGCGAGGATGTGCAGCCTCCTGAGCTCCGGCTGGTGTACCTGAATGCCAGGTCCGTGGTTAACAAAGCTCCCCTCGTTAGGGATTTAGTTGAGGGTGAGCACGCGGACCTGGCTTGCATCACGGAGACTTGGTTGGGCCCAGAGGGTGGGGTCCCTTTGGTTGACCTCTGCCCACCAGGCTTCCGGGTGCTACATCGGCCACGAGCTCATGGTAGGGGTGGGGGTGTGGCGGTGACTATGAGGGAGACCTTATGTCCGCGGGAGACCACCGTTCCTCAGATAGTCGGGTGTGAGTCTCTCTTTGTGAGATTTGGTTCTGAGGCGCAGTTGGGCTTGCTGCTGGTGTACATTTCGCCTAGTCGCGCAGCGGCAGCCCTGCCCGAGCTGCTCGATATCCTCTCGGGGTTGGTGGTTGAGTTTCCCAAACTTATTGTTTTGGGAGACTTCAATCTACCATCCCTGGGAGGTTCATCTGAGCTAGCTCGGGAGTTCATGGCTTCCATGACGGCCATGGACCTGACGCAAGTAATTTCTGAACCAACTCATGAGGGAGGCCACACCCTTGACCTGATTTTTTTATCTGGACGGTGGTTGGATGATCTTGGTGGGGGCTCTCCATTTATTATGCCCCTGTCATGGACCGATCATCACCTCCTGCGGCTGGTCTTCCGTTTTGCCACCCCCCGCCGTGGGGGTACGGAGCCAATTAGATGGTACCGCCCCAGACGCTTAATGGATCCTGATAGATTCCAAGCGGCGCTGGGGTCCCCACCTGCCTCCATTGCTCACAACTCGGCGGATGCCTTAGTGGAAGCCTGGGAAAGGGCAGCCACTGAGGCACTTGACCGGGTTGTACCCTTGCGGCCCCTGACCCAGTGCAGATCCCAGCGAGCTCCATGGTTCTCCGCGGAGCTCCGGGAGATGAAGCGTCGGAAACGGGGCC
Source organism: Vipera berus (assembly GCF_964194415.1). Classification (NCBI taxonomy): domain Eukaryota; kingdom Metazoa; phylum Chordata; class Lepidosauria; order Squamata; family Viperidae; genus Vipera; species Vipera berus. Next base: position 349,890,993 of record NC_138202.1, read on the forward strand.
TAGAGAGCTGCTGGAGGTCTAGCCGATCCGAATCCGACCGGTTGCGGTTAAGAACCCATATTAGGTCTTATCTCGCAGCGATGAGGGTGGCGAGGTGTAATTACTTCTCCACCCTCATCGCGTCCGCAGATAATCGCCCGGCCGCCCTGTTTAGGGTGACTCGCTCACTTCTTAATCAGGAGGTGAGGGAGGATCCCTTGCAGGGTCGTGCCGAGGAATTTAGTCAACATCTGTCGGATAAAATCGCTCGGATTCGGACCGGTTTGGACTCCAGCTGGGCAGAGTCTGGCGATCAGGACACGGGCGGTCTTGTCAATGTTATCTGGGAGGAGTTTGATTCTGTGACCCCTGATGAAGTGGACAGGATTATGGGGAGGCTGAGCTCCACCACATGTTTATTGGACCCGTGCCCTTCCTGGCTGGTTTATGCAGCTAGGGAGAGGACACGAGGCTGGCTCCAGGCGGTCATATCTGCTTCTTTGAGTGAGGGTTATTTCCCCACCGTCTTGAAGGAGGCGGTGGTGAGACCTCTCCTCAAGAAGCCTGCCTTGGACCCAGCTGTATTGAACAACTTTCGTCCAGTCTCCAACCTTCGCTTTCTTGCGAAGGTTGTTGAGAGTGTGGTGGCGCATCAGCTCCCTCTGGTCCTGGATGAAGCGGATTATTTGGACCCCTACCAATCGGGTTTCAGGCCCGGGTACAGCACGGAGACGGCATTGGTCGCTCTGGTGAATGATCTCTGGAGGGCTCGGGATAGGGATATTCCTCTGTCCTAGTCCTATTAGACCTCTCGGCGGCTTTCGATACCATCGACCATGGTATCTTGCTGCGGCGTCTCAGGGGATTGGGAGTGGGAGGCACAGTTCTTCAGTGGTTCTCCTCCTATCTCCTGGGACGCTCGCAGTCGGTGTTGGCAGGGGGGCAGAGATCGGCCCCTAGGTCTCTCGTTTGTGGAGTTCCTCAGGGGTCGGTTCTCTCGCCTCTCCTGTTCAACATCTACATGAAACCGCTGGGTGAGATCATTCATGGTTTTGGAGTTGGGTATCATCAATATGCTGATGATACCCAACTTTTCATTTCGACCCCAAACCACCCCAGTGATGCCCTCGCTGTGATGTCCCGTTGCCTGGAGGCGGTACGGGTCTGGATGGGGAGGAACAGACTTCAACTCAACCCTGACAAGACTGAGTGGCTGTACATTCCGGCATCCCGGGACATTCAAAACGTTCCATCGCTTTCTATGGGGGGTGAGCTCTTACCCCCCGTGGATAGGGCTCGCAACTTGGGAGTCCTCCTAGATTCACGACTTACCCTGGAAGACCATATAGTGGCCGTGACTAGGGGGGCTTTCGCCCAGGTTCGCCTGGTGCGCCAGTTGCGGCCCTATCTGGACCGGGATGCCCTGTGTACGGTCACTCATGCACTCGTGACCTCTCGCCTAGACTACTGTAATGCTCTCTACATGGGGCTTCCCTTGAAGACCACTCGGAGGCTCCAACTGGTACAGAATGTGGCCGCGAGAGTTGTCTTGGGAGTTTCCCGGTACTCCCATGTTACACCTTTGCTCCGCGAGCTGCATTGGTTGCCAGTTGTCTTCCGGGTGAGGTTCAAGGTCTTGGTTATGATCTTTAAGTCCTTACATGGCATGGGTCCGAGATACCTCGAGGACCACCTGCTGCCGGCGTCAACTCCCCTCCGCCCTGTGCGTGCCCACAGAGAGGGCCTCCTCAGGGTGCCTCCAGTCAGGGAATGTCGACTGGTGGCCCCCAGGGGGAGGGCCTTCTCTGTGGGTGCCCCGGCACTATGGAACCAACTGCCGGTTGAGCTCCGGATGGCATCGGACCTCCGATCCTTCCGTCGCGGGTTGAAGACCCACTTGTTCGAGTTAGCTGGTCTGGCCTGAAGGGGAATATGGGTTTTCTGATTGGTTTTATTATTTTACTATTGCTGTATTTTAATTGGGCATGGTTTAATTCTCTTTTAATTTTTGTATACCTATTTATATATGCCCTGTGAACCGCCCTGAGTCCCTAGGGAGAAGGGCGGTATAGAAATCCAATAAATGAAATGAAATGAATGAAATGTTGGAGTGAATGTGGCAGTAAAACAGACATCTGGGTTCCTTACATTTCCTGGTTCCCATGTTAAGGTCATTGTCCTGTTTCTCAGCTTGTGGGGATCTGCTTCCCTTGGGTGGTTGTCTGGATACAACTTCAGGTCTACCACCAAAGGGCCCACTGAGTTGTGCGCTGATCTCACTTGGTGGGAAGTTTAGCCTCTCAAACTCTACAGAATGGAATGGAGTGGAGTGGAATGGAATGGAATGGAACATGAGCAGAGTAGAGTAGAGTAGAGTAGAGTAGAGTAGAGTAGAGTAGAGTAGAGTAGAGTAGAATAGAATAGAATAGAATAGAATAGAATAGAATAGAATAGAATAGAATAGAATAGAATAGAATAGAATAGAATAGAATAGAATAGAATAGAATAGAATAGAATAGAATAGAATAGAATAGAATAGAATAGAATAGGAGCTGGAAGGGACCTTGGAGGTCTTCTAGTTCAACCCCCTGCTCAAGCAGGAGAACCTATACCATTTCAGTTATATGTAATTTTGAACTTAAGGAAGAAGGAAATCAAAAATATCTAAGCTTGTTTTAAAAAGGCCTATTAACAGAGAAGGCCTGCTGAAAAGTCCCCTCATATTAAGAGATCAGATGGGAACAGGCGTGAAGACAGACATTCTATGTGGGACCTCCTCCCACACTAAACCACACATTCCCCCAAATCCCTCATCAAGCTTAATATTAACCATGTTACCATATTGTGTGAATGCTTCAGCCAGAGGTTTCCCTAAGCCAGTGTTTCTTAATCTTGGCAAATTTATGATGGATGGACAACATGGCTGGCTGAGGAATTCTGGGAATTGAAATCCACCCATCTTAAAGTTGCAAGGTTGAGAAATACCTCCATAACCTTAACACAATCTTTTGTGTGAAAGGAAGCTATTGATTGTAATATTGCAACAAGGCAAGCATTGGGACTACATTTTCTTCCACAACAGCATCAAAGGCCAAAGCAACCCAAAAAACCCAAGCAATCAAATTCATCAAGGTAGTGGGGGAAATATTGGGAGCAGGTGGACAGTAGAAAAGATTATTCTAAATTAAATTAAATTAAATTAAATTACCTGCATATTTGAAAGGACTGCCTCGGCAACTGGCCAAACCCAGCCGCCCTGACTGATTTAAACAAAACAGGCAGGGCAAACCAGGTTGCCATCTGGATAGGAGATACTACAAAATCCCCAGAGCTATGGATTAGACTGAAAAGTTGAGAAATAGTCCAGGATGAGGCAAGGGCTAATCACTGGTGCTGTCATCATTGCCAAGAATGTTACCCAGTTGTAAGTCACCAGGATTTAAGTGTGTCTGGAGACATTCTACTGATCCAGCTTAACTGATGTTGAGGTTCCTCTAAGGATAACCTCTGGCTGGTGAAGTTATTGAACACCTAGTGAGCTCTGCACATCTGGGCAGATGGCAAGATTTCTAGCAAGACTTCTGGGTCCATAAGGAGGGCATAGCTTGCTTCCAACCAGCCTTACCCTTAACATATCTCTCTCTCTCTCTCTCTCTCTCTCTCTCTCTCTCTCTCTCTCTCTCTCTCTCTCTCTCTCTCTCTCTCTCTCTCTCTCTCTCTCTCTCTCTCTCTCTCTCTCTCTCTCTCTCTCTCATGTATTGACTGAACAGTACTTCACAGATAGGCAAAGAACATAATGTATAATGCTATAAGCAGTAATAGATAAAGGTAAAGGTTCCCCCGCACATGCGTGCTAGTCATTTCCGACTCTAGGGGCCGGTGCTCATCTCCGTTTCAAAGCCGAAGAGCCAGCGCTTGTCCGAGGATGTCTCCATGGTCATGTGGCCGGCATGACTAGATGCCAAAGGCTCATGTAACGCTGTTATTTTCCCACCGTAGTGGTCCCTATTTTTCTACTTGCATTTTTACGTGCTTTCGAACTGCTAGGTTGACAGAAGCTGGGACGAGTAACAGGCCCTCACTCTGTTATGCGGCACTCGGGATTTGACCCGCCAAACTGCTGACCTTCTGATCGACAAGCTCAGCGTCCTAACCCACTGAGCCACCGCGTCCAGTAATACAAAACAATAATACGAATAGTAATATAACAGTAATAGACACCTTGGGTACAGTCCCAAAACAAACAGATCACTACATGAACATCATTGGCATTGACAAAATAACCATTAGTCAATTGCAAAAGGCAGCTTTACTAGGTACAGCTTACATTCTGCAATGATACCTTTAACATATCCACATGTGCCTATCCGAGGTCCGTGGGAAGGACTCAATAGTGGACAAAAATGCCAAATCCAGTCAGAACATCTGGCTGGCTGAGCAACAAACCATAATGTATTATTTTAAATGAATTAAAATAAAAGGCAAAACCAGTCCAAAACCGGTTTGTAATTTCCATATTTCATAAGCCAACAAAACTACACTGGTTGCTATTAACTAATGATTATAATCTATCCATAGTGGAGACAATGTGATCCTGGCCTATGAATGTTCACTGTTCTACTTTATCCACATACATTTTCTTTCTAATCAGGCAGTTGAGAAATCTCTTCCAATCCACAAGTGGGTTGTTCATTTTGCATCTCGTGTTTAAGAACTGGACCGCACAAGGCACCGCGTGTTCCAGCCACTCTACAGTGCAAATACTAAGCGATGCCTAAGGGCCAGAAAAATGGCCAAACCTCTCACATACAGGTAGTCCTCAACTTACAACTGGTCACTTAGTGACCAAAGTTACTGAAAAGGTGGAATTTACAGCCTGGATTAGAAGTTTCAACAGTTGGGCCCCTTCTGTGACCATGTGACTGAATTTCAGGAGCTCAGCAACACAGCTGCATTTACCGTCATTTGCAAGGTCTCACCATCTCCTCCACAGCGCACAGAGGGAGAAGGGAACCCTTGTGAGCCTTCTTCTCCATCCATTGTGCAGCTGCAGGCTACGTCTTCTCTTATCTGCCTGTTCCCTGCGTAGCCTCTCTTCCTTCCATCTCCCAAGGTCATTCCTACATACTATTACAGAGAGTCCTCGACTTACAGTCATTAGTGATTGTTCAAAGTTACAATGGCACTGGGAAAAAAGTGACTCAGGACCATTTTCACACTTCTGACCGTTGCAGCGTCCCTATGGTCACGTTATTAAAATCCAGGCGCTTGGCAACTAGTTCATAGTTATGACGGTTGCGGTGTTCTGGGGTCACGTAATCAAGTTTTGCGGCCTTCTGACAAGCAAAGTCAGTGGGGAGGTCAGATTCACTGAACTAAATTAATTGTTACTAAATCAACAGCTGCAGGGATTCCCTTAACAATCGGAGCAAGCAAGATTATAAAATGGGTTGAAACTCACTTAGCAATGGGTATTTCGGGGGGGGGGGCTTAATTTGAGGATTACCTGTACATTTCTTTTCTCCCAATATGGAACAACAGACAGAAAGTGGCAAACCAACTAATCCACAATAATCTGCAAATGCCAGAAGGGGCAAATGCCAGAAGGCAGCTACTGACTACCTGCTCTGCAACCTTCGGTCAAGCTGACTTTGCTAAGGCTTCAAGGGCAGATGTATGCTACACGCCTCTGGGCATTTAATGACATTTCCTGCCAACGTGCAGATAGGCTAACCACACTGCTGAGGGCACCAGCTGCTTCTCCAAGAATAAATAACCATTTTCACAAAGGCTTAGTAGGAACACTTTATCTCCGGTCAAACAGGTACATTTTCAAAGCCACCAAAACACTTACTTGTCAGTTGAGAAACAGATGTGGGCATACACATACACCAGGGACACAAACACACACACACACACACACACACACACACACACACACTTCTACTTTTCTCACCCACTTACTTTATAGGACGTATTATCCATTTCTGGATTTTCTGCCTGGACGACAATATAGGCGTGCAGAAAATTGGAAGCAATCATATCTGGAACAAAGGGAGTGTTCTCTTCTTGGAATATAATAGCCACAATGTCATTGCCAATGTGTCTTTTCCGTTGAAGCTGCGAAGGTTAAAAGAAAGAGACATACACATCTCCAGATGATAGTTCTTAAATAGAAAAACATCCCAATTTTTACTCATCACTGCAGAGTTTTTCTAACTTTAACAGCAAGATGAAGCATGCCTGGCCTAAAAATGAGCCCCTCTCCCTTTCTTGTGTGTGTGTGCACACACACGCACACACACACACACACACCAATGCACAGAGAAGAATGGACTGCTTTTTCACAGTATGCTTAACCAGTATAAGTTTTATATCCAAATATATTTTATTCTTTATACTCTTCCCATCTTCTTTTAAAACATTAACAGAATCCACAATGGTCTGAGAATCAGTGTCTCCACTAGATAACTGACAGTCAAGCTGAAACTAAATTAATCAACTAAATTTAGCAAACCCACAAATAAGTTACCCAGACCTAATCCACATATCAAAGGATAAGACCTGCAAACAGAGAGTTAATTAAATTAGGTTTCCCACAGGAACTGCATGTTCACAAGAATAAACCTACCTACGCACACAAACGCCCCTCAAGTGTCACCCTAGAATCAGCACGTAGACACTTCGCCCCGAACAAGCTGCCCCTATAAAAATCTGCTGTTATACCCCATTTCTCTGCAGCTGACACTACAGGCAAACTCTTTACTTTTAGGAATAAACATTTCTTATTTGCTGAAGATCTCCTGTCTGGATCTCGTTTTTATTTATTCTTGCGCAGCCCCAGCTCCAGTTGGAACCCCAAATTATTCTTCTGACACCAGGTTCGGGAAAGACCAAGTAACTGCATTTGTGCAAAATGCAAAGCTTAAATTTAGTCTTTCTTTCCATGCTGTAGCAAACTGCCATTCCAGACATTTGATGAGTTTTAAGGCTCTGGACATGAAGTGAACCCAGAAAATGAACTGGCCTAGTAAGCCAAGTTGGTAAGAGTTAAGGCTCTGCCCTATGTGGGGGAGTGTACATCTGGCCAGCAATTCAAAAGCAACAACAAGCCTTCAGCAACCCAAGTTAACTGCACAAATAGATGTGCATTTGTGTGTGTGCATATACATGTTTGTATTTATAATTCTGTCTGGGAATGACACCCACCCTTGATGATGCACGTGTTAAAAAAAAAAGCACCATTATCAAAAGGAACATTTATGGAAATTCCCATGAATTTGCATAGAAACCTTTTTAACAAATGAGGCAGAAATGGGGCATAATGAACCTACGGTTTCATAAAATGAGAATCTGGCTGCGCAATACAAAGGAACAAAACGGCAAGCTTCTGCAAGAGGAAATTTGGTCTTTAAAAGACAAAAACAAAAGGAGAAACAAACATCCGTTTGTCTGTGCAACTTCCCTGAAGAGGTTATTCAATCCCAAGGCCTGGGCACGTTGGCCGAAAGCAATTCACACTTTTCCTACCATTACCGGTTACACAATGTTCACTTCGCCACACCATGCCTTGTGCTGCCCTGATATTATATCTCGAAAGAGAAAGGTCAGCTCTTGCTTACCTGCTGGGGATCGCCCTCTGTGAAAGGAAGCTTGGTGGAGACGTGGAACATAATCTCTCTGTCCCTGAACACCGTGTATACCGATTCTGTGCCTGTCTGGGCATGAGTGACATCTAGGCCCCCTCGAAAGCTGAAAAGAAATCAGAACAAGATTGGAGACCTTTACTTCTAGGGGAAGAGAGAGAGAGAGAGAGAGAGAGAGAGAGAGAGAGAGAGAGAGAGAGAGAGAGAGAGAGAGAGAGAGAGAGAGAAGGAAGGAAGGAAGGAAGGAAGGAAGGAAGGAAGGAAGGAAGGAAGGAAGGAAGGAAGGAAGGAAGGAAGGAAGGAAGGAAGGAAGAAAGAAAGAGAAGGAAGGAAGGAAGGAAGGAAGGAAGGAAGGAAGGAAGGAAGGAAGGAAGGAAGGAAGGAAGGAAGGAAGGAAGGAAGGAAGGAAGGAAGGAAGGAAGAAGCCATGTGAATGATTACTTCTTTAACTTACCCCTTGAAATCCTGTAGTGTAATGGTTTCTCCCAACAAGTTCAAGAAGTTTTGGAAGGCAGGACTCTCTTCATTGTTCCCAAACAATTCTTCTTCCTGTGTCTGGAAAGATAAAGCCATTCCAAACAAAATTCATCTTTATTTTGAAACTACCAGCAGCAAAACTAAATTTTGGAAGAGATTATTCCTACTATGGTGGGAGGTAATAAACTTCCTCTCTAAATAAGTATTGTCACTAACTAGTTATTTACTCCTCTCTCTAGAGCCTCTAGAGACAGAGAGGGGGGGGGAGAAAGAGGGAGAGAGAAAAGAAAAGATGTTCAGAAGAGTGATTAATCTTTTTTTCCCACAGCATAGGTGGAGCTGGACCAAGAATTTCTCCAAACTCTTTTTTATTGGCTATTGTTTATTCTTTTATTGCTTTTTTAAAATAATGACAAAAACAGGACAACCACAAAGATAAAAATGTATACATTGTCAAATAAATAAAAGGCATAAAAATGGCTTTTAAAAAAGTGGAAAAAACCAACAAAGAAAAAAAGTACATCATTTTAGCAGTATAGTTACAATTCCTTATAGTTATCTAATGCAGTTATTATTCACACACACACACACACACACACACACACACACACACAAACACACAGACACACACACATAAACATTTATAGTATGTAATGATCATCGGGAGAAGGGCGGTATACAAATAAAATTAATAATAATAATAACTTTTTTAACCACAGAATTGTTGGAACTCCACCCGTTTTAAAGTTGCTATGATTGAGAAAAGCTTCCTTAAACTGTCCAATCACCACCAAAACAACAGAAATATTATTGCTCCAATAAAAGAAATCACTCACTTGCTTAAACTTCTGGTAAATCACCCCAAACTTGAACGTGTTGTTAAGTTCATGTTCATCGTAGGATACTATCAGTTGTGATGCCTGAAATAGGAGAAAGGAAGAGGATGGAGTCATAGAATTATTGGTAAAGAAAGAAAGTACTTTAATGAGTTTGGGAAGTATCTCTCTTTTTGTTTTTTGGGAAGTTGCAGACAAAAGCAAAAGTCTCGACTTATACTCATTAATTTACTGACTGTTCAAAGGTACAGTGGCACTGAAAAGGTGACTTAAAAACAATCCTCACACTTATGACCATTACAGCATCTCTGTGGTCACATGATCAAAATTCAGGCTCTTGACAACCAACATGTATTTACAACAGTTGCAAAGTCCCAGGGTCATGTGATCACCATTTATGACCTTCCAGGTTGCTTCCAACCAGCTAAGTTAATGGGGGAAGCCAGATTCGCTTAACAACAACTTGATTCATTTAACAACTGCAGTGATTTGCTTAACAACTGTGGCAAAAAAAATGTCATAAAATCGGGTTCAACTCCCTTAACAATTGCCTTGCTTAGCAAAGCAAATTCTGGTCCCAAACGTCATAAGTCAAGGACAACTCGTATTTCATCCGCAGAGAACATGCTTCAAGTGGCCTATTTTTTTTATAATTTATTATTTTACTTATCAAATTTTTGAAACCACTCATCTGTTAACGCTGCTAATATCGGATGTTTTTGCATTGGCAACAGATGGAAATGTAGCCATCTTTTCCCTTTCGCTTTTAGAGTGTGATGATGCTGGGAGGGAGGGATGTGAATGAGAGTCCAGCCGAACATAACAACACTAAACTTAGCATGAGAATCAAGGTTATTGAGCCCAGAGCTGATAAAGAAATGTGATTTATGACTTTTAATTGGAGGAGGGAATTGTGCTTTGATACTATGTGCCCAGGGGAGGGGAATTCAGTTTTTGGCTTCGATTATGTAAGTGCCGATATTATGCTACTCAAATAAAAGATCCTTTAAGGTAAGCAATGCCTCGAAGTTCTTTTGAAGAGTTTCATCTGTCAGAACCATGGCATCATCTTTGTCACAGAAGAATGCTTCTTTATATTTAACTTAGAAAAGACTCTGTTGGGAGCAGAACTGTAATTCCACAACTATGCACATGTTGTTAGCTGCAAAGTCGTGTCCGACCCATCGCGACCCCATGGACAACGTTCCTCCAGGCCTTCCTGTCCTCTACCATCTTCTGGAGTCCATTTAAGCTCACGCCTACTGCTTCAGCGACTCCATCCAGCCACCTCATTCTCTGTTGTCCCCTTCTTCTCTTGCCCTCAACCCTTCCCAGCATGAGGCTCTTCTCCAGTGAGTCCTTCCTTCTCATTAGGTGGCCAAAGTATTTGAAACTGTGCACATAGACCTACTTAAAAATGTGAGAATTTCAGTCACTGAAGCTCTCTGTTATCAGGTACAGACCAATGTCTGAATCCCTTTCCCTGTATCCTGAAACTTCTGCTCCATCTCTCACTTCGTCATCTAAAATGCTGAAGAACATTTGAGCTACAGATTTCCAGAGGCCCCTATTCCTATAGTGTGACCTGAGGAACTTCAGAGGACTGTATTTCCTGAAGCTCCTTGCGCCAGGTGTAGTACAGAAAAGACAGTCAACAAGACAGAACAAAACCAGGAATACATTTCAAAGACTCCTCTATTTGGAATGAGGGCTTTTCAGACACACTCCAAACCAACCTTGTCCAAAGAAGGTTTCAATAGAAGAGAATATTTGTAGCTCAGGGTTGAACTGTGGGGTCCTTGGTGCTTTCTGAGCTTAGTGGTTTTCTTGCAGACATGTCATTAGTGCACTGATGACGTTACCTAGTTTGGTAATGAAATGTCTGCAAGAAAACTACCAACCTCAGCAAGCACCAAGGACCCCACAAAGAAGGTTTACTTCTCAAGCTGCTCCCTTCTCAACCATGCCTCTCTCTCTTTTCTCTATCCATCGTCATGCCATCTTTTTCTGTAGCTACTCTAACCCTCTCCTTTTGCAATACCTGGCCTGAAAACCTCTGATCACATCCCATCAGTAGAGCTGAGCAGCCCAAAATGACTTTGCTCGACATTTTTAGTTGTCTGATCTCCCTGAAAGCTACTGGCAATTCAAATGCTTATGTTGGTCCTCAGTTTCTGTTGCATACCTGCAAAAAGTAGAACAAGGCCATCCATAGTTTCACTAACTCCACTTATCAGATACTTTAGCCTGCTTTTATGATAACCACCCTCTTCCCGCAGAGCTCTTTTAGGTTCAGATTCATTTTTTTTCTTGAGTGGGGGTCAAGAATAAGTCAGACTAAGCAGGTACATCAACCCAACTCTAATCTAATTGCATTCTTTTTTCAAGTGCCTAGGGAATGTATTATTAATCCCAGGTGACAATTCTGAGGCATATGCTGCAAATTGATGAAAATCTCTCTCCTGGCCATTTTCGTGCCTCTCCACGATATTTAGAATTGGGGAAGCTATGTTCTCAAATTGGTGCATTTCAGTTCTACAGAGATAAAACTGTATGCGTGCAGTTCATAGAATCAGAGGGCTGAAAAGAACCTTGGAAGTCTCCTAGCATAGTTTAATCTGCACATCAATATCCTTCTGGAATTAGGTTTGTGCATCATTGCTTAGCTTACCTTGGGATAGAGCACCGGGTAAAACTTTAATCCAGTGGCATCATCACAGAAGGCCTGTTTAGAAATGCAGCAAATGGTGAGTGAGAAATTGGGACACCAGAGACATAGCAGCCCTTTGGGAAAAGTCAAACAGCCCTTTGGGGGAAGTCAAAGATAATATAAAACGAGCAAAATAACTTTCTTTGTTGTATCGCAATTGCGGGATTGATTTAGGCCAAGGAAGGGGGAGGTGGGGATCTGGGAGACAGCAATTTTTCTTCTAGATTTTCCCCACCCTAAACAGCATACATTATTTTTGGATGATAATAACTTGTCGTATTATTATTATTATTATTATTATTATTATTATTATTATTATTATTATTATTATTATTATTTGTAGTAGTAGTAGTAGTAGTAGTAGTGTTAGAAGTAGTAGTATATGTCATTGTTACATTACCCAAGAGACTATAATGTAATTGCAGAGTAGTAGTTTGGTTTCCAAAGTATCAGTTCTGTTGTAGGAAACGCTAGCGCACGTCCCATGGTGCACCACGAGAGGGCGATATGGCTTCGCACCAGAAAGTAAGACAAGTGGTTCTTCCTGCAGTGTCATCCAAAGCCCCCTCTCTCCCTGGAGCCTCCTCACCAATGGGCACCACAACTGGGAAGGTTCAGGGGTCAGGAATCTGACTGCCTGGACCGAGCACCAGCTCATTCCACCCTCTGAAGTGGTACCTATTTTATCTACTCACATAGAACATGCTTTCAAACTGTTAGGTGGACAGAAGCTGAGGTGAGTGACAGGAGCTCACCCCAACAGGCAATGCTAGGACTCAAACCACTGGAGCAGAAATCACCTCTAGTGTCATTAAGACACTGAGCCACTTATACTGCAACTTGACCTAATAAATATGAACTGCCTCTTTACTATGGATCTAATATCTAGTTTCACATTTTTTTTACCACTATACCCCACCGGTGTCCTCCTCAACTGTCTGTACCAAAGACACCTTTGGAGTCAAAGCTGTCCAGCTTATACGTTTTTGTCTGTGTTTAATTCTCTTTTCCATCGTGATCTTTTTTTTTCCTTGCAATCATTAATGTTTTGGGGATGTACTTTCTGTAACAATAAAGACCAACCTCTAAAATCTCAGTCTACTAATGGTCACAACCACGATCGTTATGATTATCACTCCAAGCAACCTACCTTTGCAATCTGTGGAATGTTTGGCAGCTTGCTGAGTCCAGCTAAAGGGATTCTTTCATGTAATGTTTTTGCTTTGGACCTATGGAAGGCCAAAAGAGAGAGAGCATCAGACACAAGCGGTGACAGTGTAGCAATATCGCCAGGCTCCATTAAAAGGAAAGATCCGTAGATTGTTTTGAACCATTCAAAGAGGTTTCATTTGGACATGGTTGTTACGGTTACCATCTCCAGTTCCCATTTCCTTTGAAACATCTGTAATTTGTTGGGGGAATAAGAGGATAAGACATTACGGAGAGAAGAAACGGTACTATATATAATTGATATTTTCCAATATCTTTTGAAGGGATTGTTTTCCTACTGGTTTCCTTGGGCTTAACTGTAGGTCAAGCAAACAATGTTCATTGCCAAACTCATTACCAAAGAACAAACTTAAACAAACTGTTAAATAATTTTTAAAACCCAAAGAAACTCAGATCCATGATTAAACGGCTACAGAACATCCTGTTATCCTCACTTCATCTCTCTTATGGAGCAAAACTTTTGGACTCCATAGAAACTTCAGCACACCCAAAGGGTCCTCAAGGATGCCCTGTCATCTTTTAATACACAGTGTCATCTCGTTGTCAATCCAAATCAACCCACTGAACAAGGCTGGTGAGAACAGCCCCCAAGGATTGGCATCAGTGAGAAAAAGCCACGGGTCAACCCATGGAGACGTTTACTCTGGCTCTGTGTTTCTCAACCTTGGCAACTTGGAGATGTGGGACTTCAACTCCCAGAATTCCCTAGCCAGCATCGTCCACGTATCCAAGTCCACACATCTTCAAGTTGCTAAGGTTGACAAACACAGGTCTATGACAATTTGCCAAGGCCAACTCACTGCGGCCACCTCGCCACGGCCACCTCACCACAGCCAACTCACCGCAGCCAACTTCCCGCAGCCAACTCAGCACAGGACAAGAGTTACACTAATATCAAAAAAATAGTGGGATAGAATCATTGAGGAAAGGATGCAAAAGCAAGGACAGAAGCGAATGTGAATGGCAAAAATTAAAATATTTTTTAATTTATTTTAAGTAATTAAACAGAATTGTGAAATCGTCCCACAGTGGGCTGTCCCATGGTGAATTGGCCATACTGAGTTGTCCTGCAGAGAATTGCCCATGGTGAGTTGGCTGTGGCAAGTTGGCTGTGGTGTGTTGGCCGCAGCAAGTTGGCTGTGGCAAGTTGTTCCATTCTGGAAAAACACTGCTCTAGGTATGAGAAGATGGAAGATCTTTTCATCCTACTATTAATATACTTATTTCAGTATCTACAGGATGATCTACAGTGACCAACAACCTACAGTGATGGTGTCTGCCTTTCATTTAAGGTATTCAAGCAGAGTGAATTCCTACACAGAGAGATGAGAATGGATTCCTTGACCTAACAGTCCCTTCAGCTTTATAGTACTATAATTCTAAAACAAGGCAACCTGGTGGATTCCAGATCTTGCAGTCTCAGAAATTGCTTACAGGAAGTCCTTGGTTTACAACCATAATTGAGCCTACAACTTTGGTTGTAAGTCATGAAAATCATAAAACAGGTCACCATGAGACCCCACCCCCAATTTTACAACTTTTTTTGCAGTTGTTGAATGCCACAGTCATTAAGTGAAGCCATTCTTCGCTATGGGGCAGTTGTGCTCCTGTGACTGTGGGACCTGCAAACAATTGTAAATGCAGGCCAATTGCAGAGTGCACAAAAGCACTAAGTAACCAGTCATAAGTCAACGATTATATGAAGTCTTATTTGGCTGTTGTTGTCTTACTAATGCATCATATAGGTGCTCTTCACGAGTCTATAAATGCCAGAGGTCAGATTGGGATCTTCTATGTACAAATCTGTTGCTTGTGTTTGCTCAACACAATAAACCACAAACCAGCCCACCACATCTCAACCAGGAGAACTAGGCATATTCAGCCTGTCTGCTTATCATTCAACATGCCATGCAAATAGCTTAATGGAAGCATGTTTAGGATAAATGCATAGTGGAAAGTCATGTTCTAACTCTACAGTTGGATATGCATAGGGCACTAGTGTGCATTAACACAACTGTTAAGACTTTATATATCAACCACAACCGTAGGCTTCCAATATAGTTAGTTCTAGATTTATGACCACAATGGAGCCCAAAATTTCTCTGGCTAAGTGAGATGGTTGTTAAGTGAATTTTGCCCCATTTTATGACCTTTCTTGCCACAGTTGTTAAATGAATTAGTGCAGTTCTTAAGTTAGTAACACAGTTGTTAAGTGAATCTTGGCTTCCCCATTGACTTTGTTTGTCAGAAGGTCACAAAAGGGGATCACATGACTCCAGGACACGGAAACCATAAGAGTCAGTCACCAAGCGTCTAAAGTTTAATCATGTGACCATGGGGCTACTGCAATAGTCATAAGTGTGAAAAATGGTCATAAGTCACTTTTTTCAGTGCCGTTATAAATTCAAATGATTACTTAATGAACTGATGTAAATCAAGGTCTACCTGTATTAGACACAGTCAAAAAGAAATAAGTAATGTTATAATTCAGCTCAGTGTAAGAATTTAATGCCAGTAACAATATGTCCTCTAGGTTGTTGGGATTAAACTCCCAGAATTCAAGTCATAATGGCTGATCTTGACTGGGAATTATTTAGCTGTAGTACACAAGCTTCAACCAGCAAAAGTTAAGATTTCTCTGTCCAATCATGTCCCACTCATCTCCATTTCTTGGCCGAGGGCACCAGAGTTATCCAAAGACATTTTCCGTATCCTGCGGCCAGCATGGCTATAGGCCAAAGCCATGGGGAACACTGTCGCCTTCCCACCAAAGTGGTACCTATTAATCTACTTGCATTTGCATGCTTTCAAACTGCTGGGTGGGCAGGAGCTGGGGCAAGGAAAGGGAGCTCATCCCCATCATGCAGCATCAGGTCTTGAACCTGGGCTGTCAGCTTTCCAGCTGACAAGCTCAGTGCCTTTAACTGCTGAGCCATCATGCCCCTTCTTTATAAAGTATTCATATAGAAATGCTGCCAGAGAAATTAATGAACAGAACAGAACAGAATAGAAATAGAGTAGAGTAGAGTAGAGTAGAGTAGAACAGAATAGGAATAGAGTAGAGTAGAGTAGAGTAGAGTAGAGTAGAGTAGAGTAGAGTAGAGTAGAGTAGAGTAGAGTAGAGTAGAGTAGAGTAGAGTAGAGTAGAGTAGGGTAAGGTAGGGTAGGGTAGGGTAGGGTAGATTAGAAATAGAGTAGAATAGAGTAGAGCAGAGCAGAGCAGAACAGAACAGGAATAGAGTAGAGTAGAGTAGAGTAGAGTAGAGTAGAGTAGAGTAGAGTAGAGTAGAGTAGAGTAGAGTAGAACAGAACAGAACAGAATAAGAGTAGAGTAGAGTAGAGTAGAGTAGAGTAGAGTAGAGTAGAGTAGAATAGAATAGAATAGAATAGAATAGAATAGAATAGAATAGAATAGAATAGAATAGAATAGAATAGAATAGAATAGAATAGAATAGAATAGAATAGAATAGAATAGAATAGAATAGAATAGAATAGAATAGCCAGACCCAAGTCCCGCAGCCATTCTTCATATGTTTTAGTCTCCAGGCCTTTGATCATCTTAGTTGCTCTTCTCTGAATTTTTTCCAATCAATGCATTTTTGTTTTCTATATATACTGTTTCCTTCATGCCTTTTCTTTACCTGAGAATAATCCGTAGATATTCCATTCCATCTGCCTCTTCACATTTAATGGAAAGGATCAAATTCCCCAGGCTGCTGGCTGTGCAGTAAAAATTTAAATGATCCTAAAGATAGAAAGTGTGTGTTAAAGAGTATCAGGGAAAAAACCCCAAAGACTCTAAACTTAGTGATTTAACCTGCCCTCCTTGCCTTTTGTGGTTTCATTGTTGATCCTTGGCTCATTTTTAGCACCCAAAAGTAATCACAAGTGACTCATCCATAGTTTATAAACACCTTGCAAATACTTTGGGGATACAAGAAACATTTATACACATAACATTCTGCAATTTTAGGGTTGGGGCCCCGTCATGCAATGCCAGGGACTGCAGATCTTAGAATGCACTGAGCATAATAGGATTGATGGGCAGCTAAGACCAGCCGAAACTTGGGAAAGTGCAGGTCGTCTTTGACTTACGACCAAAATTTGGATCTGAATTTCCATTGCTAAGCAAGGCAGTTGTTAAGTGAGTCAGGGCTGATTTTAAGATCATTTTGCCACTGTTAATCAAACCATGGCAGTTGTTAAGTGAATCATCAGTTCGTTAAGCGAATCTGGCTTCCCCCATTGAAATTACTTGTTGGAAGCTGGGGAGGTGATAAATTGCGATCACATGACCCTGAGATGCTGCAACCATCAAAAGTACATGCCTGTTGCCAAGCAACTAAATTTGGATCACGTGGCCGTGGGAATGCTGCAATGGTCACAAGGGCGAAGTCCATGTTGTTCCTTTTTTTTAGTGCCATTGTAACTTTGAACAGTCACTAAAACAAGAGTAAGCCAAGGACTATTTGTAACTTTTCTCTACATCCAACTTTATTCGCCCCAATCCCTAAGTAGGCCATCACAAGCACAGAGACAACAGATCACACCAATCCTATCGGACCTTCCTTCCTTCCTTCCTTCCTTCCTTCCTTCCTTCCTTCCTTCCTTCCTTCCTTCCTTCCTTCCTTCCTTCCTTCCTTCCTATCATAACAGAATAAAACAGTTGGAAGGGACCTTGAAGGTCTTCTAGTCCAGCCCCCTGATCAACCAGGAGACCTTATACTCTTCTGGACAAATGGCTGTCCAATCTCTTCTTAAAAACCTCCAGTGATGGAGCACCCACAACTTTTGACGGCAAGCCATTCCACCAGTTAATTCTTCTAACCATCAGGAAGTTTCTCCTTAACTCTAGGTTGCTTCTCTCCTTGATTAGTTTCCATCCCTTGCTTCTTGTCCTGCCTTCAGATGCCTTAATACTTCCTTCCTTCTTTCCTCAGTCTCACCTACTTCCCTTCTTCTTCTTCCCCCTTTTTCTTTTCTTCCTCTTTGTTTTTCTTTTCCTTCTTCACATATGCTCGCATTTTTCTCTCTGCTCCCTGACATCAACCCAAATACATTTTCATCCGTTCCCTTTCAATTTTAAAATATTTTGGGAGCTCTTCAGCGCATTGGTTTCTTTCAATGATATTCCAGCAGAGAGATATTTTCCTTTTAATAGCTGCACAGTGTTGAATTTTATGGATCTTCTGAGATGTGAATCCAGGATCTACCTCTCAGATACATCCCAAAGAAAATAGGAGAATTAAGCTGGGCAACACAGAGAATATTTAATATTTAACCCAGCATTCTGTGTCCCACAGGGACTGACCTACCCAAGAAAGATGAAAGAAAGTCTATCATAACCCACATATATAACAGGTCTCTTGCCTCTGGGGCAAGAGACCATCTTCTCTAAAGTAGTAGCTCACCATGGACAGTTCTTTTTTAAACCAGATAAATTGGTGGCCATCACTGAATTTGGTGGCAATGAATGCCGCCATTGAACATAGGGTTGGGCAATTCATTTTCCTAAGGGGTCACATCGGAAACTGGGGCTGTTGTGGAGGGCCCAACCAATAGGGCTGTGAAGGTGCATAGGCAAGGATGCCTGCACATATGTACATTGGGGAAAAAAAGAAAGTAAAGTAGCAGTCTCCTTTAAAATAAAAGAAATTCATTTGGACTGGAGGGAAACAGCCAAAGGGCCAAATGTGGCTCAGAGGTCATAAAATGCCCAGCTCTGGTTTAATACTATGTTGAACTTTCATTCCCCTCCTTCCACAAATGTCTTTCCCCAAAATGTCCTTTTATTAATGTTCTTTCTGTCCCCCACACCCTTCTAGTTGTCTACTTCGAATAACAATGCATTGAATATGTTACCTAGCTGGAAAATAGAACGTTTGCAAGGAAACAACGAAGCTCAGAGAGCACCGGGGCTCCCCAGTTCAACCCTGAGCTAAAGATATAGTCTTCTCTAAGTGTGTAGTAATGTGAATCTTCCCACGTTAATGTGAAATGGATAACCCTGAGTAAATTTTAATGGATGACCCTGGATTTTTACACTATGAGAGTAAATGGGTGGACAACTCCCTACGGTAGCGAGTTTCCAGACTGAGCACAGTTCTGCAAGTCTTTCCTCGTGAGTAAGGAGTCCCTGTGGGTTTTTACTCCACGCTCTTCTCCATTTCAAGGCCATTGAGCCAGCACTGTCCAAAGGTATTTCCATGGTCCTGTGGCCAGCATGACGTCACAGAGCGCTGTTACCTTCCCACGGAAGTGATACCCATTTATCTACTCCCATTTGCATGCTTTCTAACTGCTAGGTGACCAGGAACTGGGATAAAGACGGGAGCTCATCCAGTCCCGTGGCACTTGAGTCTTGAACCTGGGCTGCTGACTTTCCAGCTGACAAGCTCAGCGTCTTAGCCGCAGAGCCACTGCACCGCCCCTTATGGGAGAGCTTGTCTACTCCTCCACTGTATGCAAATATTCCCTGACATGCAACGCCACAGAGGTTTGCTCAACCCTTTAAGCTCCGCATATAACCATGAGCGCAATGGAGCAGACACCTCCTTTCCCACTAACCTTTCCTAAGAAATGTTTCCGATATGCCTTGGCTTCACCTTTGTACTCCAGTTTGTAGCCGTAAGTGCTGGGACTGAGCAGTTCCTCCTCTTCATCGCAGATGCTGCTTTCGGAGGAAGTGGGGGTGCTGAGGTTCTCGGGGTCTTCGATCCAGTATCCCCCAAATTGAGGCAAGATGATTAAAGGGTAGGGACTCCCTTTTTCTAAAATCTGTTTGGAGAGGGGAAAGAAATGGTTACCAGATGCCGCTTTAGGACCAAGTGCTTGGCTTGTTACGTCTACCTTGGTCTGACGCAGGAGGCCACTGAATGAAATGCCAATGTTGATTCCATAAATCAGTATTTCTCAACTTGGGCAATTTTCAGCTGTGCGGACCTCAAGTCCCAGAGTTCCCCAGCCAACCACACTGGCTGGGGAATTCTGGGAGTTGAAGTCCATCTATCTTAAAATTATCAAGGTTGAGAAACACCCCCCTAAATATTTCAGGGCAGATTCGTTTCTCAGGCTTGTGGGTAAATATGGACACAGAAGAAAGGTTCACGTTCATTTCCAGGCTTTGTTGTGTTCTAGTTGTTAAATTTATTTATTTATTTATTTATTTATTATTTAAACTTGTATACCGCCCTATTCCCGTAGGACTCAGGGCGGTTTACAGGGAAAAATTAAAAATACATACATACAAAGTTAAAATCGATTAAAACTAAAATTAAATTAAGTCCCTGAATTTAAACTAAAACCCCATTAATAAATAATTAAAACCCCTCAGTCTGGGCCAGACAGCTCAAAAAGCCAAGTTTTCAAATCCCTGCGAAATGAGCAAAGGTCGGGGGCAGTCTTAAGCTCCGTGGGAAGATGGTTCCAAAGGGCCGGCGCGCCCACAGAGAACGCCCTTCCCCTGGGAATAACCTGCCGGCATTCCTTGACCGGCGGTACCCTAAGAAGGCCCTCCCTGTGGGAGCGCACGGGATGATGGGAAGTTGATGCCGGCAGCAGGTGTTCCCTTAGATAATCCGGACCCAAGCCATTGAGAGCTTTATAGGTCATTACCAGCACCTTGAATTTCCAACCCACTCTAAAGTAGTCGCATTAAAATGCCACCTTACACTCTTTACACTCCCTACCGCAAAGGTTAAAAAAAAAGTGATCTCTCAAATGCCACACATGTTGCAACCACATTCTCAAGATATGAATCAAAGGTTTTAACAAAAGACTGCTGAATGTGGCGTTAATCCTGGAGAAAAGGTAGGTCTGGTTAGAAACCTCCAGAGTTCGTCTGTTTCCCAGTCTCTGGATCTCTGATTAAAAATGTTTCTGTATGTGCAGACTGCGAAGATGATATTTATTCTGGATATCCCCAACCTGGTGACAACCACTTTTTTTTTTGCTTGTACCTCTCTGATTATTGGGAATCACAGTGAGAACACACAACACAGAGAGAAGACATTTAGATGTTGATGTTGTGATGTTGAAGAACAGCGGCCTTAGACTCCAATCTGAGTCACTCACCAGGACCAAAGCTTTATTCTTCCAAGCTTGTACTTGGAAGCCCATAATCAGAGAATCACTCTCTCTCTCTCTCCCTCTCCCTCCCTCCCCCTCCCCCTCTCCCCCCCTCTCCCTCTCCTCCTCTCCCTCTCCCCCTCTCCATCTCTCCCTCTCCCTCTCTCCCCCTCTCTCTCTCCCTCTCTTTATGTGCACTGAGCTTTTCTACAGGTTATATTTATAGTATAGGGTTCCTGGTTGTATGTAACTTTTAGTTGTTAATTAGGATGTCGATGGTTGGCTATTATTATTACTGTGTTTTCCCGGAAATAAGACCCAACAGGAAAATATATCCTAGCATGATTTTTCAGGACACTCATAATATAAGCCCCACCCCAAAAATAAGCCCCAGTTGAGATAGTCAACCAGATGGACCCATTTAGCACTGTATTTCCCTGAAAATAAGACCTAATGTGTCTTTTGGAGCAAACATTAATATAAGACCTGGTCTTATTTTTGATGAAACACAGTAACTATTGTTTCTTTCTGCTGCCAAAGTTCCTAAGTACCCACCATCTGCCTATTACATACTTAGGAGCTGATGTGCAGCACATGAAGCAATAACTAATGATAAATAAATAATAACTAATCAGCTCCCTAATTACCAACTAAAAGCTACACACAACCAGGAACCATATAAATACGAAGTGTAGAACAGCCCAGTACACATATTTTGGAGAGTGAAGTTTCCTGATGATGGGCTCAAAAGCTTAGAAGAATAAACCTTTGATCCGGGTGACCGACTCAGACTGGATCCTGCAACATTATCTTGGGACACTTATATTTACCTTCATTTGCAATATTTGCCTCACTTCTTTAAAGCATTCTTAACATTCTTTAATGTTTATTCTTGGCATTCAAACGCCTGTAGCTTTTTCAGCTGAAGGCATTTTCCAATTTACAGTGCTTTTTTTGTAAAAGAAAAAGGTGCCGGAACTCACACACATCATACAACCTGCCTTGCCTACCCTACAAGGTTCCATCCAAAAAAGGTGCCGGAACTCTGTTCTGAGCGTTCAATGAGAAAAAAAGCCCTGCCAATTTATACAAAACCAATGTATATGTAGTAGAGCAGCAGAAGCATCAGGAGCTGGGGTGGGGAGGGATTTTTTTATTTTTTTAAAAAAGGCACGAGAGTAGCCCCAAATGTGCCATATTAAAAAAAAACCAGACCCACATAGAAACGGTGTGACTTTTCAATTGCAAGGTTGTTACTTTGAGATTTTTGATCCCCATTTAAAAGGTGACTTCAGCATGAAAATAGCTGGCCAGGTTGGCTTTAAACTTTTCAATAGCTTTCTTTTACTAATCTTTCTAATGGCTTCCCCCCCCCCCCGCCTTGAATACATACCTCATCAATGCTGGGATAGGGGATATAGTCCTCCTGGAAGATATTAAAAAAAACACAGAGAAAAAAATGTCACCCTCAGTTCTATTTCAAACACCATTTAAGGTAATAAAAGCAGCTTTGTTTCTTTTGGAAATATAACTGATATTGCTTTTGAAAGACTCAATTTCTTTGCAAGTGAAATTTTATTTATTTATTTTATTTTAATTCCATTTATATCCCACCCTTCTCCGAAGACTCAGGGCGGCTTACAAGCATTAGCAGTAGCCTTCGTTCTATGTATATGCCTGCTTATTAGGGCTTTCACACACACCCCCAAGCGGCATTATTACAAAGTCAGCTTAATTGCCCCCAACAATCTGGGTCCTCATTTTACCTACCTCGGAAGGATGGAAGGCTGAGTCAACCTTGAGCCTGGTGGGATGCGAACCTGCACTAATTGCAGGCAGCTGGTGTTACTTAAGGAGGCATTAGCCCACTTGATAGCTTCCTTCCTTCCTCTTTGTCTTTTTGTTCAATTGCTTCTGTTCCTCTTCTCTCTCTCTCTCTCTCTCTCTCTCTCTCTCTCTCCCTCTCTCTCTCTCTCTCTCTCTCTCTGGGTTTTCCACATACTATTTCCTTTCCCCCCCATCTTTCCAAACCTCCTAGCAATATGAACTCAAGGCAGAGTTGGTATTAGGTCTCCTACATGCATGATGGAGAGCCAACCCAATATATAAAGGAAATAAAGCATTAAAAAGGGGCGGGGGGGAAATACACAGGCTCATGGAACAAAGCTGGATTAGAGGTCTAGTTCTTTAATTTATCACTGGTATTTCAGTCAAAGGTCCAGTTTTGATACAGTCCTCAATTTATGATCACCACTGAGGCTGCATTTCCATTGCTAAGCAAGGCGGCAGTTAACTGAGTTGTGCCCGAAAGTTTACCGCCTTGTTTGCCGTGATTGTTAAGCAAATCATTGCAGTTCTTAAGTGAAACAGTTGTTCAGTGAATCTGGCTTCCCACATTGACTTTGCTTGGTGGAGGTCCTCTAAAGGTAAAGGTAAAGGTTCCCCCGCACATGCGTGCTAGTCGTTTCCAACTCTAGGGGCCGGTGCTCATCTCCGTTTCAAAGCCGAAGAGCCAGCGCTTGTCCGAGGACATCTCCGTGGTCATGTGGCCGGCATGACTAGACGCCAAAGGCGCACGGAACGCTGTTACCTTCCCACCGTAGTGGTCCCTATTTTTCTACTTGCATTTTTACGTGCTTTCGAACTGCTAGGTTGGCAGAAGCTGGGACGAGTAACAGGCGCTCACTCTGTTACGCGGCACTCGGGATTCGACCCGCCAAACTGCCGACCTTTTGATCAACAAGCTCAGCGTCCTAACCCACTGAGCCACCGTGTCCCTTTTATTTAGGATTGTACCCCATCAATAGCCCTCTAGAAGGCCTCAAATGGCAATCACATGACCCCCAGGACACACAACCATCATAAACATACCTGGTGCTAAGCGCACAAATTTTGATCAAATGACTATGGGGATGTTGCAGTCATTAAGTGTGAGGACTGGCAATCATTCACTTTTTTCAGTACCATTATCATCTTGAACAATTGCTAACCAAAGGTCGAGGACTCAGGGGCTGCCACAAAGAAGAGGGAGTCAAGCTATTCTCCAAAGCGCCTGAAGGCAGGACAAGAAGCAACAGATGGAAACTCATAAAAGAGAGAAGCAATCTAGAACTAAGGAGAAACTTCCTGACATTTAGAACAATTAACCAGTGGAACAACCTGCCTTCAGAAGCAGTGAATGCTCCAACAATGGACGTTTTTAAGAAGAGACTGGACAGTCATTTGTCTGAAATGGTATAGGGTTTCCTGTCTGAGCAGGGGACTGGAGCACACAGCTTCTGGAGACAGGTCATTCCACTGACTGATTGTTCTAACTGTCAATTTCTCCTTAGTTCTAGGTTGCTTCTCTCTTTGATCAGTTTCCATTCGTTGCTTCTTGTCCTGCCTTCAGGCGCTTTGGAGAATAGCTTGACTCCCTCTTCTTTGTGGCAGCCCCTGAGATATTGGAACACTGCTATCATGTCACCCCTCACCCTTCTCTTCATTAAACTAGACATACCCAATTCCAGCAACCGTTCCTTATATGTTTTAGCCTCCAGTCCTCTGATCAAATTTGTTGCTCTTCTCTGTACTCTTTCTAGAGTCTCAACATCTTTTTTACATCGCGGTGACCAAAACTGGATGCAGTATTCCAAGTGTGGCCTTACCAAGGCATTGTAAAGTGGTATTAACCGTTCATGTGATATTGATTCTATTCCTCTGTTCATGCAGCCTAGCACTGTGTTGTCTTTTTTGGCAGCTGCAGCACACTGCTGGCTCATATTTAAGTGATTGTCCACTAGGACTCCGAGATCCCACTCACAGTTACTACTGTTGAGCAAGGTACTATCTATACTATACCTGTGCATTTGTAGAACCTTACTTTTTTCACCATTGAATTTCATTTTGTTAATTAGCACCCAGCATTCAAGTCTGTCCAGATCCTCCTGTATCTTAAGCCTATCTTCTGGAGTGTTGGCTATTCCTGCCAGCTTGGTGTCGTCTGCAAATTTGATGAGTTCCCCATCCCTCATGCAAAATTTGGAATCCTATGATCCTGACTGCAATCCTGTATTTTGCTCTGCAACTTTCCTCCTCCAGAAAGATTGTGGGGTAATTAAAAGAGCTTTGCAATAACTCTGACCTTGTTTCTCTGGCCTCCACCCTTCTGTTCTTCTGATTTTGGACCCTGTTTGGATGAAGAAAAAGTAGTTAAAGACCTCAGTTAAAAGACAAAAAAACTCAGAATACCTACAAAGCATCTGCTTAGATTTGGTCTCACCATATAAGTCTATTTCTCACTCTTTCTAGGGGCAGGGGTCCCCAATCTGTGGGCCACAACCCACTACAGATCCGTAGCCTATGCGCAACTGGGCTGTGTGAGTGGCTGCCTGGTATGCACGCATTCACACGCACACACAGCCCCACTCACACAAGCATTGTGGGTGCTCACGGACCCTCTCACACAAGCATTACAGGCGCTTGCAGCCCCTCTCGCACGTCATGGGTGCTCTCGTCCTCACTTGCACGAGCAACAGGTGCTCGTGTGCGTGTGTGTGTTGCCTCTTTCCCCCCTCCCCCCTCCCCAGGCTGCCAACCCAGAAAGGTTTTAGGAACTCTGTTCTGGGGCATGCGACCAAAGAAGAAGTTGCAGAACAAATATTTTATTTACTAATTTATTACATTTTTATGCTGAAGTTGCTGAAGTTTACCCATGTTATTCATTGGAAAGGGTCTAATGCAGGGGTCCCCAACCCCCAGTCTGTGAACTGGTACCGGGCCGTGGCAGGCCAGCAACTGGTCCGCACAAAGAAGCAGAGCCCCATCCGCGAGATGCAGGCAGTACATGAAACGACACCCCCTCCGGTCTGCGGAAAAACCTCTTTCCACGGAACCGGTTCCTGGTGCCCAAAAATTTGGGGACCTCTGGTCTAATGCAGTATTCCAACTTTGTCCACTGGAAGATGTATGGACTTCAACTCCCAGAATTCCCCCACCAATCATTCCCCATGTTGGCTAGGGAATTCTGGGAGTCGAAGTCCACACATCTTCCACTGGACAAGGTTGGAAAACACTAATTTAATGAGAAAAGTTTATTTGCTTCTCTATTTAACAGCAATTCAACTTTCAAAACTATCTGGCCCCATGAACATGGCATAACAATTGTCACTTAATCTAATGAGTTCAGAAAATATTTCCAGAACCCTTTTAAATGCATTTAAAACCAGTTCTGTTAATACAAACCAAAGCTAACACTTAACAATATGAAGCTATTCAGGGGAAGGAAAGTTAAATACCATGGGTTTCAAATGTTGTGAAGCTTTAGTTGATGATGGCACTCTCCTTTCTTATTTTATTTACTGCTAAGAATATCCTTAATGAATGGAAACAGCCATCTTTTCATTTTTATCAGAAATGACACAGTAGTAGAACATATCATACAGTCACTGCTTCTCTTAAAGTGGCATACTCATGAAGATTCCTCTGCAGAGGTGGCAGGGCCACAAAACTGAGAATTTTCCAGCAGGGGAGGGGTTTAAGAAGCTGAACAACTATCTCGTTTATTTAGCGACAAAGTTTATATGGCCACCCAAGTCACTTATGGTGATTCCAGGTGATTTACAGAAATAAAACCCCAAGCTAAAACTGAATAAACATCGCCCCCATAGCAACAATAATCAAATCAAGCACTTGATAAGTTCTGATTTGCCCTGGGGTCCCCAAGCCTGTTGGCAAACCATATCTTCAGGGTGTCAAAGTAGGGGGCTAATCTTCTTGAAAAAAAATTTTATTAATTTTTATAGGGTTAAAAGCGAGGGTAGGGAAATGGGGGTTTGGGATAGGGTAGAGGAAGGGTTGGGGGTGAGGGTTGGGGTTTCCCCCGATAACATTCAAAATTTGGCAAACAGCATGTTGTCTGGGTAAATGTACATAAATCAAGATAATAAAGCTAACAATAACACTGATAGGTATAATAAATTATCAAAAACAATACTACATTTTCAATGTATGATATCATTCTTACTCAAATAAATTCAAAATTGCATATCACATTCCTTCCTCTCTAACTCGCTTATCTAGCCATTGATAAAATTTATTCCAAGTTCTATAGTAAACTAAATGTTCTTTCTCTTTAATCTCTAAAGCTAGTCTATCCATTTCTGCACAGCCCAATATTGCCTTAATAAGGAACATAAGGATGATGTTACACAAAGAGGGAGCCACCAGAGACAAGGCCCTTCTTTTGGGTCCCGCTAGATGAAATTAAGAGGGGGAACTCATAACAAACCCTGCCCCCCTCATTCTGGTAGGCCAGGTAGATAGCATAGCATAATAGCATTAGTGTCAGAAGCACCGAGGGGCTTCCAGGTTGAAATGATTAGCCAGTGACATCACTGTTGCTCGTGGGACACCAGGTTTCATGTCCCTGGTCACGGTAGAGATGGTTAAGCAACTCCCCAGCAGGAGCTAGACCACAGGACGGGAGCTCAACCCTGCCTCAGCACATGGGTCTCGAATGCGGGCTTGCTAACCTCCTACCCAGCATTCCTAACCATGCAAGCCACCGTGCTCCTTGGTCAGGTAAATGAAACTGGGAAAGGACAGTCCTTCAAACAAACTAACCCTGAGCCACCTTAAGTCTTGCAGAAGCACACAAGACATTATTACAGCAAAACTCCAAAGGACATTTATGTGCTATTTTCTCCCGTTGACAAAGCTTAACACATTTGAGACACCTGGGGCTCTTCACTGAACAGTGTTGGAATTGGGAGGGGGGGGTGGAGGAAGAAAGGAATACACTACACCAGCAATATAGTGAAGCTGAGTGCTTGCTTTCCTCTGCTGTCCCCTGCCCAACCAACAGTGGATATTTAAGGCATGCTGTTTTTGAGGCAGGGATCAGCTCTCAAGAATAGCATATGTTGATTGCCTCAACCCTCCAAAACATCTAATTCCCCTTCTCAGTGAAAGAGCAAGAATCTAGTTAGAACAGGAGTACTCAACCCACGGGCGGCAGCCCACTACCGGGCCACAACCTGTTCAAAACTGGGCTAGGGGAGAGATGGGCAAGTGCATGTGCGTGAAGCTCCACTCGCGTGAACAGCAGACAGGTCTGCATGTCCTCGCACGAACCTCCACTCACACAAGCGGAGGGTGCTTGCACTTGCATACAAAGCTCCATTTGCGTGAAGTGGAACTTCACGTGCATGCACAAGTGCCCTTCACTCAATTTAATTTAATAAATTCAAATTCAAATTCAAGCGCCCTCCACTTGCACGTGGAACCTCACACGTGGACACAAGCACCCTCCATTCATGTGCAAAGCTACATTTGCATGAGTGGAGGACGCAAGCAACTGCCACTCCCTTAAATGGAGCTGTGCACACACACATATGCCATTCACATGCACCCCTCCCCACTGCCAAGCTAAAAAGGTTGGGAACTGCTGAGTTAGAAGACATATGCTGTTTCACTTACCTGCATTTTTTCAAGCATTTCAAAGAATTCTGCAGACTAGGCGGGGGGGGGGAGAGAAAAAAATGCAAGAAATGAATGTCAACTTGAAATGACCACTCCAAATATATCTAATATAAAGTTTTACATTTTTCACTTAAAAATCTAATCAGTGGATATGAAAACCGGTGGCTATGAAGACCCTGGAATCTATTTGAAGGGCTATCACAGAAAGGAGGGGGTCAACCTATTTTCCAAAGCACCTGAAGGCCTGGCAAGGAATAACGGATGGAAACTGATCAAGGAGAGATTCAACCTAGAAACAAGGAGATATTTTCTGACAATGAGAACAATCAACCATTGGAACAGTTTGCCTTCAGAGGTTGTGGGAGCTTCAACACTAGAAGCTTTCAAGAAGAGACTGGACTGCCATCTGTCAGAAATGGTGTAGGATCTCCTGCTTGGGTGGAGGGTTGGACTAGATGATTTACAAGGTCCCTTCCAACTATTCTATTCTATTCTATTCTATTCTATTCTATTCTATTCTATTCTATTCTATTCTATTCTATTCTATTCTATTCTATTCTATTCTATTCTATTCTATTCTATTCTATTATTATTTCCTATTCCTATTCCTATTCCTATTCCTATTCGCATTCCTATTCCCATTCCCTATTCTGTTCTATTCTATTCCTGTTCCTATTCCTATTCCTATTCCTATTCCTATTCCCATTCCCATTCCATTCCCATTCCCATTCCCATTCCCATTCCCACTCCCCTATTCTATTCTATTCTATTCTATTCTATTCTATTCTATTCTATTCTATTCTATTCTATTCTATTCTATTCTATTCTATTCTATTCTATTCTATTCTATTCTATTCTATTCCATTCCCATTCCCATTCCCATTCCCTATTCTGTTCTGTTCTGTTCTGTTCTGTTTTGTTCTGTTCTATTCTTACCAGGAGTCAAGATTGTCTTGAGGAAGATTTTATCTGGTCTATCAAAAACTTTACCTATTTTTCAGGAAAGGAACTATGGGGTGGAAACATTTCAGATGAATAAATATTGGTATCATCCTCATAGCTACGATGAACTTTTACTCAAGCTTCAAAGTTTTGTGACACAAAGTTACCAATAACATCTTAAGAAATTTCCAAATGTAACCATGCCTTACAAGTACACTTCTCTGAGCATCAGCTGCCAAATCAATCAATCTACCAACCAACTAACATGTTGGCCTTTTGGCATAATATTTGCAGTGCCAGGAGAGAGAATCAAGTAGGTATAATTTCAGTAAACACAGAATACGGTATATCTCACTATGAAAACTTTGGTTGAGTCAATTACGTAGAGGTAGTCCTTGACTTTACAACCACAACTGAGACCAGAATTTCCCTTGCTAAGCAAGACAGTTGTAAAGTGAATTGTGCCCAATTTTATGACCTTCTTTGCCACAGTTGTTAAGCGAATCACTGGAGCTGTTAAGTGAAACATGCTTCGCTATTGATTTTGCTTGTTGGAAAACAGCTGGGAAGGTTATAAATCCATGGTGGCGAACCTATAGCATGCTTGCCACAGGTGGCACGCAGAGCCCTCTCTGTGGGCATGTGCACCATTGCCCCAGTCCCAGGCCTTCAGCTGGGTTTTATTAAACCTTTTCGCTTTAGGCCTCCACCACCATGTGCAAAAAAAAAAGGTTCAATCAATCAATCAATTTCAACTTCTTGTGGGGGGAAAAAAGATCTCGCAAAGTTGGAATTGATTGAACTCTTTAGTCCCGCCCTGTCTGCTGTTACCACCACAGTCACACCCACCTAATGGGCTACACCCACCCAATTGGCCACACCCACCCAATGGGCCACGCCCACCCAATGGGCCACGCCCACCCAATGGGCCACGCCCACCCGGCACCCGATGATACATAAGTGGGTTTTGGGTTGCAGTTTGGGCACTCAGTCTCTAAAAGGTTTGCCAACACTGTTATAAATGATGATTACTTGATGCCGGAACAGTGCAATTGTGATAAATACATGCTAATTGCCAAGCACCTGAACTTTGATCACATGACCATTGGGATGCTGCAGTGGTCATAAGTGTGAAAAACAGTCATAGGTCACTTTTTCAATGCCATTCTAAGTTTAAATAGTCACTAAATGAATGGTTCTAACTATCTATATTTGCTTGCCCAGATGTTGAGTTGTCAACATTTTTCAACATTTTTAATGTACACTAAGCATACATTAAAATGACATTTCATTGCATTCAGCTCTCAAAAAATACCATTATGCATTTACCAACATAAACACACACACATACACATGACACAGAGAAACATCACAATCTAGTTTCAATATATACATACACATGGCAAAAAAAAAAGAATCCTATGAATTTACAAGACGGATGGCATAAGGAACAAAGCTATTACAGAATCTAGTAGCCCTGCTATAAATACTTCGAAACCTTCTCCCAGAGGGGAGCAACAGAAACAGACTGTGAAGTGGGTGTGTGGGCTCTCTAACTATGCTCCGAGCTCTAAGCATATAAGCACTTGTAAACAGTGTCCTGAATAATGGGAAGGAAGCTTCCAATAATCTTCTCAGCTGTCCTTATCACTTACTGTCTGTGTGGCACAGCTACCACAGTGGACGCATCCATGTAGATTCTTCTCACAACAGTACAAAAGTGGATTGCCATTGCTTTCTTTCAATATTTTTTTAGCTCCCTCACCTAATGTATAGCCCTGGTATTTTCCATATAGTCTCCCATCTGAATACTAGTCAGACGTGACCCGACTTAGCTTCCAATCCCAAATAAGGTCAGCCAGCTTGCAAAAACACTGCTCTACATCCACCCCAAGAAAAACACAGTTACACAATGGAAATGGCAACAAGAAAAGCCAACAATAAATCAGTTCTAAAGCAATTACAACATAAACATTACAAAACGCAATAAAAGGGAACAGAAGACAGGATTATATGTAATTACAGAAGGCAGCAATTTTTTAAAGGAGGAATTTCAGCCTTAAGTGCCAAAGGCATTTCTAAACAGCAAAATGAAACTGAGAAAGGAAAGCTATTAAGCTGTTCTTCTTTTTGAATGAATACCCTGTGTTTCTACTTATACAAATAGTCCTCAACTTATGACTGCAATTGAGCCCCAAATTCTGTTGCTAAGTGAGACAGTTCTTAAGTCAGTTTTGTCCCATTTTACGACCTTTCTTGCCAAATTTGAATCACTGCAGTTGTTAAGTTAGTAACATGGTTGTTAAGTGAATCTGGCTTTCCCGTTGACTTTGTCAGGAGGTCACAAAAGGTGATCACGTGACCTCAGGACACTGCAACTGTCATAAATACGAACCAGTTGCCAAGCGTCTGAATTTTGATCACGTGACCCTGGGAATTCTGCAACAGTCCTAAGTGTGAAAAATGGTCATCAGTCACTTTTTTCAGTGCCATTGTAACTTCAAACGGTCACTAAATGAATGGTTGTAACTTGAGGACTACCTGTACAAGCAGCATAAAACAGTAGAATTAAATGCAAAATCTAAAACACAGCAACAAAATTAAGACAATCAAAACTAAATCCATTGAAAAGAGATGGATTTTGCTGTGTTCTAAAATATTGGACAAGTGGGCTCACTTATGCAAAAAGAAACTACCCAGCAACTAGAAATGGGAAAACCACCTGTTGAAGAGTTCTAAAACACTGAATTATTATCCCTTGCCATAAAAAGCAGGTTATAAAAAGGTGCTGTGGCTAAAAAAGATATACCTGCATTTTTTGGAACTAGTCATGTTCAATCCATGGGATAAATTGGAGAAATTCTCAACATTATAATATTTATATATATATATATATATATATATATATATATATATATATATATATATATATACACACATATATATACATACATACATACATACATGTGTGTGTGTGTGTGTGTGTGTGTGTGTGTGTGTAAATTTTAAATTGCTAACAAAGAATTAAGGGAGACTGATATGCATTTCAAACTTATTAGTTTTCATCAGTCAGCCATACCCTTCCGAGATTCGAACCTGGGCTGATTACACATTAGGCAGTTGTTTTCACCTCTGTGCCACAGGATCTCTCTCGCTTTGTTAGCAGAGAAGCAAGGGGAGATATATGACAAATGCTTGTTAACTATTAGATTACCTTGCTAGGCCCCAAACATGGGACAAATCTTTATCTCCTGTGTCAGCCTATCCCAAAGGCCATCGACAGGCAGTAGTCACACCGGTGACAGCTCATATTTGTGTAAATTTTAAATTGCTAACAAAGAATTAAGGGAGACTGATATGCATTTCAAACTTATTAGTTTTCATCAGTCAGCCATACTGATACTGTCGATGGCCTTCAGGATAGGCTGACACAGGAGATAAAGATTTGTCCCATGTTTGGGGCCTAGCAAGGTAATCTAATAGTTAACAAGCATTTGTCATATATCTCCCCTTGCTTCTCTGCTAACAAAGTGAGAGAGATCCTGTGGCTCAGAGGTGAAAACAACTGCCTAATGTGTAATCAGCCCAGGTTCGAATCTCGGAAGGGTATGGCTGACTGATGAAAACTAATAAGTTTGAAATGCATATCAGTCTCCCTTAATTCTTTGTTAGCAATTTAAAATTTACACAAATATGAGCTGTCACTGGTGTGACTACTGCCTGTCGATGCGATGGCCTTCAGGATAGGCTGACACAGGAGATAAAGATTTGTCCCATGTTTGGGGCCTAGCAAGGTAATCTAATAGTTAACAAGCATTTGTCATATATATATATAATAATACATATACATACATATATATGTATGTATGTATAAATAATATTATAATGTTGAGAATACACACACACACACACACACACTGCTCAAAAAAATAAAGGGAACACAAGATAAGACATCCTACTATTAAATACAGTACATTGTGTTGTTTAAGTGTTCCCTTTATTTTTTTGAGCAGTATATATAATAGTGCTTGGTGTCTTGGTGTCTCTTTTAAACATGGGTCAATCAAATTGTGTCCAGTTCAGAAAAAGAACCTGTGGGATGCATATAAAATATGCATACATCTTAAGTATGGAAGTATGGTATGGTATGGTATGGTATGGTATGGTATGGTATGGTATGGTATGGTATGGTATGGTATGGTATGGTATGGTATGGTATGGTATGGTATGGTATGGTATGGTATGGTATGGTATGGTACTATAGACTGTCAAGCTACAAAGATTTATTCTCTTTAGGACTGCCATACTGCTTCTAGCTTGCCTACATTTGCAAGGGGGGAGGGAAGAGCCTGGGATCCACAGGTGAGAGCCGAGAACGCTGAAGAAATGTTTTGCTGGAAGATTCATTGGACAATATGACTTGAACTGTCAGAGAGGGAGAGAAAATTTTACTCTTTTAATTATCTGTTTCACGCCACGTTGCCAGAGCTAGCTTTCCTTCTATCTACCAGTATGCTATGCCTAATAAAGTTTACATTAGAGATCGCTATGTCTCCGATGTTTTACTTCATTGAGCTTTTCAGCCTGGAATTGACATAGATAGTACAATATTAGTATAGATAGTATATGTTATATTGTGTTGCATTGCATTGCATTACGTAAAATATATAAAAAGGAAAGAAAGAAAGAAAGAAAGAAAGAAAGAAAGAAAGAAAGAAAGAAAGAAAGAAAGAGAGAGAGAGAGAGAGAGAGAAAGAAAGAAAGAAAGAAAGAAAGAAAGAAAGAAAGAAAGAAAGAAAGAAAGAAAGAAAGAAAGAAAGAAAGAAAGAAAAAAAGAAAGAAAGAAAGAAAGAAAGAAAGAAAGAAAGAAAGAAAGAAAGAAAGAAAGAAAGAAAGAAAGAGTAAAATCTCTCTTTACATCTAGCACAGTACTACCTGGAGAAGACCAAATCACTCAGTTTCACAATCTCCCCCATTTAAAAAAAAAAACACACACACCAAAAACTCACATTTCTCCTGACTCATTTATTAAGGACTTTTTGCATTTTAACCCCAAATAAATTGAGTGACATTTTTTCTTTCTTTCTTTAATAGTATCTTCTCAAGAAGACCTAAAGCTGAGATTCATCTTTTCCTTCACCTACTAAAGAACGGTTTGATATACCACAGTCTAAGGAGCTTCTTGTGGCCCTATGCAGTGGTGGGATTCAGCCGGTTCGCACCACTTCGCCAGAACTGGTAGCTAATTTTTTGTTGCCCAGGCCCAAAATGGACTTCTGGAAGTGACATCCACACAGAGAACTGGTTGTTCACATATTTGAATCCCACCGCTGGGTCCTAAACTTTATTTTTAGGTCCGCAGCTCGCGTGCTTGAAATTTGGAGCAACATTGTGCACTCCTGGGATACACTAAAATTAGAACAGAACACAATGAGGTGAGATAAAGCAAATGTAACGCAAGATGCGTTAATGAGTGAAATAGTTTGAAAAGCTACTATGGTGTAAGGTGAAGGTGTTGGACTAAGAACAAGGTGACCAGGCTTTTGGTCTTACCAAGGAGCCGTGTGGCACAGTGCAAGTAATTCTGCCCACTGTCAAGAGTTTGATTCTTTCCATTTTGATTGGCTCAAGGTTGACTCCGCCTTTCATCCTTCCAAAGTCAGTAAAATGAGGATCCAGATTGTTGGGGGCAATATGGTCACTCAGTAAACTGCTCAGAGTGTGTTGTAAGGCATGATTAAGGGTATATAAGTCTAAGTGCTATTGCTATTGCTTACCCCCAGCCACAAGAGTTCCCTGGAAGACTATGGACCAGTCTTTTTCTCTCAGCCCAAGTGTCAACGCTGCTAACATCGGATGTTCTTGCTTTGACAACAGATGGAAATGCAGCCATTTTTCTCTATTGCTTTTAGAGTTAGTTGATGCTGGGAGGGGGAATGTGGATGAGAGTCCAGCTAATCATAACAATAATAACTCAGCCGTGGGAGCCCACGGTCATTGGGCCCAGAGTTGATAGAGTTTTGGTGGGCTGGAGAGCTGGGGAGAAAGCCTGCGCTGAAAGCTAATTGGGGAATGTGATTTATGACTGTTTATTGGAGGAGGGAATTGTGTTTTGATACTTTGTATCCAGGGGAGGGGAATTTAGTTTTTGGTTTCGACTATGTAGTGCCGATATTTGTTTCTCAAAATAAAGATTCTTTAAGGTAAACAATGCCTCAAAGTTCTTTTGAAGAGTTTCATCTGTTGGAACCATGACACCAAGAACCAGAATGATATGCAGGTAGTCCTCAGCATATGACCACAATTGATCCCAACAAAGGAGAATATTAAAATGAGAGCTCCTTGGTGCTCTCTGAGCTTGGTTGCTTTGGTTATTTGGCAATTTCCAAAATTATTTGGTAATTCTTGGTTACTCCAAGATTACCATCAGACCAACTATCAAAATTTAAACAGTAAACAAGTACAGGTAGTCCCTGACTTATGACCACAACTGAGCCCCACATTTCTGTTGCTAAGTGAGACCAGCTGTTAAGTGAATTTGCCCCATTTTACAATGTTTTTGCCATGGTTGTTAAGTGAATCACTGCAGTTGTTATGTTAGTAACACGGTAGGCTAAGCAAGTCTGCCTTCCCCATTGACTTTGCTCATCAGATGGTCACAAAGGGACACTGTAACTTTCATAAATATGAACTAGTTGCCAAGCGTCCAAATTGTGATCATGTGACTATCAGGATGCTGCAACAGTCACATCAAAAATGGTCGTAAGTCACTTTTTCAGTGCCGTTATACCTTCGAACAGTCACTCAATGAATGGTTGCAAGTCGAGGACTACTTGTAGCAGAGAAGGAGCTGGACTAGGAGTTCAAGTCCCCTTCAACCTCAGAAACTCACTTATGCAAATTACCAGGATCATTCATTCAGTTCAAAGAACAAAAGAGTTTAGCACTGTTACCTGTACAGAAGAATCTAGTCAACTAACGGTTAAAGCTAAATTGGTGCTAGATAAGGGTCAATGGAATTCACAGGGGGCTGAACTTAGGTCTCTTGTAGCATTGCAATGACTCCAAACTGATGACATGTTTAACTCCACCTTCCAGCTCACACTGCTCTTTTCCCACATTAGCGCAGGAGTCCCCAACCTGTAGGCCACGGCCCACTACCGGTCTGTGGCCTATCTGCAACCGCACTGTGTGAGTGGCTGGCTGATGCGCATGTGTGCATGTGCACACACAGCCCCACTCACGCAAGTGTCACAGACGTTCGGGGCCCCACTCACACAAGAGTCACAGGCATTTGTGTCCCTACTCATATGAGCAATGGGTGGTTGTGCACCTGCCCTTCCCACAAAACCATTTCCTCTTTCCCCCCTCCCTCTGAAAAAATTGGGGAACTCTTCATTAGAGGACTTTGAGCCATCCCCCATCCCCAAAACCACTGTGGTGTAATGGTTACAATGCTGAACTTAGAATGGGAGGGGGGACACAGGTTGTACTTCCCCCTTCAGCCATAGAAACTCACTTGTGAAATAATAATAATAAGAAGAAGAAGGAGAAGGAGGAGGAGGAGGAGGAGGAGGAGGAGGAGGAGGAGGAGGAGGAGAGAGAAGAAGAAGAAGAAGAAGAAGAAGAAGAAGAAGAAGAAGAAGAAGAAGAAGAAGAAGAAGAAGAAGAAGAAGAAGAAGAAGAAGAAGAAGAAGAAGAAGAAGAAGAAGAAGAAGAAGAAGAAGTTGGAAGGGACCTTGGAGGTCATCTAGTCCAACCCCCTGCTCAGGCAGGAAACCCTATACCATTTCAGGCAAATGGCTGTCCAGTCTCTTCTTAAAAACTTCCAGTGTTAGACCATTCACAGCTTCTGGAGGCAGGTTGTTCCACTGGTTAATTGTTCTAACTGTCAGGAAGTTTCTCCTTAGTTCTAGGTTGCTTCTCTCCTTGACTAGTTTCCATCCGTTGCTTCTTGTCCTGCTTTCAGGTGCTTTGGAGAATAGCTTGACTCACTCTTCTTTGTGGCTGCCCCTGAGATATTGGAACACTGGGTCTGTCTCTCTCTCTCTCTCTCAGCCAACCCCCCCACCCCCCACTCCTATGTTTGTTATCATGGCCTGCTCTTGAAACATCCCACAGAATTAGTGTCTTAATCCCTTCAGTGAAAATTCTAAGTCTGTGATTATGGAATCGTAATTGACCACCCTTCCTCAAAAGAAAAAAAGGCCCTAAAATGGAAAGGAGTAGGCCTTTTAATCCAGAGAAAAGGCAGAGATGGACTATTAGACTAATTTGTGGCCAGCTTCCAACAGCCAACCCAAGCAAATGAGATTTACTGTACCACATTTTGAATTTTCCAGTCATTTGCAAGGTCATCTCCTGCAGTCTTCTAACAGCAGGATAATTGGACTGCAATTTTATTTTTCTCAGGAAGCTGCCTTCCTTGGAAAGAGAGAGACAGAGGAAGCGGAAACTACAAATAAAGCACACAAGTTATCTATCAGTGTTGGGAGACATGGTCAAATATAGGAACACTCCTAATAATCAAATACTACTTTCTTTGCGAGAACAAAGACAGAAGCCAGGTAGGAAACGCTGCCAACAGGACCATCTTCTCCACCCACTTAGACATCTGAGGGATCACACCTTTGTTTGTTCATCGGGATCCCCTCCATCTTCAGCTCTTTTAGTTTCCAACCACCGTCACTGTACATGCACACACGGATGCATACTTCTGATTCATTCAGTCCTTCGTCCATCTCTTCCTGAATTTCAGTTTAACTAGAAACGTCAGAGGAAGCCATGCTTGGCAGAGAAATTCTACAGCCCTTCTTCGTATGGTTCTCATTCCATTTCGTGAAAGAGAATGGCTTTTCAAAAGATCTTCAAACGACAACAGTGAAGTATAATATCCTTGGCATTTGGTGTTGAGATAACGGAATAACAGAGTTGGAATAGACCTTGGAGGTCTTCTAGTCTAACCCCCTGCTCAGGCAGGAGATCCTATACCATTCCAGACAAATGGTTGTCCAATCTCTTCTTAAAAACTTCCAGTGTTGGAGCATCCACCACTTCTGGAGGCAGGTTGTTCTACCGGTTAATTGTTCTAACAGTCAGGAAGTTTCTCCTTAGTTCTAGGTTGCTTCTCTCTTCTTTCCATCCATTGCTTCTTGTCCTGCTTTCAGGTGCTTTGGAGAACAGCTTGACTCCCTCTTTGTGGCAGCCCCTGAGATATTGGAACACTGATATTATGACAATTGAGAGGAATCTAGGAATTTCTTCTCTCTTTCATGGCATATTTGTCCATTGATCTATGTCCTCTCTGGTTCTCACAGTTCCATAAAAATCCAGGATAGACCTGAGGAAGGATGTTCTCCTAAGGACCTTTTTCAGAATTAACTCTTAGCAGCTGGGAAGACTACCAAGTCATAGAAAGCAGTTTCATAGGAAAATGAACATGGCCATAGCATATTCTATCAAATCCAATAAAGTAAATTAAAAAAACACCACCAACTCAAAGGAAGTTATTAAGTACCCTGGAAGTAAAGTAGAAAAACAGAAGCTTGTTCCAGAAGATGGGGGAAAAATATGAGAAACTGCAGGTCGGATGTGGTACAATGCTAACCTGAAACTTTCTAAACTTTCTAAAATGAATTATGATACTGTAGCAAATGGAGCAATTTTAAAGGGTTCTGAAAATGCTGGAATATTTGATTTTGAATAGTATAACTTTGAAATTAATTTTATAGAATAACTGCATTTTTGCAGGAGAGAAAAATTATTTTCAATATTGGAGACATAAAAAGACAGACAAATATCAGAGATATTTCTGAGGACTTTGAATCAATCATGTCAGTTGTGTTGTGTGTTCTCGTCTGTTCCCAGAAGAAGATGTTACAGTAAAAAAATATTAGAACAAAACTTTTCTGACATGATTGCAGGGAATAATGTGAATAAGGATTTGCCACTGGATATATAAAAAATATGGCTGAGGATACAAAAATTAAGAAAGAAATAAAAATGTCAATTCAGTAGAATGAGTGCAATAATTTCTTCCTGCTGGACTTACAAAAGAGGCACAACAAAGTTTTGAAGATATTCCGGACAAGGGACAAATAAATGTTGAATTAAAGAGCACGACAGATTTGTGACAAAGGAAGCAATATAACGTGAGTGTCGTGGTTCCAACAGATGAAACTCTTCAAAGAACTTTGACAGTGGGTTTATTTGATCAGGCTTAACATGGGATATGTTGTTATTTTGGGCAGCTCTTTCTGACTTGCTGACAGCTGGAATGGAAAAGAGGTATACTGGATTTGCTTACGGTTAAGACTTGAGGTATAGAATGATGAATTTTATATTTGTTACTAATGTTATAATTTTTAGGCTCTTAGGAGTTTTGCTGATACTTGGTTTGGAAAAACCATTGCTTATTGGACTTGCCTATAGATACCAACCGAGTTGTAGAATGAAAGTGGGCACGGTGGCTCAGGAGTTAAAGAAGCTGAGCTTGCCAGTTGGAAAGCTGACAGCCTGCGTTTGAGACCCAAGCACCGCGTGACGGGGTGAGCTCCCAATACTTGCCCCAACTCCTACCCACTTAGCAGTTTGAAAGCATGCAAATGTGAGTAGATAAATAGCCTTGGTGGAGTAGTGGGCTAATGCCTCCTGAAGTAATACCAGCTGCCTGCAATTAGTGCAGGTTCGCATCCCACCAGGCTCAAGGTTGACTCAGCCTTCCATCCTTCTGAGGTAGGTAAAATGAGGACCCAGATTGTTGGGGGCAATTAAGCTGACTTTGTAATAATGCCGCTTAGGGGGTGTGTGAAAGCCCTAATAAGCAGGCATATACATAGAATGAAGGCTACTACTAAGCTTGTAAGCCGCCCTGAGTCTTCAGAGAAGGGCGGGATATAAATGGAATTAAAATAAAATACATAAAAATAAATAGGTTCCACTCCAGTGGGAAGGTAACAGCGTTCCATGTGCTTTGGCGTACAGCCGTGCTGGCCACATGACCACTGAAATGTCTTCAGACAATGCTGGCTCCCTTGGCTAAGAAATGGAGATGAGCACTGCCCCTAGAGTCAGACAAAACTGGGCAGGGGAAACTTTTACCTCGACCTTTATGGGATGAAGGATTATATTTCTGTTAATCAAGAGGAACATGAAGAGATAGTGAAACTGTTTGTTTTCATAATGTGGGCATCAAGTCGCTTGCTTGGGTTTCTTTTCCATTATTTTTTCCATTCTTCTTTTTATTCTATTTTTCTAGAGAGAGAGAGAGAGAAATATCAACCACCTAAGATATGCAGATGATACCACTCTAATGGCAGAAAGTGAAGAGGAACTAAAGAGCCTCTTGTTGCGGGTGAAGAAGAAGAGTGCAAAAGTTGGGTTGAAACTTAACATTAAGAAAACCAAGATCATGGCATCTGGACCTCTCAGTTCCTGGCAAATAGATGGGGAGGAAATAGAGGTAGTGACAGATTTTATTTTCCTGGGCTCCAAGATCACCGCAGATGGGGACTGCAGCCAAGAAATTAAAAGACGCTTGCTCCTGGGGAGGAAAGCAATGGCAAATCTAGACAGCACACTAAAAAGCAGAGACATCACCCTGTCAACAAAAGTGCATATAGTCAAGGCTATGGTCTTCCCAGTTGCAATTTATGGCTGTGAAAGTTGGACCATAAGAAAGGCTGAGCGCCAAAGAATTGAAGCCTTTGAACTCTGGTGCTGGAGAAGACTCCTGCGAGTCCCTTGGACTGCAAGGCGATCAAACCGGTCAGTCCTAGAGGAGATCAACCCTGACTGCTCTTTAGAAGGTCAGATCCTGAGGTTGAAACTCAAATACTTTGGCCACCTAATGAGAAGGAAGGACTCACTGGAGAAGAGCCTCATGCTGGGAAAGATTGAGGGCAAGAGAAGAAGGGCAGAGAATGAGGTGGCTGGATGGAGTCACTGAAGCAGTAGGTGTGAGCTTAAATGGACTCCAGAAGATGGTAGAGGACAGGAAGGCCTGGAGGAATGTTGTCCATGGGATCGCGATGGGTCGGACACGACACAACAACAAATTTTTCTATTTGGTTTGTATTATCTTTTTATTGAAGTTAAAACTATTAGCAAAAATGTTATTTCAACAAAAGACAATAGTGGAATTTTAGACAGTGGAAGTAGCTTGAAGTTCATCTAATCCAACTATAATTTCCTATGGATTAAGGAGACAATGGAGCTCTGTTTTTCATTTCATTTTTTCCAGCACGAGTGGAGACGCCAAACAAAAATGCAATTATAATGCCATCATGTCTCTCTGTTAAAAAAAAAAAAGCTCCAGATTTACCACTACCTGTTTTAGATCTGAAAGAAGGTTCTGGGGACAGATTAACAAGGAATACAAGAGGCTGTTGTGAAAGCCATTTGGAGAAGAAAGAGTGCATTTACACTTGTTTGTTTGTTCTTAATTTTGCATTTTTAAATGGAACTCTGACTATCATTCAAAGGCAGTCCATAGCATCAGAGCTTTTTGTCCAAACGAAAAAATCAGCAGTTGGGTCATTCTGAGGTAAATGCCAGCCCTTTTCCTACATGCAAGCGATATCACAATGCATGAAAAAGGGGGTGGGGCTTGCATTATGATGATGCAATGCCGCTTTTTGCCATCTTATGAAAGCACCTGTGAATAATTTATTTATTTATGTTTACCCCACCTTTATTATGTTTATAAGTAATTCAAAGTGGCAAACATATCCAACATTCCTTCCCCCTCCTATTTTCTACACAATAACAAGCCTGTGAGGTGAGTTGGGATGAAGTCGCCCAGCTGGCTTTTATGGGACTAGAACTCATGGTCTCCAGCTTTCTAGCCTGATGCCTTAACCACTAGACCAAACAGTCTCTTTAGCTGACCTCAGAATACAGGTAGTCCTCAACTTACGACAATTGAGCCCAACATTTTTACTGCTAAGCGAGACATTTGTTAAGTGAGTTTTACCCCATTTTACGACCTTTCTTGCCACAGTTGTTAAGAGAATCACTGCAGTTATTAAGTGAGTAACGCAGTTGTTAAGTGAATCTGGCTTCTCCATTGACTTTGCTTGTCAGAAAGTCGTACAAGGTGTGACCCCGGGACGTTGCAATTGCCATATATATGAGTCAGTTGCTAAATGTCTGAATTTTGATCACGTGACCATGGGGATGCTGCAACAGTTGTAAATGTGAAAAACAGTTATAAGTTCCTTTTTTCAGTGTAGTTGTAACTTTGAACAGTCACTAAATGAGCTGTTGTAAGTTGAGGACTACCTGTATCTCTGATGTCAGCTGAAATTTGTACTTGCCTGAATTTGAACCTGGGACTCCCCAATCTCCATCCAACATCTGGAATTCAACAGCACACTAAAGTCCATTTCCGCAATCAAAGACCAGCAGTAACAGACTTAAATGTCAAGTCTGCTACTCCTGGAAATCTGCAGCCTGACCTTCTCAGCTTTTAACTTCTTACGTTTCGGTGGAGACAAAGGTACAACTATAACCCTTATCGATAGGCAGCATTTGGTGACATTTCCAAGTTTCTGCTGCGAAAGAGAGTTTGCGACTTGCCAAAACATATGCTGAACAAAAGATGAGTTCTCAAAATTGTTCGATGTCCTTAGATTCACCTGAGGTAAAAAGGATTTCCTAACCAGTTTGTTTCTATAAGGGCGGCGTGGTGGCTCAGCGATTAAGACACTGAGCTCGTCAGCTAGAAAGCCAGCAGCCCAG
Organism: Vipera berus; assembly: GCF_964194415.1. NCBI lineage: Eukaryota > Metazoa > Chordata > Lepidosauria > Squamata > Viperidae > Vipera > Vipera berus. The sequence goes on from NC_138202.1 coordinate 349,934,081, forward strand.
GTTTGAGACCCGACACCACGCAACAGGGTGAGTTCCCAGCCTCGCCTCAGCTCCTGCCAACCTAGCAGTTCGAAAGCAGGCAAATGCAAGTAGATAAATAGGTATCACTTTGGTGGGAAGGGAACGGCGCTCCAGGGCACCATGCTGGCCATGTGAAAAAGGAAATGTCTTCTGCCCTGGCTCAATGGCCTTGAAACACAGATAAGCACCTCCCGCTACAGTCAGCTAGGGAGTAAAATCCTTTACCTTTACTTACTTCGCTGTTCCTATATTCAAACAGCATTGATGTTAATGCTGACATTGGGGAAAAAAGGACATGATTTATGACGCTAAAATGTTGGTTTCCCACACATATAAATGCACACACATCCACACATTTATATCTTCCTCTGCTATTTACACAGCAAGAAAATATTTTCCCATATGTTCTTGGGAAGCTATTAATTAAACTATTTTTCACCCACTTGGAAAACAATCCCCACCCTTGTTGCATTTTTAAATTTGTATCAGTTTACAGAACCAACATTCACGTTAAGCAAGGATTTTCTCCTTCACTTTTCCTGATCAACTGCTATCAAAAAGTTTTTAAAAAATGCTTTTTAGACTTTTTAAAAAAACAGGAGTTTTGCACAAGTAAATAAATACATTTCAATGACATTCGTGCAAGTGAAATGTGGAATCTTTGCATTGATTGATTGATTGATTGGTTGCTTGCTTGGCTTTACAGGGTTGTTCCAATCACAACTAACAGTGAATGGCCTACAACTCCTCCTCAGTATTTTAGATTATAATAAAACCAAACAAAATTGCAGTCAACAAACCAAAACAATAACAACACAACAGAAAAACCTGGAGGATGGTTGCCGTCCATTCACCTTTCCAATTAAAACTGTCAATTTAAGTCAATAAAAATCAAACATTTTCATCAGTAACCTCCTTCAACCTCACTGGATGTCAGTCTTTCAAGGTAGATAGACCGGACTAAGACTAAGAAACCAAGCCACATAAGCTAATATGTGAGATCATTCGTGGTTTTGGAGTTGGGTATCATCAGTATGCTGATGATACCCAGCTTTTCATTTCGACCCCAAACCACCCCAGTGATGCCCTCGACGTGATGTCCCGCTGCCTGGAGGCGGTTCGGGTCTGGATGGGGAGGAACAGGCTTCGACTCAACCCTGACAAGACCGAGTGGCTGTGCATACCGGCATCTCGGGATATTCAGGATATCCCATCTCTCTCTACGGGGGGGGTGAGTTATTACCCCCCGTAGATAGGGCTCGCAACTTGGGAGTCCTCCTAGATTCACAGCTTTCTCTAGAAGACCATATAGTAGCTGTGACTAGGGGGGCCCTATCTAGACCGGGATGCCTAGTACGGTCACTCACGCCCTCGTGACCTCTCGTCTGGACTACTGCAACGCTCTCTACATGGGGCTACCCTTGAAGACCACTCGGAGGCTCCAGCTGGTACAGAATGCAGCCGCGAGAGTTGTGTTGGGAGTTTCCCGACACTCCCATGTTACACCTCTGCTCCGCGAGCTGCATTGGCTTCCAGTTGTCTTCTGGGTGAGATTCAAGGTGTTGCTAATGTCCTACAAAGCCCTACATGGCATGGGTCCGGAATACCTTGGGGAGCACCTGCGGCCGGCGTCAACTTCCCTCTGCCCAGTACACTCCCACAGAGAGGGCCTCCTCAGGGTGCCACCGGTCAAAGAATGTCAACTGGTGGCCCCCAGGGGGAGGGCGTTCTCTATGGGCACGCCGGATTTATGGAACCATCTTCCGGTCGAGCTCCGGATGGCGCCTGACCTCCGCTCCTTCCGGCGCGATCTCAAAACCTACCTTTTTGAACAAGCTGGCCTGGCCTGATGGGATGGGGTTGGGTTGTATTAATCTGTTTTAATCTATTTTTAATGTGTTTTAACTTATTCATGGGCATTTGTTTAATCGTTTTTAATTTTTGTATCTTGTTTTTTAATATGTATTGCCCTGTTCACCGCCCTGAGTCCTCCGGGAGAAGGGCGGTATACAAATAAAATTAATAATAATAATAATAATAGTTCTTCTACTATAAGGTTACTATAACAGAATCTGGCAAGTCTGAATACACACACCCCTCCTCTCCTTTTACCTTTGTGGGAACAAAGGAAGGTCTTATCCGAGATGCTTTCTCAAATTATATTTCTGCCCTGGACTCCGTTTCCTTTTATCTAACCAGTGACTTGTTTGAGGCTCTTCCTCCTGTTCTTCAAGGTTATTTCTTCTGCCCATTACACCGAGTTTGTTTGAACTACAAACAAGACTGAACAAAGAAGGTGGTATTAAAATATCCCAGAGATGGTATTCCAAAAGAGGGGAGAGAGGTGGAGAAGGGGCACTTCTGCAGCCCCTTTAGATGGCCCTCCTTGAAGATATGGAGAGAGCCTGTGGCTTTTTACCTTCTTGGCTGGACAAATATTATCACAAGAAAGCAGTTCTGCAGATAGCCCAAGTCTTGAAGCATGAAGGGATTTAAAGGCAACAACCAGCACTTTGAATTGCACCTGGAAGCCAACCACTCATCAATGCATCTCCCAAAGCAGTGGTGCTTATATGGGTACAATGAGGAGCAGCCATGACTGTTTAGACTGCTGCATTCTGGATCAGCTGTAGAATGGAGAAATGTAATAAACAGCATGCAAAAAGAACCTTGGGAGACAGAAGGGAGAGCTATGGACTGGACAACTGGTGTGCAAATGTTATCTCAGCCCACAGAAGGAGGGAGGGCTTTGGAAACATTTCCTCCCTAATTTTTCAGAGAGTAAAAGGAATGGAGGGGAGAAATACTTTCAGGCTTGCAAGATTCTGTTAATTTAACCTTACAATAAAGATAGAGCTAGCAATCATGGTTGTGCTTCTCATCTGGACTAACCTCACAGGGACAACAAGAAGGATGGTCTACCTATTATCACGCTACAATTTTTTCCCCTTCCCATGAGCATCAGGTTAGTGGCAGGAATTAGAACGAATATCCCTTCTGCTTTCTGTTACCAGAACAAAGCTGGTGAGAACTACTTGAGATTGCAGAGAAGTCTCAAAAGTCTTCTGCCCCCTATCTGGGGCACCTCTTTCCCTATCAGTAGATATATAGATACCACTTTGGTAGGCTCATTAATAATAATAATAATAAGTTGGAAGGGACCTTGGAGGTCATCTAGTCCAACCCCCTGCTAAGGCAGGAAACCCTATACCATTTCAGACAAATGGCTGTCCAGTCTCGGGTATCCCGATACTCCCATGTAACACCTCTGCTCCGCGAGCTGCATTGGCTTCCGGTTGCCCTCCAGGTCAGATTCAAGGTGCTGGTGATGACATATAATGCCCTAAATGGCTTGGGTCCGGGATATCTGAGGGAACACCTGCTGCCGGCATCAAGCTCCCTTCATCCTGTGCGCTCCCACAGGGAGGGCCTTCTCAGGGTGCCACCAGTAAAAGATTGCCGGCGGGTAACACCCAGGGGGAGGGCCTTCTCAGTGGGTGCGCCTGCCCTCTGGAACCAGCTGCCCGTAGAGCTCAGGACTGCCCCTGACCTTCGTTCATTCCGCCGGGACCTGAAGACCCGGCTCTTTGAGCTTTCCGGCCAGGACTGAGAATTTTTAATTTTAATTTTATTTTAATAGGGTTTTAATTGGAGTTTAACAGGGTTTTTATACTTTATTCAAGGACTAAATTTAATTATTTTAATTGTTCTTAACTTTTGTAATTTGTATTGTTATTTTAAATACCTTGTGAACCGCCCTGAGTCCTACGGGAGAAGGGCAGTATATAAGTCCAATAAACATAAACATAAACATCCTACCCTCAGGAGTTATGGAGTCTACACCAGGGGTCTTCAAACTTGGCCCTTTTATGACTTGTGGACTTCAAATCCCAGAGTTCCTCAGCCAGGCACTCTGGCTGAGGAATTCTGGGAGTTGAAGTCCACAAGTCATAAAAGGGCCAAGTTTGAAGACCCCTGGTCTACACCATCTTCCTTGTGACAGCCCTTCAAGATTTGGAAGACTGCTATGAAGTCCACAAGACTTAAAGTTGCCAAGCTTGGAGACCCTGCTGTTGACAACTGATTTTAGCTCCAACTACAGCCTTCACTAGGAGCTGTACTATATCTAGAACTAAATGACAAAGAGGGTAAATTTAACACAAAATTTACCAATGGGAAAAAAATCTCTTTTAGGAATTCCCTAAATAGTTGCAGGCAGAAGGAATGTCAGATCTTGAGTAAGTGGCATCACCATGGAATGAAGATGCTACCAAATTCTAAATTGAGGGACAGGAAGAACAAGCTACGGCAGGAGGAGAAAGCTGACAAAGTCACAGTGCTCTCCTGAATCACTGCTTATTTCCAAAACAGAAATATCTGTCTATATCTAGAACTAAATACAATTTGGCTTTTTAGAAAGTTTCTAGTGCCAAAGCAGTCTTCATCCACAACAAACTTTTATAAGGATGCAATTTGGTAACGTACTAGTGCTTTTATTCACGGGAAGATGCAATCTACAGGGATTGAGGGAAGCTGTTGCCCTCCACATATTGACTCCATGTAAATCCTGTCTTCCCTGATCATCAGCTGGGGCTAATAAGAGCTGTAGACCAAGGATAATTAAAGGGAGATAATGGAGAAAGAATGATTCCTGTCTCAGAAAGGATGAGATAAGTAGATCCAATCAAGACGGAGAGACTTGCTCAGAGGTTCTACAACAGGGGTCTTCAAACCTGGCCCTTTTATGACTTGTGGACTTCAACTCCCAGAATTCCTCAGCCAGCGTGCCTGGCTGAGGTATTCTGGGAGTTGAAGTCCACAAGTCATAAAAGGACCAAGTTTGAAGACCCCTGTTCTACAGAGTCCTTCAACATAGGTCTAGTGGTTAAAGCACTAGACTAGAAATCAGGAGACTGTGAGTTCTAGTCCCTTCTTATGCGTGAAAGTGGCTGGGTGACCTTGGGCCAGTCACTCTCCCTCAGCCAACTCACCTCACAGGGTTGTTGTTGTGAGGAAATTAGGAGGTGGAAGGAATATTAGGTATGTTCCCACCTTGAGTTATTTATATAAATAAAAAGGGCAGGATATAAATTATTAAAAACAAAGAATTCATCTGTACTTTCCAGCACAACCTCCAGAATAATGCTTGCTTAAGAGGAAAATATTGACTATTTAGCAGAAAACCAACTAGTTTACCATAGACCTTGAGGCTGACATACTGCTCATATCTCCCTTCTCCCTTACTCACCAGAATGTTACTCAAGAGATCCATCATTTTCTGTATAAGTTGCTCCTTCCAGAAAGTTAAGAAAGAGCTACAGGCATCCAAAGCTCCTGGTTGTCTTCTGGGAGAACTTCTCTGAATCCAGAGATTGGTCTGGTCACCCATATAGTCATATAGCTTTCGACTTGTCCTCCAACCAACTTTGGTTAATGTTTTCCCTCAGTAACACATTGCAGGCTGGCAGTTTTACAGGTGGAATGGGCGTGGTGAATTCATTAGGGAGGGCACCCAAAACAGGTTGTGCAGGAAATATGGTTTTAATATTTCAGGCAAAGAAGCAAAGAGTGGTTCCTTTTTTCTTTTGGCAACTCTCCAGGTTTTGGAAGGAGATCAAAGGCATCTCATTGTATAAAAGTCATGTTAATGTGGAAAGCAAACATTCTGTAGAAATGTATGCCTACGTGTGGGACTGTGTGTTTGTGTTAAAAAAAGATGGAGGGAGTGAGCAAAAAAAGAAAAAAAAAGACCAGTCATAATTTTAATGCAAGTGTCAGAAGCAAGAGGTTATTAATTAGCAGGGTTGTCACCTGTCTCCTATTTCAAGGAGCTGTTCCTTATTTAGAATTAAAATGAAGTGTTTCTTTCCAAATGAATAAGGAATGCAATTTGTTTCCTTTTTTTTATATATCAGGAGCTATGAAGCATTAGTGAAAAAAGGCAGCTTCAATTTAACATCCCGTGAGTTTAAACTGTTGGAACATTTATCATGATTAGTCTCTGATTTTTACTCCTAATGCCACATTTGAGGACTGCCAATGCGTTTTTAACAGAGTCGACCCCAAAATCAGAGACACAATTAACCATCATGACAATGGAAGTCTCAAATTACCTTAGCTATGCCTTTATATGAATGCTGTTCCAGAAACAGAAAGGCAGGATATAAACACAGCAATTAAATACATTTAATGAAGTGTAATATATTTTAATAAAGCACTGTTCCTTGTTCTGCCATTGGCAATGTGTCATTTTATTGAAAGCTTACAAGGTGTTCCCTTTTAGTGGAACAGGTGGTAAACCTATTAATTAGAATGGGGGAACTGAAGGATAGTGCTTCAGTTTTATTCTTTGAGATGCTCGAGCAAGAATCTCAAAATAAATCTACCGATGACAAGTGGGTTTGTTTTATTTATTTTCATTCTGTTGCTTTTCTTTAGGATTAGTTTGTTCATTCCTTTTCCAGCTATAGAAGGAGCCGGTAATAGGATGTCTGCCTCAGAATGCCTGTAGACCCCCACCTCCTTTTAATGGCCAATTTGTGAAATCTTCCAATATTTTTATTTATTTATTATTATATATTAAAGAAATTTATAAAGGTAAAGGTAAAGGTTCCCCCGCACATGCGTGCTAGTCGTTTCCAACTCTAGGGGCCGGTGCTCATCTCCGTTTCAAAGCCGAAGAGCCAGCGCTTGTCCGAGGACATCTCCGTGGTCATGTGGCCAGCATGACTAGACGCCAAAGGCGCACGGAACGCTGTTACCTTCCCACCATAGTGGTCCCTATTTTTCTACTTGCATTTTTACGTGCTTTCGAACTGCTAGGTTGGCAGAAGCTGGGACGAGTAACAGGCGCTCACTCTGTTACGCGGCACTCGGGATTCGAACTGCCAAACTGCCGACCTTCTGATCAACAAGCTCAGCGTCCTAAACCACTGAGCCACCGCATCCCAAATTTATATAGCTATCCAATTCACACAGAGGTGATCTTGGGCAGCTTACAATTTTTTTTTAAAACACCCTATAATTAAAACAAAATCCATGGCAGCAACAACCAAATCAAATTGGTCACTTGATCGGCTCCATCTCCAATTGTGGTCCCCGGACCCGCTGACAAAACCCCATTTTAAGAACTTTCAGAAAAACAACAGGGTGGGGACTAACCGTACCTCAGGGGGGAAGGATGTTCCATTAAAGAAGGGCCACCACTGAGAAAGCCCTTCCCACCAGATGACAATCCCTAATTGATGGGATCTGTAACATGGTCAGGTTGACTGGGCGCATTTTGAGGTAAACATACTGCCTTTTCCCCCCATCTCTCTCTTTTTTCAATAGGCCAAATCACATAATGGCATTTTATTCACTGAAGCCATTTATATAGCCGCCCATCTTGTAACCAATTCTGGACAGCTCCCAATCAAAAGTAAAAACAACATAAAAACCATAATTAAGCTGTAAAACTAAGCCCGTTGAAAACCACAACAGCCTGGCGCCAAGTCATATAATCTCTTATCTCAGAGCTTGAGAGAAAACCAGGTCTTCAAAGATTTGCCAAAAAAGACCTGCTGGTCTTCAGCTAGGCAGAGTGTCCTATACGGCAGGGACTGCCATGGAAAAGCCACACTTCCTAACTCCCATCATATGGCAATATTTAAGGGAAGGGAGTAGAAATAGCAATAGCATTTAGGCCTATATAACCACCTCGTAGTGCTTTAGTTTACAGCATTCTCTGAGCGATTTACAGAGTCGGCATCTTGCCCACAACAAACCGGGTCCTCCTTTTAGCGACCTTGGAAGGATGGAAGGCTGAGTCAACCTTGAGCCCCATCAGGATCGAACTCCCGGCTGTCGGCAGAGTTTGCCTGCAATACTGCCTTTTAACCATGGTGCCATTCTGTCTGACTTGGTAGGATGAGTATATGTCTGCAGGGCAAGGCGGGCCCACAGATAACCTGGCCCTGTGCCATATACAGCTTTGAAGATGATGACCATTACCTTGAATTGCACCTGGAAAGAACCTGGAAGCCAGTGCATCTGGCGCAACAAAGGTGTCATGTGGGCAAACCTAGGTGCACCCATTATCATGAGTGCTGCTGCAATATGGACCAGCTGAAGTTTCTGGTTGGTCTTCAAGAACTCTGAACAGAGACCACTAACCTCTCGAGCTAAGGCTAGCTATTTCAAAACCTCTTGACCTTTTCCTGCAACAGCACCAGGGCAAGTCCTAAGTTCTAAATTTTATGAATATTGCATGTCAGAGACAGCCACAAGACATGACCTCCAGATTTTGGTATTTTTGCCCCAGCCTGATTCCCTAAATGTTTAGCTTTTAGATAAATATAAAATGTTACTCATTTATCCCATCAATCGAAAACTCACAATTTCTAAAAACCAAGTAAGGTTGTGAGAGATCTTCCTGATTTCATCTTTAGTGTCCTTCTTGGGAAAAGAACACAATGGCTCTTTTTTTAAGCAGAGAAAAAAATATACCTTCCAAACAGAATCTAAGCTCAATTCCCCCTTCTGAGATGTATTTAGCAGCCTATTCACCTATCTTCTCTAGAATTTATTTCAATTAGATGGTGTAAATTGATGCTTTAATATTGATCGTTTTTCTCAGGGGATTAAATTGCTTGATCCAAATCGATTGATCTTTTTAATTAAAAAGTTCAATACTGTCCCATTCATTGGGGAGAATCATTGATTATAGGGGAATAAAAATGTAGAAAACAATGTGTAAATGACAAAAAGAACATATGTTTCTCCAGCAAAATACTTAATTATAAATGGTATTGTACCAATTGGAATCATTTCTGAGGGAGGGACAATGACATCATATTCAGCATCTGTCAGTCAACACCTTTATAGGTCTGCACCAATCAAAAACACTTCTGGGGGAGGGATTAAGATGTGATACCACTTCCAGGGGGAAAATGCAGAAGTGACATCACTAATTACAGAAATGAAAAGCTCCATTTCTTGCCTTTCTTCTTAAGTGAATCCTTGCAGTTGTTAAGTTAGTAACGTGCCTGCTAAGTGAATCTGGCTTCCCCAGGTCGCAAAATGTGATCACATGACCCGGGGACACTGTAAATATCATAAATATGAACCAGTTGTCAATCATCCAGATTGTGATCACGTGATTATGGGGATGCTGCAACCGTCGTAAGTGTGAAAAACGGTCATGTCACTTTTTTCAGTGCCGCTGTAGCTTTGAACAATCACTAAATGAACTGTTGTAAGTCGAGGACTGCCTGTAGAGTATAATTTTCTTTCCCAGTATGCTTAAAGTATCTTTGTACCATATTATATTTAAATTAATGTAACTTTTCTATAGTCAAGAAGCTCTTCGTCAGAAATGTACTGGGTGAAATAGTGGAAAGTATTTATTGTATTATTTTTTTACTTCAGTGCTATATATATATATACGCTTGAGTGCTTGAGCAGGGGGCTGGACTAGAAGACCTCCAAGGTCCCTTCCAGCTCTATTCTATTCTACATAAATGTATATCATGTACAATATGTAAGAGTGGAGTTCTAGAGCATGCCTTTTCAACCTTTTCACCCATTGTACCACTTTTAGGATATGGCAACATCCGAGTACCACCAGTCGCCTAGCAAGGTGTCAAAAACTTGATGATAAAAAATAGGAAAAAAGTGATGAAGTACAGGTAATCTTTGACTTACAACAGTTCGCTTAGTGACTATTCGAAGTTACAGTGGCACTGAAAAAAGTGCCCCCAAGCCACAGCCCAGTAAGACACCTGCCCGCCCGCCCAGCGGTGCTCTTCCTCCTGTCCGAGGTTTTCATTGTTGTGAGCATTTCTGTTGAGGATTGCCAGCGGGAATGGGATGGTGGGGGTGCTGTTTGGTTTTTATTCCTCCCCCCCCCGTCTGCTAGGTGGTTGCAGCAGGTTTTGGTAGCTTCACATCACCCTGGGACACTGTGACCGTCATAAATATGAATCAGTTGCCAAGCATCTGAATGTAAATCACAAGACCCTGGAGATGCTGCAACATTCCAGCTGATTGGCGGTTCTTCTGGGCTCAGAAGTGCCAGGATCAGCGCCGAGCTCCAGCTGGAGCCTGGTGCTGATCCTGGCGCTTCCGCTGAGCCCTGACAGCCCTGCAGCTCCAGCCGTCTCTCGCTCAGGCTTGTGCGGTGCTGCCACCAGTTCAGCTCGTTCCCCTCCCCCGCTACCACTTTTCTAGGATGGTCGCGTACCACCTGCCAGGTGCCAATGTACCACAGGTGGTACCCGTACCACTGGTTGAAAAGCCCTGTTCTAGAGTCCATGTATTATTACACTCAATGAAATAAGTTTTTATTCTCAAGTAATACAGCCATTCAAACCCTCTTGCCTGCTGAAGACCATCAAGTCCACAGTAAAAAAAGGACATGATTACATCATTACTATAAATTGATATTCCAACGTAATGTCTGTGTTTGGCTGAGCAATTCTTTTTGTGCAATTCTTTCTGACCATAGCAGTGGTCATCTATATTAGGAGAAGTGCTATAAGATTGAAAGCCAGTAAAAGGAAGGAAGGAAGGAAGGAAGGAAGGAAGGAAGGAAGGAAGGAAGGAAGGAAGGAAGGAAGGAAGGAAGGAAGTAAGTTAGCTTTATACCTGTCACACCCATCAGATAATTGGAAATACAAGCCAGTTAACCCAACACTTCAATCAATTAAACTCTCCAGCTTTAGCAGACTCAATCAACTGCCAGACAACAATGAATGATTAAAAATAAGAACCTCTTTTATTTTCCACATAATTCTATGTTGCTTTCAATACAGACATACCTCAGGACAGTTCAGGTGGTTGATTCTTCAGATAGTCCTCACTTAACAACCGCAATTGGGAATGAAATCTTGGCCATTGAGTGAAGAAGTTGTTAACCTAGTCATCATGTGACTGCTTATTCAACGATCATAACTGTGGCAGTCCTATTTGCTGTTATTAAGCAATCGGGGGGGGTGGGGGTCATTAAATGGAAGGAGCGTAAAAGTTCTTAAAAATTCAGAGAGATATTCAGAGATGTTTTTGCCTTGAAAGTTTTCCATGTTGAAGTGTGTAGCTGCACATAGGAAATTTTTTTGTGACATTTTGTATTATGTAACTAAATGATTCATGATAATCTTTAGGTCATTAAGTGTTTTGTAAATTTGCCAAATTTCAGTTTGACGGGAGTCATGGGTCCTGGACTGTCTGTCTGTCTGTCTGTCTGTCTATTTATATAGCTGCCCATCTTATTAGTTAAAACAAAATTAATAGGTGAAAGGATATTAATAGTAATACACTTCACCAGTTCAGCCATAACCTGGGGTTCCCAGGCCTGCTGGCACAAGGAGGTCTTAAGGGACCATCAGAAGCTTAGAGGTGATGAAGCCATCCTCATTATGTTTTGGGATGCCCGTTTGAGGTACCTTGATTCAAAAATGTTGCCCTACAGGGCATAGATTGCCTAGTTAAAGTTTACAGACAAGGAAGTTTTAGGAGTACATAGAGCTCTGAACCTTGAACAGTCATTTTCTCTCAGCCAATCTACCTAACAAGGTAGATCTTCTGGGCATAAAATGAGGAGTCCCAGATGATGTTTGGAATAATCTGCTGATTGTAAGTTAAGAAGGTAGCAGGAGAGAAAGAAGAAAAGTATGTACCAATATCTTACTAAGCTAACTTTGTTCTTTTAGAACAGGGCTCTCCAAACTTTGCAACTTTTAAGACTTATGGACTTCATCTTCCAGAATTCCCCAGCCAGAATATGTTTCTGAGCTACGGACTTTTGTCAGGGGCTTGATCACACAGCCATGCGGCATCATCTTGATTTGTTTGACATCTTTGTAGACATTCCTTTTCCCCATGGAAAAGATCTTAAAATCTCTTCTTTGCAACATGACAGTAAGTTGTTAATCTCCTTTACACCAAATGATATACTGTAGTCTTATTCAGAATTGACTTGGGAGGCCAAGTCTTGTGTGTTGGGGGGAGAGAGCACGGGGGGGGGGGAGGCTCAGCTAATCTCAATGTACACATGTTGTACTTTGACAATAAAGGTTTATTATTATTATTATTCAAGTGTGAGAAGAATCAACAAAAAGCAAGGCTATTCAGCTGAAAACTAAAGTTGAGAACGTTCTTTAATAAAATCAGCTGGACTTCCAAAATTTGGCAGTCTCCTGCAAGACTTCCGAGCGGATTCAGAATACCTGGCTAGCAGTATTGTGGGCTGTAATACAGAATAAAGACTCAATAGCTGGACTTGGGTCCCTGGAGAAGAAGCGAAGGGCATGAATCCTTAAGATACCTGACTCCTTCGTCTCAATACTCAACATTTTTTTCTTGTGCCATCACTGTAGGACAACCCATCACAGGTTTTTAAGAAAAGACTAAACAGCCACTTGTCTGAAATGATATAGGATCTCCTGCTTGAGCAGCGGGCTGGACTAGAAGACCTCAGAAGTCGCTTTCAGCTTTATTCTGACACAAGTCTATCTATGTGGTCGGCATGATGGCACCTAATGAGTAGATCAATCAGTCAGCCTGCTCATAACTGTATTATTACTTGAGTTTTTCCAGGTTAGGGTTCATTCTGGGGGATAATCTATCTACGTAGACTTGATAAGCATATAATCAATAAAATCACTGAGCCGTGCAGACAAACATTTGCCTTGATCCTTCAAAACACCACAGGGTGCACATTTAAATAAATATTAATGCAAACCACTTATGAAGAACAATAAAAAGCTAAACCGCAGTTCATTCAGCGGGTTTGGCTCTCCCTTTGGAAGATCATTACAGTTTTGGTTTTCTGTCAAAAACACAATTAAAGTAAAATGCATAAATTTCAGAGACCGGGGATTCTACCTTGGGATTAATTTGGGGAGCTGTTTGTGTTCTGTTTTTAAAGCAATCTCATAATAACATGCAGAGACACTCACAACTCATTCAACATCAACTCATACAATTAAAATCTCATCAGGGAGTTTCTCGAAAAAGAAAAAAAAGGCTGCAATTGGATTGAAAGAAGAAAAGAAGAGAAAAATTCTTAGGAACTAAAAAGAAGCATCGTACTTACGGGCACATAAGCCTAGGGCAGGGGTAGGCAACCTCGGCTCTTTTATGACTCATGGACTTCAACTCCCAGAATTCCTGAGTCAGCTGACTCAGGAATTCTGGGAGTTGAAGTCCATGAGTCATAAAAGAGCCGAGGTTGCCTACCCCTGGCCTAGTGCATAATTTGAGTAAAATTATGCCAAATGTTTGTCTTCCATTTCTTGACTTCCTCACTGATGTGACAGAGACTGTCCTAACACCCCCTTTTCAAAACAAGGCCAATAGAAAAAACTTAGCATAATGAGGTGTTTCTCAACCTTAGCCTCTTTAAGATGTGTGGACTTCAACTCCCAGAATTCTCCAACCAGGAAGTAGAACGTTTTAATATTTTTTTAGATTTTTTTTTAATCCTGTGTTTATTACTTTTATAAATAATTCATGGTGGTGAACGTTCCTAATATTCCTTCCTCCTCCTATTTTTTCCACAACAACCCTGTGAGGTGAGTTGGGCTGAGAGGGAGTGACTGGCCCAAAGTCACCCAGCCAGCTTTCATGCCTAAGGCAGGACTAGAACTCACAGTCTCCTGGTGATTGGCCCAAAGTCACCCAACAAGCTTTCATACCTAAGGCGGGACTAGAACTCACAGTATCCTAGTAATTGGCCCAAAGTCACCCAACTGGCTTTCATGCCTAAAGCAAGACTAGAATTCACCATCTCCCAGTTTCTACACTGGTGCCTTAACCACTAGACCAGGGGTAGGCAACCTTGGCTCTTTTATGACTCGTGGACTTCAATTCCCAGAATTCCTGAGCCAGCATGTCTCAGCTTGGAAACCTCTCCCTTTCTCCTCAGCATGGCTAGCTCAGGAATTCTGGGAGCTGAAGTCCACAAGTCATAAAAGAGCCAAGGTTGCCTACCTCTGCCCTAGACCAACCCTGGCTAAATAAAAATATTCAGGGTCTGTAAGATTCCTGGGAGGATAAAAAGACACCATTTTGGGGGCTCTTTCCTTTTGTTCCTTTCCTTATTTCTTGTTGAGTTGAAGCTCTCTCCACCAGATGAGAGGAGAAAAGGGATCTTTCTTTAGAATGTGCATTCAATTCATCCTCCCTTTCTCAAGCTCTCAGATCAAAGAGATGCAGAGGTTACATCTGTCAAGCCCTCATTTATGAGGCTTTTACATGGACTTCCAGCTCTCTTCCTGGGGGTCGATATAAGATGACATAAAGGCAAGTCAAGTGAAAGACAGATTGGTGTAGTGATCAAAGAGACCAGGCTAGAAACCATGAGTCCTGCCTTAGACACAAAACCAGCTGGGTGACCTTGGGCCACCCCCCTCTCTTCCTCGCTCCAACACACCTTACAAAATTGTCTAACAGGGAAAACAATAAGGCAGGGCATTATGGATATAACTTCAAGTTGCACAACATATAAAGATGGAATATAAACCATTATATAATGATCATGATCATGATCATAATAAAGTTGGAAGGGACCTTGGAGGTCATCTATTCCAACCCCCTGCTCAGGCAGGAAACCCTATACTATTTCAGACAAATGGCTGTCCAGTCTCTTCTTAAAAACTTCCAGTGTTGGAGCATTCACAGCTTCTGGAGGCAGGTTGTTCCACTGGTTAGTTGTTCTAACTGTCAGGAAGTTTCTCCTTAGTTCTAGGTTGCTTCTCTCCTTGACTAGTTTCCATCCGTTGCTTCTTGTCCTGCTTTCAGGTGCTTTGGAGGATAGCTTGACTCCCTCTTCTTTGGGGCAGCCCCTGAGATATTGGAACACTGCTATCATGTCCCCCCTCATCCTTCTGTTCACTAAACTAGACCTACCCAATTCCAGCAACTGTTCCTCATAAGTTTTAGCCTCCAGACCTCTAATCATCTTTGTTGCTCTTCTCTGCACTCTTTCTAGAGTCCCAACATCTTTTTTACATCGTGGTGACCAAAACTGGATGCAGTATTCCAGGTGTGGCCTTACCAAGGCATTGTAAAGTGGTATTAATACTTCACGTGATCTTGATTCTATCTCTCTGTTAATGCAGCCTAGCACTGTGTTGGCTTTTTTGGCAGCTGCAGCACACTGCTGGCTCATATTCAAGTGATTGTCCACTAGGACTCCGAGATCCCTCTCAAAGTTACTACTATTGAGCAAGGTACCACCTATTCCCGTACATTTGGTTTTTCTTGCCTAAATGTAGAACTTTAGTCAGGGAATATAATGCATTAATCTTTCTTGGTTTTTCCTGGAAGACGTTTCGCTTCTGATCCAAGAAGCTTCTTCAGTTCTGCCCTGAAGAAGCTTATTGGATGAGAAGCGAAACGTCTTCCAGGAAAAAACAAGAAAGTCCAATCGCCTTTTGGAAAAGCACCTTTGGGGATGACCGTGATCTGGATGATGGAGAATCTCCATCGACATAATAAGGAACTAAGCTAGAAGTTTCTGGTGCTGGGAAAGGTGGAAGGAAATGTTATGTATGGGTTTAAAGAAGCACCTTTAAGCAGCGGCATAGCCAATACCAGCAGGTGGCGCTGTACCGAAACTGCTGTGGCTGGGATCAGCTTTCAGCAGGAAACGGAGGTTTAAACTGATTGGTTGGGTGTGTACCTGGCCAGGTATATAAAGGGTACAGGTAACCCCTATTCCCCAGCACACTCTCCCACCAATAAAGTGCTGCTATGCTGAACTCATCTGCCTGGCGTCCTTCCTGCGTTCCTGAACCCACTACACAAAATAGGAAAGAAGAAGAGAATGACCAGCGGCAAGATGGATGAACTGTGATAGTGGTGATGGATGCCGCATTGGGAGACGTGAAGGTTTAGGGACAGGTTGTCACGCAGAAAATCTATCTGCTTGCTAAGAGCCGACAATGTCCTGATGGCACGTAATCAGAAGGCTAGGAACCAGGAAGCTGTGAGTTTGTCCTGCCTTAGGCACAAAGCCAGCTGGGTGACCTTGGGCATGTCCCTTTCTCTCAGCCCTAGGAAGAAGACAAGGGCAAACCACTTCCACAAAAGTTGTCAAGAAAGCAGCAGGGACCTCTCCCTGGAGTTGTCAGAAGTCACCTTGAGGGTCAAACAGAAATAAAGGCTTAACTGATGCAGATATGATGGAGGGGGGGGAGAGAGAGATGCTGCCAGGGCACATCTGGTCCATGGTTACGTGTGAGTGCAGGAAGCCTATGTGGAAGGTGTTTGCTTGCACTCCTTGACCGCAACTCATTGAAATGCATTATTTCCATGGAAGGGATGCCATCTCTTTGACAGGAAAAGGAAGGGCGGGGGGGGAAGCCTTTCCTACACTCTCTAGGTGGCGTCTGGTTTGATAACCCTCAATTACAAGCCCTTTTGCTTGGTTTCTTCCACATGCCGAAATGGTCACAACCCCCTCCCCGTCTTTCTTTCTTGCAAGCAGGCGTTTCCAAACTCTGGTGAATTCCCTATAAGAGAGTTTAGCTTCAGTTTTGTCATTGTTTCTATACTGCTGATTTTGGGAGCCTGGGGAAGAGAGGTTTTCATTATCTAAGCAAAAAAAAGCATTCTCACATATAATACTAAGAAGAGTTACGTGCAAAAAAGAAAAAAAATGTGAAGGTAGGGAAGGAGAGGGGAGGGAAAACCCTAATCTCCTCCCTTCCTCCCTCCCTCTCTCCCTCCCTCCCTCCCTCCCTTCCTTCCTTCCTTCCTCCGTCCCTTCCTTCCTTCCTTCCTTTCTTTTTCTTTCTTTCTTTCTTTCTTTCTTTCTTTCTTTCTTTCTTTCTTTCTTTCTTTCTTTCTTTCTTTCTTTCTTTCTTTCTTTCTTTCTTTCTTTCTTTCTTTCTTTCTTTCTTTCTTTCTTTCTTTCTTTCTTTCTTTCTTTCTTTCTTTCTTTCTTTTAATTTGTATGCCTGCCATCTCGCAATCCAAAGTGACTTTGGGCAGCTTCAGAAAAGCATAAATATATAGATAGTCCTCGATTTATGACCGTTCATTTAGTCACAGTTCAAAGTTACAACGGCACTGAAAAAAAGGGACTTATGTCCATTTCTCACACTGCGGCATCCGGATGATCACATGATCACAAATCGCCTGCTTGACGACTGGCACACCTTCATGACGGTCGCAGTGTCCCGGCGCCCTGTGATCATCCCCTTTTGTGACCTTCTGACAAGCAATCAGTGGGGAAGCCAGAATCACTTACAAACCATGTTACTAACTTAACAACTGCAGTATTTCATTTAACAACGATGGCAAAAAAGATTGCCGCATGAGGGAAAATTAACTTAACAAGTGTCTCACTTAGCAACAGACGTTTTGGACTCAATCGTGGCCGCAAGTCGAGGACTACCTATAATTCTTAACAAACTCCGTCTCTGGAGAATCAGGAAGAGCCAAGCTGTGTACTGTGTACTGCTGTGCATGTTCTGTGTACTGTCACTGTGTTCCACTAGATCATTTCTATCTGTAAAAGGTAAAGGTAAAGGTTCCCCTGCACATGCGTGCTAGTCGTTTCCAACTCTAGGGGCCGGTGCTCATCTCCGTTTCAAAGCCGAAGAGCCAGCGCTTGTCCGCAGACGTCTCCGTGGTCATGTGGCCGGCATGACTGGATACCAAAGGCTCACGGAACGTTGTTACCTTCCCACCGTAGTGGTCCCTATTTTTCTACTTGCATTTTTACATGCTTTCGAACTGCTAGGTTGGCAGAAGCTGGGACGACTAACAGGCGCTCACTCTGTTACGCGGCACTCGGGATTCGACCTGCCAAACTGCCGACCATCTGATCAACAAGCCCAGCGTCCTAACCCACTGAGCCACACCCAGAACAAGCATCAGCAAGAGAACAGGAGGCTGGGACAAGCTAGCTAAGGAGAAGACCATGCCATTCTCTCACTGCCCTGGCTGTTTATATTTTAAGCCCTATTTGGCCATCACCGCCACCTTCCCTAACCCCACCATCCCCAAAAGCAGCTTCTCCTCAGCAGCTGTGAAGAACGAGGGTTGGTTCCATCCAGTTCTCTTCAAATGCCACAAACAAAGAACAGCCTGTCTTGCTTTTCTGGGTCTCAGCGCTACTGCAATCATCAAATCATTTCCTTTTTAAAAATAAATAAATAAACAAACAAAAAGGTTTGAAGTCTTCCAGACTTTTCATGAGAGCAATGGGGTGCTGGTGCCCTTTGCTTTCTTTCCACTCAGAATCATTTAAGGCCAGACCACTTTGACCAGTGAGAGCTATTTTGGTTAATGAAATGGCCAGGTCAGTGGAGCAGAAAAGTCCAATCAGGCATTAGATGAGCTCTAAGGAGTCTTGCAGCTCTAACACACACACACACACACACACACACACACACACACACTCGTATTAACTCATACACACCGCCCTTTAAAAAAAAGGTAAAGGAATCCCTGTGGATTTCACTCCGCTAGTCGTTGCCGACTATAGGGGGCAGGGCTGATCTCTGTTTCTAGGCCATTGAGCCAAACGTCCGAAGACATTTCCACAGTCACGTGGCCAGCATGACGTCACAGAGCGTTGTTACCTTCCCACCAAAGTGGTACCTATTTATCTACTCGCTTTTGCATGCTTTCAAACTGCTTGGTTAGCAGGAGCTGGAGCAAAGACGGGAGCTCGGCCCATCACATGCCACTTGGGTTTCGAATCTGGGCTATGAGGTTCACCACCCTTTAATATTAAAAAAGAGAAATTTGGGGGTCTTTATACTGGTAAAATAGGTTGTTTGTTTTTTTGTTTGTTTGTTTATTTGATAACCTGCCTTTATTTTATTTTTTTACAACTGACTCAAGGAAGCGAACATATCTTCCTATTTTCCCCACCACAACAACTCTGTGAGGTGAGTTGGGCTGAGAGAGAGTGACTGGCCCAAGGTCACCCAGCTGGCTGTCATGGCCAAGGCAGGGCTAGAATTCACAGTCTCCTGCTTTCTAGCCTAAAAGGATTTTGCAAAGTATTGACAGTAGTAGTATTGTAGTTTGTAGTTCAGGGTTGAACTGAGGAGTCCTTGGTGCTCTCTGAGCTTGCAGATGTTTCATTACCAAACTAGGTAACATCATCAGCACAGTAGCACTGAGGATGTTGCCTGGTTTGGTAATGAAATGTCTGCTGGGAAAGAGAGGACCAAGGACCCCATTTTGCAAAGCGTTAATCTATTGCACAGAGAGCTCTTCTCTGCCTTGACCAGAAAGAGAAGTCCACCTTACAAGACAGTGGGGTACATGGTGTCCCTTGATTTCAAAACATCCTCAGTATTCTCATTCTGGTTTTCCAAGGTTGCATCTTGAATTTCTGAGGTTTATCTCCAGAGATTCCAGAGACAAAGTATAGAGATATCTGGAAAAAAGCCATTATCATCTGATTAATGTGATTAATTTTGCTCTTAGTTTTCCCGCTTAATGAACTACAGCCCTCATCTCTGGAGAAACGAAGATGCTCAGTGTGAGTCAAGCATTGCTGTTCAGCTTGCCAAAAGCCCTTGGCTGCATTTGCACAACAGACGTTTGAAAGATTGCGGAGAGCTTGAGAAAAGAAGGGAAGATAATACAAACAAGCAAGAGATAGAAAGCAAATTAATGGACATAAACGACACCTTAACCTGGTTTAAGTTAAATCTAGGAAGAAGCACTGCGAATACCGCATCTTAATGAATTCACTATAAATCAGTGTTTTTCAGACTTGGCAACTTTTAGGAGCCCTGGTGGCACAGTGGCTAGAATGCAGTATTGCAGGTTAACTCTGCCCACAGCCTGAAGTTCAATCCTGATGGGCCTCAAGGTTAACTCACCCTTCCATCCTTCCGAGGTCAGTAAAATGAGGAGCCAGATTATTGGGGGCAATATGCTGACATTGTAAAGCGCTAGGGGGGCAGTATACACAATAAATCTAAATGCTATTGCTATTGCTATTTTTAAGATGTGTGGACTTTTTTTTCTTTTCACAACCCTGTAATCCTTTGCTTTGTGAAGGGGTTGGGGAGATTGTACATTTTCCGGCTGGATGCCCTTCCTGATGCCTATGCGGCGGTTCACAGCAGATATTTTCTCTTTGCACACTGACAGAGAAATATTTGTCGCTGCCTAGGATTGAACTCTCAACGTTCCGAGTGGGAGGCGAGACTCTTCACCTCTAGGGCACCATGCCGCTCAGAATGCCCAGAGTTCCCCAGGCAGCTTTTCCAGTCCCAAAATGAGAAAAATAGTTTCCCATTTCTTCTTAGCTTCTTTCACCCTTCCAATTACTCACTTGTATCAGCTAGGCTAAGAAATAGCCAGGTAAGTAATCCTAATATTTGAGCAGGGATTTGAACTGATATTTTTGGCATCTCACCCGCTCATGTCAACCAAGAGGTGTGACCAGCCAATGAAGCCTCTGTATATATAGATCAGTAACCTTATCTGTGAAATGAGAATATTAGCAAACCGTCCCATCCAATATACACAGCGAGGTGATAAGGAAAAAAAATGTCTTAGGATGTTGGCTCTGAATCCAACCTCGTAAGAAAAACAGCTTATTGTTGAAAATCCAGGGCAAAAATCACCTGCAGATGCCCCTGTGTGAGTGGAAAATGGGTCAGCCGTGGAGATCTTATAGAAATTCCTCCTGCAGGTATGAAAAGAGGATCTAGAACCTCTATTGACCTTGCTGAATAGGCTGAGTTTCCACCCTTTTTTTTTCTTTTCCATTGCTGCTCAACGATATGTGTAGTCCTCGACTTACGACCACAACTGAGCCCAAAATTCCTGTTGCTAAGCCAGACAGTTGTTGAGCGAGTTTTGCCCCACTTTATGATCCTTCTTGCCACAGTTGTTAAGTGAAATACTGCATTTATTAATAGCACTTAGATTTATAATACCGCTTCACAGTCCTTTACAGCCTTCCCTAAGCGGTTTACAGAGTCAGCATCTTGCCCCCAGCAGTCTGGGTCCTCATTTTACCGACCTCAGAAGGATGGAAGGCTGAGACAACCTTGAGCTAGTGAGAATCGAACTGCCAAAATGCTGGCAACCGGCAGTCAGCAGAAGGAGGCTGCAGTACTGCATTCTAACCACTGCGCTACCGTGGCTCTTTTATTGTAGCAATAGCTACAATAGCAATAGCACTTATAAGTGCTTTACAGCCCTCTCTAAGCGGTTTACAGAGTCAGCATCTTGCTCCCAGCAATCTGGGTCCTCATTTTACCGACCTTGGAAGGATGGAAAGCTGAGTCAATCTTGCCAATCAGAATTGAACTGCCGAACTGCTGGCAGCCGGCAGTCAGCAGAAGTAGCCTGCAGTACTACATTCTAACCACTGTGCCACCACAGCTCTTAAGTCAGTAACATAGTTGTTAAGTGAATCTGGCTTCTCCATTGACTTTGCTTGTTAGTAGGTTGCAAAAGCTTCCTCTTTCTGCTATGTATCCAAGATGGGACAGTAATTAATATTTATATGTATTTATAAGTAAGGGTGTAGGTATACAGATGTGTATGTATATAGGACGTCTTATATGTGTGTTATGTATGTGCACACTTTTGAGACCGGGCACCAGAGTTTCATTTTTAATGTGTCCCAGTGTGCCCACAGTAAAAAAAATGACAATAAAGGTTATCTTAACTTAAAAAGGTGACCGCATGAGCTCGGGAAACTGCAACCATCATAAATATGAACCAGCTGCCGAGCATCTGAATTTTGATCACATGAGCATGGGGATGCTGCAATGGTCGTAAGTGTGAAACACTTTTTCCAGTGCTGCTGTAACTTCGAATGAATGGTTTTAAGTCAAGGACTATCTGGAGGCATTAAAGCTGAACTTGGTCAGCCATGAACAAGTTGCAGCCTAGAGAGACATGAACAGAGGTGCCTTCTAGGACACTTGGTTTCCTCTCTGTCCCCTTTTGCCCTCTGAGAGTTGGCAGACCTGTTTTCAAAGAAACCACCAAGTCAGGGCATTGTGCCCAAAATTAGGATAAAGTGATTAAGAATTCCCCAAGAAAACAAGAGAGGGTTGACAAAAATGACAGGTTACACCTTGCCAGGATTATTTGATCCTTTTGCAGACTGACAATATGGGCTCATTATGAACCCAACTATTTATTTTGTGGCAAGACAGAAAGAAAGGCTGAAGGTATATAACCACCACTTGGATTTCAACAGAAGCAGGCAAAATGCCACTTTGCAACCAGACTGGGCTTTGCTAACTGTTCTCTTTCTTTCTTTCTTTCTTTCTTTCTTTCTTTCTTTCTTTCTTTCTTTCTTTCTTTCTTTCTTTCTTTCTTTCTTTCTTTCTTTCTTTCTTTCTTTCTTTCTTTCTTTCTTTCTTTCTTTCTTTCTTTCTTTCTTTCTTTCTTTCTTTCTTTCTTTCTTTCTTTTCCTTTCTTTCTTTCTTTCTTTCTTTCTTTCTTTCTTTCTTTCTTTCTTTCTTTCTTTCTTTCTTTCTCTCTCTCTCTCTCCCTCTCTTGGTCTCTCTTTCCCTTCCCTTCCCTTCCCTTTTTCCTTCCCTTACCTCTTGGTTTCTCTTTCTCTACTTTCTGTAGAATCCCTTGGTCTTGTTAAAGCATTGTTTCTCAAACTTGGCATGTGTTTATATAATAATAATAATAATAATAATAATAATAATAATAATAATAAAGTTGGAAGGGACCTTGGAGGTCATCTAGTCCAACCCCCTGCTCAGGCAGGAAACCCTATACCATTTCAGACAAACGGCTGTCCAGTCTCTTCTTAAAAACTTCCAGTGTTGGAGCATTCACCACTTCTGGAGGCAGGTTGTTCCACTGGTTAATTGTTCTAACTGTCAGGAAGTTTCTCCTTAGTTCTAGGTTGCTTCTCTCCTTGACTAGTTTCTATCCGTTGCTTCTTGTCCTGCTTTCAGGTGCTTTGGAGAATAGCTTGACTCCCTCTTCTTTGTGGCAGCCCCTGAGACGTATGGATTTCAGCTCCCAGAATTCCCCAGTTCGCATGTCTCAAAGTTGCCAAAAATTGAGAAATACTGTGTTAGAGGTTTTTCTTTGCAGCCTCTTCCCAAATCAAACCTTTGACAATGTTCCACTGTATACTTGTTATTGTATTCTGTTACTTGTTGCTAACGATTTTGTGAAAAAATAATCATTTCCTCTTGTGAACCATGTTTCCTAACACAGCTACTGCAGACCTTTCATTTAGCAAACAATTATGGCAAAATGGTATTTCTTATACTCAAATCTATCCAAATGGTATGTGTAAATTACCAAGAAAGTTTCTTTACTTCTTTGATAAAAAGTATACATACAAACACACACACACACAAATTCTGACATTTTTTTATATGTCCCTTCCTGCAGTCCCATTGAGGGACAGTTGTTGATAGCTCCTCAAGCTAATTCATTGTATATAGTCCACTAAAATGCAACAATCCATAAGTTCAGTTCCCAATAGAGGATTTGAACCCTCCAGCTCTGGTTATGTATATTTGATGATTCCCAATAAGTATGCAACTGTTCATGTGCTGCCTCCTGGTGGACAATTTATCTGATTACACTCAAGGGTACAGTACTGTAAATGGCAAATGGGGTTTTAAATATAGGTAGTCCTCAACTTACAATTGTTTGTTTAGTGTTCATTCAAAGTTGCAGTAGACTGAAAAAGTGACTTATGACTGGTTCTCACACTTAAGACTGTTTGCAGCCTCTCCATGGTCACGTGATCAAAATTTGGGCATTTGGCAACCAGTTTCCCCATTTAAAAAACACCCATTGAAATGAATAGATTTACCAATCACCACGTTTGGTTAACAACCATGTTGTTTGCTTAATGACCACTGAAAGAAGAAGACCGGAAAATTACTTTCACTCCCATCAATTCCTTGACTTAAAACCACAATGACTTACAATCATAACTCCAGGTTTAATTACGGTTGTAAGAAGGACTATCTTATGGAAACGTTTATAACGTGATAGGGGGTACTCAAAGGTCTGATTTTTTTTCCCCAAAAAGGCAACTGGACTTTCTTGGTTTTTTTTCCTTCGAAAACATTTCACTTCTCATCCATCCACTTCAGCTCTTTACGTCAAATCCAGCTTCTTGGATGAGAATTGAAATATTTTCAAAGACAAAAAAAAAACAAACCAAGGCAGTCCAGTCGCCTTTTGGAAAAAGCCCCTTTGGAACAACTGTGACCTGGATGGTTGAGAATCTCCAAAGATGTAGTTTGGGGCAATCGCTCTTGGCCAAACTCTTGGAATTATTATCGTCAAGTTAAAATTTTGAAAAAGTACCACACAAAATGTACTTCCAAAGGAAAAATTATTATTATTATTATTATTATTATTATTATTATTATTATTATTATTATTATTGTTGTTGTTGTTGTTGTTGTTGTTGTTATTGTCATCATCATCATCAACACGACTGCTGTAGTTTACAACGTTCCCATATGGATCCTAGCACTATTTCCTTTGTATTACAACAGAAAGCATATTAGCAATTGTACTGTATCATGTTCCAATATCATCTTCAAGCCTAGGGGACGATAACTAGATTGAAAAGAAATCATTAAGCGTAGAAAAAAAGAGATAAAAGAAAAAAAATTCTACGGCTTCCAGGGTTTCCAGCTGTTACCCCCCCCCCTTCTTCCCTACCCCCCACCCCCACCCCACAACATACAAACACCTTTTTAAAGGCAGCATTATCAGCCTGCCTGGGAAAATGAAATCACTGCAGCTGAAGAAAAGGTATCATTGATCTCCCAATCTGGAGACTTCGCTAAAACAAAATTGCATTAATCCATCTTTGTGGCTTTAAATTACCAAAGTTTGGTATTATTCTTACGGGATAAATAGTGACTGATGCCTCCCTCTTCACTGTATTTGTAATTTGTTTTCTTGGCATAAACGTGCTGGAGCAGAGTGGGGAAAGGACTCTGAACAAGGGCAAAGCATATCCGAGGCGGGGGGGTTTCCCCCCCAGAACTGAGAGAATAAAAACTTGATCAGCCTCTGATTGATCCGTGTCAATTTGTCCAATCCTCTTTGATGGAGCCGACCTTAACTTTTTGAAACCAGGTGGTGTGAGATACATGCACCCATGGCGCCGGAGCTTCCCCACCTCCCTGTATTTAGAGGATTCCAACTGAAGAGAAGATTTGTCGCTCAGGACTGAACTGTGGGGCCGTTGCTGCTCTCTGAGCTTGGTGGTTTTCTTGCAGGTTTTTCGTGACCTACCTATTTCCAAACAGAAGACCAGGAAAGCACGTCCATAAACACCAACTAGCAGTCAGAAGTCGTGTTGAAAACCCCCTTATTTCGCAACACATGGACAGACGTAAACGTAGTTTCAACTGGGGAAGTGTGAGCATCCTAGACCAAGCCAAGTCCAAAAATGCTAGGGAATTCCTGTAAGTAAGCCTGGCCATTCAGACAAAGCAATCATCAATAGGCACACACTGACGGAAAATCTGGGAGTTAAAGTCTACACATTTTAAAGTTGCCCACGTTGAGAAACTCTGATCTAGAAGACATGGGTAGCAGACGCCATCTAACCATCACTGGGACTTGAAGCAATAAAAGGGGACTGATAAGTTACTTCTGGGTAGTGTTACCACATATCTAACTAGGCAAAGGAGGGCGTGGAGAATTGGAAAAGAGGATAAATGGGGTGGGGGGGTGGGGGTGGAGGACAAACTAACCATTTTACTTTCATGGCATCCACAACAAAAGATGCAGCAAAAAAATGTTCTTATACTTACTGGTATATGAAATTCCTTTTTCCAGCATCAGAAAGACTATCTTTTTAATTATATTTTTTCCAGCAAATCTTCCTTTTCAAGAACATATGCTAGTGATAATATCAAGATAACACACTTTTCAAATTTCACCATAGAAATATATGAGAAATCATGTGATCCACAGATTACAGAGATCAGAGATCTGAAGGGGCTGGATTGAAGCCAATGGATGGAATCAGGAAATAAATGAATTAAAGGAAATACAGGCTGTCAAGTCTGTCCCTGAATAGGGAAAAGAAAGAAGCACACAATTTACAAGGTCGGAATCACCAGAAGTTTTAATGAGCGATGTTGTAAAAACAGTCCCTTCCCTTCCAAAACAACAAGACGCTCAAAACGCTGGTCAATATTTTAAGGCTATACATTTTAAGGTTATACCTGCAGGACAGATAATATGACAGCCACATTGGTCTAGTGGTTAAGGCACCAAGCTAGAAAGCTGGAGACGGTGAGTTCTAGTCCTGCCTTAACCGTGAAAAACTGATTGGATGATTTGGGGCCAAGCATCAGGAGACAATGAATTCGATTCCCGCCTTAGGCATGAAAGTTAGCTGGGTGACTTCGGGCAGTCCCTCTCTGTCAGTCCAACTCACCTCACAGGATTGTTGTTGTGGGGAAAATAGGAGGAGGAAGATGTGTTGGACATGTTCGCCACCTTGAATTATTTATGAAAATAATAAAGATGAGAAATATATGATGCTTCAGTGACAATGAGTGCACCATCGAGAGACTTGAATAAATAGGTTAGGGGAGACCTGGGCATTTTACGGTCCCCAGGCCACATCTGGCTGGCCCTGTCTGACCGTGTGAGGTAAACTGAAAATTAAAAATCAAATGTAAATAAGTGCACCACAGGGGGTGAGAGAAGAACCCAGTCAGGTCCAACTGCTCAGTCACTGTGCACAATTTCACAACTAATTGCCCACCCCTGAGTTAAGGCACTCTTATTTTCTTTCTTTATCGTATGGCACGTTCACATCCTATTTCAGTAAAAAGGAACACGGGGTAAAATGCAAAACAGAAAATATAAACCCTGAAATCTTAAGAGGAAGATTAGAAACGTATATCTAGGTTGCCAATATAATTTTTTACTTCAGTGGTCGCAGCCAGGAAATCAGCAAAATCTCCATTACAGGCTGTATTTTGGCACTCTAACACTGTACGTTGGATAGTTTGCTTTTCCACCCCACAGTCACAATTCACTGATGGTATTTTATAGTTTATAGTTTATAGTTTATTTGATTTATATACCGCCCTTCTCCTTGGTGGGACTCAGGGCGGTTCACAGGGCATACATAAGAAACACTATACAAAAATTAAAAAGAATTAAATCCATGCCCAATTAAAACAGAAGTACAGATTAAAAACAATTAAAAGCCCATAATCCCCCATCAGGCCAGACCAGCTAATTCGAACAGATGGGTCTTCAGGCCCCGACGGAAAGTTCGAAGGTCTGGTGCCATCCGGAGCTCCACCGGCAATTGATTCCATAAAGCCGGAGCCCCCACAGAGAAGGCCCTCCCCCTGGGGGCCACCAGTCGACATTCCCTGACTGGCGGCACCCTGAGGAGGCCCTCTCTGTGGGAACGCACAGGGCGGAGGGGAGTCGATGCCGGCAGCAGGTGGTCCCTGAGGTAACCCGGACCCATGCCATGTAGGGCCTTAAAGATCGTGACCAACACCTTGAACCTCACCCGAAAGACAACTGGTAGCCAATGCAGCTCGCGGAGCAAAGGTGTAACATGGGAGTACCGGGAAACTCCCAAGACAACTCTCGCGGCCGCATTCTGTACCAGTTGGAGCCTCCGAGTGGTCTTCAAGGGAAGCCCCATGTAGAGAGCATTACAGTAGTCAAGGCGAGAGGTCACGAGCGCATGAGTGACTGTACACAGGGCATCCCGGTTCAGATAGGGCCGCAACTGGCGCACCAGGCGAACCTGGGCGAAAGCCCCCCTAGTCACGGCCACTATATGCTCTTCCAAAGTAAGCCGTGAATCTAGAAGGACTCCCAAGTTGCGAGCCCTATCCACGGGGGGTAAGAGCTCACCCCCCATAGAAAGAGATGGAACATTTGGAATGTCCCGGGATGCCGGAATGCACAGCCACTCAGTCTTGTCAGGGTTGAGCTGAAGTCTGTTCCTCCCCATCCAGACCCGAACCGCCTCCAGGCAACGGGACATCACGGCGAGGGCATCACTGGGGTGGTTTGGGGTCGAAAAGAAAAGTTGGGTATCATCGGCATACTGATGATACCCAACTCCAAAACCACGAATGATCTCACCCAGCGGTTTCATATAGATGTTGAACAGGAGAGGCGAGAGAACCGACCCCTGAGGAACTCCACAAACGAGAGACCTAGGGGCCGATCTCTGCCCCCCTGCCAACACCGACTCCGAGCGTCCCAGGAGATAGGAGGAGAACCACTGAAGAATTTTGCCCCATTTATAGAGGGCATCTGTGCATCTACTATGACCAGTGCGAATTCGGTTCAATGTTATCCATATCGCACGTGGCTGGTCAAATAGCAATAGCATTTGGTGGAGCAGTGGGCTAATGCCTCCTTAAGTAACACCCCAGCTGCCTGCAATTAGTGCAGGTTCGAGTCCCACCAGGCTCAAGGTTGACTTAGCCTTCCATCCTTCTGAGGTAGGTAAAATGAGGACCCAGATTGTTGGGGGCAATTAAGCTGACTTTGTAATGATGCCACTTGGGGGGGGGGGCGAAAGCCCTAATAAGCAGGCATATACATAGAATGAAGGCTACTGCTAAGCTTGTAAGCCGCCCTGAGTCTTCGGAGAAGGGCGGGATATAAATGGAATTAAAATTAAATATATATATATATACTGCTTCATAGGTTTTTACAGCGCTTTCTAAGCGGTTTACAGAGTCAGCATCTTGCCCCCAACAATCTGGGTCCTCATTTTACCAACCTCGGAAAGAGGGAAGGCTGACTGAGTCACTTTTG
The DNA here is from genome assembly GCF_964194415.1 of Vipera berus. Lineage (NCBI taxonomy): Eukaryota > Metazoa > Chordata > Lepidosauria > Squamata > Viperidae > Vipera > Vipera berus. The sequence continues at coordinate 349,962,857 of NC_138202.1, forward strand.
AGCCAGTCAGGATTGAACGCCTGGCAGTGGGCAGAGTCAGCCTGCAATATTGCACTCTAACCACTGTGCCATCCGGGCTCCATATCCAGGTGTTTTTTTTCCAAGATGGGTTAGGGACAAATAGCCATGAAGAAAATCTATGTATGGCAGGGGTGGGGAACTATGACCCTTTTATGACTTGTGGACTTCAACTCCCAGAATTCCTGAGCCAGCCGGCTCAGGAATTCTGGGAGTTGAAGTCCACAAGTCATAAAAGTGCCATAGCTCCCCACTTCTGATCTACAGGGTGGCTAGGAGTCAATAATAAGTTGATAGCAAATAATCAGTTAATAAGTGGAAGAGAACCACTATCTTATCTTTTACCTCAGCTATCAAAATGTCTTGGTTAGGCCTGAATCGGTGTGGGGGGAGTGTTAATGCATTTTAGGGGTAATTTTGAGCTGAGAGAGACACTGCAAAATCTGAAAGACTGAGCAATTGAAAGGATAATGAGGTTCCACATAGCAGATTAGTTTGCAGATATTTGATGCACTTCAGAACACTGAATCAAGGAATTCTTCAAGTACCCCTACCTGAAAGCCACCCATGGGGGAAATTAAATTTCCTCCCGCTTTTCATCTTCACGTTATTGACCTGGAGGTCTTTTCACTGAATATTCTCCAACTGTAGGAAGAATCCACTCAATCTCCTTTGAAAACCTGACTTTACTACATTATTTTGTAAACTGAAGAACCAATGTGACCGTTCACCAGTGACTAAGCTACATTTTCCAACGTTTTTCACAATGGGCAATGCAATTTCTTTTTTTCAGTCAAGATCATCCTCCATCAATGTTGGCATATAAGGGAAGTCTTTGCATATAAGTAACAATTCCCTTGATTCAGGGAACTCCAGAAATGGGGCAAGATAGATAAAAATAAATAATAAATGCTACAGGGTACAATATAATAATAGGGACGCGGTGGCTCAGTGGGTTAGGACGCTGAGCTTGTCGATCAGAAGGTCGGCAGTTTGGCGGGTCGAATCCCGAGTGCCGCGTAACAGAGTGAGCACCTGTGACTCATCCCAGCTTCTGCCAACCTAGCAGTTCGAAAGCACGTAAAAATGCAAGTAGAAAAATAGGGACCACTACGGTGGGAAGGTAACAGCGTTCCATGCGCCTTTGGCATCTTGTCATGCCGGCCACATGACCACAGAGTCATCCTCGGACAAGCGCTGGCTCTTCGGCTTTGAAACGGAGATGAGCACCGGCCCCTAGAGTCGGAAACGACTAGCACGCATCTTTACCTTTACCTTACAATATAATAATAAATGTATTAAAAATAATAAATGCTACAGGGTCTCCTGCTTGAGCAAGGGGTTGGACTAGAAGACCTCCAAGGTCCTTTCCAGCTCTATTCTGATTCTCAACCAACCAATAAATTTGATACCACCAATGAACCCCAGGTATGATGACAAAACTATGCTTTAAGAGCCTGCCTTAGAAGGCCAGGACTGCTGGGGATCCTCTAAACAGAGTTTATAGCAGGTTCAGAAACTGCAGGAAAGGGATAGAACAGTTTTTCAAACTTTACAACTTGAAGGTGTGTGGACTTCAACTCCCAGAATTCCCCAGCCAACCAGGGAATTCTGGAAGTTGAAGATCACAGGCCTAGAATTAAGGAGAAACTTCCTAACAGTGAGGACAATTAAACAGTGGAACAGCTTGCCTTCAGAAGTTGTGGGTGCTCCATCACTGGAGGTTTTTTAAGAAGAGACTGGACAGCTACTTGTCTGAAACGGGATAGGGCAGAGGTAGGCAACCTTGGCTCTTTTATGACTCGTGGACCTCAACTCCCAGAATTCCTGAGCCAGCTGGCTCAGGAATTCTGGGAGTTGAAGTCTACGAGTCATAAAAGAGCCAAGGTTGCCTACCCCTGGTATAGGGTCTCCTGTTTGACCAGGCGATTGGACCAGAAGACCCTTCCAGCTCTATTCTGAATGAAACTTTCAAGTTGCTAACCTTGAGAAGGTAAAGGTAAAGGTTCCCCTGCACATGCATGCTAGTCGTTTCCGACTCTAGGGGCCGGTGCTCATCTCCGTTTCAAAGCCGAAGAGCCAGCGCTTATCCGAGGACGTCTCCGTGGTCATGTGGCCGGCATGAGTAGACGCCAAAGGCGCACGGAACGCTGTTACCTTCCCACCGTAGTGGTCCCTATTTTTCTACTTGCATTTTTACGTGCTTTCGAACTGCTAGTTTGGCAGAAGCTGGGACGAGTAACAGGCGCTCACTCTGTTACGCGGCACTCGGGATTCGACCCGCCAAACTGCCGACCTTCTGATCGACAAGCTCAGCGTCCTAACCCACTGAGCCACCGCGTCCCTAACCTTGATAAACACTGGGATAAAAGAAGACTGCAGATGACAGAGGAAGAATCAGACATCACCCTCCATTCATGAAAAAGGCTCTGCAATCCTCTTGGCTTTTCCCCCCAAAATATGCCAAATAAAACTTCTCTTTCTCTGCAGCAAAGGAGAACAGAAAAGTTGGAGGAAAAAGAATAAGCAGCTTAATAAATACCCAGTTCTCTTCTCAGAGAAGACTGTTGATATGCCTCGTGGTTATTTTTCATTTTTTCCTTTCTTGCCTATTTGGTCTGGCTCAGAAAACTCTTGAAATGAAATTTTAAACAAAATACATTAAGGGACTACAATTTGACGGCCACTGGATATTGTTAACTGACCGGCTGGTTTCTTTTACGCTTGTTCCAATGTTGGTACAGCCTTTCAAATGAGATATAATTGAGTTAATGTCATATTACATATTTATGCTTATTGTCTCTCGACTGCCTAGTGTACAAAGGATGCTAAGCACGGTCTCTTTGCTGGAAATGTGTCCGGCGAGTACAAATACGTAGATTTATGGATTATCCCTGGGGATGGGTTGTTTTTTTTTTGGATTTGGCATTAGCTTTGCAAATGTCATCGGGGTTCGGAAAAACAGGCCAAGCAAATAAATAAATAAATAAATGGGAAGCTAGTCTAAACATCTGGATGCAGTCACCACGCAAGGAGCTTCAGCTTCCCATATGGAGCTGAGAAAAAAAAACCAGACAGATGGTAACCCTATTTTCAATCAGGGCTGGGCGACAGCGTGGGGTATTTCCAGTTGCTAGGGAACAGTGGAATCTCTTCTTCCCCAGAAACAACACGAAATGTTCTGTGTAGTCTTGGGCAGACAATACCATCTCGTGATTGTTTTAAGGTCTAGGGGGGGAGAGGAGCTGTAAATATTTCAGACCTCGTTGTCTACAATTACACACACGCAAACACCCAGTTCAGCCTGTCAGTTCTACTAGAGGCCTGATCAATTTGCATCGGAAAAGAGGGGGACTTACGACCGTTGTAGCATCCCCATGTTCACGTGATCATAATTCAGTCCCTTGTCAACCGGCTCAGATTTAGGACCAACCTTCTGACAAGCAAAGAAGCCAGATTCACTTGACAGCTGTGCTACTAACTTAACAACTGCAGTTAAACAACTGTGGCAAGCAATACCCTTAACTGTCTCACTGAGCAGCCAAAATTTGGGGCTCAGTTGTGGTCGTTAAATTGAGGACTGCCTGGATAGGTGGTTGCTTTTTTTCAAGGCTCTTCTTCCATATTAAACAATACAATCCACTGTCATTCAAACAAAATAAAAATGAAAGGACTCCATCAAAAGTACATGAGCCCACTGGCTTTGTGTTGAGATGCTCTCCAAAATGCAATCCTGTTGTTAAAATGATTTCTGCTAAGTCCATTACTTATCGGAATATGCTGTCATACCCAAGATACCAGTGACCCAGCTCAAATGATCCTATTCTGGAGAAATGATGAGAAGATCCAAATCTCTTGAAAAGTCCATGATTTTAGGGAAGGGAAGGGAAGGGAAGGGGAAGATGATCAGCAGTAAAGGATTTGATTAGGGTGGCAATGGGTGCACCATTAGAAGATACGAAGGACCAGGTTGGGGGACAGACCATTCCCTAAAGGTCTTTCTATTTAGGTGCTAAGTGTTGACACCAACATGATGGAACATAATACAAGTAAGTTCTCTCTCTCTCTCTCTCTCTCTCTCTCTCTCTCTCTCTCTCTCTCTCTCTCTCTCTTTCTCTCTCTTTCTCTCTCTTTCTCTCTCTTTCTCTCTCTCTCTCTCTCTCTCCCTCCCTCCCTCCCTCCCTCCTCTCTCTCTCTGTGTGTGTATAGCTGCTACTCTAGTTCAATAACTGCAGTTTAAAAATGGAACATAATCATAATACAAGTTCTCTCTCTCTCCCTCCCTCCCTCCCTCCCCCCTCTTTCCCTTCTCTCTCTCTCTCTCTCTCTCTCTCTCTCTCTCTCTCTCTCTCTCTCTCTCTCTCCTCCCTCCCTCTCTGTGTATGTGTGTGTGTGTTTGTGTGTATAGCTGCTACTCTAGTTCGATACCTGCAGCTTAAAAATGGTCTCAATAGTCTAAACAAATTTTGGGATTCTATGATGACTAACATGATATGTGTTAGCAGATTTTTTTTTACATTTAATTCCCATCTCATGAACATACGGATGAGGCTGATCTTACTATAAAGTAATACAGTGTAACCTTGGTACTCAACTGCTTTGAAACTCATCGAATTTGGTACTCCACACATTTTAATGTGAAAATTTTTGTCCCAGTACTAATGGTTTGTTTGGTACTCAACACACAAGTTAGAATTTGTCGGTGTCGGCTGCCTTCTGACTCACTACCTTATTCCTTATGGTGAAAAATCTGTTTAGTACTTATCATTTTTGGTACTCACTGCACCTCCTGGAAACAATTAATGATGAGAACTGAAGTACCATTGTAAATAGCATTTCATCTATCTATCTATCTATCTATCTATCTATCTATCTATCTATCTATCTATCTATCTTCTACCACCTCTCCTTTGAGGTAGAGAAAGAGAAAAATTTAACTTGAAATTCACTATATAATCTACTTTCCTCCTTTAAATTATTCAAATACCTTGACGATTCCTGGAAATTATCAAGAAAGAAACCAAATGGGGAAAAACATTGGTTTCTATCGCCAGAACTCTAAATTACAGACAATAACTGCATATGTTTAAAAGTTTATAAACAAGTTTATTTTTAAGGTCCAAATTTTAGAACAGACTCAGTTATTCGTTGCCACAATACACTAGGTTTGCTAACACTGATAGTTTTTAAAAGAGATTAGATTATTTTCTAGAAACAAGGATGTTTGCTATTATGAAAGGAATGTTGGAAATCTCCATGTCTAGAGGGAGTAACTTCTAAACTCCAGATCTAGGAAACAAAAAAAAACACAACTAATGGCTGACTATTGTAATCTTGACTGAAGAAGCAACTTACCCTAAACATCACGTTGGTCACTGTTAAGAATGGAAGGTAATAGATTTGATTGTTTATATTGTAGACTTCTATTAATTCCAAGATGCACAGCTTAAGGTGACCCATCTGGGGTTTTTCAGAGCAGGGTGTTTAAACCATAAAGATCTACATATACTTTCATCCCCGATTACTGAGAACGATGGACTATGTTAATGGAAGTTAGATGCACAATGATACTGGAGAGACATTTCCTGTCCCAGTTACTTTTCGATAATAATAACTCTAAAAAGGATGCAGATTATTGCAATGTACTTTGTATCAGCCAGTCTGGCTCTACCATTAGACAGAGTAGGGCAGCTATCCCAGGCCACAAAAGCTGGGTGCTGTAAACTCTCCCTCAGCTGGCCCTTATGTTGAAAACCTAAATTGGTCTAGATCCAGAGCAAAGCCATCTGCTTCCCTATCAGCTTGCCTGTTCTTTAAAATCCACTGAAAATTCTGTATCATGGAGTCATTGCTTCCTAGGATGAGAAATAGGGTATTCTTGATGGATAATCCATATTGTTGGAAAACCTGGAATTTGGGTGACCCTCTGTTCCAACTTGTGAAGTCATTCAAGGAGGAGTCAAAGTTGGCTTCAGTCTCACCAGGAGGTCCACAAATCTTAAACTTGCCAAGTTTGGAGAGCCCTGGTCTAGTGCAACAATTGAACCCTTTTTCCTGCACCAGGAAACATTTTCTGACAGTCACTCATATCTTGCATTATGCAGTGCAATCTACAAGGAGCTGCCCTTGAAGACTACCTGAAAACGTCAACAGATCCAGAATGCAGCATGCACGGTAACGAGGCCCATAGGTTTGCCCATGTAATATTTATTGAACAATTTGCCTTTCTTCTACACCAGCTTTTCTCATATTTCCCTGCCATGTGAGGTTGGGACTTTTGAGCCATACGAAGCAAGAGATTATCTTTGAGTTAAATAAATAAGTCCTCGGTGAGGGCATGGACACAAATAGAAGATGGAGCCATTTCCCCTTCTTTGGAAAATGGCTGTAACAGAAATGCAGCCCCCATCCCTCCTCCATAATGTGGAAGTTAAAACAGGCAGAAGAAGACATGCCACCACAAAACCTAATCTATCCATTCCATAGATCCTTACCTTCATACTTGGTGGGGCCGTGAAAGGTGGAGATAAGGGTCTCTCTGGAGTCGTTGCATCTGTGCTGTTCAGTGCTTCCTGTTTCCTGTAAAACAAGATATCTATCTTAGTTTAACTTGGTTTAGCTTAGATATTTCTATATCTCAAGGAGAAGAGAGAAGGGAAGGGAGAAGAAGAGAAGAGAAGAGAAGAGAAGAGAAGAGAAGAGAAGAGAAGAGAAGAGAAGAGAAGAGAAGAGAAGAGAAGAGAAGAGAAGAGAAGAGAAGAGAAGAGAAGAGAAGAGAAGAGAAGAGAAGAGAAAACTTTGAAAATGTTACACCAACAAAACTTCTCTACTTTTTGAAAAGAGCTGGAGGGGGCGGTAAGGATGTCTAGTTCTTGTGATTTCACACCGAATCAAGGCTCTGCCCCATTACAATTACCCATAATAGCAGAGGAGGCCTTTCACCAGAACTTCAACTGAGCTCATCATACCTACTATGAAGGCTGCAGGTAAACTCCATTTGCAGGTAATTTCTAGCACCAGAGTAGCTGAGAGTGAGCTATATAGAGCTGGGTTTCTATGGTGACAGGATTGCAAAAGAGATCCTTCTCTCCCTCCTGTTCCTTCCCTTCCCCCCCCCCCCAGAGCACACATACACAGAGGCGCGCACACACACAGGCCTTGTCCCCAGTTCCTCCATCTGCTCTTATCTATTGACTCGGCAGTGTTTGCTCATATCTTTCTCTCTCTCCACCTAAAGAACACCATGCATGCTTGGAGAGATCTAATGATGGCTATGCCAGGAATTGCCAAGGAGTTGCACCCAGGTTCCTCGTGGTCTGACAGGCTGAAATCATGAAGGAAAGATAAATCACGTGCAAGGGAGAAGTTGCAAAATGGGTAGAACAGGGAGTTATTCTCTCACCTTCAGAGGTGAGGGCAGAAGAACAGAATAGGACAACAGGCATATTTTCCCTTCTGTATGTGTTACATGGACATTAGCCTCACAACGTAAAAGCTACGAGTGGCGCAAAGAGGCATGGAGAGATACACACTCGGCTCTCCAAGGCAAAACAGAAAGACCTGCCCGTGGATTTGAGAACAAACAAAACTATACAATTATCATCAAGAGAGTAAAAGAATTGAAACGGAAATGGGCTGGTCACATAGCAAGAAGAATTCATGGCAGGTGGACCAAGGGTATCATAGAATGGATCCCCCTTGATCAAAAGTGTCCATGAAAGAGACCTAAAAAAAAAGATGGATTGACGACATCAGCAAGTATTGCGGGCCCAATTGGCAAAAGAAAACTCAGGACCGTATTGGTGGGAAACATGCGAAAGAGGCCTTCATTCTGTAGTGGATAGACAATGGCTAAAATGATGATGACGACAATATGTTACAGGTAATGGAATAACAGATTTGGAAGGGACCTTGGAGGTCTTCTAGTCCAACCACTTCCTCAAGCAAGAGAACCTATACTGTTCCAGACAAATGGCTGTCCAATCTCTTCTTACAAACTTCCAGTGATGGAGCACCCCAACCTCTGGAGGAAAGTAGTTACACTGAATGGTGATGGGTGGGCCTTTGGAAGGTCTGAAGGACCAGATTGGGGACAGATTGTCCTGGAGAAAACCCATCTACACTAACAGGCAACACCAACCTAATGGCATATAATCAATTATTTAATCAATGTATACACTGCACTCTATTTTTATACAGACTTGGCATCCCTCAAAGGGTTTAAACTCCCGAAACCAATATAGGTAGTCCTCTACTTTCAACCATTCAGCAAGCAACTGTTTGAAGTTATGACACTAAAAAAAGTGACTTACAACCAATCCTCAGACTTACAACTCTCATGGCATCTCCATGGACATGTGATCAAAATTCAGGCATTTGGCAACCGGCATGTATTTACAATGTTTGCAGTATCCTGGGGTCATGATCACCATATGAACCATGGTGGCACAGTGGTTGGAATGCAGTACTGCAGGCTAACTCTGCACTCTGTCCAGAGTTCGATCCTGACCGGCTCAAGGTTGACTCAGCCTTCCATCCTTCTAAGGTTGGTAAAATGAGGACCCAGATTGTTGGGGCCACTGTGCTGACTCTGTAAACTGCTTAGAGAGGGCCGTAAAAATGGCTATTGCTATTTGTGTCCTTCCCAGCCAGCTTTTGACAAGCAAAGTCAATGAGGCAAGGCAGGTTCGCTTAACAACTGCATGATTCACGTAACAACTGAAGTGAGTGGCTTAACAACTGTGGCCAAAATGGTCATAAAACTGGGCACGTCTCACTTAGCAACCCCCTTGCCTAACAACAGAAGTTCTAATCCCAATTGTGATTGTAAATCAAGGAGTACCTGTGGTCCATATTTTTTGTTTCATTGAATGAGAAAGATGTAGAAACTCCAGGGGTTTCCATATGATTTCCCTTTCAAAGCCAACACAGTTGTTGAATGGGATTACAAGACACTCAAGTGAGAAGAACATGAGAAATTTAAGAGTCCTGGTGGATCAAGCCAACAACCCATTAAGCCTAGCATATTTCTTGGTTGCACAGTGGCCAACCTCATGCATTCAAGAAGCACACAAAGACAACCCAAAAGGAGAGAGACCTTTTCCATAGTTGTTTACCTTCTAATAGCTATGATTCCACAGATGGTCAACAGCCATCAAGATTAGCCACCACTGATAAAGCCTCAATCTTCTCCTGAATTTCTCCCATCCTCTTTAAAAAGCAACTCAGTAGATGGCCTTCATCTCATGCAGTAAATTCAACGGATTAATTCTCCAATTGTGTAAGGAACCATACCAGTTGATCAGTGACCCTCCTCTCCAGCATACAGTTTTAATAATGTATAACCACAAACCCTTCATTTGCAGCAATGGGTGGTTGATTTGGCCGTATCTGAATCACTTGTTGTTGCCGTTTTGTTAAAAAGGGCAAAGAAAGAAGACTTTCGAGCACAAAATGGTTCATATGTTTAGACTTATTTGTATAAAACGTAACTTCAATGTCTTTCCTCCCTTTTTCCATTTTTTAAATTGCGATGTTTAACTGTTTGGAAATTACCGGTAGGTTGATTCTTTTAATGCTGCTGCTTGCATCTGCACCTTCTCATATTCAGCATAATTTACCTGAGGATTTTTCTCACGTTCGGCATAATTTATATGAGCATATTTATTTTTTTAAAAATGGGCAAAGAGGGAGGAAGACTTTATCCCTACATCAGGTTTGCAAAAGTTAAAAAAAAATAACAACTACAGATAAGATAATCTTTTATAAAATAAGATGATCTTTGTCATTTTTTTTGATGTGCACAATGGCGCACATCAAAAATGAAATTTAGTTGCCCGCTCTCAAAGTGAGACACATACATGACACACGCCTAAAACATACTACATACAACATAGGTATAGATCCACACCCCTACATATACATAACAAATAAATATTAAATACTGTCCAACTTGAATATATAACGGAAGGAGGAAGCCTGAGAGTTCACAAGGTTAATGCTGTATGGAATGAAACTATGGTTGAATCTGGATGTTCTGCTGTGGATACCACGAAGCCTCCTCCCAGAAGGTAACAAGGAAAACAGGTTGTGAAGAGGATGGGTAGTGTCCCAGATAATCTTGCGGACCCTGTTCAAACAACACTTCTGTGCTATGTCCTGGATGGGAGGGAGGGAGCTGCCAATGACCTTTTCGGCCATCCTCACCACTCTCTGCACCGCCTTCCTGTCTGAAGGAATTAATTTTAGATTTAAGGAATTAATTTTAGAATTAATTTTAGGTGTATAATCACCTTCCTCATCACTTCTTCAGTAAAGGACTATGAATGCTCAGTAGCCATAGGGCTTTGAAGACCAATTCGGAAAGAAAGGAAATAAATAAAATAAAATAACTAGGAGGAAAGGATTAAAGTACATTAAAAACATCTGTTAGGTTTTGGTAATTTGGAGACAGCAAGGAAACCTAGTACCACTCCTGTTAACAAGCCAGGATGCATTGCAACATTTGGATTGGAATCACACATTAAGTTCCAGTTAAGATGAATTATTCTTCACGTCTAACACTCAAAAAACTAGTCAATTGATGGTCAACACTAAATTCATGCTACATAACAGTTAATGGAATTCAGGGAGGGGAGCAGATTTGGATCACTTGTGGGAATGTATCAACTCCAGACTAATTCACCTCTTGACTCCCAGCCCCTGCCTCTTCTCCTACATCAAGTCATTCTACTGTTGACTTGATGTAGAATGTTAATGACCCAGTTTTAATTACTAAACGCTAAAAGCAATCAACAGAATCAGTGTGGTATAATGATTAAGGCAGAGGACCCCAACCTTTTGCGCCCCAAGGACCGGTTACTTGGAGAGAGGTTTTTCTGCAGACCGATGTGTGCATGGTTTTGTGTGCTACCTGCATCTCATGGATGGGGTTTTGCTTGTTTGTGCAGCCCAGTTGCTGGCATGCCACGGCCCGGTACTGGTCCACGGACCAGGGGTTGGGGACTGCTGGATTAAGGCGTAGGATGGAATGGGAAGGCCTAGTTTTTCTTCAACCACAGAAGTTCATCTGGTGTTAATGAAGTTAGAACTGACCTTGTGAAAAATATGAAAGGGGGAAGGAAGGAAGGAAGGAAGGAAGGAAGGAAGGAAGGAAGGAAGGAAGGAAGGAAGGAAGGAAGGAAGGAAGGAAGGAAGGAAGGAAGGAAAGCTTAAGGAGAGACTTGGAAGTAACACTATTCAGAGACTGAAAAAAGTCAAATCAACCCAGCTTTGGTTTTGTTTAGTATAAGATGGGACAAAGAGAAACGGTTAAATTAGTTAAATGGTTACATTTCTGAAAGTAATTAAGAAATAATGTTAGCAAACTCTGTGCCCTTTCAAAGGCTCTGCTGTGAGCTTGATGACTGATCCTGTCTCCCAGTGCTGAAACCCATGGGAGACTGCTGCCCTGCACCCAGAGAACAGATGGGTGATCTCCCATCCTCTCCTTATCCAGAGAGGTTCTGAAGAACTGGTCTACTTACTGGTTCTTAAGTCTTGCCACAATTGTTATCGCCACCCTCCCAGAGATATGTTTAACTTGCTATGCCTCCCTTGATTGTTTAACTATCTTAAAGCTATTAGAGATCTTTGGAATTTGGAATCTTTGGCATTTTTTGCCCCAAACTGGGCAGATTCTGTAAAAAAAAACCCATCATAAATCATGGTCATGTGACAGTGGGACGCTGCAAACACTGTAATTGTGGAATGCTGCAAACAATGTAAATGTGGACCAGCTGCCAAGCACCCAAAATGCAATCACTTGACTTGGGGGGAGGTGGGGGAGACATTAGACAACCATTTGTCTGCAATGGTACAGGGTTTCCTGCCTGAGCAGGGGGTTGGACTAGAAGACCTCAAAAGCCCCTTCCAACTCTATTATTGTTATTATTATTAACTTCAAAACTGGACCTTAAGTATCTTTTAGGGATGTCTGTCATAACTTTGAATGGTCACTAAGCAACCGGTTGTTAAATGAGAACTATCTGTCTTCCCGAGATTGTTTTTAATCCTTACTCTGATCTACAACCCTATAAAATTCTGAGCATCTCAAACTCAAATATAACCATATCCTCCGGTATCTTTTCAAGATTACCCAAGCTTGGCTAGGTTCTGCCTTGTTCGGTCTCCAGAGCAGGACCTCCGGCTATAAAGGCTGGACAAGGGCCAAATTTTAGGTTCTCTGCTCAACAAATTGCTTTCTGGCCTATCGTAAACATATTCTACGTCGTTCATCCTATTTATAAAATTTTCTCTTCCTTTTCCGTGATCCTCCAGGCTAGCCAGTCTCCATTAATTCATAGAACTGACTCCTTAGCAAATGTACTGCTAATGAGAGATTTCTGAGTAAAAATGCCAGATAAATTAACCCAGGGATCTGTAAATAAGAATAATTGGTGGATGACATGAGCACCCACTACCTGGGGAGGCTCAGATAATTGTGCCAGGATACACAACTGTGATGAGAATGCAGATTAGATGGTTTCATCAAAGAACAATTTTAAATCTTTAATATTTTATCCGACTCGTGTTTTCTCATTGTCTTTAATTTTTTTTAAAGCTACCCTTCAAGAAGTCTCAGGATAAATAACAAAATCTGTCAGGGAAGTGCCACCAACCAATTCACAGACTTTGTTTTGATCTTTCCTAAACTTGTGTCTGACTTCTCCCAAACAACAAGAACAGTACATTCAAAATACAAGGGAGAAACCAGATTCACCCAGTCTGTACATCCCAAATGGGTATTCAAATTGGGTGGGGGGGTGTGTGATCTTGATTTTAGCAAATCCCATAATATGTCTGAATGTTCAGCTGAAAGCAGATTCATCTCCACCCTCAGCCATAAAACCTCCGTGGATATTGTATACTGCAGTGGTGGCGAACCTATGGCACGCATGCCAGAGGTGGCACTCAGAGCCCTCTTTGTGGGCACGCGTGTCATGTCCCGGAGATGGCAACCATCCCTCTTTAACCAGCTGCCCGAGGTCCCACGTGGCCGGATGCATCCCAGCACAGCTGGTTTCCCTCCCCCCATGTCCCGTCCCTCCTGGCCTCGCATACTCTCCTTTTCCCAGGCACGACCCACTGCACTGCCTCCTCACATGTCGGCTAGCTGTTCAGAGTGCACCGGGTGAGGAGCCGGCAGGCTGTGGCTGCTGACGGACACCATTGGCCCCCATGTGCTCGCTGGCCCATGTGGGGGGGGCTGATGGTGTCAGGCAGTAGCTGCCCTGGCTCCTACTTCACCTTGCCTTGCCCCGCAGCAATTGGCATACCCACCCTGCCTCACCCTGCAGGACAAGCCTCTGGCCAACCACCCCACCTGCCAGAGACCCCCTGGATCTCCCCCAACCCTGCCTGGCATCCCCCACAGTCATCCCTCCCCACAAGCAACATTGAGGTGACCACATCCACTTTGGCCACACCCACCCAGTCTGACATGACCACCACAGTTATGCCCACCCAGTGGGCCACGTCCCACCTGGCACCTGGCGATAAATAAGTGAGTTTTGGGTTGCCGTTTGGGCACTCGGTCTCTAAAAGGTTTGCCATCACTGGTATACTGTATGTCAATTTAGAAGCTGACACAGATGCAGTGATGACTTAGATCAGGGGTGGGGAATGATGGCCCTTTTATGACTTGTGGACTTCAACTCCCAGAATTCCTGAGCCAGCCAGGCTCTGGGAGTTGAAGTCCACAAGTCATAAAGGGGCCATCCTTCCCCACCTCCGGTTTAGATGGTTGTAAGGTCACCTTTTAAGGATCTGCCCTCACCGGTTCAAAGAAGACCTGAGAAAGAAATTACAAAAGACTCTGTCGTAACATCTTCTGAAGCAAATGGATTCTAAATAGAGGTAGTCCTTGACTTACAACAGTTTGTGTAGTGACCGTTCGAAGTTACAAGAGCACTGAAAAAAGTGCCTTATGACCATTTTTCACACTTATGACCGCTGCAGCATCCCCACAGTCACATGATCAGACTCTTGGCAACTGACTTATATTTATAAGATCCCCTTTTGTGACCTTCTGACAAGCAAAGTCAACGGGGAAGCGGGATTCACTTAACAGCCAAGTTACTAACTTAATAACTGCAGTGATTCAGTTAACAACTGTGGCAAGAAGGGTCATAGAATGGGGCAAAACTCACTTAACAAATGTCTTCAGGAATGTTGGGCTTGATTGTGGTCATAGATCAAGGATCACCTGTGGTAGATGACGAGATGTTTGCAATGCTTTCTCTCCCAATTCAATCAATCTCACTAAAGAAGATTCTGTGATTTGTGCTTGGGAAGAGGACATGCATTTGATTTAAGGCCAGGGTCTTCAAACTTGGCAACTTTAAAGCTTGTGGACTTCAACTCCCAGAATTCCCAAGCCAGCCAGGGCTGCTGAAGGAATTCTGGGAGTTGAAGTCCACAAGCCTTAAAGTCACCAAGTTTGAAGACCCCTGATTTAAGGTAAACAACTGAAAGCCAAGGGAGAAACCATAGTGGGCATGCAATGGCTGAAATCAGCAAGATGGCTGTGTAAAATAAGGAGAAATATGTTACACATGTGAATGGAACTGGGATTTTTTTCCCCCTGCATGTAGGGGGAAATCTGAGAGCTTTTCCTGTGTATTGCTTTTTTCTTTTCTTTTCTTTTTTAGATTTTTATCCTGCTATATATAGATAGTCCTCGACCTATGACCATAATTGAGCCCAAACTTTCCATTGCTAGGTGAGACATTTGTTAAGTGAGTTTTGCCCCATTTTAAGACCTTTCTTGCCACAGTTGTTAAATAAATCATTGCTGTTAAGTCAGTCACACGGTTGTTAAGTGAATCTGGCTTCCTCATTGACTATGCTAGTCAGAAGGTTGCAAAATGTGATCACATGACCCCAGGACACTGCAACCATCATAAATATGAGCCAGTTGTCAAGTATCTGAATTTTGATCCCATGAACATGGGAATGCTGGAATAGTCATAAGTATGAAAAACAGTCATAAGTCACTTTTTCAGTGCCGTTGTAACTTTGAATGGTCACTAAACAAACTATTGTGAGTCAAAGACTACCTGCATACATATATAGACAACACAGGGCAGCAAACACACCAGTATTCCTTCCTTCTCCTATTTTCCCCACATTAACAACCCTGTGAGGTGGGTTGAGCTGAGAGAGAATGACTGACCAAAAGTCACCCAGTCAGCTTTCATGGCCGAGGCAGGACTAGAATTCACAGTCTCCTGATTTCTAGTTGTTGTTTGTTTGTTAGCTGCGAAGTCGTGTCTGACCCATCGCAACCCCATGGACAACATTCCTCCAGGCCTTCCTGTCCTCTACCATCTTCTGGAGTCCATCTAAGCCTGATTTCTAGGCCAATGCCTTAACCATTACACCAAGCCTGCTTGCTTTTCTTCCTGGCTGATCACAGAAAGAAAACTTAATTATGATCACGAGTAATTAACATTTAGATAGGAAACTACAAGACATCCCAAGGCTTACCCTTAAATCAGAGAGAACCTGATGAGGTTCTGTAAGAAGCTTAAGACATCTATTTGCATAAATAAATAAATTACAGCAAGCACACGTTTTGCTTTATTGCTCATTTCCTGTCACAAAAATTATGTCTCTTGATCAGGTCATAACTCTGAGACCATGGCTTGAAAAGATTTGAAAATCCCTGCTCTAGTCAAGGAAGTTCAAAAAATGTACCTCATAAGGTGATGTCAAACCACAGCCATATTATTTCCGATATATTACAGAAGTCACCTATGTGTGAGTGGGAGGGAGGGCATATAAACTTAATAAATAAAATAAAAATGTCTCCATCAAGTCAGCAGGAACCACATAATCAGTGTAAAGGAGATTTTTTTTTTCTCTTTAGGCCTAAATAACTGCATATGCCAGATTTTTTACTCATAACATAAAGAAAAATGGCTGATTTTCAACAATTGTATTACTAAAACACAGTACTGTGATCAGAGAAATTCTGAGGCTAAGAAAATTGGTGCAGGAATTGCATGTATGTAATAGGACGCCCACTACAATACATGGTTTAAGTCACCGGGATAGCTCTCCCAAGAAAAATAATATTGGTTTCCATAATGATAAAAGAAGATGAAATTGATTTCCTTGGGGAATGATAGCAAGAAATCCCCAGGATGAAAAAGGACATTTTTGTTTGGATTTAAAGCATTCAGTGAGGTTTTTCTCGACATCAGAAGCCAATTTGATAGATGAACTGAATAATTGTTCCTTAACTTTGAGAAATCCTGCCAGTTGCGCCCCCCCCATTTTTTTGTTTGTTTTGTTTTTATTATCCTTCCATCAGGTGCCAAATATATTTTTATTCCGTCATATCAGTGGTACGTAAAATTAGTTTGCTGGATGGATGCTGTTTCCTAAATTTGTTTTTAATTATGTTTTAATGAAGTTTTAATTTTGTTTTAATTGTTGCATGAGGGTTACTTTTGCTAAATGAGCATAATTTCCGGAAAGAAGAGTAATATAGAAATAAACGAACAATATTGATTGCCTTCATGTCTTTCTTCCGCTGGCCGGATCCAGCCAACTTTTTGATAAGACGCAAAGTGGCAAATCAGGAAAGGGCAATGGGAAGAAGGCAAGATTTTCCTTGCTGAGAGAAGATGCATGCAAAACAGGAATTTAAAAGTTCTGCCTTCTCACCACTCCCCTTTACTGATCTACCTCGCAGCATCTTATCAAAAAAGCCAGCAGTATTATACAGCTGCTAAAAAAAAGTCAAGGGCTCTCTTGGGGTGCATTAACAGCAGATCACAAGGTATGCAGGTAGTCCTCAACTTATAACTATTCATTTAATGGCTGTTAGAAGTAGCAGTGACACTGAAAAAAGTGACTTCTGAGTGGTTTTTTTTCTTCACACAGCCATTGCAGCATCCCCCATGGTCATGTGATCAAAATGCGAGCGTTTGGCAACTGGCACGTGCTTACGACAGTTGCACGGCTCTGCAGTCATGTGATCGCCTTTTGTGACCTTCCGACGAGCAAAGTCATCAGAGAGACCACATTCACTTAACAACTGCCTGGTTCACTTAACAACTGCAATGATTTGCTTTTTTGCACCAAGGCAAACAGGTCATAAAACAGGGCAAAATTCACTTAAAACAACTGCCTTGCTTAGCAATGGAAAGTTGGAGCTCAATTGTGGTCACAAATCAAGGACTACCTGTGACTGTTTTCTGCCCTGGTTATGCCTCACTTGGAATTCAGTGTCTAATCCTAAGCACTATTATTCCAAAAGTATAATAACAGATAAGAGTGAGTTCAGAAGAGGGTTGCCAAGATAGTAAATTCAATAGCCTTATTAATACAATGCCAAGATTTATCTTCCGATAATGCTAACATTTTCCTTTCTTGCAAAAGAGGCTTCTGTTTTTGTACCTGTCAGCAACAAGCCAGGTAGCTCAGACAGAAAACATGAGCAGATGAGCTAATTCTACTTTATTATAAAGCTGTATTAACAGAATCTTGCAGGGCTGAAATCCCCATCTATGGAGATTCTCAGTCATCCAGGTCATGGTTGTCCCAAAGGTGTTTTTTCAAGAGGCAACTGGGCTTCCTTTGTTTTTTCTTGAGGAAAAACATCCAAGAAGCTTCTTCAGTCCTGACTGAATGGTGAGGAATGGAAGGATTTATATTCCCTGCAGTCATCTGAAAGCACCTGAGGGGAGGCAACAAGAAGCAACGGATGGAAACTAAGCAAGGAGAGGAGCAACCTAGAACTAAGGAGAAACTTCCTGAGAGTTAGCACAATTAACCAGTGGAACAACCTGCCTCCAGAAGCTGTGAATGCTCCAACACTTGGAAGTTTTTAAGAAGAGACTGGACAGCCATTGGTCTGAAATGGTATAGGCTTTCCTGCCTGAGCAGGGGGTTGGGCTAGATGACCTCCAAGGCCCCTTCCCACTTCATTATTATGTCTATCTGGTCGTTAGCACTATTTCTGAGAGTCGTTGAGGCCACTTGGAGATTTATCTGTGCCCTCATCTGAATAGTGCAGATTGGTGTGGAAACTTCTTGGAACTACTGAAAGGACGATGTTGTAAACAGGAGAGAGGCGCTGCCCATATCCCTTCCCCTCTGTTGGGAGAGGGCTGTTTTATTGGCTATTATATTTGCTGTTTTATTTTGCTGTTAAACTGGATATTCAGAGCAGATGGGAAATAACAAGTAACTTCTGATGTAGTTTTTCACTTGCCACTTGCCCTGCCAAGTTGTGTGATGCTGGAAGGATACAATTCCCCCTCCACCTCCATTACAGACTGAAAAACTAGTGTGGGGGGGTGTGTCTCTTCCAAGCCTTTTGCCCCACCCACTATCCAGCGATGGGCTATGCTGTCTCTTATCTGACCATTCTCTTTGCCCCGTCTCCCAAGGTCTCTCCCAAACACCGTTCCATCCCCTCGTTCTCAGACTGATATAAAAAATAATGTTGATGAATCTGTATACCTACCTTACTCTGTACACCGCCCTGAGTCCCTCGGGAGAAGGGCGGTATATAAGAACAAATAAATAAATAAATAAATAAATAAATAAATAAATAAATAAATAAATAAATAAATAAATAAATAAATAAATAAATAAATGTAGAATTCACTGCAGAATTCACGCTAGAATTTTTTCTTGCACTCTGAAGTCTCCCTGACCGTTTCTATTTAGTCTGGGGGGGAGGGGAAATAAATAACAAAAAACGCTTCTTCGGATTTAATGAAACCGTGGGGTCACAGGGATGCTTACGGACCACTGGAGAAAGGACTAAAGAAAGAAAAAAGGACGGTCTCCACCAGAATTATTTCTCAATTAAGTCGCAAAGACAAGGAGCCAATATTCAAGTATGAAGAAACTCAAGTGAAAAATCAAAAGCTATTTTATTTGCTATTATTTTTTTTTATTTTTTATTTTCATCCCATTTATATCCCGCCCTTCTCTGAAGACTCAGGGCGGCTTACAATTTAAGCACAAACCAATGTGCTTAGCAATATTAAATTGGATATTCAGGGCAGATGGAAAATACAGAAGCAATTTCTGATGCAGTCTTTCATTAACCGCCTGCCCTGCCAGCCTGCATATTCTCCCATCAATGTACAGGTAGTCCTCAATTTACGACCACAATTGAGCCCAAAATTTCTGTTGCTAAGCGAGACATTTGTTAAGTGAGTTTTGCCCCGTTTGGTGACTTTTCTTGCCACACTTGTTAAGTGAATCACTGCAGTTAATAACAAGGTTGTTAAGTGAATATTGCAACTGTTGTGGGTTGTTGTTTTTTTTAATAATCCTAACTATCCATTGGAGTCTGTACCTGACCTGTTTGGTTGCTGTTATCAAACCAGACAGTTAAAGAAGTACAGATGACAGACTCAATAATTCCTCTATAAAACTGTATCAGCAGCTCCCAGGGTTGTCTAAACTATTTTGTTGTGCCTTTTTAATGATGGTTCTAGTATTAAGTGTCCATTTCAAGTCCTAGGAGATTATAGAACCCCAAAACTGGAATACTGAATTGGGGATAACCCTGAAGGCTGTCTAACAAATAATACCTTTGTTCACCTATGATCTGCTAAGCCGGATACTTGAAAGCCCATTTACTCCTTTCAAGGCTTGTTCATTACAACCGCTATTGTAGGGCAAATTTCACAGGTGACCTCATTTTGACAGATGGTTGCAGAGAATTACTCTGGGAACACTCTGTAAAGATTTTTTTTATAAGTCCCTGTTGGATTGCAGTTCTTGGTCCTGCTCCATGCTTGATCCTGATTTTTTTTCCATGTACTGTTTAAGTGATAAGCAGCCTAGAAATAATTCGAAATAAAGCAAAGCATGTGCAGATACAATCCAACAACTGCCCATGTGGCATCTGCAAGAATTCTACCAGCAAGAGGGCTGACTACATCCCAGCTCAGACTGTTCTGTGGTTGAGCAGCTTTTCCGATCAGAAGGATTTTGCTAATGTTCAGAGGAAATCTGGGATTAAGAGGCAGCTATCTCAATGGCTCAGAACTGCCTAGGATTGGACAAGCCCTTATGTAACCACAATTTGGGGCAGAAGTAGGCAATCTGATGTCCTCCACTTGTTCTGCACTCTTTGCACTCCAGCCAGCATGTCAAACCTCAAGCAATTATTGGCATTGTAATCCAAACCATCTGAAGGGCATCTTTAGTGAGGCCCAACATTTCAATGATCCCACCGGTTCAGTCTAGCCGTTTATCCAAAATGCTACTTTGCTCATGGAGTGCTCAATTAACGCCAACTCCTTAAAAAAAAGGAAAACTAAATTTTGGATCACTTGCCTTTTGTTTCATACTAACGTTCTTGCATTGTGTTCTCATGTTGTGTTAGGTGAATCTAACAACAACACTACCGAAGAACCACAATGAATCACCACAGTTGTTAAGTTACTGACACGGTTGTTAAGGGAATTTAGGCTTTCCCATTGACTTTGCTTGTCAGAAGGTCACAAAAGGTGATCACATGACCCTGGAACACATGAGCCGTCATAAATACATGCCAGTTGCCAAGCATCTCAATTTGGACCATGGGGATGCTACAATAGTCATGAGTGTCATGAGTGTGAAAACCAGTCACAAGTCACTTTTTCAGCGCCGTTATAACTTTTAAGGTAAAGGTAAAGGTTCCCCCGCACATGCGTGCTAGTCGTTTCCGACTCTAGGGGCCGGTGCTCATCTCCATTTCAAAGCCGAAGAGCCAGCGCTTGTCCGAAGACGTCTCCGTGGTCATGTGGCTGGCATGACTAGACGCCAAAGGCGCACAGAACGCTGTTACCTTCCCACCGCAGTGGTCCCTATTTTTCTACTTGCATTTTTACGTGCTTTCGAACTGCTAGGTTGGCAGAAGCTGGGACGAGTAACAGGCGCTCACTCTGTTACGCGGCACTCGGGATTCAACCCGCCAAACTGCCGACCTTCTGATCGACAAGCTCAGCGTCCTAACCCACTGAGCCACCGCGTCCCTTGTTATAACTTTTAGCAGTCACTAAACAAACTGTTGTAAGTCAAGGACCTGTATGGGTAGGCATGCTAACCCCAATTCAGAGGTAACATTACATCTTCAAACAGTAGCTCTTTACAGACCTAACTTCCATGAATTTATGGGTCTTTTAAACCCATCTGAATTAATGGCCATCAACCTATTCTAGAATAATGAATTCCACAGTTTAATTATTTAAACCCATCTGAGTTAGCGGTCATCACATTCTGAAGTAATAAATTCCAGAGTTTAATTATGCACTGGGCAATCACTTCCTTCTCTCCATTCAGTCACTTTCAGAGTCCAAAGTTTGCCGACTCACCAATTCTCTCTGTGAAACTCCTTTTTCCACTGACATCCCCATTCACAACCACCATACAGATTCGTTTTCTTTCCCTGATGCTTTCAACTCTTCCCTTCTCCTCCACACAGCAAACTATTATGGAAGGGACGATGCTTGATCAGCCTGAACTGATTCCTTCTAAGGGCCATAGGTTTTCCACCCTTTCTGCAGGCGTGCAATGGCTTAATTTGCTATTCTCGCTACCCGGAAGCAACAGAGCAAAAGTTAATGTTTTGCCTGGGGTGCCTCTGAATGGAAAGCAATAGCCTGGCAAAAAGCTGGTCAGTGAGAGAAATATAAGCTTTGCTACTTGTTACCAAACAGCAGCCTTAGGGGAACGACATCACTGTCACTTCTGGAAAGCTGAACATGACTGGTACTTGGTTCAGAAAAGATGACAGTTCTTAAACAATGAATTATGGAATTTGCATTAGCCATGGGGGCAGGGGAGAGTGGCTACTAGATTGGCTGGTTTTAAAAAACGATCCCTCAGTTTGTCATTTAATGTCTGTAGACTATCTCAACTGGAGGGAATGGCAAGCTAGAACTACAATATTCTCCACTTTCTATAAGGATTTGGGTAACTAGCATATAAACCAGGATGTTGTACTAGATGGATTGTCTTAAAGCGTGTGGATGTAGGAGAGTAGGCAGAACCTGTGGGTGGAGTCAAGTGAGTAATCAGCCTAGAGTCGTTATGTCCCCACAAATGGTCTAAGTCCAACCCTTCTTGAATTCTGTTGACTCTTATCTAGTGCCAGTTGATTGCTGACTTTTAGTTGACTGGATACTGGTGTACAGGCATGAGCAATAAATTACCATATTTTTCGGCGTATAAGACGACTTTTGAACCCCTGAAAATCACCTCAAAAGTTGGGGGGTCGTCTTATACGCCCAGTCGCCTTATACGCCGGAAAAAAAACACCTTCGGATCTTTTTTCTGCTGGGCGGCGGGATCGCTGGGTGAATGGAGGCAGGCGATGGCGACCCATGGTTAAGCGGCCAACGGCGAACAGGTGATAGAGGGCAAACTCGTCAGCTTCTGGGGCGGCTACTGCAGCTGCTGCCGTTGCTCGCTCAAGGACTGGCCGTGCTAGCGCCTCCAATGCTGGCTGACAGGTCCCTGATGAGAGGAGCGGGACTAGTCCGCGCCCGTCGTCTCGAGCAGCCGCTGCCCTGTTTCCCTCCCTGTTTCCCTGCTCCGCCTGCTCTGTGATTGGCCCAGCTTTGCTCCTTTCCCGCCAAAGGGGCGCCTCGCCTTATTGTCTCTGAGCTCTCTCGCCTGCTGCGCTGCTGCTCTCAGTTCCGCACTCCGAGCAAGCAATTCTTGTGCTCAGCGCGAGTCAGGCGGTGCCTCGGCGGGAGCAAAGGCTCTCCCTTCCTACGGTCGAGCGGGGCGCCTCTGGGGACCGCCTGCCCGTCCTCTCGTCGGGGACCTGACAGCCAAGCATTGGAGGCGCTAGCACGGCCAGTCCTTGAGCGAGCAACGGCAGCAGCTGCAGTAGCCGCCCCAGAAGCTGACGAGTTTGCCTTCCATCACCCGTTCGCCGTCGGCCGCTTAACCACGGGTCGCCATTGCCTGCCTTCATTCAGCCCAGGGCTCCAGCCGAGCGGGAGTCGTGTTTCTGCGAAGAGGCAGCGGCCGTGGCGGCGGCAAGGGACTCGAGAAAACTTCCTGTTCGTCGTCCTTCCCCAGCGAGAGCAGCAGCGCAGCAGGCGAGAGAGCTCAGAGACAATAAGGCGAGGCGCCCCTTTGGCAGGAAAGGAGCAAAGCTGGGCCAATCACCAATCAATCAATAGGGAGGGCCTCGCGCCCGCCGGACTCGTCACCAGCACCGCTCTCTCCCCCCGCGGGGATGCGTTTCCGCCGGACGGTGCTGTCGGAGACGAGCCAGCAGGCAGCCGGGATCGGAGCTGCGCGCCGGACTAAGAGGCCGTTTCGTGAGGCGAGAGGGCGGCGGGAGGGTGGAAGGAGGAGGAGGAGTCCCCAGAAGAGGCAGGCAGGCGCGGCGTCCCAGGCGGGGCGTGGGCGCGGCAGTCGCTCTCCCGGTTTGGCAAGTTTCCCGGCGGGTGACCGAAGAGCAGCCTGCAACTAGGAGTGTGAGCCGCCGAGGACCCGGAGCCATGGCGGAGAGGCGCTTTTTCCCTTTCCCTTCATGGGTGTGTGTGTGCGCCTCTCCAGAGACTGCTGGGTGGGCCGCGTGAAGCCGAGCGGCGCTTCCCGCGCGAGTGGCTCGGCAGAGGCGCTGGGAGAGGCCGGGGAGCGAGGCGGGCTGGCGGACAAAGGCGAGAGGGGCGTGCCTGTGCTGAAGGTTCTCCCGGAGCCTGGCCTGGGCGGGGGCGGCGCCCCCTGGGCCTGCTTTCCCCCTCTGGCCCCGCTCCTCCCCCATGCCTGCCGCTCTTCTCGGCCTGGCTTGGGGCTGCGGCTGCCGGCCCCTTGTTCCGGGAAGCCCCGCGAGGAACCATGTGGCTTTTTGCAGTTCTGAAGGTATAAGCTTAGCTTCCTGTTTGGCGGGGCCTTCCAGCAGCTGCAACATTCGAGCAAACTCACATGGGGCAAAGAGGGAAGGAAGGAGACTTGGGGAGCCTAACTTTTGGGGACCAGCAACTTGGGAAAGCTGTAGCCTCAGGCTTCCTTCCGGACTCACCTGTCACCAGCACCGCTCTTCCCCCCGCGGGGATGTGCTTCCGCCGGGCGGTGCTGGCCAAGATGAGCCAGCAGGCAGCCGCCGTGAGCGCGGTGCTGTGGGGCAGCGGCAGGACGTCCTGGCCCAGCGCCTGCAGGACGGCCAGCAGCCCCACGCGCACGCGCAGCAGCAGCCGCCGGCTCAGCAACAGGTCGGAGCGCAGGAGCCGCACCGCCAGGCTGCCCAGGAAAAGCAGCCACACCGAGAGGCTGCACACCCAGGCCAGCTGCATGAGGAGCAGGGCGGGAAGCCGGCCGGGAAGAGGGACCAGGAGCCCGGGCCGAGCGCGCCTCGGCCGACAGTGAGAGGGAAGCGGCACGTGAGTTCTAAAAAAGAGGCTGCGGGCGGAGCTGCCCCGCCCTGCGCCGAATGGGAGAAGTTCAAGGCCTGGGGGGGGAAGCAGGAGGGGCGCCGGCCGTGGCGGGGTGGCGGCTGCCCTCCGGCACTGCCTGCCGCCCGGGAAACGCTGCGCCTCGGGGGCCGGCAGAAGCGCGGGAGCAGCGGGAGGGCCGGCGGGTAAGTATTTTCCGGCGTATAAGACAAAACCTTCAAAATCTTCTTAAAAGTAGGGGGTTGTCTTATACGCCGGGTCGTCTTATACGCCGGAAAATACGGTAGCTTAGCTGCAACTTTGTGTGTAGTCCTGATTCTTTGTGCCTGAATCTTCTTAAATACTCCCTTGATGCTTGGGATGGATATTGGCTCTACTACTTGCAATTCCCTTTGTGGAAACAACATGGGTTATTACAGTTTTCCTGCTGCTATTAAGGGCAGAAAGGGGTTTTGGTAAATGGATGCTCCTTGGGGGAACTCTGTAGCCTTGTTGTTATCTACAAAGATTACCTACAGAAGATCCCTAGATTTATTCTTGCTATAGCTAGGTATGCCTTAATACCTCAATATCTGAAAGCATGTAGTTCAATCATTGTCAGCAATATATTTCTTTTCTTAATGCCAGTACAAAGATTAAGGCATATCCTTCAGCATCACTTTCTTTGGTCTCACGAGGTACCATGTTGACTCTATGAACCTTGAAGTTGCTTCTACCAGTCAGATACAAAGAACCAAGGCAGCAATAGAAGGTATGGGATCTATAACCATCAGAGCTGCCCTCTAGCTTTTGTCTTCAACATTTTTTTTTTCAATTTAGGAGCCTTCCTAAAGACAGCACTACAATTCCTGCCGTGTTTGCCACATACTTCATTTTCATTTATGTAAGGCACCATATTGGAAAAGGGGATGGGGTACTGCTTTTCAGGACTGATAGGTCTGTCCTTAAATCCTAGAAAATCGGTTCTGACGTGGCCATTTCTGAAGCATGGATCCCTGAATTGTCAACAGGTCTTTCGACACAGCTATTTGCTAAAGTCCTCATTTGATTCTAGTCAGGGCTTTTTTTCTCATAGAACGCTCAGAACGGAGTTCCGGCACCTTTTTTGGATGGAACCTTGTAGGGTAGGCAAGGCGGGTTGTATGACATGTGTGAGTTCCGGCACCTTTTTCTTTTACAAAAAAAGCACTGATTCTAGTCCTCTGTTGAAGCAACGGGTTGTTGTTGTTGTTGTTTGCCTTAGCTCAGTTAAGTGTCCACAAGGGTAGCTGTCCATGGTACTGATCACTCTCCCTTGAATCTGTCGAGACTAGTAAGCACTAATTAATTGGCTGGGTTTGACTTTTCTTGAGTTACACAGACAGATCTAACAGCAGACTCATGTAAAGCAACTTCCTACAGTATTAAAACTTCTGTGTTAAGGACACCAAGATTCTTGCAGCCGTGCTTTTTTTTTTAATGGAAATCATATTAGACAATGATTTTTTTTCTATTCTGTAACACTGGAGAAAAAAGAATATCACAGCTTTTGTTCTATTTCCTGTTCTTCACACTGTGTTAGTCTCAGAGTTTAGTAGTCCAAATGTATTTGTCTTATAAAAACATTTTTTTTTTGTTTTTCTGGCACCCTCTAGAAAAATGGCAAGAAAGAAGAAATACGTCACTTGACATAAATGTCTGTGGAGATTCTCAGCAGATCATGATTGTCCCAAAACTGCTTTTCCAGAAGGCAACTGGACTTTCTTGAGGGTTTTTTTCCTTTGAAAACATTTCTCTTTTCATACAAGAAGCTTTTTGAGAACTTCTTCACTTCTGAAGAAGCTTCTTGGGTGACAAGCAACCCCTTTTTTTCTAAGTAAAAAAAAAAGTCCAGTTGCCTTTTGGAAAAGCATGTCTGGGTCACTTGACATACAGCTCATGTAACAGTTGACCAATGAGGGACTGAGTGAGAAATCTGGATAGTGAGCATTGGAAAGACAATTTGCTAACTTCCAGACCATTACCTGGAATAGGATAGGAACGTTACTATGAAAAGGAGACTCTCCAAAATTAAACTACCGGTAGTTGAATTAAAAATATAATACAGGTAGTCCTCAATTTACAACAGTAACTGAGCCCATAATTTTGGTTTAAGTCATGGTGATCATTAAGCCACATGACTACACTCAATGTTACAACCATTCCGAAATGATTTTTAAGTGAACACCATGGTTGTTAAACAAACCCATTGCTTGTTATGGGATGTTTTTTGGCAGACATTAGAAGTAAATGCTACTTTCCTGCAAGAATAACAGAATAACAGAATTGGAAAGGACCTTGAAGATCTTCTAGTCCAACCCCCTGCTTAGGCAGAAGACCCTATCCCAGGGGTAGGCAACCTTGGCTCTTTTATGACTCGTGGACTTCAATTCCCAGAATTCCTGAGCTGGGAGTTGAAATCCACGAGTCATAAAAGAGCCAAGGTTGCCTTATTTATTTTATTTATTTATTTTAATTCCATTTATATCCCGCCCTTCTCCGAAGACTCAGGGCGGCTTACAAGCTTAGCAGTAGCAGCCTTCCCCTGCCCTATACCATTTCAGACAAATGGTTGTCCAATCTCTTCTTAAAAATCTCCAGTGGTGGAGCACCCACAACCTCTGAAGGCAAGTTGTTCCATTGATTAATTCTAATAAATCACTGTCTGGGACTGTCATTTGCAACATTCCTAGGCAAATGGGGGACACTAGATTCACTTAAACCTACTGATGATCCACTTAACAACTGTAGTGATTTGCTTAACAACCATAACCAAAAAGGTCATAAAGTGAGGCATGACTCATTTAAGAACTGCCATGCTTAGCAAATAAAATTTTGGGCTCAATTTTTGTCATACGTCAAGGACTACCTGTACCTAGACTGAAAACCTGCCCATTTGATCACTCAAGTTGTTTATTTAATCATTTTGGTTTACAGCCCATCTTCCTGTCCACACAGCACTCCATTGCTATTACTAAAAGAAACAACTAAATCGTTACTAAAAGAAGCAACTCTTCTTTTCACCAGAAGTAAAAATGCTTTTATTTCTGATTTTAATCTGAACTCTGTTGTAAAAGCATGCACGGGTCACCGAAAATTGGAGAGGGACATTTCGAGCCGGTTTTTTTGGAACCTGGGTCTCTTCCATCACCGGCAAATCACGGCTCTCTGATTTATGTCTGAGGAGCACTGCAACTTAATGACATCTGAAGGTAGCTTGAATTTGATCGATTTCTGACTCAATGCTAAAATGAAACTCAACCTTGCGGCTTCTCAGGCCTCTGCTTCCTGTGTAAAGAGGCTTCTACGTTTTCTACCCTAGGCTCAGGATGCTTGAGGTCTATTTCAAGGTTTTTCTTGGGGATGTTTTTGAACTTCCACAATTTTGGAAGCTATGAGGGGTGCTTTTGTTGTTGTTGTTGTTGTTGTTTAACGCTCATGTCAGAAGCACCGAGGCACTTCCAGGTTGAAAGGATTAGCCAGCGACCTCACTGTTACCCTGGGGGATGCCCAGTTGGGGGCTCCTTTTATTGTCCCCAGCAGGAGCTAGAGCAAAGGACGGGAGCTCAGACCTGCCCCACGGCATCTTACGGGTCTTGAACGTGAGTTTGCTAACCTCCTGTCCAGCATTCCAACCACTCAAGCCACTATGCTCCTAATGAGGGGTGCTCAAACTTATTTTTATTTTTTTTGGTCATGTTCAGTTAGGTATCTTTCCATCACTCTACGTATTTTCCAGGATGAAAAGGCCCCATGAAATGACTTCACAATAACTCTCCAGATTGATGAAGCAATGATTGCACAGTGAAAGGCAGAACAGTCACACACATGCTTGGCCACCCGTTAACTTAATAAATGAAAGAACTCCATGCTCTGCTCGTAAGAATTGCACAATCATTCTCTCCTTTCAAAAGCAAATACTTTTTCACTGAATTAAAGAAGAACGGCAGGATCCAATCTGGGTCAGTCACCAGGACCAAAGGTTTAGTCTTCTGAGGTTTCAGATTCATGGTGGAGCCTATCTTCAGGGAACTTCTCTCCAACAGAGCGTGTGCTGTTCTGTGTGTGGTATTTTATTGTGGCTGGGTAAGTGGCTTTTTAGATGTTGATTGGGGTGTGTTGATGGCTGGCAGTTGTCATTTGCTTCTGCTGCCCAGCCCTTGCCTCCTAAGTACTTGATAGGCTGGTGGCAAATCAGCACTCCTGTTGACTGGTGAGGGGCCTTTTTCCCAGGCTTCAATCACTTCCCTGGCTGTTTTTGCACCTGCTCATCCAACAATCTTGGTAGCTCCAAAATGGAATGTGTGTCCTTGTTCACTGCAGTGTGAGGCTACCAATGAGTTTGGCTCGCTTGTTTTCTTGCAGTCTGATGGTTAGCTTCCTCCCTGTCTGTCTTACATAGTCACAGGGTCAATCCATGCAGGGGTTTCAGTAGATTATATTGGAAGTAACTCCCACCTGCAAGCGATCTTTACAATACATAATTTGTTCTTGTACAGTAGCCTCTTGGTGGTGTGCAATACCCACTAGCAGATCTCGGAAGCTGTGTGTTATGGTTCCAATAAACGAGACCAGTAAAAAGACAACTATAAGACAAGAGGTTTCCTTAAAGAACATCAACACTGCAAACAAATTTGGCTCTGTGTTTCACAGCTTCTGAAATGTTTTTGATGTTTTAAAGAAGAACCGATAAGAGGAGCATGGAGGGGACATTTTCAGTAAAATGCTATTCAAGATCCCAAGAAAACTGGTAGGTCCCCATCTCTCCATATCTTAACTCTTATCTTTTCCGAGAACATAAAGCATTCCTGAACATTTTTTTTTGCCAATAGAAAAACAAAAATAGTAATTCCAAGCAAAGGAAAAACAATTATATTTTCCATGGAAATTTATCACAATCTGACAAGGAAGCATCTCCTTTAATAGTATTATTAATCATTTTCAAAGCAGGAATATTATTTACAAGTGGTTTGAAATGTGGCAACACTTATTCTTAATGGTAATAGTAGGAGACCTGAATATTTCACAGCAGTTGAGGCTGGAATTATAGGCAGGAAAAGTCTGGAGGGGTCTTCTATTGAAATTAATAGCCAAATCAAAATTGGCTTTCTATACTGCCCTAAAAACCTTGAGGTTTTGCCAAACTTGAGGCCCAGAGCATGTGGTTGAATTAGCCCCTACTGAAGGCTCTAAACCAGACATGTCAAACACAAGGCCCGGGGGCCGGATCCGGCCCACAAAGTGGTTTCATGTGGCCCGCAAAGCCATCCTGGAAACAGTGAGGGAACGGCCCCCACTGCCTTGGCCCTGGCCCAGAGACCCTCCTTCTGCCAGAGACCCTCAGATCTGTCCCACTCCTGCCCAGGCCCCCATAGGCACCCTTGATGCAAACGATGTAGAGCTGGCCACGCCCACCCAGTAGGCCATACACACTCTAGCCACGCCCACCCAGTAGGCCACGCCCACCCTGGCCATACCCACTCAGCCCACTGAAGGCAACCGCAATGCTGATGCGGCCCTCAATGAAATTGAGTTTGACACCCCTGCTCTAAACTGTAATATGTAGGAATAGCAAATATAGGTAGTCCTTGAGTTGCAACAGCTTGTCTAGTGACCATTCGAAGTTACAAAAGTGACTCATGACTGTTTTTCACACTTACAACCATTGCAGCATCCCCATGGTGACACGATCAAAATTTGGATGCTTGGCAAGTGGTTCGTATTTATGACAGTTGCAAGTGAAAGGACAGGAAAAACGGAGTGCTTTTCTAATCTAAAAGGCTTCTTCATCATAAGATGCAAATCAGCCTGTTACAGGCTGGAACAGACTGGTAAAGAAAAGTTTTCGAACTATTTTGGAAGCTCCGTAGATAAGATGAAAATAAATCGGAAAAAGATGGAACGTTTATCAGACTGCGAAGGAGACAATAATAAACGAAAGGGAACAGAGAGATTGATTCCTCGGGCAGAAGATATCATACAATTTGCTGTAGGATACAAAAGAAAGTGCAGAGGGGGCAGAGGGAATTGTAAAATTTATTCCCCAGCCAGCCAGGCCTCAGTCATTTCTGCTTTGGGGGGAACAAACCCACCAATTTGTGAAAAAGAGGAAGAAAGACTCAATCTGTTTGTGCTTCTTTGCTTATGGAACAAGGCGAAAAAGAGACAAGTGACAAAGATGGAAAGAAAATATTTTCTCATTTCCAGGGTAAAGGGTGGGCCGTGTCTAAATAGTTCTGGAAAAAAGGTAATGTTGAGGAGTCTCTAATCACATCTCCCACTGTTGTGGAGGTGCAAAATAGCTACTGCCGACAGCTCCAGAAAGAGAAGATTCACATCTTTTGAGAACAGAGCACAGAAATAGGACAGCGCTTTGCATCTGCAAAAGCTGCTCACTTTTGTTCTTCGGGGGATGCCAAAGCTTGAAATGTCGACATGGGCAACCTCACTCCAGTCATTCAGCCGCTGCATAAAAGTTCTTTAAATCTGCCTGTCCAAAAAAAACCAAAAACCCTCAAGGGTTTTACGGTATGCAAATGTTGGCACATATTGACCCATAGCATGACTCTCAGATGAATGCATGGATGAGAAGGTAATTATCCTCCAAATTCACAGGGCTATCGTTGGGGAAGGAAAAGTAATTGGCATTGAAATCTCGTCTGCCCCAGTTTATAATCATGAAGAACTTTGCTGTGGAACGAAACAGGGTTTGATCCATTTCTCCATTTCATTTGGCATTCATACACACCTTCTGGATGTTCAGGTAGTCCTTGACTTACGACCACAATTGGGACCAGAGCTTCTGTCACTAAGTGATGTGGTCATTAAGTGAATCGAACTCAATTTTATGACCAGTTGCAGCCATTCCTGCTACAGAAAACATTTGTTGATGGTCATTCGTGCCCCGTCACTCCCGGTCATGCACTCTACAAGGGACTGCTTGAAAACCCCTTGGAAATTAAACCTCCACTATGGTTTAATAAGGATATACGTACTCCTTGGTTTACAACTGTCATTTGAGCCTGGAATTACAGTTGTATGCCATGCCGGGTGTTAAACAGATCACTGCACGACCGACCCAATTTTACAACATCTTTTGCAGCAGTCATTAAGCAAATCCATGGCTGTTAAGCAAACCCATTCTTCGCAGTGGATGTTTTTTGCTGGAAACCAGAAGTGAGCAGGACTGTGGGACACTGTAGCGTACATTTTCAGTATCTTTTGGGGGAGGGGTTCCTTATAACTTTGAATATTAAGTGACCAGTCATAAGTCAAGGACTACCTGTAACTCCTTACCGCCATATAAGGTCATTACTGTGGGAACCATATTGCCTGTTGCCCTGTTTTCGGGTGCCATTCAACGTGCCGGTTATAAAATGCACACCTGGATTGGGGTTTGATTGTCTGCAAGACCACTTCCCTGAAAGAGATGCCAGCCTTCTCAGAGTCCCCACCCTGTGCAAAACGCAGCATGGAGGAGCCTGGGAAGCAAACTTTTTCTGCAAGAATGGCCCTCCTATGAAATAGAGAATAGCCAAGTTGGAAGGGACCTTGGAGGTCATCTAGTCCAACCCCCTGCTCAGGCAGGAAACCTGATACCATTTCAGGCAAACGGTTGTCCAGTCTCTTCTTAAAAACCTCCAGTGTTGGAACATTCACACTTCTGGAGGCAGGTTGTTCCACTGGTTTATTGTTCTCACTGTCAGAAAATCTCTCCTTAGTTCTAGGTTGCTTCTCTCTTCGGTTAGTTTTGTTTCCTCCAGTTATAAGATCCTATTACATCTTCAGAGCATTTCTGATTTTTTTTTCAGCAAGCCAGAAGTATCCCACAATGAGGTTGCTGCTAGGTATTTTATTGTTATGAACTAATAGGTGCTATAGTTCTCATCTTCTGCCAACCTAGCAGTTCGAAAGCACGTAAAAATGCAAGTAGAAAAATAGGGACCACTACGGTGGGAAGGTAACAGCGTTCCGTGCGCCTTTGGTGTCTAGTCATGCCGGCCACATGACCACGGAGATGTCCTTGGACAAGCGCTGGCTCTTTGGCTTTGAAACGGAGATGAGCACCGGCCCCTAGAGTCAGAAACGACTAGCACGCATGTGCGGGGGAATCTTTACCTTTATAGTTCTCATATAATGATTTATTTGTCAATATTGTAATCTTGACATTTCTCTGCTGCATGTATTTTAAATTTTTATAATGGTTTTTATTCTATTTTAATTCTATTTGCCACCCAAAGTCAATCACTGAGATGGGCCGCACTATAAATTGAATGGATGGATAGCATATTTTTCTTGTT
This sequence comes from Vipera berus, assembly GCF_964194415.1. Classification (NCBI taxonomy): domain Eukaryota; kingdom Metazoa; phylum Chordata; class Lepidosauria; order Squamata; family Viperidae; genus Vipera; species Vipera berus. The sequence continues at coordinate 349,995,606 of NC_138202.1, forward strand.
CATCGGCCACTTAGAGCTATACTCTTGATGACTGAAGTGGCACAAATACATCTGTAATTACTGAATCAATTCACAAGTAAATAAAGGGATAAAACAGACTTTAGAATGATGAGAATTCACTTGGCAGGCTAGAAAGGGGCAGAGGTCTCCATTTCTAACCTGTCAATCAAACTGCTGGGGGTATTAGAAAAGGTACACAAAAGCAATTTAGCAGCACATTGGCCAACAGAGCGATGTCATTCTCACTATTCAAGTACAGTATATATGCCTGTGTTTTGTCATCACAATAGAACAGAATAACACAGTTGGTAGGGACCTTGGAGGTCTTCTAGTCAAACCCACTGCTCAGACAGGAGACCCTATACCATTCCAGACAAGTGGCTGTCCAAACTCTTCTTAAAAGCCTCCAGTGAGGGAGCATCCACACTAGTTAATTGTTCTCACTGTTAGGAAATTTCTCCTTAGTTCTAGATTGGTTCTCTCCTTGATTAGATTCCCTCCATTGGTTCTTGTCCTGCCTTTTGTTGCTTTGGAAAATAAGTTGAAACAACCCCCCTCCCTCCTTCTTTGTGGCAGCCCCTCAAATATTGGAACACTGCTAGTCCTTCTTTTCATTTGGTACCCAATTCCTGCAACCTTCTTCATATGTTTTAGCCTCCTCATCTTTGTTGCTCTTTTCTGCACTCTTTCCAGAGTCTCTACAACTTTTTATAATATGATGGCTAAAACTGGATGCAGTGTTCCAGGTGTGGCCTTACTAAGGCTTTGTAAAGTGGTACTAAAACTTCACATGATCTTGATTCTATCCCTCTGTTAATGCAACCTAAAATTACATTGGCTTTTTTTTTGGCTGCTGCTGCACACTGCTGGCTCATATTTAAATGACTGTCCCCAACCCCTGGTCCGTGGAGCAATACCGGGCCACAGCGTGCCAGCAACTGGTCCGCACAAACAAGCAAAGCCCCATCTGCGGGATGCAGGCAGCACACAAAACCATGCACTTTCCGGTCTGTGGAAAAATCTTTTTCCATGGAACCAGTCCCTGGTGCCCAAAAGGTTGGGGACCTCTGCCCTAGGACTCCAAGATCCCTCTCACAGTTGCTGCTATTGAGCCAGGTTTCATCCAATCTGTACCTGTACATTTGATTTTTCTTGCCTAAGTGTAAAACGTTACTTTTCTCCACACTGAATTTCATTTTGTTAGACAGGACCCAGCGTTCCAGTGTTCAGGTCAAGTCTTCAAATGTTAAGTCCCATGCAAAATGTGGGAAATAAGAACTACATAGATCAGACATGTCAAACACAAGGCCTGCGGGCCGGGGGGCCCTTCTTTCGGTCTCGTGTCCACAGGGACACGAGACAAGGAAATAGGAATGCAAAGCAGCACAAGCCGAACATTGGCGGGAGCCGGCTCAAGGTTGCCCTCTCCGCTGCGTGGCAGGGCCAGACAAGGGAACGCGGCACTCATGCTGTATGAAGAGTTGTGGCCTGGAATGGCCAAATGCCCAGCAACGCACAAGCCACCCCATCAAGAAAGACAATTGTGCCCCATGCACAATTGTAGGGCCGACGGAACACCATAGCCTGAGCAGAGAAGAGGCTGGGGCAGACCTGCCCAGAGGAGGATCCAGGCACCCGGTTAATGTTAATGGTCCCCTAGGTTGCATGGATCCCTGGACAGCAGAGGGCAAGCACCCAACCTGACCCTCGACCTCCTAGGCACCGGGATCCAGCAGCCCTGCCCAGCACAGGTGCCCCTCGACGTGAGGATCGAGCTGACCACGCCCACCCAGCCACACCTACCTGGGCTTTTGAGGGCAACCACAATGCTGATGTGGCCCTCAGTGAAGTTGAGTTTGACACCCCTGACATTGATAGTAGCCCTCAGTTTATAACCACTCATTTAACAAGCATTTGAAGTTACAACGGTGCTGAAAGAAGTGACTTACAACCAGTCCTCACACATTGCAGTGATCCTGCAGCCACATGATCACAATCTGAGCACTTGGCAACCAGCATCTATTTATGAGAGTTGCAGCCTCCCGGGGTCATGTGATCACCATTTACAATCTTCCCAGGGGGCTTCCAACAAGCAAAGTCAATGGGGAAAGCCGGATTTACTTAATGACCAGGTGATTTGCTGAATGACTATGGTGATTACCTTAACGGCTGTGGCAAAAAAAAAGCCATAGAGTGTGACTCACTCAACGGCCACATTGCTTAGCAATGGAAGTTCTGGTCCCAGTTATGGTTGTAATTTGAGGACTACCTGTAATGCTAGCCTGGAGCACATATACCATCTTGGAAACTGTAGCAGCCCAATGTAGTGAGCCATGTGCAAATCTGTACATTGGGGAAACAAAACAACCCCTTCATAAACGCATGGCACAACGTAGAGGAACAAACCCATCAGGATAAGAGTCAGCAGTCCACCTGCTTTTAAAGGACAAAGGCCACTCTTCTGAAGAAAGCAGTCTACCTCGTGGGTAGAGAGGGCCGCTGGTTTGAAAGGGGTCAAAGAGGCCATCTATGTCAAAACTGAACAGCCCTCTCTCAACAGAGGGGGAGGGATACGACAACATCTTTCTCCAGTCTACAACACAATCCTTTCGACAGTTCCAAGAAGGTCCCACACCCATTTGCACCACTCAAGTGACCCTGGAGACACAGATAAGCCTCCAAGTGGCCTCAATGACTCTCTAAAAGAATGTAAATGACCAGCTGTCTGCAAGGAATATAAATCTTTCTATTTCCCACCATTAAGTCAGAGCTGAAGAAGCTTCTTGGATAGAGAAGCGAAACGTCTACAAAGAAAAACAAGAAAGTCCAGTTGCCTCGTGGGGGGGGAAGCAACTTTGGGACAGCCTTTTTTCACAATGAATTCATTCGGGTGAGCTCTTCCGGAAGGATTTGAAAATAATTTCCCAGGTTTCTCTGTACCTGAGCTCAATTGTCATTTAGGAGATAACTTGGCCACCAACTCGTATAAAAGCCCCTCCTCCTCTTCCTCAAGTCTACAGCAGTATTTCTCAATTCACTACCGGCTGGGGAATTCTGAGACTTTGATTCCACATTTATTTATTTATTTATTTATTTATTTATTTATTTATTTATTTATTTATTTATTTATTTATTTATTTATTTATTTGGATATATATATACCGCCCCTCTCCGAAGGGACTCGGGGCGGTGTACAGGACAATTAAAACACTATAAACAACACATAATGTATAAAAATTAAAATGAAATTAAATCAAATAGCCCTAAACAATAAAACACATTCTAAAATTTAAATTTTTTAAAATTTAAAATCTAAAATCCCAGTCCCTCAGTACAGGCCGGCAAGTTCAAATAGCCAAGTCTTTAGGTCGCGTCGGAAAGAGCGAAGGTCGGGAGCCATCCGGAGCTCAACCGGAAGCTGATTCCAGAGGGCAGGCACACCCACAGAGAATGCTCTCCCCCTGGGGGCCGCCAGTCGACATTCCCTGACCGACGGCACCCTGAGGAGGCCCTCTCTGTGGGAGCACACAGGGCGATGGGAAGTTAACGCCGGCAAAAGGTGCTCCCGTAAATAACCCGGACCCATGCCATTTAGGGCTTTATAGGTCATCACCAGCACCTTGAATCTCACCCGGAAGACAACTGGAAGCCAATGCAGCTCGTGGAGCAGAGGTGTTACATGGGAGTATCGGGAGACCCCCATCACAACTCGCGCGGCCGCATTCTGCACCAGCTGGAGCCTCCGAGTGGTATTCAAGGGCAGCCCCACGTAAGAGAGCGTTGCAGTAGTCTATCCGAGAGGTCACGAGCGCATGAGTGACTGTGTGTAGGGCATCTCGGTCCAAATAGGGCCGCAACTGGCGAACCTGGGCAAAAGCCCCCCTGGTCACAGCTCCTATATGATCTTCAAAATTGAGCTGTGAATCAAGGAGGACACCCAAGTTGCGAGCCCTATCTACGGGGGGTAACACCTCACCCCCTATAGATAAAGATGGAATAGAATGGACAACCCGAGATGCCGGTATGCACAGCCACTTGTCAAGATTGAGAAGCACAGGATTAATCCTGAAAAGCAACTACAGGTAGTTCTCAGTTTACATTGAGCCCAAATGCCAGACCGTTGTTAAGTGTGTTTTGCCCCATTTTATGACCTTTCTGGTCACAGTTGTTATGTGAATCAACGCAGCTGTTAAATTAGTAATATGGTTGTTAAGTGAATCTGGCTTTCCCATTGATTCTGCTTATCAGAAAGTAGCAAAAGGGGGTCACATGACCCCGGGACATTGCGGCCGTCATAAATATGAGTCAGTTGCCAAGCTTCTGAATTTCGATCACATGATCATGGGGATGCTGCAATTGTCATAAGTGTGAAAAACTGTCATAAGTGGGGGGTTCTTCAGTGCCATTGTAACTTTGAAGAGTCACTAAATGAATGGTTGTAAGTCAAGGACTTACAACTATATGGGCAGGCATGCTACTCTCGATTCAGAGGTAACAAAAATGTAGTTTTTTACAGACTTAACTTTGTAGGTCTTTTAAACCTATCTGAATTAGTGGTCATCAACATATTCTGAAATAATGAATTCTACAGTTTATTTTTTTAAGTCACTTTTTCAGTGCCACTGTAACTTTGAGCAGTCACTAAATCAGGGGTCGGCAACCTAAAAAAGGAAAAGAGCCACTGGGAACCGGTTCCATCACAAATTTAAAAAAGTGGGAGCCGCGTGCGTGTGTCCATGCACGCGCATGCGCAAAATGGTTTTTTGCGCATGCGCGGACTCACACGGTTGCCATTTTTTTTAAAAGTGAGATGGAACCGGTTCCCGGTTGCCCGACGGCGACGGCCCGTCTGCAAAGCTGCCGCTTTCAGCAGCTTTGCAGACGGGCCGCGGCAGCTTCCTCAAAGAGCAGCGCCCCTGCCCATTCTGAGAGGTGCGCGCGCACCTCTCCGAACGACTGGAAGTGCGCACCTCCCCAAACGCTTTCGGCAGCTTCAGAGATGGGCCGCTACAGCTTCCTCAAAGAGCGGCATCTCTGCCCGTTCGCGCGGAGGTACGTGCGCACCTCTCCAAAGGTTTGGGGAGGTGCGCGCGCACCTCCGGTCGTTCGGAGAGGTGCGCGCGCACCTCTCAGAATGGGCAGGGGCGCTGCTCTTTGAGGAAGCTGCCGCGGCCCGTCTGCAAAGCTGCCGAAAGCGGCAGCTTCGGAGACGGGCCGCGACAGCTTCCTCAAAGAGCGGCACCTCTGCCCATTCGCGCGGAGGTACGCGCGCACCTCTCCAAAGGTTTGGGGAGGTGCGCGTGCACCTCCGCCCATTCGGGGAGGTGCGCGCGCACCTCTCCAAACGGGCGGTGCCACTCTCCATTTGGAGAGGTGCGCGCGCACCACTGCCCGTTCAAAGAGGTGCGCGCGCACCGGGCGGCTGGGAGCCACAGGAGACGGCTCAAAGAGCCGCATGCGGCTCCGGAGCCGCGGGTTGCCGACCCGTGCACTAAATGAATTGTTGTAAGTTACGACTACATTTATTGCAAGTCTGAAATCATCTACAGACACAAAAAGGTACCATAAGTTGCCATTGGTGCGGGCTGACATTTTGCCTGAATTCTGAGAGACCCCCATGGTCTCAGGTAGACTGAAATAAATAGGTTTTCAATCATTAAGACTCAAGAAAATGAAATGGCTAGAACAGAAGGTGAGTAGTTTAACTCTGAGTATAATTCATGCTGGTAGAACTCAAGCCTGTGCGCTATTGGGCCCTCCTGTAGATTTGCAAGTAAATGAAAAGACTCCAGGAAAGAAACAAAAATATGTCTCTGAAAGAGGCATTTCAAATAAGGAGAGCATTTTGATAAAAAGCCTCATGGGTAGAGCATTATCTTCCTTCACTGATTTAGCTAGGTTTTAGAGCAATGGAGAAATGAAGTTACTTACTTAAGGTCCAATCCAAAAAGGACTTTAAGCTGCAGGGACATGGGGGAGAGGGGGATGAAAAAAAACCACCAAATGACAGCCATGACAGTATAATTCATGGGTGTCAAATTTGCCGCATCACGTGACGTGTCGCGACGTATCACGACTTTTTTTTTCCATTGCCAGAGGTGGGGTGGGTGTGGCCTCAGCATGATGCAACCGGCCCACAGGCCGGCAGTTTGACACCCCTGGCAATTGAACCTAAGGACACACACACACACACACATATACACATACCTGTGTTTGAATTTAAGAGAATGGTTTGGGAGAACCGTTGCAGGAATTGGATATGTCTAGTTTAATGAAAAGAAGGACTAGGAGTGACATGACAACAGTGTTCCAATATTTGAGGGGCTGCCACAGGGAAGACGGGGGGGGGTCAAGCTATTCTCCAAAGCACCTGAAGGCAGGACAAGAAGTAATGGATGGAAACTAATCAAGAGAGAAGCAACCTAGAACCACAGAGAAACTTCCTAAAAGTTAAAACAATTAAGCAGTGGAACAGCTTGCCTTCAGAAATTGTGGGTGCTCCAGCACTGGAGGTTTTTAAGAAGAGACTGGACAGCCATTTGTCTGAAATGGTATAGGGTTTCCTGCCTTAGCAGGGGTTTGGACTAGATGACCTCCAAGGTCCCTTCCAACTTCTTCTTCTTCTTCTTCTTCTTCTTCTTCTTCTTCTTCTTCTTCTTCTTATTATTATTATTATTATTATTATTATTATTATTATTATTATTATTATTATTATTATTATTATTATTGAAGCAAAAGGGGGATCCCATGAGCCCGGGACACTGCAACCGTCATAAATGTGAGTCAGTTGTCAAGCATCCGAATGTAAATCACGTGACCATGGGGATGCGGCAACAATCATAAGTGTGAAAAATGGTCATGAGTCACTTTTTTCCCAGTGCCGTCGTAACTTCGAACGGTGACTAAGTGAACTCTGGTAAGTCAAGGACTACCTATATTCAGGACATACGGAGGATTATTCTATGAACTTCAATATGACCCTCTGGTTTGTCACCAAAGAAACTGATTTGATTGAAAATTAATTGGACATAGCAACCTGCTGAGAAAACATAAAGCCATAGAGAATAAATTGGAAATGCATCAAAGCTGGCAGCTAACCTCAAGCCCCTTGGACAGCCTACCAAGGCGAGCAGTACGAAGCTGATTTATGCATATGGCAGGTCCACCTTCAGCCAAGGACAAAAAAACATCTCGGCAGCAAGGAGGATAATTTCACTTCCCTCCTGAGGTAAGCAGTTGTAACCTAGGAACTGTCCAGTTGAAGAATTTTTAGGTCATTAACAAAATGATTCATCATCCATTTCTCTGGCAATTTATCAGCAAAAGGTGCATACATCGCACAATGAATTAAACAATTCTTTTGAAGAAATCTTGGGTTGCTTAGGCCAGAGGTCCCCAACCTTGGCAACTTTAAGACTTGGGGACTTCAACTTCCAGAATTCTGGGAGTTGAAGTCCCCAAGTCTTAAAGTTGCCAAGGTTGGAGACCCCTGGCTTAGGCAATTAAAAGATGACTTCTACTCTATTTATACAACAATACAAGGCGATCAAACCGGTCAGTCCTAGAGGAGATCAACTCTGACTGCTCTTTAGAAGGCCAGATCCTGAAGCTAAAACTCAAATACCTTGGCCACCTAATGAGAAGGAAGGACTCACTGGAGAAGAGCCTAATGCTGGGAAAGATTGAAGGCAATAGAAGAAGGGGACGACAGAGAATGAGGTGGCTGGATGGAGTCACTGAAGCAGTAGGCGTGAGCTTAGATGGACTCCAGAAGATGGTAGAGGACAGGAAGGCCTGGAGGAACATTGTCCATAGGGTCGCGATGGGTCGGACACGACTTCGCAACTAACAACAACATTCATTTAAGGTCATCCTTCCGTGGCATTCCTGAAGATAGTAGAAGCAAATACATCTAATGCAGAGGTGGGGAACGGTGGCCCTTTTAAGACCTGTGGACTTCAACTCCCAGAATTCCTGAGTCAACCAGGCTGACTTGAAGTCCACAAGTCATAAAGGGGCCGAAGTTCCCCACCTCTGATCTAATGGCATTCATTTTCAGCAGGCAGAAATTGGACTGCATGTTCTACTAGGGGGCAGCCTTGGCTGAAATCAAGAGCAGCTAAATAAGTTCAGACCTGATTAGCACTTGGATGGGAGACCACTAGGAAATTCTGTGGTGGTACACTAGACTGGGAAGACAAAAAAATATTCAAAAGAAAGATGGTAGGCTATCATTTCTACATTGTGGACAAGTCTTCGACCTACAACCATTCATCTAGTGGCCATTCAACATTACAAGAGTCACTAAAAAAAAGCAACTTATGGCCATGACTTTTCGACCGTTGTAGCATTCCCCATGGTCACATGATCAAAATTTGGTTGCTTGGCAATTGGCATATATTTATGACAGTTGCACTGTCCCAGGGGTCATGGGATCACCATTTGCCATCTTCCCTGCCCACTTCCAATAAACAAAGTCAAGGGACGAAGCCAGATTCACTTAATGACCTCGATTCACTTAATAACTGGAGTGATTCACTTAATTACTGCGATGAAAAAAAAGCTTGTAAAATAGGCGCAACTCACTTAGTAACTATCTTGCTTAGCGATGAAAATTAGGGGCTGAACTGTGGTCGTAATTCGAGGACTACTTGCACGGTCACCAGGAATCAAGGTTGACTCTACACAGTCTTTATTTTTTTTGGCAGCCTTCATGCTTTCTTTTGGATTGTACTGTAAATATGCAAGGGAGCAACACAATGGTATTTGAAACACACAATCCATTTCCATAGACTGACAGAACAGTCAGCATAATAGATCCATCCTAAAAAACTTTGACAAAGCAGGTGGCCTTGTTTAGGGACCACAATTAGGACCGACAGTTGTGAAGCAAAACCATCCCTAAGTGAAACCATGACTGCACTTATGATCTTACATCAGCTTTCCTTCGCTTTACAAATCCACCGAGGTCATGAATGCGAGGACTGATCACAAAGTTAGTTTTTCATCACTGTCGTAACTGTGAATAGTCGCTAAGTGAGCAGACACTAATTGAGAAATATACATGAGGAAGACCTGTACAGCACTAGCAATTGACTGTAAAGAGGCTGTCACATCAGATATCCTGCTTGCTGCTTTTGTAATTCCAATCTAGAGAAATTTCCTTGGCTCTGTTGTGTTCCCCATTAACTACCTATTGTTGTGAAATTTGGATCTTAAAAAAGCAAGACAAGGGGGGAAAAACTAGACTCATTTGAGCTGTGTTGCTGGAGAAGGTTCCGTCGTATTCCTTGGACAGCAAAGGTCACTAACAAGTCCTGGAGCGATGACACCAGACATGTCACTAGAAGGCAAAATCACGAAACTGAGTCTCATGCTGCATTAACAGAGGGATAGAATCAAGATCACGTGAAGCATTAATACCACTTTACAATGCCTTGGTAAGACCACACTTGGAATACTGCATCCAGTTTTGGTCACCACGATGTAAAAAGGATGTTGAGACTCTGGAAAGAGTACAGAGAAGAGCAACAAAGATGATCAGGGGATTGGAGGCTAAAACATAAAGGGAACGGTTGCTGGAATTGGGTATGTCTAGTTTAACGAAGAGAAGGACCAGGGGTGACATGATAGCAGTGTTCCAATATCTCAGGGGCTGCCACAAAGAAGAGGGAGTCAAGTTATTCTCCAAAGCACCTGAAGGCAGGACAAGAAGCAATGGATGGAAACTAATCAAGGAGAGAAGCAACCTAGAACTAAGGAGAAATTTCCTGACAATTAGAACAATTAATCAGTGGGACAACCTGCCTCCAGAAGCGGTGAATGCTCCAACACTGGAAGTTTTTAAGAAGAAACTGGACAGCCATTGGTCTGAAATGATATAGGGGGTTTGACTAGATGACCTCAAAGGTCTCTTCCGGTCCACAACCAATCCGCACAAACAAGCAAATCCTCATCCACAGGATGCAGGCAGCACACAAAACCACACACACACACAAACACACCGGTCCACGGAAAAATCTCTCTCCACAGAACTGGTTCCTGTTGCCCAATCGGTTGGGGAACCTCTGCTATAAAGTACAGATAGTCCTTGAGTTACGATCACACTTAAATCCAAAATTTCCATTACTAAGTGAGACAGTTGTTTGACAACCTTTCTGGCCACAGTTGTTAAGTCAATCACTGCAGTTGTTAAGATAGTAACACGGTTGTTAAGTGAAGCTAGCTTCCCCATTGACTTTGCTTGTCAGACGGTCGCAAAAGGTGATCCCATCATAAATGTGAGCCAGTTGCCAAATGTCTGAATTTTGATCACGTGACCACAGGGATGCTGCAACAATCTGAAGTATGAAAAATGGTCCTGTCAGGGTTTTTTCAGTGCCATTTTAAGTTTGAATGATCACTAAACGAATGGTTGTAAGTCAAGGAATTACCTGTATGAAGCAGAAGTGGAGTTGGTAAATGTTTAAGGACTTTGACAAGGAACATGTAGCTCCTGCAATACGTGCAACTTCCTCCCTCAACACCCTCCAGCTATTTAAACATTGTTTCTGATTTATAATTTTTAATATGACCAAAAAAAAACATTTGCTAGGTGCATGGGAAGAAATCATATTTTCAAATCACATTTCATTAAAATTCAGGCTTATGTTTTGGTGGGGTAACTAGTAGGCTACATCATTGCTTTAAGTGTTAATTACTCATAGCAATGATATAGCCTGCTAGCTACTCAACCAATCCTGTTTTGAGGTGTTATTACATCTTTTGGGGAAAGGCAGTGGTTCAGTTTTCAAAACGAACAGATGGAAATGTCTGTTTCATCCAAGAATTGTTCAGTACAGATAATCCTCAGCTTACGAGCCCAGTGGGGACCAGAATGTGTAGCAAAGCAAGGGGATTGTTAAGTGAGTCGTGCCCAATTTTATGACCCTTTTTTGCCACATTGTTAAGCAAATCTCTGCAGGTGTTAAACGAATCATACAGTCCTTAAGTAAATCTGGCTTCATCAACTGACTTTGCTTATCCAAAGTCAGCTGGGAAGACCACAAATGGAGAACCCATGACTTTGGAATGCTGCAAATGCCAAAAATACATACCAATTGCCAAAAATACATACCAATTGCCAAGTGGCCCAATTTTGACTACATGTTCTGTGTGGATGCCGCGACGGTGGTGAAAGGAGAAGTCATCAATCATATTTTTCAGGGCCACTGTAATTTCGAACTGTCACCAAACAATGTAAGTCAAAGACTGCATTTGGGATTTCTCAATGGGCAAAAAATAATGAGAAAAGCATTCAATGACTTACAATGACACAAGACGTAGGGCCTTAACACACATAAACACACACATCCAGAGACATAAAACAACCTGGACATTACAAAGTACGCCATACATTCTTCTGATTCTATGGGTCCGTATACAGGCAGTCCTCAACTTGCAATGACAATTGAGCCCCACTTTCTATTGCTAAGTGTGACATTTGTTAAGTGAATCAATGCAATTGTTAAGTTAGTAACACAACGGTTAAATGAAATTGGTTTCCCCATTGACTTTTGATTGTCAGAAAGTCGCAAAGGGTGATCACGTGACCCTGGGGCACTGCAACCGTCATAAACGTGAGTCAGCTGTCAAGTGTTTGATTTCGACCACATGACCCTGGGGATGCTACAATAGGTACAAGTGTGAAAAAAACATCGTAAGTCCCTTTTTTCAGTACCGTTGTAACTTTGAACGGTCACTAAACAAACTATTGTAAGTCGAAGACAACCTGTAAACCCATTCCATTTTTTCAAGCTAGTAGGAAAGTAGTTATCAGTTTGACACTCTTTAAGTTTCTTTATTGCAGAATTTTAAGGGTGTAAGCCAGGGCTCCTCAACCTTTGACAACTTTTAAGACTTGTGGACTTCAACTCCCAGAATTCCTCAGCCAGCAAACCTGCCAAGTAAACTTTTTTAAATCCATTCGGTCCGACATCGAATTGAACCTAACATAAAAAAAAACAACCCAACCCTCTTTCACATAAGTGCACCCCTTCCACAAAACCTGAATCCCATCCCCTCTAAAAGTTTCTGAAACCTACAGCTTAACTTCTGCTTCAAGAGGGTGAACTCTTTCTCTTTTTTTCCTGCAAAGATGTCTCTGTGGGAAAACGGCGATAGCTTGGCTGATAATTCAAATTAAGAAGCCGGTGTGTGATTGATTGTGCCAGGAAAGAGCTCTGCAGGCAGAATCTTTGCCTTTAACTTGGAGGAAAAGCGACAGCAATCCATTTGCAACGTTAGATTTTGCTGGTGGCTGGTCAGAAGTCCAGCTGACCCTCCTCCTGTTTATCAGCCTCAGGTGCGGACCTCATTTGGCTCCCTTTGGTAGAAATGGCGCTCAGTTGCAGAGGAAGATGAGAACCTCTCCAAAACAGAAAGCAAGAGACATCTTTGACTGAACATCAAAGTTCTGCTCCTTGGAGTAGAGAAAAAAGAAAGAAAGAAAGAAAAAATCACTCCATGGATATTGGTAGCCTGCTGGTGGGAGCGGTGGAAACGCTCTGAAAAGAAGATTGCACATTCCCTACCTGGATGTCAAACTGCTTGCAAGAAAGAAGTGAAAGGAGAAAGTGAGGATTCTTCTCTTCAAGGCAAGCCCATTAGCTTAAGAAAAGGACAGAGTTTAAAACAGCCACATTTTCTGCTTGACGACAGACGAATCTTCTTCGCTTCTTGATGGGGAGTGATTTTACAAGACGGGCAGGAGCCGTCTGAGTATCCAGTAGAGGTAGCCCACGACGTACGACCACAATTAAGCCCAAAAATTATGTTGTTAAGTAAGACAGTCATTTTGCCCCTTTTTATGACCTTTCTTGCCACCATTGTTAAGTGAACCCCTGCACTTTTTAAGTTAGTAAAATGGTTGTTAAGTGAATCTGGCTTCCCCATTGACATTGCTTGTTGGAAGTTCGCAAAAAGTGATCAAATGATCCCGGGACATTGCAACCATCATTAACACACACCAGTTGCCAACTGTCCGAATTTTGATCACATGACAGCGGGGATGCTGCAACGGTCGTAAGTATGAAAAACGGTCATATTGTCTTTTTTTTCCCCAGTACCATTTGTAACTGTGAATGGTCACTAAATGAATGGCTGTAAGTCAAGGACTACCTGTATTCAAGATTTTAAACTCTAGTCCAGAATTCTGGCTCTTGTTTCCAGCACAGAATTCTCAATTTTGATTTAAAGATAAACCAAGTAATGCTTTCAATATATTGAGCAGAATGGAAAAAGATGGCTTTATAGAAAATTCTATGGCTTAGAGATAGTTCTTGACTTACAACCACAACTTGAAACAGCAACATCTGTTGCTAAGTGAAATGGTTGTTAAGTCGGTTGCACCCAATTTTATGACTATTTTGTTGCAGTTAACTGACTCACTGTGGTCGTAAGTGAATCATGTGGTTGTTAAGTGATCTTTTGACTTTGTTTATTGAAAGCCACCTGAGAAAGTTGCAAATGGCAATCGTGTGATACCAGGAAACTACAGTTGCCAAGTGCCTGGATTTTGATCAGAGCCATAGCAATAGCACTTAGACTTATATACCGCTTCACAGTGCTTACAGCCTTCTCTAAGTGGTGTACAGAGTCAGCATATTGCCCCCAATGATCTGGATCCTCAGTTTACCGACCTCGGAAGGATGGAAGGCTGAGTCAACCTTGAGCCAGCAAGAATCGAACTGCCCAACTGCTGGCAGCCCACAGTCAGCAGAAGTAGCCTGCAGTACTGCATTCCAGCCACTGCGCCACCACAGCTAATTACTATGGGGACATTATGGCAGTTGTAAGTTTGAGGACCAGTTGTATTTTCAGTGCCACTGTATGAATGGTCGCTTAATGAGTGGTTGTAAGTTGAGGACTACAAACTACACAGTTTGAAAGGTAAAAGAGTTGTCATCATGTAGGCCATATTTTTCAAGAGCTATGAGTACAGAAATTCTCTCTGGATTTTCCTAGATGCAAATATGAAAACCAAAAAAGGTCTGGATATAGAAAACAAAGGGACGCGATGGCTCAGTGGGTTAGGACGCTGAGCTTGTCAATCAGAAGGTCGGCAGTTTGGCGGGTCGAATCCCGAGTGCCGCGTAACAGAGGGAGTGCCTGTTACTCGTCCCAGCTTCTGCCAACCTAGCAGTTCGAAAGCACGTAAAAATGCAAGTAGAAAAATAGGGACCACTACGGTGGGAAGGTAACAGCGTTCCGTGCGCCTTTGGCGTCTAGTTATGCAGGCCACATGACCACGGAGATGTCCTCGGACATGCGCTGGCTCTTCAGCTTTGAAATGGAGCTGAGCACCGGCCCCTAGAGTTGGAAACGACTAGCACTCATGTGTGGGGGAACCTTTACCTTTACCTATAGAAAACAAAGCAGAAAACTCCAACAGACTCAGGGCTACTCATCAGATTTACTAGCCAAACATACAGGAGCCAGACTCCAGGTAGAAACCACGGATTTGTCTGCTAAAAACAAGAACTCCATTCTAAAAGGACGTTGGAAGACCAAAGAAAGTCTGCTTAGAGATTCATTTTAAAGATTTGAGTCAAATAGGATGGGATCAACTCTACACCGAATGGATGTTGGGAATTAATTTTTTAGATCACCCCACTGAATCATTTTACGGTCACATCATATTGCACTACCTTTCAAAGGATGACCCAACAGATCACAACGTTGCCCTGATACCTCCAATTCTACATGGGGAAAAACCCGAATGACCAAAGATCTACATACAAACACCCATGAAAACCTCAGAAAACAAATATGTATGTATGTATGTATGTATGTATGTATGTATGTATGTATGTTAAGTGTTTGTTAAGTATTTAGAATACCTTGCTAGGCCCCAAACACGGGACAAATCTTATTTCCTGTTTCAGCCTAACTCAAGGCCATCCACAGGCAGTAGTCACAGCACTGACAGCTCATATTTGTGTATGTATATATGTATATATATGTATATGTATATCCTGCCTTTATGATTTTTATAAATAACTCAAGGCATTGAACACAAAACAACACAATCTTTCTCCTCGTATTTTCTCCAGTGAGGTGAATTGGGCTGAGTGTGTGTGACTGGCCTAAAGTCACTCACCCAGCTAGCATGCCTAAAATGGGACTAGAACTCACAGTCTCCTGGTGATTGGCCCCAAGTCACCCAGTTGGCTATCATGCCTAAGGTGGAACTCACAGTTTCCTGGTGATAGGCCGTTACCTGGCCAGCTATGATGCCTAAGGCAGGACTAGAACTCACAGTCTCCTGGTGATTGGCCCAAAGTCACCCAACTGTGTTTCATGTTTATGACTAGAACTCACCATCTCTGAGTTTCTGGTCTGATGCCTTAACCACTAGACCAAACTGGCTCTTTATTTATAAATAAATTATATTTATATTCTATACAATAATAGAATATGTCCAATCTGCTGCTGTCTGATCTGGCAGGATGCTACACTTTTAGTCCCATGGGCTGAAGAATGCTGGTTGATGGGGCCCAACAATTTTTTCTGAGGTAACACCTGCCTCACGGCACATTCTCCCTCCAGAGATTATGATGGCGGCCCTGACCTTGATGGCCTTTTGTAAGGTCCTAAAGACCTGGTTCTGTGCCCAGACCCAGCGGACCCAAATGTGGGAAAGGTCCTGTCTCCTAGCTGTACTAGCCACTGAATTGTGGCATCTTCCTTGGCTGCCATGCATTTTAATTTTTGTATTTATGGCTGTAATTGTTTTGATTTTTATCTAACTTTGTTTGTGGCCCAGAGTCACTTTTGAAAGATGGGAGATCATAAAAATTGATTAAATGAATAAATAATATATGATTCCTAGATATGACTGTTAATGCAATTTGTACAGCTTACCTCAATTCACATTGCAGCCTGTTTCATGTTCAGGTACTAATGAGAAATTCCAAGTACAAAAACAATATAGAGTGTCTGTTTTAATTCACAACTGTTGTAGTCCCGGTAACAGCAGATAAATATATATATTTTTCTTAGAGGATGAAGAGAAAGAATTACTGGCGGTTGAAAAAAACATTAATTTTCCATTTTATTTATTTACTTACTTTTATTTTAATTTAATTTAATTTATTAATATTTCTATACCGCCCTTCTCCCGGAGGACTCAGGGCGGTGTACAGGGCAAGAATAAAACACAGAAATTTACAAAAACTAAAAGATAATTAAATGCATGCCCGATTAAAATACAATTGATACATAGTAAAAACCCCAATAAAAATGATAAAAACCCCACCAATCCCCCCTCAGGCCAGGCCGGCTTGCTCGAACAAGTATGTTTTCAGATCGCGGCGAAAGGAGCGCAGATCGGGCGCCGTCCGGAGCTCAACCGGTAACTGGTTCCATAGCTCCGGGGCGCCCACAGAGAAGGATCTCCCCCTGGGGGCCACCAGTCGGCATTCTCTGACCGGTGGCACCCTGAGGAGGCCCTCTCTGTGGGAACGCACAGGGCGCAGGGAGCTTGATGCCGGCAGCAGATGTTCCCTGAGGTACTCCGGCCCCATGCCATGGAGGGCTTTGAACACCATTACTAGCACCTTGAATCTCACCCGGAAGACAACTGGCAACCAATGCAGCTCACGGAGCAGAGGTGTCACATGGGAGTATCGGGAGACTCCCAACACAACCCTCGCGGCTGCATTCTGTACCAGTTGGAGCCTCCGGGTGGTCCTCAAGGGAAGCCCCATGTAGAGAGCGTTGCAGTAGTCTAGACGAGAGGTCACGAGTGCGTGAGTGACCGTGCATAAATCATCCCGGCTTAGATAGGGCCGCAACTGGCGCACCAGGCGAACCTGGGCGAAAGCCCCCCTAGTCACAGCCACCATGTGATCTTCCAAGGTAAGCCGCGAATCTAGGAGGACTCCCAAGTTGCGAGCCCTATCTACGGGGGGTAATAATTCACCCCCCATAGAAAGAGATGGAATATCCGAATAGACCCGGGATGAAGGTATGCAAAGCCACTCGGTCTTGTCGGGGTTGAGTTGAAGTCTGTTCCTCCCCATCCAGACCCGAACCGCCTCCAGGCAATGGGACATCACGTTGAGGGCATCACTGGGGTGGTTTGGGGTAGAAAGAAAAAGCTGGGTATCATCAGCGTACTGATGATACCCAACTCCAAAGCCACGAATGATCTCACCCAGCGGTTTCATATAGATGTTGAACAGGAGAGGCGAGAGGACCGACCCCTGAGGAACTCCACAAACGAGAGACTCGCGGTCGACCTCTGCCCTCCTGTCAACACCGACTGCGAGCGTCCCTGGAGATAGGAGGAGAACCACTGTAAAACCGTGCCTCCCACTCCCAATCCCCTGAGACGCCGCAGCAGGATACCATGGTCGATGGTATCGAAAGCCGCTGAGAGGTCTAATAGGACTAGAACAGAGGAATGACCCCTGTCCCGAGCCCTCCAGAGATCATTCACCAGCACGACCAATGCCGTCTCCGTGCTGTGCCCAGGCCTGAAACCCGATTGGTACGGGTCTAGATAATCCGCTTCATCCAGGACCAAAGGGAGCTGATGCGCCACCACACTCTCAACAACCTTCGCAAGAAAGCGAAGGTTGGAGACCGGACGAAAGTTGTTCAATACAGCTGGGTCCAAGGCAGGCTTCTTGAGGAGAGGCCTCACCACCGCCTCTTTCAAGATGGCAGGGAAGCTGCCCTCACTCAAAGAAGCTGATATAACTGCCTGGAACCAGCTGCGTGTCCTCTCCCGGGCTGCATAAACCAGCCAGGAAGGGCACGGGTCCAATAAACATGTGGTGGAGCTCAGTCTCCCCATAATCCTGTCCACTTCCTCCGGAGTTACAGAATCAAACTCCTCCCAAGTGATATCGACAAGACCACCCGCGTCCTGATCGCCAGACTCTGCCCAGTCAGAGTCCAGACCGGTCCGAATCCGAGTGATTTTGTCCGACAGATAATTGTTAAACTCCTTGGCACGACCCTGCAAGGGTTCCTCCCTCACCTCCTGATTAAGGAGGGAGCGAGTCACCCTAAACAGAGCGGCCGGGCGATTATCTGCGGACGCGATAAGGGTAGCGAAGTGATTAGACCTCGCCACCCTTATCGCAGCGAGATAAGACCTAATATGGGTTCTTAGTCGCAATCGGTCGGATTCGGATCGGCTGGACCTCCAACCGCTCTCTAGGCCCCGTCTCTGGCGCTTCATCTCCCGGAGCTCCGCGGAAAACCATGGAGCTCGACGGGATCTGCATCGGGTCAGGGGCCGCAAGGGTACAACTCGGTCAAGAGCCTCAGTGGCTGCCCTTTCCCAAGCTTCCACTAAGGCATCTGCCGAGCTGTGAGTGGGGGAGGCAGGTGGGGACCCCAGCGCTGCCTGGAATCTCGCGGAATCCATTAAGCGTCTGGGGCGGTACCATCTAACTGGTTCCACACACCCACGGCGGGGGGTGGCAAAACGGAAGACCAGCCGCAGGAGATGATGATCGGTCCATGACAGGGGCATAATAATTGGAGAGCCCCCACCAAGGTCATCTAACCACCGACCAGATAAGAAAACTAGGTCAAGGGTGTGGCCTCCCTCATGAGTCGGTCCTGAAATTACTTGCGTCAGGTCCATGGCCGTCATGGAAGCCATGAACTCCCGAGCCAACTCAGATGATCCTCCCAGAGATGGTAGATTGAAGTCCCCCAAAACTATAAGTTTCGGGAACTCAACCACCAACCCAGAGAGGACATCGAGAAGCTCAGGCAGGGCTGCTGCTGCGTGACTAGGCGAAAGGTACACCAGCAGCAAGCCCAACTGCGCACCAGGGCCGCATCTCAAGAAGAGAGACTCACACCCGACTATCTGCGGAACGGTGGCCTCCCGCGGAGCTAAGGTCTCCCTCATAACAACAGCCACTCCCCCACCCCTACCCTGAGCCCGAGGCCGGTGTAGCACCCGGAAACCTGGTGGGCAAAGATCAGCCAGAGGAATACCGCCCTCTGGGCCCAACCAAGTCTCCGTGATGCAAGCCAGGTCCGCCTGCTCACCCTCAACCAAGTCACGGACGAGAGGAGCTTTATTAACGACAGACCTGGCATTCAGGTACACCAGCCGGAGCTCAGGCGGCTGCACATCCTCACTCCCGGGACCTCGGGGTAGAACAAGAGGGTCGGAACGCCTCACCGCTTGCAAGTAGTGGAGAGGCCTTCCCTGAGATCGATACGGCCCTCTGTTCCTGCACCTGCTGCCATTCCCTAACGTCGTGGGAATAGGCATTCCCACGACTTGCCCTGGAGCCCCGGGGGCGACCGACCCCCGCTCCTCCCCTCCGCGATCAATCCCGGCCCTGGCCTGAACAGTGGTTGCTGGACTGCCCCCCATATCCGAACAACCAAAAGAAGTTCCCACCCCCCTCCCTAACCTCCTAAAAAATTTAACCAAAAAACTAACCAGGGGCCTCCTATTTGGCTTATATCGGAGGCCCCTACCCATGCCCAGCCATCTCTCAGGGTCCCAACACTCGGGCCCTTCATCAAGAGGAGGTGTAAAAAGTAAGGCGGGTCGCTCCCAGGATGGGGGGGCCCCCCTGAGAGCGTATAAGGTCGTGCTAGAATAAGTCAGACGCATGATCTTAACAAGTCCGACAAAAAAACAGCAAGGCAGACCAGATCAACATGGGAGGGTCTCAAAATAAATAAATCGAAGGCAAATGACCAGAGAGCCAGCCCAGCTCCACTGCCACTAGAGCTGGGAAATCCCGGAACAGATCGAATCGAATCCCGCCCTCTCACGGCGGTCAAAGCCGGGGGGCAACCTGGTACATACAAACCGGGGGAGCAATACCCCCCAGAGCTCTCACCTCTGGGAGGCAGCAGATGTAAAAACTTAACCACTCTCCCACAGTGGTTGTACCCCAGACCTTCCAAAATTATAGGGGAGGGGAGGAGAGAAGAGGGAATTAGAGCAAGGGAGTCAGCGGAATACATCAGGGCTGATAAGCCTGTAGAGATACAAAATGGTAGGAGAACTCCGGTTACAGTTCAAAGTCATGTTGTAAGAGGACCAGATAATAGTCGGCCAGGAAGGGAAACCAAGACCATGGTAGTTCAACCGAACCACAAAACATGGTCTAGTCAGTTTCTGGCGGCGCAGAGGTTAAAATTATGTCTCATTAACGTCCGAGGCATCAGCGTCCGCATTCCCCCACCAGGCCAGGTCACCATACCAGAGAGGCCGCGGTACTCCACTCTCCTCGCCGCCAGCCATCTCAGACACCAGCCAGGCAATATCTCCACCACTTGAACACTTCTACGCCAACGCTGCTCCAAGCCGCGATTCATAGTTAGTCAGTCAACACGCGGCTCTCCCAAGCAGCTGAAAGGCGCTCCGGAACACCACCAAGCTCTAGAAAGTTGTCCCGGGCTCCGCAGGCTTCAGAACACCACCAGGATCCGCAGACTCCAGCGGGGGCCGACAATCAGCTGGCCGACAATCAGCTGGTCCATCAGGGGCCGACAATCAGCTGGTCGGCGGAGCGTAGGCCTCCAAAATCCTCCGCCCGGCTCCAACGAGTTCTTAGTCAGGCTCTTAAAATTCTCAAACTCCCCCGGCATCAACATTCACTGGTCGGCGCCGCGTAGAGCAGAGCTCCGAAAAATATCTAGATCTTCCCGGCACTCCAGCCGCCTCCGCTAAGATTTGCCGAGTCCGCCGATCCCCCGCGGTCCGACAAACAGCTGGTCGTGCGACACGGGGAACTACTCAGCTCCTCCGCGTCCTCTAGGGCCTCCAGCAACTCTTCCGGGCTCAGATGGAAAACCTCGGAGAGTCCGGGGCTCGCGGGGCGTTCGCGGGGCGTTCACGGGGCCAAAAGATGATAATCCAGAAGCTCACCTCGTCCCCCATCCCATGTCCATCACAGGGGAAAATCCTGTGAGGCTCCCAAAGGTCGCCACATTGCCGGAGCTCCGCACGGAGCTCAGCCGAGCACGTCCGCCATCTTGGGCATGCTCAGTATTATGTATCCTGACTTTATTATTTTTATAAATAACAAGGTTATTTATCAAATTAATAGAGTCAGAATAATACATAATACTCTTTCCTCCTCCTATTTTCCTCACAAGAACTCCGTGAGCTGGGCTGGGCTAAGAGAGGGAATTGGCTCAAGCCTTTTTTTAATTTATTCTACTTGTACAGGCAGTCCTCAACTTACAACAGTTCATTTGGTGAACGTTCAAAATTACAATGGCGCTGAAAAAAGTGACTTATGACCTTTTTCACACTTACAACCCTTGCAGTATCCCCACAATCACGTGATCAAAACTCAGACCTTGGCAACTGACTCATATTTATGACGGTTGCAGTGCCCCGGGATCCTGTCATCATCTTTTGTGACCTTCTTACAAGAAAAGTCAATGGAGAAGCCAGATTCACTTAACAACCCTGTTAGTAACTTAACAACTGCAGTGATTCACTTAACAACCGTGACCCAAAAGGTTGTAAAATAAGGCAAAATTAACTCATGTTTCATTTAGCAAAAAAATGGCTCAATTGTGTTCGTATGTCAGAGACTACCTGTATTTATTTTTTTATTGTATTGCTTTTTTATTTAAAAAAAAACCCGAAAATTTAATTTAATTTAATTTAATTTATTAATATTTCTATACCGCCCTTCTCCCGAAGGACTCAGGGCGGTGTACAGGGCAAGAATAAAACACAGAAATTTACAAAAAATAAAAGATAATTAAATACATGCCCGATTAAAAATACAGTTAATACATGCAGAGACTGATAGGAAAACGGTGTACTATATCCAGAGATATAAATAAATGAACCCATGTGAAACAGGTACAGCTGAGAACTCCATGCCTTGCAACATAGAGATTGCCGTGTCTGATAGTGTGGTAGCAGATAGTATTATGAATCAGACCAACAGGGACTAACACATCTAAACAAATAGAATTAAGAGGTGCTCAAGGAAATCAATCTTTCTCTCTCATCCTCACTCTTTGCCACTCTCTTTCTTCAAAATAAAGGAGAATAAAAGGGCCTTTTGCTCTATAAACAAACCAAGACAACTCATCCCTTTAATAAAAGTGTTTTGGACCATTTCTCAAAACACAGCTCCGCTAAAAGAGGATTTTGCAGGAAACAGAAACCGTGGGCTCCTTAGGGCTCTCTGATCTTGGTGGTTTGCTTGCAGACATTTCCTTACCCAACTAGATAACATCATCAGTGCTACGTAATAAACATCTGCAAGAAAACCACCAAGCTCAGGGGGCACCAAGGACCACACAGTCTTTTTTATTCCAGCAACCACCCTTTGGACTAGTGTTTCCACCCCCACCCCAGAGATCAGATTGACCCCAACCCTACAAGCTTTTTCTAAGGCTTTAAAGAGGTGGCTTTGCCAGAGTTGGGAATCTGGATGTGTAGTAGAGCCTGTTCAGTGGCTTTTAAAAAAAAATTGTTGATTTGTTTCTGTACTTTTGCTGCAAATAATTTCATATTTATATTTTATGTGTTGGTATGTTGTGCTTTTAATTGCTGTACACTAAAGGTCCCCAAACATTTGGGCACCAGTTCTGCGGAGAAAGATTTTTCCATGGACCGGAGACTGTGTGGTTTTGTGTGCTGCCTGCATCCCACAGATGAGGCTTTGCTTGTTTGTGCGGACCGGTTGCTGGCATGCCGCAGCCCGGTACTGGTCCACGGACCAGGGGTTGGGGACCCCTGCTGTACACCTCCCAGAGTCAAGTGGCTATAAAGATGAGATGGGTGGCTATATAAATTGAAGTAATAAGTAAATAAAGATTTCCTCCCCCCCTCCCCGATTTAAATTCTTTTGGGGAAATAGATTTTAACTGCAGTGTAATGTGGTATTGTATATTTATAACTGCAACTTGGCAATGCAATTTATCACTCCAAGAATGCATACAAAAATGAATAATGGGGAAAACTGTGCACCAAAAGAAAATCCACAGGGAAACACGGACACACAAAAAAAGTCTTGTATTATGGAAAACCGATTCTCTATCTCAGCCCCAACCAACCAACATCGGTCTACGAAAGAACAGAATTAGGGAAAATGTGTACAAAAATGCGTATCTTAGAAGGAACGGCCTTAAACTCCCTCCTTCGTTACATACAGGTAGTCCTCAACTTATGACCACGATTGAGCCCAAAATTTCCATTGCTAAGCCAGACAGTTGTTAAGTGAGTCTCGCTCCGTTTTATGACTTTTATTGCCATAGTTGCCATAGAGAACCCATCTGATAAAAACCAAACCTTTAATGATTGTAAAAAGGAGCAAACAAATTGTGCACTTTCTTAGCCCGGGACCTCAACTGAACCTCCATAGCCAGAAGCAGTCCCACAGAAGATGCATGTAGCTGGAGGGAAACAATCAGATTGCCTTTCTACCTTGCATGTGAGTTTCGAGAAAAAGCACCAAGACGACCAACAAAGGAATAAAGCCCCAAACTGATTCAAGAGAGGTAATACCGTGATACTGCTAAACATTAACATACAGGTAGTCCTCAACTTAGGGACGCGGTGGCTCAGTGGGTTAGGATACTGAGCTTGTCGATCAGAAGGTCGGCAGTTTGGCGGGTTGAATCCCGAGTGCCGCGTAACAGAGTGAGCACCTGTTACTCGTCCCAGCTTCTGCCAACCTAGCACTTCGAAAGCACGTCAAAATGCAAGTAGGAAAATAGGGACCGCTACGGTGGGAAGGTAACAGCGTTGCGTGCGCCTTTGGCGTCTAGTCATGCCGGCCACATGACCACGGAGACGTCCTCGGAGAAGTGCTGGCTCTTCGGCTTTGAAACGGAGATGAGCACCGGCCCCTAGAGTCGGAAACGACTAGCACGCATGTGCGGGGGAACCTTTACCTTTACCTTTATAGTCCTCAACTTACGATGACAGAATTTCCATTGCTAAACAAGCAAACACAAACAAGCATTTGTTAAGGGAGTCCCACTCGATTTTATGATCTGTGTTACCATGATTGTTAAGCAAATCACGGCAGTTGTTAAATAAATCATACAGCTGATAAGCAAGTCTGGCTTCCTCCATTGCTTGTCGGAAGCCGTCTGGGAAGATTACAAATGGTGAGCATACGATCCCAGAACACTGCAATCATTGTAAATACATGCCGGTTGCCAAGCACCCAAATATTAATTATGTGACCATGGAAAATGGTGCAACAGTCCTAAGTGCAAGAGAACCCACTGTAAGTCACTTTGTTCAGTGCTGTTGTAACTTCGAACAGTTCGGTAAACAAATGCTTGTAAATTGAAGACAAGGAATATTTTTGCAACCTGGGCAACTTCCAATGTGAACTTCAGTTCCCAAAATTCTAAGCAAAGGCATCCCAGCTGAAGCATTCTGGGAGTTGAAGTCCACCTATCTTAAAGGCAGCAAGCAATGGTGGGATTCAGCGGGTTCGCACCATTTTGGCAGAACCGGCAGCGAATTTTTTGCTGCCCAGGCCCAGAATAGACTTCCAGAAGTGGCATCCACACAGAGAACCAGTTGTTCCCATATTTGAATCCCACCACTGGCACCAAGGTTAAGAAATATTGTTCCAGGAACTATACATAGTCCTCGACTTACAACGATTGAACCCAAATTTCTGTTGCTAAGCAAGACAGTGGTTAAGTGAATGTTGCCCCATTTCACAATCTTTCCTGCCACAGTTGTTAAGTGAATCGCTGCGATTGTTAAATTACTAACCCGGCTGTTAAGTGAATCTGGCTTCCCCACTGACTTGGCTTGTCAGAAGATCACAAAAGGTGATCACATGACCCTGTGACACTGAGACCATCATAAATAAAATTCAGTTCCCTTGATCATGTAATTACAGGGATGCTTCAACAGCTGTAAGTGTGAAAGACTTACTTTCTGCAGTGCTGTTGCAACTTTGAACGTTGGCTAAATGAACCTGTCAATGAATGAATGAAACTTGGGCATTAGAGTAAGGAGGGGAGGTGTTGCTTTAGAATGGGTTAGATCAGGGGTCCCCCATCCCGGTCAGTGGCATGCCAGCAACCAGTCTGCACAAACAAGCAAAACCCCATCCGTGGAGATGCAGGCAGCACACAAAACCACGCCCCCTCCGGTCCACGGAAAAACCTCTCTCCACAGAACTGGTCCCTGGTGTCCAAAAGGTTGGGGACCTCTGGGTTAGATGGAGAAAGGAAACCTCTGCGATTCCGCTGAAGACTGTGAGAGCCTGAAACCTTTCCAAGGACACCACAGTAGGTGTGGAGAGGGAGCAGATGGTTCCCATAACAAAGTGAAATTGTTTACATGGACTACATGAGAGGTTGGGGAAATTATCGTTAACATCTATGAGCTGGTGTCCTGGAATCTCAGTGTTAGTTTTGCTTTGACATTACCAGGCAGCATATTCAATAAACAGTAAGATTTTCAGAAGTAGAATAAACCTGGAGTTTTATTTGCATTCGCGAGCTGGATGTTGACAAGTGTTGCAAGTCAAGGACTACCTATCAATGCCATATGTCTGGTAGTTGTTCAGATTGGGAATTGGATGTGGGTGAGAAAAAGAGGAAGCGTCTGTTGAGTCACTGTCAATCCTGTCCAGAAGAGGAAAAAAACAGGACAATCACCTCTTCGAGATCACTTGCAATGAGGTCACCTGCAGTGGGTGACAGTCTAGATGGCATCCATATTCTTGGAAATGATGTCACTCCAAAATCACAGGTCTTTTGGAAGACTTCAGTGACAGCCAGAATTATAGAGAGTCATGTCCACTACAGTAGGCAATTCATATTTCCCTTTGCAAGAATACAAACACTCAAGAGCAATTCTGAAACACTCCTGGCGAACAGGAGCCTTCTTTCATAGGAGAAAAACCCATTGCTTTTGCAATTGCAAGAATTTGGATTTGCACAAAAATAAGTTGGGCAGATTTCCCAACCTATCTCAGTCTAGAGAAAGAATTCAGTCACCTTCTCTCCTCTGCCTATCTGATGAGAACAATGTAGACCACCATCCAGCTTCAAAATATTATACCCTTCCAGAAACAACTGTTTTTACAAGCTACTGCTTAATGAACAGCTAGAAATGCTATATACTTGGAAAGAGAAATAGCTGGAAGGGGCTTAATGAAACAGCCACCAGCTGTTACTCACATGTCTTTATTGGGGATGTTTGTGTTATCTGACTTGGTATATTGTGAGTTTTTTTCTGCTCCTATCACCACCCCAGGAATCTAAAAAAGGATTTCCATAGAAGGCAGTTACTTTATACTGTACTTTACAGATTCTACTTTTAAAACTAGCACTCTCTGACCTAAGTAATGGTGTTATTTTTAATCATGCTTACCATATACACAAACATAAAAGCATTTTTACTTTCTGACAAGGCCACTGAGATATGACAAGGTTTCCTGAATTGGGAAAATACAGTATTTATTTATTGTCTTTTTACATCTTGAAAGCAAGTGGAGATAATCGCCATGATTCATCTTTTAACCCTTGCAATGCCACTGAGTAGATTAGGCTAAGGAACCCAGTCCCAAACCTATGAATATCCAGGGATTTTCATGACTGGATGGAAATTTGAACCCAGGTCCTCCTTCTCTTGATCCAAAATACAAAACTTGAAACCAGAAAGGAACACTACCATTCACAGAATATACATACCAATTCACTTGAAGACCTGATACATTCTGCAATCATAGAGCACACTAACCTTTTAAAAATCTTATCTTATTCATATATTCATTTATTTATTTATTGGCTTAAAAAGAACCTAACCTGTTTGATTAGTTTATCGGTCAACACGCAATGCAAACCCAGCAAACAGGTTAATTCAGGACCCAGTAAAGTGTCCTTGTATGATGTGAGCGGACAGAGTGACAAATATCAAGCCTTTTCTTACATTCGGGGAAAATAACCTACAATTGACTAACCAGAGTGTGATTAACCACTTTATTATTGTTCTCAGAAACTGCGGACAATTTACAAAGAGGAAAAGTGGGATACATAAATGCAAGGAGGAAAATAAGAAAGAGTATAAACTACACGAATCAGCTGGAAAATCCTTAGGATTATAGCCACATTTTTTTTTATAAAAAGTTCCATTAACAAGCATGCCTGATAACACAAAGAAGTTCAGTTTTTATAGTAGACACAAAGGTTGCAATTCTAGTTTACCTGAGATGTGTTACTTTCAAGAACTTAGACCATAGTCCTTGTCCCTTTCTGTTGTCAAGCCAAAGTACATATTAGCGGAAATAATTTGTCTGACCCTCACCAGAATGTTTTGAATGAATCTCCTTGAAGCAATTACCTATCCAGTATCCTAAAGTGGCATGCGCTAAATAAACACAGAAAGTCCACACTACCTTGTGAAACACACCCCTTCCCACTAAACAGTTCTTTCTTAGTTTGGCAGGGAACCCTGCCAGCTCTAATCATTTCAATGGACTTTAAAATAAAAAGAGTTCTGAAGCTTCCCAAAACTTGGTGGCTGCCAGAAACAACCTCCATCGCTATAATCGTAATCATAGTGACAACAACAAAAGTTTTAAAAAAAAGTTTTGCACCTTATTATTTTCTCTCAGGGACCCCACAATCATGCCAGAACTGTGTCTGTTATTTACACTTTGAATCATTTGTTATCTAGCTGGAAAGGAAAGCTAAAAAACAGAATTAGCCAGATAAGAAAATCTGAAGGCCTCAAATTGAGTATTTTAAGTCCTACAGAGGGAGGGGTAGAGGGAGAAATTCAAGTAAATTACACCTGCCGCCATGTAGAAAAGGGAATAACTGCGTCCTGAATGATTACCAAAGGCTGAAAAGGGAAAGCAGACCATGGTTCAGGTTCGGAACAGAGCACGCTGCGAATAGTTTCCCCGAATAAAAAGCACGCTCTTTGCCCTCCCACCTCTAACTTTTCTCAGTTCCACCCCACCAGTAAAATGTTCTGAAACATCAGTTTTGCTAGAGCAGCTTATCCAAACAAGCGAGCAAAACACACAGATGCAGGGCATTCCTGCATCTCAATTTCAAAAGCCCGTCTGCTGAGCACCAGTGGAACTCAGTGCCACTTTTGAGAGGCCGTGGAAGGTGAAATCTGGCTTTGGCACCTTTGCAAGATTGGAATCTGTTTTTCAGACACTCCCACCCCTCTGAGAGTGACAACAGGGACCAGGAGCTTAAGACCACCACAGCTAAAGCTGCCCAACCCTCTTTTGGCATCTACACACACACACACACACACACACACACACACACGCCTACCCTTCCCCCCCTCCCCTCCCAGCAACGTTATCAATCCCACCATGGGTTCCCCTCCACCCGCCCGTCTTCCCTGCCCCAAATCCCCAGCGGGAGGTGGGGAGAAATGACCCACCCAAAGGGAACAGCCCAGAATACATCACACATCACACACACACACACACACACACACACACACAAAAGCAGGTGCATTACCTTTTCTCTTTATTTTGCTTTCTGGACTTGTGCAACAAGCCTATGAGCACCACAGCGGCTCGGATCCCCGCCCTGTTGGACCGCATCCTGCTGGAAGTTTGTGACATGGCCGAGGAAGGGGTGGGGGGTGGTTCTTCCCAGCGCCCCCAAATCGCCGGGCCGTCGGCAGGAGAGCTCTCGAGACAAGCAAGGCAGGGCAGCCTCTGCCTTCCCTCCGGCGCTTCTTCCCTTCCCTTCCCTTCCCCGCTCCTCCCTTCTCCCTTCTCCTGCCTCGCTAATCCAGGCAGCGCGGCTGGGAGAAGGTCGCTCGGGCGGTCAGGTGCGACTTCGGAGACTCCGGCGACTTTCGGCTCAACACCTGGCGAATCCGTCGCTTCGTCCGCCCCAGCTTTGCAGGCTGCCGGATGGCCTTCCCGCCTCAAGGGAAGGGCTTTCCGCCCCGCCACCGGTCGCCCATGTGGCTGGCTGCGCTGCCTTGGCCGGCCCGGACACGCCTGCCTGCCGGGCAGTTGCGGCGCTCGGCCGGAGCTTTTTTTTCCCCCTTCCTTGCCTTTCTCGCTTGTTCCGACGGCGCTCGGCGGCGGCGGCGGCGATCCTCGATAAAGCCGGCGAGGGATCCGGCAAGCTCCGAGTGACGAGCCGGTTTGGCACTGGCAGACCCAGAGCGCCTCCCGCCCTCTCCCCGCCTGCCCCCACCCCAACCCGGAGGTGTCTTCTGTGCCGATTGGCAGGACGGCCCGAAATTCACCCGTGGGTTGTGTTTTGGTTTGTTTGGGTTTTTTTCCCCGTTTTCCCGAGAAGAAATAGGGTGAAGGCGCTGCAACTCGACAGGCTGGGGAAAATCAAAGGTGGGTCTAATTGAAGAGTGGCTCGCCTTCTTTCCTCCTCTCTTTCCTCCCTTGCTCCTTCGTTCCTTCCTTTTTTTTTCTTTCTCCCTTTGCTTTCTTTCTCCTTCCTTTTCTCTCACTCCTTCCTATTTTTTTTTCTTGCTTTTCTCTCTCTCTCTTCTTCCCTCCCTATCTTTGATTTCCATGTCTTTCCTTTCTCTTTCCCCTTTCTCTCTCATTCGCTCCTTTCTCCCTTCTCCCTTTTTCTTCCTTTCTTTCTTTCCATCTCTCTCCTTACCTCTTCTCACTTTTTTCATTCCGTCTTTCTTTCTTTCTTTCTTTCTCTCCCTCCCTCTTCCTCCCCCCATCACCACTATTTCTACAAGATCTCTCCACTAATGGCAGGCAAAATGGGTAACCGGTGCCTCTGTTGCAATCATCAAACTAACCGCAGCAGCTGCAATTAATGTTTTGCATAAAATAAACATGTTCCCTCCCCCCCCAATCTTTTAGCAAATGACATTTATTGATTGTCTTCAGAGATTAGAAGCATTTAAGAGTATTATACTGAAAGAAGGGCTTGGTTTGGAATGAGCTGGCTGGCAGTTGTATAGCGCAGAACTCAGATCAATTTATCTTTGAATATGGAAAGTGATAACTGATGCTTGCACCATCTGGAGGTGAGCTGAAATGGGCAAAACATTTTTCAAAAGAACTTTAGGCCACCACTTGCCATATTTCAAAAAGTTGTGCCAAAACAAAGCAGAGATTTTCACCCATTAAATACACACCAATTACATTATAATGAATCGGTCAAAAGTACATTTTAAATTGACTGGCAGTATCTACACAGTGTTTCATTCATTGCCAACTACAAAAGCCAGATTCTTGGATCTAAACTGGAGCCAGTGCAAGTCCATTCTAGGATGCTTTGTCCCTCCTTCTCATTAAGCTTTGTGACATCATAATACAGATACATCTGATTAGGCCCACGTAGCCATATCATCACAGCAGAGATGAACAATTTCCTGAAAGGGTGTGAGCTTCATTCTATGATGGTTCCATTCTTAACAGTATTTTTTCACCTTAGCAACTTTAAGACATGTAGACTTCATCTCCCAGAATTCCCCAGCTGGACATTTTTTGCTGATTTGTATGATTTTAGTTTTAAATTTTGTTTTAGAAGCAAACTGGAATAAAAGGCTACAACTCTCATATTATTATATCATAGAGCCCTGGTGGTGCAGTGGTTAGAATGCCATATTGCAGTCTAATTCTGCTGACTGCCAAGAGTTCGATCCTCACCTGCTCAAGGTTGACTCAGCCTTCCATCTTTCCCAGGTTGGTAAAATGAGGAGCCAGATTGTTGGGAGCAAGATGCTGACCCTGTAAACCACTTAGAGAGGGCTGTAAAGCACTGTGAAGCTGTATATAAGTCTAAGTGCTATTGCTATTTGAAGCTATTCTTAAAGTCACCCAGATTATGCAGTTAAATTCAATGTTTTAGGTCAGCTTTTTTAAAACTATAGAGGGAGAATGGGAAGTTAAATATATAACATAAATGCAGTCCAAATCCTGCAGTTTAGGACTGCTATTATAAACTGCTTGTTCCAATACAGAGAGGCATATTCTGCAAACAAAAAATTAACTAACAGAGGATAAATGTCTTTCCAAAACTGACACTTTTTTTCCCTGACACAGAAGCAGGCAATATCCCATTTTCAATGTCTTTTTCTGAGTTTCCAGTTTGTCTGGTATGTCTCGAAAGAACACAAGGTATCTAGAAAAACCAATGAGTATAATTTGCGGTATCTCCAACCATTAGCTGAACCCCTCAATTTCTTCTCCAATGATTCCCAGATTTTTAATACATTGAAGCTAATCATTTGATGGGGGGATTAATCTTAATTTTAAATCTAAATGAAACTTATTTTTCATGTAGAAGCCAAAAGCATCTTCCATTGTGGGTTATGACTGGAACACCTTAAATCCTTTATTCTACACCTCCATAAACTGAGCATCTATTTTAATGTATTCTAATGTTTCTTCACAATATAAGTAATAATTACAAGCTTACTATTTTGTCCTGTCTCCCATTACCTGGGAGGGGGGCTGAGTGGGAGTGGATAGATAGATAATTAGATGATAGATAGATAGATAGATAGATAGATAGATAGATAGATAGATAGATAGATAGATAGATAGATAGATAGTCATTGTGATCATTGCTGCTTGGAAGTGATTAAGTCCCTTTTGTATTAAAATCCATTAGATATACAGTAATGTAGAAGGTGCTTTTTCTGTTATTCTACAGAGATAGCAATACAAGGCCCATGGGACCAATTTTTTGATATTTATTACATACATGTTTATACCGTCCATATATCAGAACTCATTTAAAACCATAAAATGACCTGTAAAAATATAAGCCGACTAAACCAGTCAAATCCAATCCACATTACAAACATAAACCATTCCCATCTAACCCAATGAAAATATAATGTAAAATCAATGAAACAAAACACAGAATCCAGCCAGTACAGTTCAATTGTAAAGATCCATTGGAACAAAAGTGTTGTTGCTGCTCTTTGAAATGAC
The DNA here is from genome assembly GCF_964194415.1 of Vipera berus. Lineage (NCBI taxonomy): Eukaryota > Metazoa > Chordata > Lepidosauria > Squamata > Viperidae > Vipera > Vipera berus. Next base: position 350,027,507 of record NC_138202.1, read on the forward strand.
AACAAAGTAGGGGCTGCTCACAGCTCAGAGAGGATGTTCTATAATGCGTGTGCAGCTATGGGAAAATTCTGCTTGCAGGCCTTACTGTATTTTTCCGTGTATAAGACACTATTTTTTCCTGCAAACACCCTCTTCAAAAATCAGGTGCGTCTTATACATGGGAAAATAATGGTAACCTCCGCAGCCCAGGGGCTTGCCACTAATGGGAGGGGGAGGGGGCATGATCTTCTGCCGGCCAAACTTGTGGATTTGATCGGCACAGAGAGCGTCTTATACACGGGCACATCTTATAGATGGAAAAATACGGTAATTTGTGTAATATATTGGGGTGGGGCAGGGACTCACGCTTCTCTCCTGATGTGAATGCTCACCACAGCAGGGTTTGGGTGAGAAGACAGTCTCCCAGGGCAGTGGGAGCTGACCCATGAAGTCTTATAAGCTACAGGTAGTCCTCAACTTATGGCAACAATTGGGACCAGAATTTCCAGCGGTTGTTAAGAGGGACCTGCCTGATTTTATAACTTTTTTGCCATGGTTGTTAAGCAAATCACTGCAATTGTTAAGTGAACCCCACGGTTGTTAAGCAAATCCAGCTCCCTCCATTGGCTTTGCTTGTTAGAGGCTGGCTAGGAAGGTACTATAGCAAATAGCAATAGCATTTAGACTTATATACCGGTTCATAAGATTTTACAGCACTCTCCGAGTAGTTTACAAATGTCATCATATTGCCCCCAACAATCTGGGTCCTCATTTTTCTGACCTTGGGTGGACTGAAAGCTAAGTTAACTTTGAGCCGATCAGGATTGAACTCCTGGCTGTGGGCAGAGTTAGCCTGCAATGCTGCATTCTAACCACTGCACCACCACAGCTCCTGGAGAGCAAATGGAGATCACATGACCCCAGGACACTGCAACTTTCATAAATGTGTGCTGAGTGTGCCAAACACCTAAATTTTGATCGTGTGACCTTAGGGATGCTGCAACTGTCAGAAATCCAAGGACTGGTCATAAGAGCAGCACTTTGAATTAAACTCAGACACTATCAGCAACCAGCCCAAGTACATGTTGTGGTAATGAAATGGCTCCCAGTTTCCAGTAACTGGACCAACTAAAGCAGTGGTTCCCAACCTTTTCTATACCCCGCACCCCTAGAACGCTTCTGATATATTCTCGCACCCCTTACAAAAGTTCGAAATAACGGCAACAAATTATGCATATACAGTATAATTTTGAAAACCCAAGTTTTTGTACCCCCTGGAATATCGTCTCGCACCCCTGGTGGGGAACCCCTGAACTAAAGCATCCAAGTCACCTCTTTCTTTTTTTTTATTTAAAAAGTTTTACAGTACATTTTAACTTTATCAGTCCCCCCCTCCCCCACCCCTATCTAACCCTCCCTATCCCTCCCCCCCATTCCCCCCTCCTCCCCCCCGGACTTCCCAGAGCTAAATACAGGGTATAGAAGCAAAAAACAAACATAAACATCCATATGCTATCTACAATAAACTATTAAATCTATCACCCTCTAGCTCATGTAAAATGATTACAAACAATATTAATATTACAGATAAAAAAAAAAGAAGAAAACAGAAAAGGAGCTTTACTCAAATGCTAAATAAAATTTCTTAGTCCCAATCCTTATTCCTAATTCCAAATCACCCTTAAGTTCAAATAAACAAGAAATACAATCTAGCATGACTCAGAAAAAATATATAAAAAAAAGAAAATATATATAAAAAATAAAGAAATTAAAAGAAAAGAAAAAAAAAATTTAATAATCCAATTAAGTACCCTTTATGTATAATAAATTAAAAAAAGTCAACTTGTTGTTAATTAAAAGCTTGCATATCCAATCTTAAATTCAATAAATACTTTTAATCCATTACCCTAATATACGTTTCTTGCAACCTAAAAAACTTTCTTTCTCCTCTATGATGAATTTTTGTTTTAAATATTAAAAAACTTTCTTTCTCCTCTATAATAAATTTAACCCACTGACATTCTAAATTAGAAATTTAGTCACCAATCTTGACGCCCCAAAGCTTTTGGAGCACCTCTGACATGGCCCCTATGACTTCTTTAGACCGCGCCCCTTCCACAACTTCACTATAAGTACACTTTAAAGGTTCCATGACCTTCTGCTGGTCTTGCTCTTGTACTTGTCTTGCTCGTCTTAAGGCGGCACGTGTCAACCTCTGCTCTCCAGCAGCAACCGATGAGACTGTAACTTGATCCCCTCCAACACCATTCTCCTCTGTCTGTCCATCTGCAACATCTTGAGTCTTTCCTTCACCAAATCCCTTTGCAGCTTCCAAAAGTAATGGGGGGGTCGCTTTTAAAACATTACTGTAAAAATCACGTGCCTGGGCCACAGTAACCAGACGATGTCTTTTACCTTCGTGCATCACCACCAGTCCAACTGGAATCTCCCATCTAAACTTAATATCACATTTCTTAAGTTCCTGTGTAAGAAATGCAAAATCTTTCCTTCTCCTTAAAATCTTTGGAGGAATCTCTTTTAAAACCAGAACTTCTTGCTCAGCAACTACTAACTTAGTATCATAAGCAGCTTGAATGACTTCATCTCTAATTACTCTCTTTGTAAAATAGACCACCACATCTCTGGGTAGCTTCCTCTGTCTTGCAATCCATGAATTTACACGAAAAATTTTATCCATACTTCCCTCAATTTCAGATGCTGGCTGGCCCAATACCACTTCCAAAGCCTCAGTGATCAGCTGCTTTAAATCTTCTTTAGGATTCTCTTTTAAGCCCCTAATTCTAATAGCATACTGCATCTGATGGTGCTGAACAAGGCTCAATTCTCCATCCATTTTGTCCTTTATAGTTTCATTCTCTAGTACCTTTACTTCTAATATAGAGTTCTTTTGACTAAGATCCTCCACTTTTTTCTCCAGCTTTTGGACACATTCAGCTACAGTTTCAATTATAGAGTACATGTCTACCCTCATTGCTCTAAACTTCTCTTCCATCTTCTTCTCCAATTTCTCCTCCAGCTTTTTCAACTTTTTATCCATCATATCAGACATTAGTTGTGAATGCTTTTTAAGAGCATCTTGTAAATCCTTAAGCGTCAGTGCCGGAGGAGATGCAGGAGGAAGCAAAGCTTGCAACGAGGTCTGCTGCACCGGGGAAAACCCCGCACTCCGAGGAGCTTTAGAAGTCTTGGCCGCCATCTTTCCCCACTTTCACTTGTTGCGCACTTTCACTTTAAGGCTATAAAATCCATTGAGCTAGAGAGTAAAAATAAAAGTCCACATCACCATAGCCTCCTGTACCGCTCTGCCTGCATCTTGATACTCCAGGGTATTTCCTTCTGGCAGGGGTGGTTGCTAACGCCTGGCTCTGCTCCAAAGATCACGGAGCAGAGACGCTGCGCAGCTAGGAGCAACCCAGGCTTCGGGGGGGCTCAATCCTTCAGCCGCCCAAACTCTCAGCTCAGGCGGCCCCGGAGAGCTCAACCCCTACCTGGGGCCTCACCCCCTCCTCTTCTCCCGAGGAGGGGGCTTCAAATCCATCTAAACAGCTGATCGGCGCTGTTTACGATGGATAAACACAGCTGCAGAGCGGACAGCCCGGAGGCGGCTGTCTTTGGCGCCGCGTCGCCACCGGAAGTCACCCAAGTCACCTCTTTCAAGAGCATCCCGAAGGAGAGAGCTGGATAGAATATAGTGATGAGATCTCAGGTGACTGTTATCATGACGTCCTGATACAAAAAGGCCCCCATGGGTGCACCAGCTGAAGCTGGACAAAGGTTCTTCTCTTATTCAAGCAGGAGCTTAAGTCCAAGAGGAGCCCCAGTTGTTTAAATCAGTAAAAACTGGTAAGTCTTTGCAAAGCTCACATGAAACCTCACAAGATTTTCTACAAGCTCAAAATGAGCTGTAAAGAGATGGTGTTGAAATCTTAAGAGAAATTGATTTGGCATATCTCTATCTATGTCAACCTTCCCAGGTAGACCAGACAGGAAACACAAGCATACACTCTAATACAGTGTTGGTGAACCTTTTAGAGACCGAGTGCCCTGTTCTGTACCAGCCTGCTACCGGCCCTGCAGAAAAGGCAGGGACAACCCCTTTTACAAGAAGGCAAGAGGCTGGAATTACGCCTGCCAAATTTATTGCTACAAAAACAAACAAGACACGAACCAAGAAACAGGAGCTTTAAGAAACAGGAACTATCCAAGCGGTTGCCTTCAGCAAACCAGCCCTCCCACACATTCCCCTTAAATACAGTTCAGGGCGTGGCCTCTCTCTGCCTCCTTCCGAGGTGCCCCATTGCCTTCCTCTGTTTACTCCTGATTGACTGCCTCCTGCGTCGGGCGTTCTTGAACAGGGCCAGCTGTGGGTCATCTTCATCCACGCTGTCAGGCTCACACAGCTGGGTCTGCGTCGTGACCAGATGAGAGGGGCCTTGCTGGGGGCTCTCATCAAGCTGTCCAATCCCCTCAGCAAGCTCTTCAACACCCCCCTCCTCCTCCTCTGAGTCGTCCGGCCCAACTGCCGAACCCACAGGCTGACCCTGAATCACAACACGCCCAAAGTGCAACCCAAAACCCACTTATGTATCGTCGGGTGCTGGGTGGGCGTGGCCCATTGGGTGGGTGTGGCCCATTGGGTGGGCATGGCCCATTGGGTGGGCGTGGCTGCGGTGGGAACGGCAGACTGGGTAGGACTAAAAAATTCAATCAATCAATCCCAACTTTGCGAGATCTTTTTTTTCCCCGCAAGAAGTTGAAATTGATTGATTGATTGAACCTTTTTTTTTTTTGCACACGGCGGCAGAGGCCTAAAGTGAAAAGGTTTTATAAAACCCAGCTGAAGGCCTAGGACTGGGGCGACGGCACGTGTGCCCACAGAGAGGGCTCTGCGTGCCACCTGTGGCACGCGTGCCATAGGTTCACCACCACGGCTCTAATAATTCTACTTTATTGCAAGTCTACCTGAACAGAATCTTGCAGGTCTGAAAGTACAAATCTCCCACTGTTTCCTTTACAGCCTGAGAACTTGGGGACGGGGGTTCCCTTCTGAGTTTCTTTCTCCACCCATTATGCAGCTGTGGGCCACGGCCTCTCTTATATGATTGTTCCCAAGGCAGCATCTCTCTATATAATGGATGCCGCCAAGGCATCATGTCAATTCATGTGAGATGCCAACCAAGTGCTGTGAGAGATTGCCGTGCCCTGTCCTAGCAGCTCCTCATATGTAAAAGTCTGATTTACAAAGGAAAAGCTACTTTCAAAATATCGGTGAGATTTTGAATTCTGGGCCTCTTTGCTGATTTCTTTGAATTTAGTTTTAAATTTAATATCAGAAGCAAACCGGAAAAAAAAGAAAAGAAGGTTATAACTTTCACATTATTTGAAGCTACTCGTAAAGTCACCCAAGTTATGTGATTAAATTGTTTCTAGGTCAGCCTTTTTTTTAAACTATGGCGGGAGAATGGGAAATTACTGCCCAGAACCTCTCTGAGGTAGATAGACAGTTTAGAAATATGAGATATAAACAAACAAACAAACAAACATAAACACAATCCAAATCCTGCAGTTAGGATTGTAATCACAGGTAGTCCTTGACTTATGACCACAATTGATCCCACCATTTCCATTGCTAAGCAAGACAGTTGTTAAGTGAGTTTTGCTCCATTTTACAACCTTTTTTGCCACAGTTGTTAAGTGAATCACTGCAGTGGTTAACTTAGTAACCTGGCTGTTAAGTGAATCTGGTTTCTCCATTGTCTTTGCTTGTCGCAAAAGGTGATCACGTGACCCAATGATCACATGTCAGTGCCGCTGTAACTTCAAACGGTCACTAAACGATTGATTGTAAATTGAGCTTATTTTTCATGTAGGAGTCAAAACCATCTTCCATCGTGGATTATAACTGGAACACCTTAAATCCCTTATACTACACCTCCGTCAACTGTGTCTTTAATTTACTGTATTCCAGCCACTCTTTATAAATAATATGCACAGGCTTGCTACTTTTCAGAACCCGTGAAATCTTCTAATACATTTGGGTTGGGACTTTTGTTTTTAAAAATCGGTCGTATTTGTTGTATTTGTGGCTCACTTGTTCATTTCCCACCAATCTGTGATCTTGGCCCAACTGATGTTAATTATTAACAGGGAAGAACGAGGTGCCCAGCAAAGTCCACAGAAAATATATTTGCACAGAAACCCATCCCTCTAAAAAAACGGGATTACACAGACACACATAAACACACACGAAAGGGTAACTTTAGATCTCTGCCTATGCTGAGTAACTGTTCAAGGACAGTTCATTCTCTATCCAAATATGACCTTCTAGATCACTGGAGCTGAAATGGATTTGCAGAAGTGTGGGACACACCTCAATACCTCTGAGCCTTCCTCACCCAATTTTTTTTAAAGATGCTCAGACAGAGCAAAGGAGAAGTTGCAAGTTATTGGTTTATTGATTGATGGATTCGATTGGTTGGCTGATTGGTTTATCAAATTTATATAGCCACCCATCTCACAACGAGTGACTCACAACGAGTGAAGAGGGGTTCAATCTATTCTCCAAAGCGCCTGAAGGCAGGAGAAGAAGCAATGGATGGAAACTAATCAAGGAGAGAAGCCACCTAGTACTAAGGAGAAATTTCCTAATGATGAGAACAGTTAACCTGTGGGACAGCTTGGCTTCAGATGTTGTGGGTTCTCTATCACTAGAGGCTTTTAAGAAGAGATTAGACAACCATTTTGTTTGAAATGGAATAGGGTCCACTGCTTGAGCAGCGGGTTGGATTAGTAGACCTCCAAGGTCCCTTCCATCTCTGTAATTCTGTAATGACTCGGGTGAGGTGGAGGAACTGGCCCATGGTCACAAAAGGTGGTTGAGGGTAGTCTACAATCATGGTTGCCTTGCTCCTAGTTCAGCACCGTAACCTCTACAGTGAATGCTCACTCTCTCGCTTCCACTTTCTCAGTTTTGCTCCCCTCTCTGTTCTAAAATTAAGGAATTTGGTATTTGTATGGGGTGCAAAAAGTAAAGATTCCATTGTGTTGAGCTCAACTTCTAGAGACTTCATGAGCACATCCATAAAATTCTCCTGGCCAAAAAAAAAAAAAAGTAGTGTGCAATGCCTTCATCCAGGATATATTTTTCATTTCCTAACCTAGTCTACAATCCTGGGATCTCCTTGTGGTCTCCGCTCCAATTATTAATAAGCCCTCCCCTATTTATTTTCCCTGCCCAGACAAGATCAGTAAGATGTTGCTATTTGTTATATAAGTTTTAACCTTTGACAAGGTGTGTCTTATATTTTTTTTGGCTCCTTAACACCCTCCAAACCAAACAAAGCAGTGTGGTGGCTTTGTGGTGAAGGCACTTGTCTCCCACTCGGATGGTTGAAAGTTCAATCCTAGGTAGTGGAAGATATTTCTCTCTCAGGGTGCAAAGGAAAAAATATCTGCTGGGAACTCTGTGTAGCATCAGGAAGGACATCCGGTCAGTAAATGCTCAGTTTCATCCTGAATTAAGGGATTACAGGGTCATAAAAAGGGAGTTAACACCTTCCAAACCAAAGTAAACAACCATCAATCTCCAAAAATTTTATCCCCCTTTTTGGGGGGAATTATAAACAAGGGACACGGTGGCTCAGTGGATTAGGACGCTGAGCTTGTCGATCAGAAGGTCGGCAGTTTGGCGGGTCGAATCCCGAGTGCCGCGTAACAGAGTGAGCGCCTGTTACTCGTCCCAGCTTCTGCCAACCTAGCAGTTCGAAAGCACGTAAAAATGCAAGTAGAAAAATAGGGACCACTACGGTGGGAAGGTAACAGCGTTTCGTGCACCTCTGGCGTCTAGTCATGCCGGCCACATGACCACGGAGACGTCCTCAGACAAGCGCTGGCTCTTCGGCTTTGAAACGGAGATGAGCACTGGCCCCTAGAGTTGGAAACAACTAGCACGCATGTGCGGGGGAACATTTACCTTTACCTAAACCAAAGTAACCAACCATCAATCTCCAAAAATTTTATCCCCCTTTTTGGGGGGAATTATAAACAAGAAGTCCCCTGATAATTTAGAAAATCCATGAAGAGACCACAAAGTGCTCAGGAATTAAGATAAATTAGCAGGCTGCAGACACAGAGACACTTTATATGACCTTTAAGAAACATGACTATATTTGTTATGCAGAAAAAAAAGTCTGTTAAAAACACCTTGACATTTAGGTTTCAAAGAAGTGAGTTCTACCATTAGATAAGAAACATAATTTCAGAATGACAATAAAGGATCTTTTTGTGTGTGTTTTTATCCTCATGGACAATTAGAGGCCGTTAACAATCTGGCCTTTCAATACTCTGACTGGAATGCAATCTTCAGAATTTCCAATTGTCACTTTTCTAAGAAAATGTGATGTCTAGAAATGCTAAATCATGACAAGGAGCCAAATTTGACCCAGGGTTACTAATAAATTCCAGCCGTGTCTGATTTTGTAAAAAAAAATATCACGTTATTATAGTTGGCAGTTAGGGGGGGAAAAAACTTGTTCCTTCAAAGGTTAATTAAAATAAAAGCCATGATTCAGAAGATCATAGAATGAACAAGATAAATATCTTTGAGGACATCTAGTCCAACCCCCTGCTCAGTGCTCAAATACATGACAAAGCATCCCCAGCAGATGGATATTTATCTCTGCTTGAACTCATCCAGTAAAGAACCATCACTATCAAACTATTTTTTACCATTGACAGTTTTTAATGTTCAAGCAGAATCTTCCTCCCAGTAATTTTGTCTTCTGTTCTCTGGAATGACCAAGAACAGGACATGTTGTTCCTCTCTATGATATCCTTCCAGACACTGAAATTAAAATTATTAATGCTTTTGAACTTTGGTGTTGGAGAAGACACCTGAGAACAGAAAACAAACTGATGAATCATTGAATAAATCAATCCAGAGTTGATCCAGAGGCACAAATGACCAGTGTCAATTTATCCTACTTTGGACAATTTTAAGGGGATCACATGAAGGGTTAATACCACCTTATAATGCCTTGGTAACACCACACTTTTATATTGCATTCCATTTTGGTTGCCATGATATAAAAAAGATGTTGAGACTCTAGAAAGAGTGCAGAGAAGAGCAACAAAGATGATTAGGGGACTGGAGAATAAGACATGAATGGTTGCAGGAATTGGATACGTCTAGTTCAGGGGTGTCAAACTCAATTTCATTGAGGGCCGCATCAGCATTGCGGTTGCCCTCAGGGGGGCGGGTGGGTGTGGCCTGGGTGGGCGTGGCCTACTGGGTGGGCGTGGCTAAAGTGCATATGGCCTACTGGGTGGGCGTGGCCAGCTCTACATCATTCGCATCAAGGGTGCCTATGGAGGCCTGGGCAGGAGTGGGACAGATCTGAGGGTCTCTGGCAAAAGGAGGGTCTCTGGGCCAGGGCCAAGGCAGTGGGGGCCGTTCCCTCCCTGTTTCCAGGATGGCTTCGCGGGCCACATGAAACCACTTCGCGGGCCGGATCCGGCCCCCGGGCCTTGTGTTTGACATATCTGGTCTAGTTTAATGGAAAGAAGGACTAGGGGTGACATGATAGCAGTGTTCCAATATCTCAGGGGTTGCCACAAAGAAGAGGGGGTCAAGCTATTCTGTGAGGCAGGACTAGAAGCAAACACTAGAAGCAAAGGAGGGAAACTAATCAAGGAGAGAAGCTACCTAGAAATAAACAGAAATTTCCTGACAGTTAGAACAATTAACCAGTGGAACGATTTGCCTGCAGAGGTTCTGAATGCTCCAACATTAGAGGTTTTTAAGAAGAGACTGGACAAGTCACTTGTCTGAAATGGTACAAGGTTTTCCTGCTTGAGCAGGGGGGTTGGACCCTTCCAACTCTGTTATTCTGTTCTGCAAAGACGCAGCTCTCTGGAGAAGGCTCCTATGCTGGGAAAAGTGGCAGTAAAGAAAAGAAGGAGAAGCAGCAGCAAGGTGGATAGGCTGAGGTACAGTGGTGATGGATGCACCATTGCAGGATATGAAAGACCAGATTGGGGATGGATTGTCATAAATAAGCTTACATTGGGAAAAGTTACAGACATAAAACTTCATCAAAGACCTTTACATAAATAAAGGTAGTCTTGACCTACAGGCACAACTGGGAGCAGTATTGCCGTTGCTAAGTAAAGCGGTTGTTAAATGAATGGTACCCAATTTTCCAACCTTTTTGGCCATGACGGTTGAGCAAATCGCCGAAGTCGTTAAGTGAACCAAGTTAATTGAATCCAACTCCCTCCATTGACTTTGCTTGTCGGATGCCAGCTGTGAAGCTCACAAATGGCAATCCCATGGCTGAAACCATTGCGAATCCATGCCGGTTGCAAAGCACCCGAAACTTGATCACATGACTGTAAGGATGCTGCAGTGGTTATAAGCATGAGGAGCAGCTGTAAGCAGTGGTGGGATTCAAATATGTGAACAACCGGTTCTCTGTGGATGCCACTTTTGAAAGTCCATTCTGAGCCTGGGCAACAAAAAATTAGCTACCGGTTCTGCTGAAGTGGTGCAAACCAGCTGAATGCCACCACTGGTTGTAAGTCATTTTTTTTCAGTGCTGTTGTAACTTCAAAAAGTCGCTAAATGAATGGTTGTAAATCAAGGTCACTGAAGAAACAATGCTATTTTTGGAGCTTTTTGCAAATACAGGTAGTCCTTGACTTACCAATGAAGGAGAAGGAGTCCTTGACTAACAACCATTCATTTAGTGACCATTTAAAGTTACAATGGCACTGAAAGAAATGACTTATTACTGTTTTTCACACTTAACGACCGTTGCAGCATCCCCATGGTCATGTGATCACAATTCAGACGCTTGGCAACTGACTCGTACTTATGACGGTTGCAGCATTCTGGGATCAGTGACAAGCAAGATTCACTTAACAAACGTGTTACTAATTTAACAACTGCAGTGATTCACTTAACATCCATGACAAGAAAGGTTGTAAAATGGAGTAAAACTCACTTAACAAATGTCTCACTTAGCAACAGAAATTTTGGACTCAATTGTGGTCGTAAATTGAGGACTACCTGTACACTGATGGGAGAAACTGTATGCAAATATTCTGGATCTTAGGAAAAGTTGCATCCAAAATATACGCAATTTTTTTAATGCTCTAATAGAATGTACAGTATAAGTATTTTTTTATTTCTATAATCTACTTAATCAGAATCAACACAAAGGGAGAAAAACTATGTCATAATTTCTAAACAGGATAATATTTTCTTCACCACTCAATTACCCTATTAAGGATCACGAAGGGAAGATAAAGGTTGCTTATTAGATTATTTATATTTCTCTATTCTTTCAGTTCTGCTCTACTTAAAATGTTGATCTCCCAGCCTTCAGATTTCCTGATCTTTCAAACATTGCTGACAGAGCCGAACATTTCGATCAATCATACAAATTCCAAGAACACAGACTTAAATGAGAAGAAATTCAATGAGTAGAGGAAGTAACATTTTGTTGTAGGGAAATTCTGATCTTTTTTACTAGCAAATTAGTAGTTAAGAATGTCTGTTAGCCATCATTAGCACTAGAAAATCCAGACAGTACCCGGCAGTTAAATAACCATGGGAAATAAAATTGAGGATCTCTTTTAATGTAAAGTCTTTTAAATGCAGAAGTAACGGAGATCAAGATGAATCATTGATCTGAGGTAACTTCCTCCAGTAACCATATTAGGTCGAGCCAAAATATTCCCCAGTTTTATCATTCAGTACACATATTAACAAGAACAAGAACAAGATCAAGAACAAATAATAATGATGATGATGATGATGATGATGATGATGATGATGATGTTGGAAGGGACCTTGGAGGTCATCTAGTTCAACCCACTGCTTAGGCAGGAAACCCTATACCATTTCAGACAAATGCCTGTCCAGTGTCTTCTTAAACACTTCCAGTGTTGGAGCATTCACCACTTCTGGAGGCAGGTTTTTCCACTGATTAATTGTTTTAACTGTCAGGAAATTTCTCCTTAGTTCCAGGTTGTTTCTCTCCTTGATTAGTTTCCATCTGTTGCTTCTTGTCCTGCCTTCAGGTGCTTTGGAGAATAGCTTGACTCCCTCATGTTTGTGGCAGCCCCCGAGATATTGGAAGACTCCCATCATGTCACCCCTCGTCTTCATTAAACTAGACATACCCATACTCAAGATTGCAGAACCGGGTATTACTGTAGTTGAGATCTGCCATAAAAGGCAGTGCCCAATCCACTTATGTAACAATACTCGTAGGATTTACTGATTCTGATGTTTACTTTTAAAATTATGTTTTAACATTTACAATATTGGAGCAGAAGCAAATATCATTGTTATTCCTCCCAATGCTAATAGGGCTGGCATGAAATTTTATTCTCTTTTTTTTATGAACTGACTTGAACTGACGGTTTTCTGCTTTCTATTAGGTTCCTTAACTGTTAGACAAAATTGGCTCAAAATAAATAAATAAATAAATAAATAAATAAATAAATAAATAAATAAATAAATAAATAAGATTCAATAGAATCTGAAGCCAAGTCAAAGTGAGGGCCATAATTCTTGCCTTCACTCTGGCATCTTTCAGGTAAAATGTTTTTTTAAATCTTATTTATTTAGTCAAGCTGCAGCATTCATGCTACTAAAAATATTGCACAGATTTAAAACAGAATTAGCTAAGATAGTTTATAAGTATTGTTTGTTTATTACATGTATATGTTGGCCTTCTCACTGTTGAAGTGACTCCAGATGGCTTACAAAATGATGAAAGATAATATGAAAACGATTAAAGGGAACAAGGATTAAATAGATTAAATATAGAGGCTAAATAAAGGACTGAAGAAAATCTAAAATGTAAAAAAAAACCCTTAATCTTAATCCCTAATCCGTCAAGTATATCAAATGCTAAAATGCAGAATACTAAATTCTAAACAGATTACACACATTACATTAAAAGACAACTGGAATAAAATATAGTATAAATATATAAAATATATCAGTAGGATATTAATTAACAGTAGTGATGGCAAGAGGCTTGGCATGTCAATCTGTAAATAACCTTGTTAAGGAATGTTGTTGAAACCAACAATAGCTACAGAGAAACTCATTCTTTTATTAAGCTGAAACTGTACTGAGGACTTGGGTGCACCTTGCCACAATATATAGCCAGACCCTCTTGAACCCATGCTTGCCGCCCAAAGCTGACCAATTGCAGGACCGGAGACGTCCTGTCTGGGTTGCTGGAGGTGGTGAGGTACCAAAACCCAGTACATAACAGCTACTATAGGACCCAGCTCTCAGGCAGTGCTTTGATAGTGTGTTTCTTCAAATCTTGAAAAGTCACAAAAGCCCCTGACAATCTAAAACACTAAAAAACAACCATACTTAATTGCTAAACATTTGAGGAAAACCAAAATACCAAATACTGAATTCCAAACAGGTTGCAAGTGTTAATAAATAAACATGAATGCTTAATAGATAAATAAAGATGAACGGTAATATATTAAGCCAGAGGGCCAGTTTGGCATGATGGTTAAGGCACCAGGCTAAAAACCAGGAGGCAGTAAGTTCTAGTCTTGCCTTAGGCAAGCTGAAGGCAGCTGGGTGACCTTGGACCAGTCACTGTCTCTCTCTCAGCCCGAGGCAAAGCAGTTCCAGAAAAACCTTGCCAAAAAAACTGCAGATTGATTCAAATCAACGGTGGCTCAAAGGCACGCAGGCATGCATGAATCCAGCAAGCGACAAAACGATTGAAGCTCAATGTATCACATAAAGATAAACTATATTTGCACACCATGCAAATGGGACAATAAAAAAAGCTAAGGAGCAAACAAAAAGGACCAGCACACAGCCTTTCCAACAGCCAACATCCAGTTAAGCAGGGATTAACATCAGACAATCAAGCATAAATCAATACCCTAATTGAGGAACTACCAAAGGGAAAAGGCCACCCTCTCAACAACACTGGCTGAGCAAGCTACTGTATGCAACAGAGAGAAAGCTCCACACTCGTTAGCACTGATGATGTTACCTAGCTGGGTAATGGAATGTCTAACAAGCAAAAAACCGAGCTCAAGAGAGCACCAAGGACTCCACAGTTCAACCCTGAGCTACAAATATTCTCTTCTATATCCTGTAAGTGTCAATTTCCATTCCTTCCAGCACACCTTAGATCAGGGCCAAGTTTGAAGACCCCTGTCTTGGATGTAGTGCTTATCATTTCTGTTTAAAAGACCGGAGTGCAATTTCATCTCTTGATTCATTCATTTTAGATTTATTAACTTTCTCTAGTCCTTCTAAAAGCAGATCTTTAGTTTCTACCTACAGTATCTCCACAAAGTATTCCCTTTTATATCATTCATATTTTTTTTCATAAACTCCTATTCCAATAATAATAATAATAATAATAATAATAATAATAATAATAATAATAATAATTTTATTTATATACCGCCCTTCTCCCGAAGGACTTGAACATCTGGATTTACATTCCAGAACCCTTTAATGTCCAATAAATTTTTGACATAGCCCCTTCCAACTTTTCCACTACTTCTTTTTTTCCACAAGTCAGAGGATGAGCATAAAGCTTTCATTTTCCTTCTTTGAAGAAGAAAGTTAAAACACAAGATTTTTGATCCTCGGCTTATCTCCATTTTTCAGGCACCGCTAATCTCCTAGAAAAACTCCAACATTGTGACAATTTTAAAATTCAAATTTAAAAAGAAAAAGACATGTATAAATAAAAAATGACCATGTCTTAAAGCCAAGGAAAGGAAATGGGGTTTCCCACCTAACACAGTGGATTATTTACAAGTAGTCTTCAGTTTAACAACCATTTGTTTAGTGACCATTCAAAGGCATTGAAAAAAAAGTGACTTATGACCATTTTGCACACTTCTAGCTGAGGGAGCCATCGTTGCCCAAGGACGTTTCTGTGGTCATGTGGCCAGCATGACTATACACCGAGGTGCACAGAACACTGTTATCTTCCCACCGAAGTGGTACCTATTTATCTACTCACATCTACATGCTTTTGAACTGCTAGGAGCTGAGGCAAGGAATGGGAGCTCACCCCATCATGCAGCATTCGGGTTTTGAACCCCCGGTCTCTCCAGCTTTCCAGCCGACTAGCTCAGCATCTTTAAACCACTGAGCCATTGCAGTCCTCCCCATTAAATATTAAATATTAGATGAAGTACAACCAATCATAAAAATCAAACCTTTAAAAAAAAAGAAACAAATGTCACTGGAGAAAACCCCAAAGAGCTACTGGTGGGCAAGCTGGCACAATTATTTGTTTGTTTGCTTTTATTTATTTATTAAATCCCCTTCATGGATTACTGCCTTGTCGTGGCGAAGGGGCTTGCGTAATTCAATGAAGCTATGAGCTATGCCGTGCAGGGCCACCCAAGACGGACAGGTCATAGCAGAGAGTTCTGACAAAACGTGATCCACTGGAGAAGGAAATGGCAACCCACTCCAGTATCTTTGCCATGAAAACCCTATGGACAGTACCAAAAGGCAAAACGATATGATGCTGGAAGATGAGCCCCTCAGGTCGGAAGGCGTCCAATATGCTACTGGGGAAGAGCAGAGGGCTAGTACTAGTAGCGCCAGAAAGAATGAAGCGACTGGGCCAAAGCCGAAAGGACGCTCAGCTGTGGATATGTCTGGTGGTGAAAGGAAAGTCCGATGCTGTAAAGATTTTTTCTCCATAGGAACCTGGAATGTAAGATCCATGAATCAAGGAAAGCTGGACGTGGTCAAACAAGAGATGACAAGACTAAACATTGACATCTTAGGTATCAGCGAACTAAAATGGACAGGAATGGGTGAATTTAATTCAGATGACCATCAGGTATACTACTGCGGGCAAGAATCCCTCAGAAGAAATGGAGTAGCCTTCATAGTCAATAAAAAAATAGGAAAAGCAATACTGGGATACAATCCTCAAAATGACAGAATGATCTCAGTTCGAATCCAAGGCAAACCATTCAATATCACAGTAGTCCAAGTCTATGCCCCAACCACCGGTGCTGAAGAGGATGAAATTGACCGGTTCTATGAAGCCCTACAGCACCTTATAGAACTAACACCCAGAAATGATGTCCTTATCATCATGGGGGATTGGAATGCTAAAGTAGGAAGCCAAAAGATAACTGGAATAACAGGCAAGTTTGGCCTTGGAGTACAAAATGAAGCAGGGCACAGGCTGATAGAATTTTGTCAAGAGAATACGATGGTCATAGCAAACACTCTTTTCCAAAAACCCAAGAGACGGCTTTACACATGGACATCACCAGACGGTCAACACAGAAATCAGATTGACTATATGCTCTGCAGCCAAAGATGGAGAAGCTCTATACAGTCAGTAAAAACAAGACCAGGAGCTGACTGTGGCTCAGACCATGAGCTTCTTGTTGCAAAGTTTAGGCTTAAATTAAAGAAAGTAGGGAAAAGCGCTAGGCCAGTCAGGTATGAATTAAATCATATCCCTGTTGAATATACAGTAGAGGTGACAAATAGATTTAAGGAATTAGATCTGATAGACAGAGTGCCTGAAGAACTATGGACAGAGGTTCGCAACATTGTACAAGAGGTAGCAACCAAAACCATCCCAAAGAAAAAGAAATGCAAGAAAGCAAAATGGCTGTCTGAGGAAGCTTTGCAAATAGCTGAGGAAAGGAGGGAAGTGAAAGGCAAGGGAGAAAAAGAAAGATATGCCCAATTAAATGCAGAATTCCAAAGAATAGCTAGAAGAGATAAGAATGCCTTCTTAAATGAACAATGCAAAGAAATAGAAGAAAACAATAGAATAGGGAGGACCAGAGATCTTTTCAAGAAAATTGGACAGATGAAAGGAACGTTTCATGCAAAAATGGGCATGATAAAGGACCAAAATGGCAGGGACCTAACAGAGGCAGAAGAGATTAAGAAGAGGTGGCAAAATTACACAGAAGAACTATACAAGAATGAGCTTAACGTCCCTGATAATCACAATGAGGTGGTCACTGACCACGAGCCAGACATCCTAGAATGTGAAGTGAAGTGGGCCTTAGAAAAGCTGAGCAACAACAAAGCTAGTGGAGGTGACAGTATTCCAGTTGAGCTATTCAAAATCTTAAAAGACGATGCAGTAAAAGTGCTACACTCAATTTGCCAGCAAATTTGGAAAACTCAACAGTGGCCACAGGATTGGAAAAGATCAGTTTACATTCCAATTCCAAAGAAAGGCAGTGCCAAAGAATGTTCAAACTATCGCACCATTGCACTCATTTCTCATGCTAGTAAAGTCATGCTTAAAATCCTACAAGCTAGACTCCAGCAGTATGTGGATCGAGAACTACCAAAAGTACAGGCAGGATTTCGAAGAGGCAGAGGAACTAGAGATCAAATTGCTAACATACGCTGGATCATGGAGAAAGCTAGAGAGTTCCAGAAAAACATCTACTTCTGCTTCATTGACTATGCTAAAGCCTTTGATTGTGTGGATCATAACAAACTCTGGCAAGTCCTTAAAGAGATGGGCGTACCAGACCATCTTATTTGTCTCTTGAGAAATCTATATGCGGGCCAAGAAGCAACAGTGAGAACTGGACACGGAACCACTGATTGGTTCAAAATTGGGAAAGGAGTCCGGCAAGGCTGTATACTGTCGCCTTGCCTATTTAACTTATATGCAGAGCACATCATGAGAAAGGCAGGGCTAGATGAATCAAAAGTTGGAATTAAGATTGCCGGAAGAAACATCAACAACCTAAGATATGCAGATGATACCACTCTAATGGCAGAAAGTGAAGAAGAACTAAAGAGCCTCTTGTTGCGGGTGAAGAAGGAGAGTGCAAAACTTGGGTTGAAACTAAACATTAAGAAAACCAAGATCATGGCATCCGGCCCTCTCAATTCCTGGCAAATAGATGGGGAAGAAATGGAGGTAGTGACAGATTTTATTTTCCTGGGCTCCAAGATCACTGCAGATGGGGACTGTAGCCAAGAAATTAAAAGACGCTTGCTCCTTGGGAGGAAAGCCATGGCAAATCTAGACAGCACACTAAAAAGCAGAGACATCACCCTGTCAACAAAAGTGCGTATAGTCAAGGCTATGGTCTTCCCAGTTGCAATGTATGGCAGTGAAAGCTGGACCATAAGAAAGGCTGAGCGCCAAAGAATTGAAGCCTTTGAACTATGGTGCTGGAGAAGACTCCTGCGAGTTCCTTGGACTGCAAGGCGATCAAACCGGTCAGTCCTAGAGGAGATCAACCCTGACTGCTCTTTAGAAGGCCAGATCCTGAAGCTAAAACTCAAATACTTTGGCCACCTAATGAGAAGGAAGGACTCACTGGAGAAGAGCCTAATGCTGGGAAAGATTGAGGGCAATAGAAGAAGGGGACGACAGAGAATGAGGTGGCTGGATGGAGTCACTGAAGCAGTAGGCGTGAGCTTAGATGGACTCCAGAAGATGGTAGAGGACAGGAAGGCCTGGAGGAACAGTGTCCATAGGGTCGCGATGGGTCGGACACGACTTCGCAACTAACAACAACAACATTTATTACATAATTCAAGGCAGCTGAATGACAACAAACCCATCTGTCTAATAAATAATTAAAGCCAGCGAACATCTCCAACACACATTCCTCCTCCTATTTTCCACACAACAACAACAACCCTCTGTGAGGTGGGTTGGGCTGAGACAGAATGACTGGCCCAAAGTCACTCAGCCAGCTTTCATGGCAGGACTTGAACTCACAGCCTCCTGCTTTCTAACCTGGTTCTTTAACCACTGGACCAAACTGGTTCTGGCCTTCCCACATATTTCTTGCAAAGAAGCTCCTCAGAACCTACCGGTTATATTTACTTTTAACCTTTAGCTTAAAGCAGCTGGGCTTTTGCCTGTCAGCTCCGTAGATGAAATCTTCTAACAATACTGGCATTTTCTCACTGCCGGTAATCTTTCACCTTTATGTCCAGGTTTGTCTGGAGGAAGAAGGGTGATTTGGAATGAATCTGGACAGACCAAATCCTTTGAAGATGCTGGAAGCTGAATTCCTGCACACAAAATATAGTTGTTGGCAGGAGCTGTCAGAGGTTAGCTGCCATTTCCTTCTGTAATGCTCCTTTGTCGTGCTGCTATTTCATAAGGTAGCGCCTGAGGCAGCATCTAACCAGCTTCGAGTGATCTCAGGGCCTAAACAAAATTAACCCCTGTTAGGGCTTAGATCTGGCAATTCCAGAGTTGGTGGCTAGATTGGGAAGTCAGAAAAACACCCTAAAAGAAGGTCCTGCAAACCACATTCTTCTGTGGGCAAGAAAATCTGTGGATCCGGCCCAGTCATTTGTTGGTGTCAACTTAAAGGAGTCTTTATTCAGTTTTGTTCACCTTCCATCATCCTATGACAGAATTCATACTCCATCAGGTGTGGTGTCTCACCCAGATGTAGAGCTGAGTGACCATTCACATGTACTACTGCTGCCACCTAACCCCAATCCCATAGAAACCCTGAACCAGTTTGGTCTAGTGCAGGGGTAAGCAACCTTGGCTTTTTTATGACTCGTGGACTTCAACTCCCAGAATTCCTGAGCCAGCATGGCTGGCTGAGGAATTCTGGGAGTTGAAGTCCACGAGTCATAAAAGAGCCAAGGTTGCCTACCCCTGGTGAGTAAGACATCAGGATAGAAAGCAGGAGACTGTGAGTTCTAGTCCCGCCTTAGGTATAAAATCCAGCTGAGTGACTTTGAGCTAGTCTCTTTCTCTCAGCCAACCTACCTCACAGGGTTTGTTGTTGTGAGGAAAATAGGAGAAAGGAGTATTGTGTTTAAAAATAAAATAAAATAAAATAAAATAAAATAAAATAATAAAATAAAATAAAATAAAATAAAATAAAATAAAATAAAATAAAATAAATAAAATAATAATAAAATAAAATAAAATAAAATAAAATAAAATAAAATAAAATAAAATAAAATAAAATAAAAAAATAAAATAATAAAATAAAATAAAATAAAATAATAAAATAAAATAAAATAAAATAAATAAAATAAAATAAAATAATAAAATAAAATAAAATAAAATAAAATAAATAAAATAAATAAAATAATAATAAAATAAAATAAAATAAAATAAAATAAAATAAAATAAAATAAAATAAAATAAAATAAATAAAATAAAATAATAAAATAAAATAAAATAAAATAAATAAAATAAAATAAAATAAAATAATAAAATAAAATAAAATAATAAAATAAAATAAAATAAAATAAAATAAAATAAAATAAATAATAAAATAAAATAAAATGTCTCTGTGAGGCTTTGTCTTAAGCCTTGGTATCCTTTAAATCTCTTTATCAAAGATGGCAGTCATCACCAGTTTGGCCTTTCCAGATGTATTGGGACTACATTTCCCACCTCAGAAGAAGACAATGGCAGATGTTGCCACAGGAACTGTATGCCTGCCATTCCCACCTTTCTTTCAGCCTCCCAAAACCCAAGCCACATGAAACGTGGGCTTCAATTTCCAGAATTCCTTAGCCGGTATGATCATTACTGAGAATTCTGGAATTTAAAGTTCACACATCCCAAGGATGTTTCTTGGACTTGTGGGTCCTGGTGAAAGAGCAGGTAGCAACCATGACCAGAAGAGTCTTTGCAAAAACTTCATCGTGTGCTAATGTTACTCTTGGTGTTAATCAATTGGAATGCCTCAGTTATGAGATTGGTTACTTCTGCAGAATTTTGTTGTGTTCATCCTTCCTTTTACTGTTATATATCCGCAGCTCCATTTCTGAGAGTTCAGCAGCCATACAAATTCTATAAATGTGATTCTTACCTTGCACCTATCCTCCGA
The DNA here is from genome assembly GCF_964194415.1 of Vipera berus. NCBI lineage: Eukaryota > Metazoa > Chordata > Lepidosauria > Squamata > Viperidae > Vipera > Vipera berus. Next base: position 350,048,366 of record NC_138202.1, read on the forward strand.
TGGCCTCTCACAATGCCTCAACATTGCCAAAATGCCTTCTCCTCAACCATCTCGCTTAAAGATCAAGCACAAGAGCTTTGTGGCTGAGAGCCATTGAACCATTTTAAACAAACCCTTTTGAACAAAGGAACAAAAGAAGGAACTAAATGCTGCTGAGACTGTAGGCAAACTTCAGAGTCCACACTGACATCTAAAAGCCAGCAAGAGAATCAAAGCTATGAGGTGCCACAACTGGGAAGGAACCATCTCTGCCAGAAATCACAGGTCCATGACGACATTCAGCAAATTAAAGACATCAGAGAAAACTGATGGAGCACAGTGGATAACCTGTCAGATATTCATGCATTTATACTCTCTCCTTTCTTCCTCTCTGCAGATGGTTTTCTCTTTCATATACTGTCTGACAATTTGCATAACTTGATTTTTATGGTTAGATGGCTGGATGAACAAAATTAGAGGTGTAGAGGTGGCTGATGGATCAATGCAGTTTCTTAGACATTTGAACATAATCCCATATTCCTATACTTGTTGCTGCTGGGTTGCTATCAATTGGATCACTTATTGATGAATGTCCACTAAAAATGCAAAGAAATATAAACATAAACATTAATGTATTTAGATGGAACAAGCTGCTATTGGAGGAAGAGGAGGAGGGAGGGAGGGAGGGAGGGAGGGAGGGAGGGAGGGAGGGAGGGAGGGAGGGAGGGAGGGAGGGAGGGAAGGATAATATTTCACCCAGCAAAACATCTCACTGGTTGCATCCTCAAAGCAGGATGCAGCACCTAATACTCTTTCCCATTAAAAAAAAGCAGGGTTCAAAAGTTTAGTAGTTGGATGGGAGACCACCAGAAAATTTCAAAGCTGTACATTAGACTAGGAAGTACAACGTCATGACAAAGTAGCAACAACGATGCATTGGCAGATCTGCAAGAAATATTATTTGCCTGCAAGCAAGAACTGGTGGGACCATAAAACAGAAAAAAAATACACAAAATGAAGAAGCTAAATTTCTGGAAGTTTAGAATTCAAATAGGCACTTGCCACATAACACCCCAGATGAGAAAAACAAAGAAGTCTAGATAGTGGATGGGACAGTGCTGGGAGACAGCAGAATAGCAGAGAAAGAACTGGAGAAAATAACAGAATACAAAACCTTGCAAATAGAAGTAGAACAATTGTGGCAAAAGCGAACAAAGGTAATACCAATAGTAATAGGCATCTTCGGTGCAATCCTAAAACAACTGGAGCACCACTTGAACACCATCAGCATCGACAAATTCGCCATCAGTCAATTGCAAAAGGCAGCTTTACTCGGAAGAGCTTACATCCTGCAACGATACCATTAAACACCCACATCTGCCTAACCCAGGTCCTTGGGAAGGACAGACAGACAAAAATGCCTAATCCTGTCTGAACGTCTGGCTGACTGTGCGATGAAGTGGAAATCTTGGAAGAAAGCAACGCAAACTACCTCAGACTGCTTCCAAGAGAACTACATAGAGTAGATGATCCTGCAGTCAGAAAGAACCTAACATGACCCAGCCTAGAAAACCATACCTCCTTGTGTGGCCCTTAGTGAAATATTCCTAGTTGCAGTGTAGTCCTTCCAAGAATCCTTCCTTTCCCAATCTCTCTTCCGGAAACTCAACAGTGACCCCTGCTCAGCTCTTGTGCTCCCCACAAAGTCTGTAACAGTTGGGATCCTTCCAAGCAACAGAGTGAGCTCTTCAAACTGGACTGGTGGAAGCTGATAAGGATGAATGGATGAATTCAGCTTGTCAGCAAGCTGGGCTGGGTTTTCTGAATGATGGGAGGCCAACTCCTGGCATGGAGATTTCTCAAAAGAGACTCTGTATGAAGCTCCGAGATAAGAGTAGAAGACGTGCTTCATATGGCGCATTGAAGAAATGCGTGGGGAAGCCCTTGTGAGTTTATGGGGTGATATGGCTTTGATCCACACCAAATTAAGCATTATTTGTTCTCTGTCTGACTCAAAAAGTAAGCCTACCAAACCTCAGTGGCACTCATTGCCATGGCATGGTGACAGTGGAGGACAGTTAAAACTACTCAGATGTAGAATAGAACAGATTTATCAGTATTTGCCATAATGGCAAGATGTAATTGCTCCCACAATTCTGCTGGTGATAGTTAGAGAATTCAAAAGTATACTACTGCTGGTTAATATCGAGGTTCATTTATTCTTCATTTTAACTCATAGCTTCATTTTTCTGAAAATATTTTTTAAAATTTTATTTCCAAACTTAATGATTACTGTTAGTTATCAGTCTGGGGTTAATCAGGTCTGTCTTAAAAAAGTTTGGATGGCCACCAGATGGTGGTAATGAAGAGCGTACTAATCAAAGTGGATATATTCTGTTCAATAGGCCATTATCAGTGGAGCGACTTTGCCTCCAGAAGTTGTGGCTGCTCCAATACTGGAGGTTTTAAGAAGAGACTAGACAACCATTTGTCTGAAACGGTGTAGGTTTCCCTGCTTGAGCAGAGGGTGGGACTAGAAGACCTCCAAGGTCCCTTCCAACTCTGTTATTCTGTTATTGGTGCTATTATTAATAGCAGAAATAGTAGCGTTCTTAAAATACTCTGCTTCGTCTTTTAAATTATTATACTAACATACTCAGTTTGCTATTTGGTGGGATCCATTATTGGTCCAGGCATCTGAAATAGTATTTGTGCACCAATATCAGTAACGTGAGTGGCTGACCGCTTCAGCAGCAACAAAACCAGCCTATCTTGTGCATATATATATATTTTTCATTATTTGCATTGAAATCAAACCACAAAAACCTGGCACACTATTTGGCTGGACAGAAAACCCCTAGTCAAATGATCAGAAACTAAACCTCTTTGAAAGCGGCGCCATCCACATTGCCTCTATTTACTGTTACAGTTGTCTTAAAGTAGGTCAGTCTCCTCTGCCCTAGAAATTCATGTAATCGCTGGAGAGGAAAATAGCTGGAGATTTCGTTGTGCAAATGCTTTTTAAATAAATAAATAAATAAATAAATAAATAAACGATGCAATGCACTATGCTCGGCAAAGTGTCAGACTAGATTTGTTTTTAAACATCTGCATTACATTCTTTCTAATGCTGCAAACCATAAGGAAAAGCCAGGAGGAGGAATTTCCTGCCGGTGAGAACAATTAAAACAGTGAAAAGGGCTGGCCTTCAGAACTTGTGGGTGCTCCATCACTGGAGGTGTTTAAGAAGAGGATTGGACAGCCATTTGTCCAGAATGGCAAAGGGTCTCCTGCCTGAGCTGGGGGCTGGACTAGAAGACCTCCAAGGTCCCTTTCAACCCATTTAATCTGTATTCTGCAAAACGAGCTAGGACAGATCCTGCAACAGTTATTAGCAATGCCAGTCAAATAGGTGTCTTAGCATTCAGAAACATTATAACTTTGATATAGGTTGAAGGGCAAATGATAAAGGACAATTTTTCCTATGCTCAGATCTTCCCATAGATATCTACCCGGAGAATTACTAAACTCAAGAAAAGTAATATGGATATGCTGTGATATACTTTGTATAGTAAATAACAGAATATTTTTTCTGTGTTCTCATCAATGTATCTTTTTTTTTACAAAATATGGATTGGTGTCGATATAGGTAGACTGTGACTTACAATCATTCATTTAGCCACCGTTGAAAGTTACAGCGGCTGTGAAAACAGTGACTGACAACTGGTTCTCAGACTTATGACCATCATGGCATCCCGACAGTCACATGATCAAAAGTTGGACACTTGGCACGTATTGCCGGGTCCCAGGGTCATGTGATCACCCTCTGCCAGTTGGCTTCCGACAAGCAGTCAATGGAGGAAGCTAGATTTGCTTAACAACCACATAATTCACTGAATAACTGTGGCGACTTGCTTAACAACCAGACAATAGAGGTCATAAAATCACTTAACAACTGCCTTGCTTTACAATGGAAATTCTGCTCCAATTATGGTTGTAAGTCAAGGACTAGCAGTGCTTCCCAGTAGCAAATCAACAAAATGCTGTTTTGTGGTTGTTGATTCCTTTCGTCTAGCAAATATGCTAGGTCTCTTTCCCTTCTTCAGATGACTGCCAACTTTTCCATTTATTGCAGAACTGACCTACATTGGAGAAATGTTTGCTAGGTTCTCCTAACATAGTGACTCTGAATTAAAAACAATAAAAAAACCTCCTTCCCCAGCTTGAAACCACTCCAATAGAACTTCCATAATTATCTAATTTCTAAGTTACGTCTGATCTCAGGCTTCCAAATTTAGTATGCAAATATCCAACCCATCATAAGACGACAGTAAAGAGATAGGAAAACTGCCTTCAGTACCGCCGTCTGGTGGTCATTCAAAGTTTTGCAAGGCAGGTCTGCTTCACTTCAGACTGACAACCAACTGATCAACAATCCTGATGTCAGAATCCATTTATATCACATTCATAAATATGTTTAAAACATTATTTCCACCCCCTATGGATTCTGCCATCTCCCGAGGAAGGAGGAGCATATGTGGATTCAGCCTGCCTTAGGTTATTTCAAAGGCCAAGGGAACCTTTTGAACTGGGGGGAACAAAAGGGAGGGTTAGAGAAGAAGGCTTCTGGCTTGTGTCTTCTTTTAATTCTGGAGAGGAAGAAGGCAATAACCATAAAGATTCGAAGTTCCCTTTTTTTCCCCCACAAAAGGGATGACACGAAGTAGAAGGATGGGGGCTGACCAAATGGGGTTGAGGGAAGGGGGGGTTGAACCGGGAACCCTTTATAAAGTTTCAATTTGTAAAACAATACTAAGTCCTGTCTTGTATTCCCACAACCAAGCATGTCCTAGTAAAAATTCCTTTTGGACTAGAACTGACTCCAAGAGTTTTTGTTTTCCTAAGACGTGGATTGGGGTGGCTCCGGACACCTGACCTGGAAACTGGTTAGACAAATTATTTTTGTACTTCTTCTCCCAATCTGGTGGGTAGACTATCTACCTGCTTTCTCACTCCCCAGCTAAAGTGTGACCAAAGACAAAGTGAAAACAAAACTGTTTCCTCTGTTGGGAAATCAAATGAAGGCATTGTGCTCTTTTCAGAATACCAATTGTTCCCATTGCCAAAAGATACAATACTATCTCAGTGGCTGGGTCAACAGACCATGAACTCTCTGAGATTCCACTTGAGCGGGTTTCTCAACAAGCCTTGATTCCCTGAAGAGGTGAAGCAGGCCACCGCGATGATTGACAGGCCCAGCAGAGATGCCAGGTTAGGATTCTCTGTTCTGACCATTCCAGATTTCACATCATCCACCAGAGTACAGGTAGAGCTCAACTTGCAAGAATTCATTTAGCGAGACTTTTAGTAGCGCAATATTGGAAGAAGGAAGAACTGCCGACTATAGAAGAATGGACTTTAAAAGTTTCTAACTTGGCGGAAATGGCAAAGATCTCAGCATATTTGAAAGACCAATCGCAACAGAGATACATTGTGGAGTGGAGGAGATGGATTGATTATATTCAGAATAAATATGGGACTAAAAAGTTTCACTTAGCATTTGAATAAGTAGTGGATTTATATGATGTATAACTAGTTAGTAGTTATCTTATTAATATTTTGACCATGGAGAGTTAAAGTGCGATAGAATTTAATATTTTATTGTTGTTTGCATATTTTAGATTATGTTTGCTTGTATTTTTATACCCTGTATTTAGCTCTGGGAAGTTGGGGAGGGGGGAGGGGAGAGGAGGGTTGGGGAGGGTTGGGGAGAGGGGAGGGGGAGGGCAGGGGGTTTGTATTAAAAATGTATTGTAAAACTTTTCAATAAAAAAACAAAAAAAAGAATTCATTTAGTGACTGTTCAAAGCTACAGCGGCACTGAAAAAAGTGACTTACCCCTGTTTTTCCCCACTTACCATCATTTTAGCATTCCCCATGGTCATGTGATCAAAATTCAGACGCTTGGCTACTGACTCATATTTATGTGGTTGCGGGGTCATGGGGTCTCATGATCACCTTTTACGACCTTCGGATAAGCAAAGTCCATGGGGAAGTCAGATTCCCTTAACAATAGTGTTGTGGATATAATTTACTTGGACTGCATGAACAGAGGGATAGAATCAAGATCACGTGAAGTGTTAATACCACTTTACAATGCCTTGGTAAGGCCGCACTTGGAATACTGCATCCAGTTTTGGTCATCACGATGTAAAAAAGATGTTGAAACTCTAGAAAGAGTGCAGAGAAGAGCAACAAAAATAATCAGGGGGCTGGAGGCTAAAACATATAAGGAACGGTTGCTGGAATTGGGTATGTCTAGTTTAATGAAGAGAAAAGGGTGAGGGGTGACATGATAGCAGTGTTCCAGTATCTCAGGGGCTGCCACAAAGAAGAGGGAGTCAAGCTATTCTCCAAAGCACCTGAAGGCAGGACAAGAAGCAATGAATGGAAACTAACCAAAGAGAGAAGCAACCTAGAACTAAGGAGAAACTTCCTGACAGAACAATTAACCAGTAGAACAACCTGTCTCTGGAAGTGGTGAATGCTCCAACACTGGAAGTTTTAAAGAAGAGACTGGACAGCCATTTGTCTGAAATGATAAAGGGTTCCCTGCCTGAGCAGGGGGTTGGACTAGATGACCTCCAAGGTCCCTTCCAACATCATCATCATCATCATCAACATTATTATTATTATTATTATTATTATTATTATTATTATTATTATTATTATTATTATTATTATTATTATTATTTTAACACCTATAACAATTCACTTACCAACTGTGGCAAGAAAGTACGTAAAATGGGGCAGAACAAAAGTTTCACTTAAGAACAGAAATTTTGGGCTGAATTGTTGTCTAAAGTCAAGGAGTACCTGTATAAGACTCAAACAAAGTCAAGCCTTCCTTAGATTGATGCCTTCAAGTGTGACTTCTTAGGACCATAACATCCAGAACACGGTTTTAAGCTTTAAGCCATGTTGGCTGGTCTTCTGGATGCTCTTATTTCTTACCAATGGCTCCTTCTGGGAATATTAAATTGGGAAAACCAAGCCTAGCTTAGTCCTGAAGAGTTTCCTCTCACTTCAATGTCTTCCTGCCTTAAATTAAAAAAAACTCATGAGAATTCCCACCTTTGCTTCTTATTTCCTGGTTTTCACCCCTTTTCTTCAAGATTTATCTTTTCATCTGTTCTTTCTGAACATTATAGGTTCCCTGCTTAAAAAAAAGGCCCAAGCCTTTCATTTTAGAATTAATTTTAATTTGTACAGTCCATAAAGGTCCACACGATTGGCTATATTTTACTTGAGAGAAGAGGTTACACAGAAACACACAATACCTCTAGCGATGGCTTTACGTCAACTTTTGTGTTCCCAGAGCATCGTCTAGTGGCAGAAAACCCTCTTTACTAAGTGAACGGAAAACAGGGCCATGCAGAGATCTGATTTGAAGGAGGTTCTATCAAATCTCTCAGCTTGCTACAGGTAGTCCTCACCTTACGACCACAAATAACAGAATAACAGAATTGGAAGGGACCTTGGAGGTCATCTAGTCCAACCCCCTGCTCAGGAGGAAACCCTATACCATTTCATACAAATGGCTATCCAATCTCTTCTTAAAGACCGCCAGTGTTGGAGAACCCACAACTTCTGGAAGCAAACTGTTTCACTGATTAATTGTTCTGTCAGGAAATTCCTCCTTAGTTCTAGGTTGCTTCTCTCCTTGACTAGTTTCCATCCGTGGCTTCTTCTCCTTCCTTCAGTTCCTTTGGAGAATAGCTTGACCCACCCCCCTCTTCTTTGTGGTAGATCCTCAAATATTGGAACCCTGAGCACAAAAGTTGAGCCCGGTTGAACCCAAAATTTCTGTTGCTAAGTGAGACAGTTGTTAAATGAGTTTTGCCCCATTTTATGACCTTTCTTGCCATACCTGTTAAGTGAATCACTGCAATGGTTAAGTTAGCAACACAGTGGTTACGTGAATCTGGCTTCCCCATTGATTTTGCTTGTCAGAAAGTCAAAAGAGATGATCACATGACACTGGAACCGTCATAAACATGAGTCAATTGCCAAATGTCTGAATTTCGATCAGATGACCATCGGGATCCTGCAACTGTCATAAAAGAGAAAAACAGTCTTAAGACACTTTTTTCAGTGCTGTTGTAACTTTGAGCAGTCACTAAATGAATGATTGTAAGTCGAGGATTACCTGTAACATCACAAATGCAGGCAAATACTGATAGTCCTTGACTTACAATGGTTCATTTAGTGACCAAAGTTACAATAGCATTGAAAAAAAGTGAGTTATGACCATTTTCACACTTAAAATGGTTGCAGCATCGTCAGGGTCGCATAATCAAAATCTGGATGCTTGGCAACTGATTCATATTTATGACACTTGCAGTCTCCTGAGAGTCATGTGATTCCCCTTTTGAAACCTTCTTACAAGCAAAGTCAATGGGTAAGCCAGATTCACTTAACAACCGTGTTACTAATTTAACAACTGCAGTGATTCACTTAACAACTATGGCAAGAAAGGTCGTCCAATGGGGCAAAATTCACTGAACAAATGTTTCACTAAGCAACAGAAAGTTTGGTCTCAATTGTGGTAATAGGTCAAAGACTAGCTGTATTCCTGTCCCAGGATGTTGCAGGATCCAATCTGGGTCAGTCACTGGGACCAGATGTTTAGTCTTCCGAGCTTTCGGGCTTGTGCTTGTTCCCAGATTGAATACCTGTAACATTTGTTGGATCAGGTTTCCAACTCCAATCGAATTGTCTAACCGCACTGAATGCCCCCCTCCCAAAGTATTCGGGGTATGGGCACAAACCGATTTAGAAAATTGAAGAGGATAAGATTGACATTCCAAATCAAATCAGAGATTTGAATCAGACCAGAGCTACAAGAATGTGGCAATCTACCACAGAACTCAACAAGAGAGAGAGAGAGAGTGAGAAGATTTGTACTTTCAGACCTGCAAGATTCTGTTAACCTAGCCTTCCAATAAAGCAGAATTAGCTCAACAGCTCATGTTTTCTGTCTGGTCTACCGGGGAAGGCAGACAACTCCTGACCTTTTGTGAACTTGCTGAAATACGCTTATTCCAACAGGCCACAGAATGCTGTAGCTATTCTCTTTGGTGAGAAATTTGTTTTAATTACTGGTTCCTTAAGTGTAGTATTTCTGGATATTTTTACATTTTCCCCCCTCTTTTTCTCCTAGTGATTTGGCTTATTATTTCTCTTGTTATGTTGAATTTTGTCTTTAACCTAAACTTACAAAGATTGGGAGATTTACCTCAGGCATAATTAGCTTTAATTGGAGCAGAGCTAATCCCTGTAAATGAATGAAAGAATAAATAATCTAATATAATGTCAGTGGAGTTGAGATTCATGGATACATGTCATTAACACAGCAGACGATAGTTTTTAGTATGGATGGGATAGGATAGGATAGGATAGGATAGGATAGGATAGGATAGGATAGGATAGGATAGGATAGGGTAGGGTAGGGTAGGGTAGGGTAGGATATAGTAGAGTAGAGTAGAATAGAATAGAATAGAATAGAATAGAATAGAATAGAATAGAATAGAATAGAATAGAATAGAATAGAATAGAATAGAATAGAATAGAATAGAATAGAATAGAATAGAATAGAATAGAATAGAATAGAATTCTTTATTGGCCAAGTGTGACTGGACACACACAAGGAATTTGTCTCCATTGCATAAGCTCTCAGACTATATACAAACAAAAAAGTGATAGGTCATAGGTCATTGATAATCAATCATAACATACTAACAAAAAGTGACAAATCATGTTGTATCACATTATAAATAAATAATATAAATAATATATTATAAATAAATCATATTACTCTACTATACAACTACAAATGGCAGTTCAGTAGCAATTTCTAAAAGGAGGTGGGGTGACACCCAAAATTTTGCAAGCTTGCACACATCTCTAGGCTTTCAAGAGGTCCAGTGTTCCCTGCAGGGCAGGCTTGAAATAGTGAGAAGGATTGGCAAAGCAACAGATATGACTCACTATTAGCCAATGCTAAGTCAAGATCATCCTGCCCATCTAGCAGTTCAAAACCATGCAAATGCAAGTAGATAAATAGGTACCTCTTCAGTAGGAAGGTAAGACTGTTCCGTGTGCCTTGACATATAGTCATTCTGGCCACATGACAATGGAAGATCTTCAGACAAGGCTGGTTCCCTTGGCTAAAAACAGAGATGAGCACCACCCTCTAGAGTCAGACACGAATGGATAAGGGAAGGCTTTACCTTTAAGATCAAACTAAGGATCAGTGCTAAGACTGGATGAGGGGTGACACAACGGCAGTCTTCCCACAGTTGAGGGGCTGTCACAGAAAAGAGGGGATCAACCTATTGTCCAAAGCACTTGAGGGCAGGACAAGAACTTTCAAACAGAGATGCAGCTTAGAATTAAGGAGAAATTTCCTAACGGTGAGAACAGTTAACCAGTGGAAGGACTTTCCTTCAGAAGTTGTGGGAGCTCCATCACTAGAGGTTTTTAAGAAGAGATTGGCCAGCCATTTGTCTGGAATGGTATAGAGTTTCCTGCCTGAGCAGGGGTTTGGTCTATTACACACATGTCAAACTCGCAATGTCATGTGACGTCGCGCGACGTATCGGAGCTTTTTCCCCATTGCCGTCAATGGGGTGGGCACGGTTTCGTTGCGATGCGCCCGGCTCGCGGGCTGGCAGTTTGACACCCCTGGTCTAGAAGACCTCCAAGGTCCCTTCCAACTCTGTAATTCTGTTATCAGCTGTGGAACAGGCTGAGATGTTACAGTTGTGAGACTATTGTGTCATGTGTGGTAGGTGCAGAAAGTAAAAGGGGAGTGGACAATTTCATGGAGGACTAGGTCAATCTGTTTGCTATCTTGGTTAAACGCCAGCCACCAGATACCATTGGTGGAAGAAGGATTGTGTCAGGGGTCTTCAAACTTGGCCCTTTTATGACTTGGGGACTTCAACTCCCAGAATTCCTCATCCAGCGTGCCTGGTTGAGGAATTTTGGGAGTTGAAGTCCCCAAGTCATAAAAGGGCCCAGTTTGAAGACCCCTGAATTATGTCATCCCCTTTATGGTCTGATTCAGCTGCAACGAAGACTGTTCCAGGCACTCACTCCCCCCCCCCCAAAAAAAAAAATTCCTCCTGGAATCTCTGCACCTGGCCAAAGTGTTCTGTTCAAACAGAGCACATAAGGCCCCATAGGAAGACTTGGTCTTTATTAGAAGCACCTTTCCAACATCTGGGCTTATCTATTGTGATGCTTAGAATCTAGTTATTTATGACCTCAGCTTATTGGCTGAGCATCTCTCTCCCTTGACCTGGCATTGTAATCTTCCCTTTGAGTTGGGACTGATCAACTTGGAAACTTGCCCTGCTCAGCTAAGTTTTATCTTTCTTTGTTGTTTCCTGCTGCTTTATATTTGGGGTTTACAGAAGCAACTCTCCCTCTTATCACTGTGTCTGGCTTCTGAAGAGGCATGAAACAAACCAGGATGTGAACGCTTCTCATCCTTTGACATATTTGCAAACTTCCAGATACATCTGGTTGACCACCAAATGTATCTATAAACTATGGTCAAAAAGGTCAATTTAGCCACAATGGCAGAGCTTTAATTGCACCAACATAGTCTTCTTCTGCATTTTTTTATTCTTATTGGGTTTTTTTCCTTTTTTGTTATAAATCTCAATACTCTGTGTTGTTTGAATACATTGGCATTTGTATAATATCCTTGAAAATTATTTTAAGACTATTGCTGTGTCTGGATCATTTGAAATATTTTTAAAAAAAGAAAATATATTCTGTTAATTACAATTGAGGGTGTCAATATTACAAGTATAGAATTATGCAGCTTTTTCATCCAAGGTTGAAGGGGGGGGAAGCACATCTGAATATAACTCCCATCAAAACAATTGTGGTATAAGAGAGGTTCAGTCTTAAGTAATTATTAGAGTTTCCCTTATACTGTCACTTTGTGTGTGTGTGTTTTCTTCCATAAAGTTGTGGCTGATTCTTGGCCAAGATTTTCAGAAGTGGTTTGCCATTGCCTCCATCCTAGGGCTGAGAGTGAATGACTGAACAAGATCACTCACCTGACTTTGCACCTAAGATGGAACTAGAACGCACAGTCTCCTGGTTTCTATACCTGATGCCTTAATCATTACTTCAGTGGCTCTTTCTATATATTATACATATTAATAGAAGGACAAAATAGGTGAATGTAGCAAATGGAACAAGAATTAATTACCAAAAGGAAATAAAGAAGAAAAGAAAAATGATTATTATTATTATTTTTAAAAAATTAAACACACCTAGAGACACGCTTGCTGGCCATTGTGGTACACAGAGTAGTATAGGACCTAAGGCAGTCTTAGGCTTTTCTGATGCTCTTAAAAAAAATATTTTAAAAAATCTTACAATCTTTCTAGAAACACTCTGAACCCTCCCAACACTAATTAACAATTATTCCAAAGCAAAAGAAGAAAAAGAAATTTCGACCTGATAGAAATTGCGATATCATTTGCTGTTTTATGGATAGCTGTATCAGGATGTAAGCGTGGGCAAGATCTGGAAACATGTCATCATTCTTCAAAAGAATATATACAGTATTCGTTTTAGACAGCTGAAAAAATCCCTTTTCTGATCAAACCACATTTAGCAAACTGAGACTATGATTTCTAATTTGTTGAGACTCTAGAGTACAGAGACGAGCAACAAAGATGATCAGGGGAGTGGAGGCGAAAACACATAAGGAACGGCTGCTGGAATTGGGTATGTCTAGTTTAATGAAGAGAAGGGCGAGGGGTGAGATGATAGCAGTCTTCCAATATCTCAGGGGTTGCCACAAAGAAGAGGGAGTCAATCTATTCTCCAAAGCACCTGAAGGCAGGACAAGAAGCAACAGATGGAAACTAATCAAGGAGAGAAGCAACCTAGAACTAAGGAAAAAATTCCTGACAGTTAGAACAATTAACCAGTGGAACAACCTGCCTCCAGAAGTTCTGAATGCTCCAACCCTGGAAGTTTTTGAGACTGGACAGCCATTTGTCTGAAATGGTATAGAGTTTCCTGCCTGAGCAGTGTTGGACACATGACCTCCAAGGTCCCTTCCAACTATTATTATTATTATTATTATTATTATTATTATTATTATTATTATTATTATTATTATTATTATTATTATTATTATTATTATTTGCACAGTCAGCCAGATGTTCAGACTGGATTTGGCATTTTTGTCAAATGTGGATGTTTGATGGTATTATAGATACCGTCGCAGGATGGAAGCAGTTCCTAGTAAGGCCGCCTTTTGCAATTGACTAATGGCGAATTTGTCAATGCCAATGGTGTTCAAGTGGTGCTCCAGTTGTTTTGGGATTGCACCCAAGGTGCCTATTACTTTTGGTACTACCCTTGCTTGCCTTTGCCACAGTCTTTCTATTTTTGTTGTTGTTGTTGTTGTTATATATATTAGAGACGCCACTATAGCTTCTTAGAAATAAGCATCTTTTTTGCCTGCAGGTGTCTGTGTGAAGGGTGTGTATGAGATCTCTACCAATGAATTTCTTAAATAATGTTCTAGGTTCACCCAACTAGCAAGTTAGTCCCTTTTTTAAAAAAAAAATTGAACCTACACAGATTCTTGCAAGCTGAAGCTTACATTTCCCCCCCCCCCAAGTTCTGCAAAATGATTGTGACAACAGCACCCTCTTGTGTTTTCTGAAGGTATCTAACAAGGTACAGACTAATAAAAGAAAGAACAGGGGGGATTTTTTTGTACAACACAACACTGTTAACTCCTCGACTTACAACCACAATTGAACCCAAAATTTTTGTTATTAAGCAAGACAGTTATTGAATTTTGCCCCATTTTATGACATTTCTTGCCACAGTTGTTAAGTAAATCACTGCAGTTAAGTACAGGCAGTCCTTGACTTATACAACGATTTGTTTAGAGACTATTCGAAGTTACAAAGGCACTAAAAAAGGTGACTTATGACCGTTTTTCACACTTATGACTGTTGCAGCATCCCCATGGTCACATGAATAGAATAGAATAGAATAGAATAGAATAGAATAGAATAGAATAGAATAGAATAGAATAGAATAGAACAGAACAGAACAGAATAGAATAGAATAGAATAACAGAGTTGGAAGGGACCTTGGAGGTCTTCCAGTCCAGGACTTTTCAACCTTTTCAGCCATTGTACCACTTTTAGGATATAACAACATCCGAGTACCACCAGTCGCCTAGCAAGGTGTCAAAAACTTGATGACCAAAAGGGAAAAAAAGGAAAAAAGTGATGAAGTACAGGTAGTCCTTGACTTACAAAAATTTGCTTATTGACTGTTCGAAGTTACAATGGCACTGAAAAAAGTGCCCCCCAAGCCACAGCTGAGCAAAACACCTACCTGCCTGCCCGGTGGTGGTCTTCCTCCTGTCCGAGGTTTTCATTGTTGTGAGCATTTCGGTTGAGGATTGGCAGCGGGGGTTTTATTCCCCCCCCCCTTTGCTGGGTGGTTGCAGCAGGTTTTGGTCACTTCACATGACCCTGGGACACTGTGACCGTCATAAATATGAATCAGTTGCCAAACATCTGAATGTAAATCACAAGACCCTGGAGATGCTGCAACATTCCAGCTGATCGGTGCTTCTTCTGGGCTCAGCAAAAGTTCCAGGATCAGCGCCGAGCTCCAGCTGAAGCCTGGCGCTGATCCTGGTGCTTCCGCTGAGCCCTGACAGCCCTGAAGAAGTGCTGATCCTGGCACTTCCGCTGAGCCCTGACAGCCCTGCAGCTCCAGCCATCTCTCGCTCAGGCTTTTCTAGGATGGTCGCGTACGACCTGCCAGGTGCCAATGTACCACAGGTGGTACCGTACCACTGGTTGAAAAGCCCTGTTCTAGTCCAACCCCCTGCTCAGGAAGGAAACCCTATACATTTCAGACAAATGGCTGTCCAATCTCTTCTTAAAAACCTCCAGTGTTGGAGCATTCACAACTTCTGGAGGCAGGTTGAGGTTGAGAAACATTAGAGAAAGCAACAGATCTCCTTGTTTTGATAGATCAGGAGTCTTGGCTCTTTATGACTTCTGGACTTCAACTCCCAGAATTCCTCAGCCAGAGTGCCTGGCTGAGGAATTCTGGGAGTTGAAGTCCAGAAGTCATAAAAGGGCCAAGTTTGAAGACCCCTATGGTAGATCAATGAGTGATTACAAAGTTTTCAAGTTTATATTATGGTAAATAGCTTACAATTGGTGGCCTTCCAGATGCTCCTAACTAAACTTCCATTCTTCTTTTATAGGTGGACTTACAGGAGCTGGGGTTCAGCAACTTTTAAGAACAATAGTTGTCCTTGGAGAGGTCAAAGAATAAAGGAAAGAAAAAAAGGAGAAGCAGAAAATATATTTCCTTTCTTTGGATGGGGAATCTCTCTCACTCATACCAGCAGGTTCAATGGTAACATCACTTGGTGACCTTTTTAATGCAAAGCTAATACATTTCATTTCAGCTGGCTTGCAAATATCTTACTAACAGTGAAAGTTGTCAGGCATTTGGGTGTGTCGTTGAATGGAGTGGACACCTACTGTTTCATACGCTAGAAATCAGAAGCTATTCTGCTCAGTGCTGGTGAGCAATTTAAAACATGAAAAAGTTACTTTTTAGATCTGAAGTCTGACTGTGCAGATAGTCATAAGGGGAGGTATCCTCATAGCTGAAGATGATCCATGCCTGTTAAAGAGGTTTCCTTTTTTCTTAATTTTTCTTTCTTTTCTTTTCCTTTTCTTCCTCTCTCTTCCCTTTCTTTCTTCTTTCTCTACTTTCTTTCTCTCCATTTTTTTCTCATTTTTCTTTCTTTTTCTACTTTTTATTTTTTATACTTTCCTTTCCATCTCTTTCTTTCTTTCTTTCCTACTTACCATCTTTCTTTCCATTCTCTCTCTCTCTCTCTCTCTCTCTCCTGAAGTCTGAGCTTACCTACTTTTCAGATTGCTCATTACACAGATAATCATGCTTTAATTCTCAGTTTGGTAAAACTGAGAAACCTCTAAGGGTTGGAACTGCTTCTAGCACCGGCTGGGTGGGGCCTGTGGTGAATGTGGTTAAAACCCAGCCCAAGTCAAAGGGTGGACCTTGTAACACAGACTGAAATGTGAAAGAGTGGTTTGTCTGTGTCTCTTTAGGCCGTTTTATTTCATATACGTACATTCTTGCAGAAGCTATGCCACTTCCCCTTCCCCTTGTTGTTCTCATGGTTTTGACAAGTATTTTGCTCAGCAGAATCACTGCTGCCAAGATTTTGAATGGACATCAACATTTTTATTCAGAAAAGAGTCTCCCCACCCCCATAAATTCATCAAGGTGAGCATACAAAATTTGGAGAAAATTAAAGCATGATTATCAATTCTAATAGGGAAGTCTAATACAGCTCAAACCCAGGATCTAGACCAGGGGTGTCAAACTCAATTTCATTGAGGGCCACATCAGCATTGCGGTTGCCCTCAGGGGGCCGTGTGGGTGTGGCCTGGGTGGGCGTGGCCTACTGGGTGGGCTTGGCTAAAGTGCGTATGGCCTACTGGGTGGGCATGGCCAGCTCTACATCATTCGCATCAAAGGTGCCTATGGGGGTCTGGGCAGGAGTGGGACAGATCTGAGGGTCTCTGGCAGGAGGAGGGTCTCTGGGCCAGGGCCAAGGCAGTGGGGGCCGTTCCCTCACTGTTTCCAGGATGGCTTTGTGGGCCGCATGAAACCACTTCATGGGCCGGATCTGGCCCCCGGGCCTTGTGTTTGACATGTCTGATCTAGACCAATGTTTCTCAACTTTGGCAAGTTTAAGAATTCACCAGCCAGTATGGGGCTTGAACTCTCCCCATTTTAAGGTTGCCAAGGTTGAGAAACACTGCTCTAGAAATATGTAATCTTGCCACCGCAGTTTGGTATTCTTCAAAGAAAGCATTCTGTTCAGAAGAATAGAATAGAATAGAATAGAATAGAATAGAATAGAATAGAATAGAATAGAATAGAATAGAATAGAATGGAATGGAATGGAATGGAATGGAATGGAATGGAATGGAATGGAATAGAATAGAATAGAATAGAATAGAATAGAATAGAATAGAATAGAATAGAATAGAATAACAGAGTTGGAAGGGACCTCGGAGGTCTTCTAGTCCAACCCCCTGCTCAGGCAGGAAACCCTACACCATTTCAGACAAATGGTTGTCCAGTCTCTTCTTAAAAACGTCCAATGTTGGGAGCGCCTACAACTTCTGAAGACAAGCCGTTCCACTGGTTAATTGTTCTGTCAGGAGGTTACTCCTTAGTTCTAGGTTGTTTCTCTCCTTGACAACTTTCCTACTTTCCATCCATTGTTTCTTGTCTTGCCTTCTTCTGCTTTGGAAAATAGGTGTGACCTCCTTCTTCTTTGTGGCAGCCCCTCAGATATTGGAAGATTCCTATCATGTCACCCCTAGTCCTTCTTTTCACTAGACTAGACCTACCCAATTTCTGCAACCGTTCTTCATATGTTTTAGCTTTCAGCCCCCTAAACATCTTTGTTGCTCTTCTCTGTACTCTTTCCAGAGGCTCATCATCTTTTTTATATTGTGAACAAAATTGGATACAGTATTCTAAGTCTGGTCTTACCAAGTTCTATAAAGCAATACTAATACTTCACATCATCTTAATCCTATCCTATCCTATTCATTCTTCATTTGTACCTACAAAGGATCAGGCTAGATGATAGGAAAAGTGAATTGTTGAATTGTTGTAAGTCAAGGACTACCTTATAAAAGTTGTAAAGAAGGCTAGTTCAGAGTAAAGAAGGATAGTCCAGATTAGGCGAAACCTGGCTCAAAAACAGTAACTGTGAGAGGGACCTTGGAGTCCTAGTGGACGATCACTTAACCATGAGCCAGCAGTGTGCAGCAGCAGCCAAAAAACCTAATACAATCCTTGGTTGTGTAAACAGAGGCATAGATTCAAAATCCCATGAAATATTAGTACCGCTTTATAAAGCCTTAGTAAGGCCACATCTGGAATACTGCGTCCAGTTTTGGTTACCACATTACAAAAAAGATGTTGAGGCTTTGGAAAAATGCAAAGAAGAGGAACTAAGATGATTAAGAGCCTGCAGACTAAAGCATATGAAGAACGGTTGCAGGATTTGGGTTTGGCTAGTCTAGAGAAAAGAAGGACTGGGGGGACATGACAGCAGTGTTCCAATACTTGGGGGGCTGCCACAAAGAAGAGGGGTTCAACTTATTATCCAAAGTACCAGAAGGCAAGACAAGAAACAATGGTTGGACTGCGGCCTATTACAAAAATTTACAATTAGAGATGATAAAACCGTTAAAGGAACTGTTCCAGACAATCCAGAGGGGGGGAAAGGTGCCACCGTCTTGGAGAACGGCTTTTATTTCCTTGATTCCGAAGGAAGACCAAGATGCTACTCAAGTTAAAAATTATAGACCGATATCGCTTTTAAATACAGATTACAAGATATTTGCTAAGGTTTTGGCTAATAGACTGATGAGGGTTCTGCAACAGGTGATTCATGGGGACCAAACAGGATTTATTAGTGGTAGGCAAATGAAAAATAATGTGAGGCATATAGTTGATGTGTTAGAGTTTTTGGAAAGGAACAACCAGATCTCTGCGGTGCTAATTTTTTTAGATGCTGAAAAAGCTTTTGATCAATTGAATTGGCAATTTTTGTTGAAAGTTTTAGATAAAATGGATTTTGGGGAAAATTTTGTGCAACCGATTAGGGCATTATATCAAAAACAAACTGCCCGAATTATAGTTAATAATAGTTTGACAGAAGCATGTAATATTGAGAAGGGCACAAGGCAAGGGTGTCCGTTATCGCCCTTGTTATTTGTGTTAACATTAGAGATATTATTGACTAAAATACGGAATTGGGAAAAAATTAAGGGGATACAAATTAGAGATCAGGATTATAGATTGAGAGCATTCGCAGATGATCTGGTTGTTACAGTGACTCAGCCAGAGAACTCTGTTGTGGACCTGATGGAGATAATAACACAATATGGGAAGGTTTCTGGATTTAAAGTTAATACACAGAAAACCAAAATTTTGGCCAGAAATATGACAGTATCGCAAAAGGCTCTTTTAGAAGGATTAACTGGATTTGAGATTGCTAAAAGGGTCAAATATTTGGGGGTGTTTTTGTCACCCTCTAATACAAAGTTATATAAAAATAACTATGAAAAACTATGGGGTAAAATTCAAAAAGAAATGGAGAGCTGGGGAAAATTGCAATTGTCTTTGTTGGGACGGATTGCAGCAGTGAAAATGAATGTCCTGCCTAAATTTTTATTTTTATTTCAAATGATACCGATTCTTAAGAAAGATTCTAATTTGGAGGAATGGCAGCGAGGTATCAATAAATTTGTGTGGGCAGGGAAAAAGCCACGAGTTAAACTTAAGATTATGCAGGATACTCGTGAGAGAGGTGGGCTTAAAATGCCCAATTTTAAATTATATTATGAAGCTGCTGCATTAGTGGGAATAAGTGATTGGATTAATTTGACACAAGAGAGATTATTAAATCTTGAGGGCCATGACTTGTTGTTTGGCTGGCATGCATATTTGTTGTATGATAAGAAGGTAGACAATGTGTTTAGAGTGCATATTTTAAGACAGGCATTGTTGAGAGTCTGGAAGAAGTATAGACATAAGTTAGATTGCAAGATACCACTATGGGCAATTCCAAAACACGCAATAGAAAATATACATGCTGGCTTCAAACATGATGTGACTACGTACAAGGAGATCCTAAGCTTGGAAAGAAATGTCTGGTGTTTGAAATCATATAGCCTCTTGCGAGAAGAGAAGGTTGTTCAAAACTGGTTTCAATATACTCAGTTACGGGCCAGGTGGAAAGAAGACCAGAAAAATGGTTTTACAATGACTGATGAAAATTTGATAAAGCAAATTAGAAATCAGGGACCCGCACATATTAAACGGATATATCTTGCGCTGATAGAGATTGATTCGGAAACAGAACTTGTTAAGGATTGTATGATAAAATGGGCCCAAAACATCCAGGAAGTTATCACAATGGACACGTGGGAAAAGATTTGGGTGAGGAACGTAAAATTCACACAAGCTCAAAATCTAAGAGAGAACTTTTACAAAATGTTTTATAGATGGCATCTAGATCCTAAAAAGCTTGCAAGTATGTATCCGAATTGTCAGCCTAAATGTTGGAGGTGCGGTGATGAAGACGCAACATATTTTCACATATGGTGGACTTGTAAAAAGGTTAAGGCTTTTTGGATAAAAGTCTGGTGGAACATGCAGAAGATTTTTAAACAGAGGATAAAGTTTTGTCCGCAACTTTTTTTGTTGGGAATAATTACAGATGCTACAGTTGTGGACACTAAGTTGATGTTGAATTTTATTACGGCAGCAAGACTTTTGATAGGTCAGTATTGGAAGAAAGAGGAACTGCCGACCATAGAAGAGTGGACTTTAAAGGTTTCCGACCTGGCAGAAATGGCGAAGATTTCGGCCTATTTGAAAGATCACTCGCAAGAACGCTATATTATGGAGTGGAGAAAATGGATTGAGTTTATCCAGAACAAGTATAGGGTTAAGAAGTTTTATGTAGCATTTGAATGAGTCTTCTTTCTTTTTTTCTTTTTTTCTTTTAGTTTTTTTTATATATATTCAATATTACTAAGGTTTGTTTTATCCTATATAAGCTAGAGAGTGATGGATTTTAGAGTTTATAGTTGTTAGTATATGGTTGTTTATGATTGTTTTTTTTATATACCTTGTATTTAGCTCTGGGAAGTCGGGGGGGGGGGAGGGGGGAGGGGGGAGAGGTAGGGGGGAGGGAGAAGGGAGGGGGAGGGGGGTTTTAAAGGAAAATTGTATGTTAAAACTTTTCAATAAAAAAAAGAAACAATGGTTGGAAACTTATCAAGGAGAGAAGCAACCTGGAATTAAGGAGAAATTTCCTAACAGCGAGGACAATTAACCAGTGGAACAGCTTGCCTCCAGATGTTGTGGGTGCTTCATCACTGGAGAAGAGATTGGACTGCCACTTGTCTGCAGTGATATAGGATCTCCTGCTTGAGCAGGGGGTTGGACTAGAAGACCTCCGAAGTCCCTTCCAGCTCTATTCTATTCTGAATTCAGAACTTTATCAGGAGCACGAAAGCTCAGGATGAGCTAGGTTTGGCGAAGGATGCCAGAATAAGCAACGAAGGATTCTTCAGATATGGTTAAATAAATGGAAAAGAAATTAATTAGTATACCAGGGGCTCGCATACAATGAAAGATGGTAAAAAGAAACTAAGAAAATGCAAATGCATTCCTATTTGGCTATTTCTAACAACAACAACAACAACAACAACAACAAAAGATGTGTTCCACCAGAAACTTGTCAAGAGAAGTTTGAAAGAGCAGGACTGAAGCTTGAGATTGATAGAAATATGATCAAAAGATATTTCCTCAGTTTGAATGACTTTCAAAGCCCAGCACTAAGTCAACTGCATTCTTTGGATAATAAATACATTTGCACTAAGTCAACTGCATTCTTTGGATCATGAATACATTTGCTGATGGTTGGATCAACCTTTACGTATCTTTGAAAAGACCCTGAAGAAATTATCAGATGTCAAGAACAATTTTAACTTGCAATATTGATGTTCACCCTTCAAGACAGGGCAGACAAGAAGCACAACCTGGAGTACAAGTAGTCCTCAGCGTACAACCGTTCGTTTAGTGACCATTCAAACTTACAACAGCACCAAAAAAATGACTTATGACCATTTTTCACACTTGCAACCGCTGCCGCATCCCCGTGGTCATGGGATCAACATTCAGTTGCTTGGCCATTGGTTCGTATTTATGACAGTTGAAGTGTCCCGGGGTCATGTGACCAACTTTTGCAACCAAAGCAAAGTCAGTGGGGAAGCCAGATTCCCTTAATAACCATGAACTTAGCAACTACAGTGATTCACTTAAAAACTGTGGCAAGAAAGGTGGTAAAATGGGGCAAACCTCGCTTAACGACTGTCTTGCTTAGCAGCAGAAATTTTGGGCTGAATTGTGGTCGTAAGTCGAGGGCCACCTGTACTAGCTCTAACTTTATTGTCAGGTTGCATTAATGCAGGGGTCTTCAAACTTGGCAACTTTAAGACTTGTGGACTTCAACTCCCAGAATTCCTCAGCCAAGTTTGAAGACCCCTGCATTAACAGAACCTTGCTGAAAGTCCTTCTCTTGCCCTCTCACCTTTACTCTCCAGAAAAATAGGGAAGGGCCCATCTTAGATGTTTACCATGGCCTATTCCTTCTGCAGACTCATCTGCCTTTTATCTGACCACTGCCTAGTCTGTAGCTCTTCCTCCTATCTCCCAAGGTCATTCTCACTTACCATTGCAGCTTTTCACCTTCTTTGAAACTGAAGCCTACAGATTTTAAAGTGCTGGCTTGGGAATTCTGGGAGTTGAAGTTTACACCTCTTAAAGTCAGCTGGCGACCCCCAGGGGGAGGGCCTTCTCTGTGGGAGCGCCAGCCCTGTGGAACCAACTCCCCTTTGAGCTCCGGATGGCCCCGGATCTCCGGTCCTTTCGCCGCGGCCTTAAAACTTTCCTTTTTCATCAGGCTGACCTGGACTGACGACAGGGTTTTTAAAAATGTTTTTTAATTTTTAATTGTTTAGTTTAACTTATTTATTGGGGCTGTTTATTTAATTTCTTTTAACTTTTGTATTGTTGTTTTTATTGTTGTTAGCTGCCCTGAGTCCTTCGGGAGATAGGGCAGCATATAAGTCCCAAAAATAAATAAATAAATAAATAAATAAAGTACTCCAGAGACAAGCAGAGAAGCTGAGCTGGTAGGGAGGGAATGTCCAGAATGGCCTGAACTGTCCACCGAGGCCTTGGGAGTCCTGCCAGATGCTCCCCTGGCATCATAGGTGGTGGAGTGAAAAGACCCCGTGATTCTTTCTGGACACCATGACTTAAGGATGGACAGAAACTAATCAAGAAGAGAAGCAAGCTAAAACTAAAAAGAAATTTCCTGACAGTTAGAACAATTAAGAGAAACAACTCCCCTCCAGAGATCGTGGATGCTCCATCACTGGAGGTTTTCAAGCAGAGACCGGACAGCCACTGGTCCAGAATGGTATAGGATCTTCTGCCTTGGGCAGGGGGTTGGACTAGAAGACCTCCAAGGCCCCTTTCAGCCCTATGATTCTATTATAACGTTTTTCAGTATGAGTTGTTAGGCTTTTAAATACTCGTATTACTGCTAATGTTCAAAGGGATTTGCAGTCAATGTAAATTTCACTTCTACAGCCTGAAGGTTGATGATGGCCCGTACTGATCTTTCCACCCTGATGCCCAGCCTTGTACAAGTTCCATCTACTGAGCTAAATTTTAAGTTTTGATATTAAATTACTGTTCCAGCAGAGGGCAGCACTAGCCCACCTTGTTTGAGATTAAAAAGATGAAGCATGGTCTAAGTTGGATAATACTATATATTTTTAGGCTGAATGCAGGTATTCCTCGACTTACGATCAAAATTGAACCGAAAATTTCTGTTCCTAAGCACGACAGTTGCTAAGTGAGTTTTGCCCCCTTTAACGACCTTTTATGCCATAGTTGTTAAGTGAATATTGCATCCAGTTTTGGTCACCACAATATGAAAAAGATGTTGAGACTCTGGAAAGAGTGCAGAGAAGCGCAACAAGAGTGATTAGAGGGCTGGAGGCTAAAACATATGAAGAACAGATACAGGAATTGAGTACAGGTGGTCCTCGACTTACAACAGTTCATTTAGTGACCATTCAAAGTTACAATAGCACTGAAAAAAGTGACTTATGGCCATCTTTCATGCCTACGACCTTTGTAGCATTCCCATGGTCATGTGATCAAAATTCAGATGCTTGGCAATTGGTTCATACTTATGACTATTGCTATGTCTCATGGTCATTTGATCCCCTATTGCAGGGGTCTTCAAACTTGGCTCTTTTATGACTTGTGTACTTCAACTCCCAGAATTCCTGAGCCAGTCATGCTTGGCTCTTTTATGACTTGTGCACTTCAACTCCCAGAATTCCTGAGCCAGTCATGCTTGGCTCTTTTATGACTTGTGGACTTCAATACCCAGAATTCCTGAGCCAGTCATGCTTGGCTCTTTTATGACTTGTGGACTTCAATACCCAGAATTCCTGAGCCAGCCATGCTGACTCAGGAATTCTGGGAGATGAAGTCCACAAGTCATAAAAGAGCCAAGGTTGCCTACTCCTGGTATAGGGTCTCCTGCTTGAGCAGGGAGCTGGACTAGAAGACCTCCAAAGTCCCTTCCAACTCTGTTATTCTATGTTCAATGAATCACTGCAGCTGTTACGTTAGTAATGCAGTTGTTAAGTTAGTAACACAGTTGTTAAGTGAATCTGGCTTCCCCATTGAATTCGCTTGTCAGAAGTTCGCAAACATTCGCATGACCCCAGAACATTACGACTGTCCATAAATACCTGCCAAGCATCCAAATTTTGATCACATGACCACAGGGATGCTATAACAGTCATAAGTGTGACAAATGGTCATAACTCCCTTTTTCCAGTTCTGCTGTAATTTTGAATGCATGTTGTAAGTCAAGGACTTCTTGTATTATTGGAAAAATTAGGCGCTTAAAGGTAGCTGGGAAATAAATAAATAAATAAATAAATAAATAAATAAATAAATAAATAAATAAATAAGTAAGTAAGTAAGTAAGTAAGTAAGTAAGTAAGTAAGAAAGACTCCAGAGGAAAGTAGAGACAAAACACTTTCATGTAAAACTTTCAACATGGACATGGCGTTGAAGTTTCTAAAAATTTGAAACAGGAGCACCTTTCCCAATTAACAAATTTTTATTAAAAGGCCAAACTTTTGATAGCTCACTTAATCAGGTATATGGAATGGCTAAACTGGTGTTTCTCAACTTTGGCAGCTTGAAGATTTGTAGACTTTGACTCCCAGAATTTCCCAGCCAGCCATGCTGGCGGGGAATTCTGGGAGTCAAAGTCCACAGTTCTTCAAGCTGCCAAGGTTGTCCCAAAGGTACATTTTCAAAAGGCAACTGGACTTTGTTTTTCCTTGAAGACATTTCACTTCTCGTATCTTAAGAAGCTTCTTCAGTTCTGATTGGTCTGAAGTCAGAACTGAAGAAGCTTCTTGGATGAGAAGTGAAATGTCTTCAAGGAAAAACAAAGTCCAGTTGCCTTCTGAAAAAGCACCTTTGGGACAACCATGACCTGGATGACTGAGAATCTCCACATATTCATTCAGCCAAGGTTGAGAAACACTGGGCTATACTGACACAGGATTTAACCTATGATAAAGCAGGGAAAAAGAAGGAAAATCAGAACACGGTTGATTTTCAAGATGCCAGCTGTATGTGAGGCAGTTTCTTGTCAATTAACACCTCCAATGTGTTAAAATCCCATTCTGTTTGTTATGGCCTTCAGAGTCAGCCTGAAAGCTTTTGATGTATGTAGGTCCAACAATATCTACCTCAACTGATTGTAAAGTTTCTTATTTCCAAAATAAACTACTTCGCTGGGCTTTCAAAGAAGCTATTTTGGAAACACTTTCCAAAAACAGTCCCTTTAAAGTTTGCTGTGGAACTTCTTGGGAGCTTGAAATATTGTGATATTACAGGCTGTCCTCAACCTACAATCCCAATTGAGCCCAAAAGTTTATGTTGCTAAGTGAGACAGTTAAGTAAATTTTGCCCCATTTTTACAACCTGTCTTGCCACAGTTGTTAAGTGAATCACTGCAGTTGTTAAGTTAGTAACCCGGTTGTTAAGCCAGTCTGGCTTCCCCATTGACTTTGCTTGTCAAAAAGTTGCAAAAGGGGATCAAGTGACCACCTGGGACGCTGCAACCGTCCTAAATATGAGTCAGTTGCCAAGGGTCCGAATTTTAATCAGGTGACCCTGGTGATGCTGCAACGTTTGCAAGTGTGAAAAATGGTCAGACGCCACTTTTTTCAGGGCTGTTGTAACTTTGAACAGTTGTAAGTCGAGGACTATCTGTACTTTGGTTTGGTGTCCTGATGTCAAAACTGTACCCATTAATTCCTTTGCAGAATGTTTCTCCTACATTGAGAATCCAGAGGGGCATTGCTGGCAGACGGTGTCAGAGCCTTTGAAGATGCCTGTTGTGTACAATTATTGAGGCCCGGGGTGATGTCAGTGTGGGGACAAAGTAGACTACTGAGCGTGTTGCAAGGTCTGTTGTAACTAGGAGTTCAGCTCAACTCAAGGAAGAATTTTATTTACCAGGTAAGCAGCAGTATTGATGAGAGTTGTACTGTGGGGGGGGGATGTGATCACCATTTATAACCTTCCCAGCTGGCTTCCAACAAGCAAAGTCAATGGGGGGAAGCCAGATTCACTTAACAACTGCCTGATTCGCTTCACAACTGCAGTGATTCACTTAACAACTGCAGCAAAAACAATTGCAAAATGGGGCAAAACTCATTTAACAGCTGCCTTGCTTAACAATGAAAATGTTGGGCTCAGTTGTGGTTGTAAGTCGGGGACTACCTATAGAGAAGCAAGGTTTAAAGTTTTTAAGAAGAGACTGGACAGCCATTTGTCAGAAATGGTATAGAGTTTCCTGCCTGAGCAGGGGGTTGGACTAGATGACCTCCAAGGTCCCTTCCAACTTTATAGTAGTAGTAGTAGTAGTAGTAGTAGTAGTAGTAGTAGTAGTCGTCGTCGTCTAGTGGTTAAGGCAACATGCTAGAAACCACCAGGAGATGGTGAGTTGTAGTCCCGCCTTAGGCATAAAAGCTGGCTGGTTACTAATTAGATTTGGCTCTATTTTCTTAGCTCATCCTCATTGCTTCCAATTAACTTCCTATGTTTTATATACTATTTCTCATCTCAAAAGAGAATGCTGGGATGTGTACATCTGTATGGAAAATTTCCCTTGCACGTTGTCCCTTTCGAATTCTCCTTCCGTTCAAGGAGAAAGAGAAGAGCAACATAGAGGATTAGGGGGCTGGAGACTAGAACACATGAAGAACAGTTGCAGAAACTGGGTATGTCTAGTTTAATGAAAAGAAGGACTGTGTTTGTGTGTGTTATGATAGCGGAGTTCCAATATCTGAGGGGCTGCCACAAACAAGACGGAGGTCAACCTCTTCTCCAAGGCACCTGAAATGAAAACTAACCAAAGAGAGAAGCAACCTGGAGAAATTTCCTGAAATTTAGAACAATTGATCAACGGAACAGCTTACCTCCAGAAGTTGTGAGTGCTCAATCGCTGGAGGTTTTTAAGAAGAGAACGGAAAGCCATGTGGGTCTCCTGCTTGTGCAGGGGGTTGGACTAGAAGACCTCCAAGGTCCCTTCTGTGGGAAGTCAGCTCCCCAGAGAAGGAAATATTAAAAGGGCAGGAAAATATATTTCCTAAAAGGATCTTAAAGAGACAGAAAAAGCATGCCCAGGTTTTCTTAATAGCCCCAAGTCTCCCTCCCCCAAGCGGAAACCAACTCTATAGAAATGCAGATGTAAACCATTCAGGAAGGTTGAAGCTAAGAAGACTTCAGACTTCTAAAATCTACATACCCCGGCCCCAGGGAGGTGGGCTGGGACAGACAACCAGCAAGAATCCTAGAGGGGCACACCTAGGCTCAGGACAGAATACATGACAAAGGAAATACAAAGCTTGAAACAGGAAATAACTCCAGACAATAGAGTCCAGGGGGGTATAAAAACCCACTACCCACATGTGCTCAGCCCTTCTTTTCCTGTTGGATCCATCTTTCTTTCTGCCTTTCCTCTGCAATAAACTACAACCTTCTTCCCAAAGCAGTTGCCATGTTTATTCCCCGCTTGGAGGAACCGTGATGGAGACTTTTCTTTCTATGCTTCCAATTCTCTTATTCTGATCACTCAAATGCAGCCATGTCATTTTCCTGACAGTCTTAAGCAAGTAGCTTGCCACTGTCTTCATGCAAGATGTTGGATTTCCCAGTCTAGCCTGCAGACCTGGGATTTCCTAATGATGTCTCATCCAAGAACTCATCAGGTCTGATTGATATTAATTAGGGTCTGCCTTTCTAAAGGTAAAGGTAAAGGTTCCCCCGCACATGCGTGCTAGTCGTTTCCAACTCTAGGGGCCGGTGCTCATCTCCGTTTCAAAGCCGAAGAGCCAGCGCTTGTCTGAGGACGTCTCCGTGGTCATGTGGCCGGCATGACTAGACGCCAAAGGCACACGGAGCGCTGTTACCTTCCCACCGTAGTGGTCCCTATTTTTCTACTTGCATTTTTTACGTGCTTTCGAACTGCTAGGTTGGCAGAAGCTGGGACAAGTAACAGGCGCTCACTCTGCTACGCGGCACTCGGGATTCGACCCGCCAAACTGCCGACCTTCTGATCGACAAGCTCAGCGTCCTAACCCACTGAGCCACCGCGTCCCTCCTGCCTTTCTACTTGTAGGCTTTTAAGAAGAGACTGGACAGCCACTTGTCTGAAATGGTATAAGGCAGGGGTCTTCAAACTTGGCTTTCTTATGACTTATGGACTTCAACTCCCAGAATTCCTCAGCCAGGCACGCTAGCTGAGGAATTCTGGGAGTTGAAGTCCGCAAGTCATAAAAAGGCCAGGTTTGAAGACCCCCCAGTATAGGGTCTCCCGCTTAGGCAGTGGGTTGGACTAGAAGACCTCCAAGGTCCCCCCCACCCTTCCAACTCTTACTCTGTTAAAGAATTGGCTTTCAAAACTGCTCTCCAAGGAAAAGAGAAGCTGGGTGGGAAGTGATCTTTCTGAAATTATTTTGTGCCAAGATAGGGGGGGAGGGGTGAACAGAGGCACCCTCAGAAGAGATCAGGCTAAGGAAGGCAGCCCCACCCACACAGTGATGCAAGCTCTGCCCCTTTTGTTCTGTGCATTGTGACATCACAGACCTGTACGAAAGGGGCGGGGTTTGAGCAGCAAGGGCGTGGCCTTGCTTCTCTCATTCATATGAAGGAAGCCTCTGATCCTGCTGTCTCCTCTTTCTCACTGTACAACTTCGCTTCAACCCATCTGCAGCTTTCCAGGGTTCCCAGCCAGCAGTCTTTTTCCCCATAGAGGGGGCTTCTCCTTTGATTTGTGTGTGTGTGTGTGTGTATCATTAGGAACAGAAATACAGGCAACCTGAGAGGCATCCTAGCGATGGAAAGGAATCTACTGGGAAAGATCCATAACAGAAAGCAACGGCTCGCCCTCCTGAGTATCTGAGGAAGTCAGAAAGACCTCTCTAGAGGAGAAAATCCGAAAGATGCTGACAGCAATCCAGAAAAACAGAAAGGTAACCAACCTTTGAAGAACTAGTAATAAACAAACCCTCCCTGCACGCTGAGTGCCAGACCTACCACTCTACCCACTAGGCCTCTCTGCCTTGAAGACTGCATCTCCGGCTTTCTTGACACGAGAAAGCCAGAACAGTTTGTTATTTAAGCCAAAACAATACCTTCCCCCTGAATCTGACCCCTTCTAGCTAGGCTGGGTCAACCCTACCTTGGGTGGCCACAAGGCAGAAGCACGGGCCTTCTGGCAAGGAGTTGGAAGACTATAATCCAGTGGTGGGATTCAGCCGGTTCACCCCACTTCAGCAGAACTGGAAGCTAATTTTTTGTTGCCCAGGCCCAGAATGGACTTCCGGAAGCGGCATCCACAAAGAGAACCGGTTGTTCCCGTATTTGAATCCCACCACTGCTGTAATCCCATATATTTGGAGGGGTGCCAGAATAGCGGGAGGAGAGCCTATGTTCCCCTGCCCTTTATATCACAAGAACCACAACAAACTAAAACAACAACAACAACAACAACTTACCAGCCATTCTTTTTCTGCATTTTGGAGGGGATATGCAAAGGATTATCTTCTTGAACGAGATCTTGAGCTAGTTATAATGGCAAGGATATAAGGAGTCTCCCGTCTGGAAGCAAAACACCCTGGCTGGCTTCACTGCCAATTCTTCAGGCAGGGCTATTTCTCCTCAGCCTCTTTGATCTGAAATACCCCCCACCCACCCCTTTTTTTTTTTGGTAATCTGTGCTCATTTTCTCTTAATTTCAAAACCCGCCACGGATACATTCGTGGTTGCCATAGGAACTAATGAAAAACAAATTAAAGTGTAAAAGAGAATGGGGAAGCAGGGAGAAAAGCTCTCTGCTCACCTATGGAGAAGAAATCAAAACACAAGCAGACTGGAGAGGGAGGGACTCCCCCCCCCCACAGAAGGGGAGGAACTACAACAACGATCATCCCCCACCAGGGGAAATTATCCTCAGCTCAGCCCAGGCTGAAGAAGGCTGGCACTAGGCCCAGCTGTTGATCTTAAAGTCTAGATGGCACTGGCAGGTTATTTTGGATTGTAGGAAACAGATAAAGGTTCCCCCGCACATGTGTGCTAGTCGTTTCCGACTCTAGGGGCCGGTGCTCATCTCTGTTTCAAAGCCGAAGAGCCAGCGCTTGTCCGAGGACGTCTCCGTGGTCATGTGGCCGGCATGACTAGACACCAAAGGCGCACGGAACACTGTTACCTTCCCACTGTAGTGGTCCCTATTTTTCTACTTGCATTTTTACGTGCTTTCGAACTGCTAGGTTGGCAGAAGCTGGGACGAGTAACAGGCGCTCGCTCTGTTACGCGGCACTCGGGATTCGACCTGCCAAACTGCCGACCATCTGATCGACAAGTTCAGCGTCCTAACCCACTGAGCCACCGCGTCCCTTTTATTTTGGATTGTACCCCATCAATAGTCCTGAAGACAGATCATAGGTGAGGAAGGGGAGAGAATTTGGAGTTCTGTGAGGAGAGGTTTCTGCCTTTCCTCCAGGAATTCAAGACTCCTTCTTTCATGGAGATTTCTTTTATCCCCATTACAACCCTGCGAGATAGACTGGGCTGAGAGGGGGAGGGGCGGACACTAGCCACAAGTGAATTTCCAAGACTGAGAGTGAGCCTGTTGCTTCCTGGTCTACCTTACCTGCTCCATTTCTTCTACAAGGGTGCCCCGCTGTCATTTTTATTAGTTTTATCAAATTGATATAGCCACCCATCTCACAGAGGTGACTCTGGGCAGCATACAATAAAGCAGGGGTCTTCAAACTTGGCCCTTTTATGACTTGTGGACTTCAACTCCCAGAATTCCTCAGCCAGGCACAGTGGCTGAGGAATTCTGGAAGGTGAAGTCCACAAGTCATACAAGGGCCAAGTTTGAAGACCCCTGTGATAAAGCATAAAACAATTGTCAACGCTGCTAATATCGGATGTTTTTGCTTTGACAACAGATGGAAATGCAGCCATTTTCCTCTATTGCTTTCAGAGTTAGTTGATGCTGGGAGGGGGAATGTGGATGAGAGTCCAGCTAGTCATAACAATAATAACTCAGCCATGGGAATCTAAGGTCATTGGGCCCAGAGTTGATAGAGTTTTGGCGGGCTGGAAAGCTGGGGAGAAAGCCTGCGCTGAAAGCTAATTGGGGAATGTGATTTATGACTGTTTATTGGAGGAGGGAATTGTGCTTTGTTAATTTGTATCCAGGGGAGGGGAATTTAGTTTTTGGTTTCGACTATGTAGTGCCGATACTTTGTTTCTCGAATAAAAGATTCTTTAAGGTAAACAATGCCTAGAAGTTCTTTTGAAGAGTTTCATCTGTTGGAACCATGACAACAACAGCATAAAACAATTAAATTAAGCCTGTAGATTACATCTTTTTTTCCCTTAAACACCTTCTTTCACTATATCATCATATTATCATCATCCCTATTCACATTTCTACAGTATTATTTATTAGATTTTTATCCCACCTTTGTTACTTTTGAAAGTAACACAAAGCAGTGAAAATACTTACTACTCCTTCCTCCTCCTATTTTCCCCATAACAACAATCCTGTGAAGTGGGTTGTGTTGAGAGAGTCACTGGCTCAAAATCACCCATCTGGCTTTCATGCCTAAGGCGGAATTAGAACTCGCCATTTCCTGGTGATTTGCCCAAAGTTACCTAACCAGCTTTCATGCATAAGGTAGGATTAGAACTCATGGTCTCCTGGTTTCTAGGTCAGCACCTAAATCACCTGCACCGAACCGGCAAATCTCTCAAAATTCCTGCCCAATACTTACTTGTTAGCTATTTTTATTATAGATTTTAACCAACTGTTCTTTCAAAGGGATGGTTTTTCTTTTTAAAGTATTTAAATTTAAATTATGCAATGTGTAGATTTTAACCATTGAAGCTGAAGTCCCTTTCACATCAAGCTCAGGGCAGACTTTAAGTTAGGGTCGCGTTGCGTAATCTAGGTTTGTCTCTCAACCCATTCAGATCTAGAGACATCCAGCTATTTCTACTGCTAAAGTACTTTTAGATTAGAAGATGATTTTAACCTACACAAAAAAAATTAATAAACTATAACTATAAACTACAATATATGGAAACAATATTGAATAAAAAAATTGCCCCCCACAATGTCAAAATTTGCCTTGCATCTTGAAAAAATAAACCACCTGGATTGACCAACCCCATGCAATAGGGACTACACTGTGCCAAATGTGAATTGGCCATTGTAAATACAGACACTATCTATAATAAGTGGGGCAAAATACCATCATTGAATTGTGACTGCAGGGTGAAAAACAAACTATCCAAAATATACTCTTGCCAAAATACAGCCTATAATGGAGTGTTTTCAAATTTCTTGGCTGTGACAAATGAAGTAAACATATTTGTACAGTAATGTAGTGATGTTTATAGTATTTTAGATTTTTATATTTTACATTATGCGTTTTATTTCTTGTGTTTCTATCAAAATGTGATGTGAATGTGCCACACAATCAATTAATCAATCAAATTCAACCCATCCTGGCCCCTGAGTGGTAGCCAGTGATTGGATTATAAAAAGCGAATAAAACAGCGGGCAGGTAAGGACACAAACCCGACCATATATTGAATTAATAAAATGTGACACATGAGCTTCCTTCTCATAGGTTTAATATTTTACTACTTCTGTCAAGTTGAACATTACAATTTGCTTCGAGTGTTGCAGACACAACACAGCAGAGCTAGCACCCAGCTGATTTTGGCTGATCTCACAAGGCATTAATTACTGGTTTGCATTTGGCCAGTCCAAGTTGTGACGAAAGAACTGGCACTGTTATCTCCGTGTAATTGTTGTTAACAAAACCGCCTGTATGTTACCAAAAAACAAACTCAGATTTGCCATTCTCTTTATCATAAACACCCGATGAAGTCTTATTTATCAATCTTAGTCTTCCTCTGGAGAGTTTTCAGAGATCAGTACGATTACAGGAACCGTTTCTGATTTTACTGCCGTGATGGGAAGCTTTAAGCACTGGTGTTTGTGGGTTAGAGTGTTAGGCAACTTTTGTGAATTATCACACATAGTTGCAATATCACTGTTAAAACACTGGGAGGGGAAATATACTCTTAACAGGATTGTGGGTGGGTGGGGTTCAAATAAAGGAAATAAATATGTGCACCTGCATGTAATTCTTGTAATATGTATGAAGAATTAAAAATCTACATATTATTTTAGATACAAGAAGGGAACAACAAAGAATGCAGAACGAAAGGAGGCAGATTCGAGCCCACATCTGCCAGCCAAAATGCAGCCGGCATGCAGCAATTCTGAGTCACATAAAGTGCCAGAAACCAATTGTTTTGCAAATGCTTTTCTATTTAAACCATCCAAGAGAAAAGAGGGATAATCAGCATGTGGTTTGCATAAAGAAAATTGAAAGTGATCAGTATCAAAGAATGGCAGGACCCTTCTTCCCTAACCTTGGAGAACAGCTGCCCATTGATGTAGGAAGCATAAGGCTAAATAGGATCAAATCAAAGAGCTTTTCCAGCTGTCACTGAACAATCACACACAAAAAAACAGCAGTGATGATAAATGGATGAATTTGCAAGCTGATCATGGTTCAGGAGACTATTACTGTACGGGAGCAACCAGCTGCAAGATTTCCCCCTTGTCAGTAAAGAGACCTATCTCCTAGCTCACGAGTCTCCAAATGTGGCAACTTTAAGACTTGTGGACTTCAATTCCCAGAATTCCCTAGCCTGTATGGGTGGCTGTGGAATTCTGGGAATGGACTGGCTGGACTGAAGTCCACAAGTCTTAAAGTTGCCAAATTTGGAACTTGGAGATCCTAGCTGGTTCACAGGAAAACTGTTAGAAAGAAAATCAGAATATACAGGGACTCCTCAACGTACGCTCATTTGTTTAGCGACGGTTCAAAGTTACAACAGCACTGAAAAAAGTGACATAACCAGTCTTTGCATTTGGGACCATGGCAGCATCCCCACGATCATGTGATCAAAAGTCGAGTGCTGAGCAACCGGCAAGTATTTATGATGGTTGTAGTGTCCCAGGGTCACGTGATTGCCATTTCTGACCTTCCCAGCAAAGCCAATGAAGGGAAGCCAGATTCTCTTAACGATCATGTGATTCACTTAACACCTGCAGGGATTCACTTGAGAACTGGGGCAAAAAAAGGTGGTAAAAATGAGATTGTCTCACTTAACATCCACCTTGCCTAGCAATGGAAATTCTGGTCCACATTTTGGTTGCAAGTCAAGGACAACCTACACAGGGGGATAAATTGGCTCTAAATAGGGAATAGGTCAGTTGCTGGAATTCTTATAGCACCACCCCTTTTATTTCAATAAATCAGGGTTCTTCAAACTTGGGCCTTTTATGACTTGTGGAGTTCAACTCCCAGAATTCCTCAGCCAGGCATGCTGGCTGAGCAATTCTGGGAGTTGAAGTCCACAAGTCATAAAAAGGCCAAGTTTGAAGACCCCCTACAATAAATCTTGCTAAAGAAGGCTCTGCGAGAATTGTGCTTGGAAGTAAATGAATTGGTGTTTAAGCAGCTGCCAAACAGCCTGACAGATCTTTAGAAGTAATGGTACAATAAATTGCCAACTACATTTCACTGTTTTTACTATCACCATATGTTAGACCAGATGAGTGTGGTGTTTCACTCTAGGGTCATCTGCTCTGAGACATGAATAAAATCCTGAAGGCTCTCAGAATGAATTTGTCTGGGCTAAAAAAATGTTAAGAGTCTTGTCTGGCTAGAGATGACACACACAGAAGGGCCAATGAAGAGTGTTAAGAAGTCACGGTAGAATAGGATATGAACACAGCAGCTCCAGGATGATTAACAGCATCCTCTTTGCAAGGGCTGGCTCTTTCTTTAAATAAGAACTTTTTAAATCTACTTGTAGGAACGGCTGTGTAGTAACAAACCATGTTAATGGGAAGGCCCTATTCTTTTTTTGTCAGCCAAGCATTAGTCAAACGTCTCAACCGGGCCACTTTGGTCTGGTGGGAGTCTAGTCCACAAAGAAAGTGGGAGACTGTGAGTTCTAGTCCCACCATAAACATGAAAACATTTCTGGATAACAGTGGACCAGTCACTGACTCTCAGTCCAATTGACCTCACAGTGTTGTTGCTATGGGAAAAATAGGGAAGAATATTAGATATGTTTGTCTTAAGTAACTTATAAAAATAATAAAGGCGGGAAATAAGTATTCTTAGTAGACTTTAAATGGTTCTTCCGATTTCCAAGCTATTTCCTTCTAGAAAAACAACTAAACCCAATTTTATATTTTATATCCAGAATCTTTTGATAGAGCTTTGATCCAGCTTGTAACATATGTGTACCCCAAACATTGTAGTTTGTTGACAGTGCCCTGTTTCCAGAAAGGCTAAACCATAGAACGTATAGTAGTTATTAAGTGAATAATGTGTTCATTAAGCAAATCCAGTTCCCACGTTGACTTTGATTGCCAGAAACCAGCTAGGAAGGTTGCAAATGTATTATTTATTGATTAAATTTCAATGCTGCCCATCTCCCTATAAGCCAGGGGTCTTCAAACCTGGCCCTTTTATGACGTGTGGACTTCAACTCCCAGAATTCCTCAGTCAGGCATGCTGTTTGAAGATCCCTGCTTATTGACAGGGGCTGCCACAAAGAAGAGGGAGTCAAGCTATTCTCCAAAGCGCCTGAAGGCAGGACAAGAAGCAGTGGATGGAAACTAATCAAGGAGAGAAGCAACCTAGAACTAAGGAGAAACTTCCTGACAGTGAGAACAATTAGCCAGTGGAACAACCTGCCTCCAGAAGCTGTGAATGCTCCAACACTGGAAGTCTTTAAGAAGAGACTGGACAGCCATTTGTCTGAAATGGTATAGGGTTTCCTGCCTGAGCAGGAGGTTGGACTAGATGACCTCCAAGGTCCCTTCCAACTGTGTTGTAGTTGTTGTTGTTGTTGTTACCAAGCTCAGAGATCACCAAGGACCCCCTGAAACTCAAGTTCTGGTTAAACCTCATCCTTGGAAACTTATTTGACCTCTTTGGATCTGGCTTTCTCTGCACCTCACTGATTTCACAGGTCTATTTTTCCGGGGAAAACAGGAAGAGAGAGCACTGTGTCCACACACCCCAAATAAGTGAACAGAAAGAGAGGACCTGTGGACTTGCCTTTCACTGGAGGGCCCAGAATAATGGATTTAAGGTACAGGCAGGCATTCCTGCAGCATTCAATCTCAGAACCACTGAGCTATATTTTTCATAGATCCTGGAGCACTGGGGAACTACCAGAGGACTGGAAGAGAGCTGATGTAGTTCCCATCTTCAAAAAAGGGGAAAAAATAGATCCAGGAAACTACAGACCTATCAGCCTGACCTCAATACCTGGGAAGATTCTGGAAAAGATAATCAAACAACAAATCAGCGAACACCTTGATGCAAACAAAGTCATCACTAAAAGTCAACATGGGTTTGTCAAAAACAGATCATGCCAGACAAATCTTATTACATTCTTTGAAAAAGTGACAAAATTAGTGGACCAGAGGAATGCTGTAGATATAATTTACTTGGACTTCAGTAAGGCATTTGATAAAGTAGATCACAACCTACTACTTGATAAGATAGAAAAATGTGGGTTAGACAGCATCACCACCAGATGGATTCGTAGCTGGCTGACAGGCCGTACTCAGCATGTGGTCCTCAATGGAACTGCATCTACATGGAAGGAAGTGTGTAGTGGGGTGCCCCAGGGCTCTGTTCTGGACCCAGTGCTCTTCAATATCTTCATTAACGATTTGGATGAGGGGATAGATGGGGAACTCATCAAATTTGCAGACGACACCAAGCTGGCAGGAATAGCCAATATTCCAGAAGATAGGCGTAAGATACAGAAGGATCTGGACAGACTCGAACACTGGGCGCTATCTAACAAAATGAAATTCAATGCTGAAAAAAGTAAGGTTCTACATTTAGGCAAGAAAAATCAAATGCACAGGTATAGTATAGGTGGTACCTTGCTCAATAGTAGTAACTGTGAGAGGGATCTCGGAGTCCTAGTAGACAATCACTTCAATATGAGCCAGCAGTGTGCTGCAGCTACCAAAAAAGCCAACACAGTGCTAGGCTGCGTTAACAGAGGGATAGAATCAAGATCAAGTGAAGTACTAATACCACTTTACAATGCTTTGGTAAGGCCACACCTAGAATACTGCATCCAGTTTTGGTCACCACGATGTAAAAATGATGTCGAGACTCTAGAAAGGGTACAGAGAAGAGCAACAAAGATGATTAGGGGGCTGGAGGCTAAAACATATAGGGAACGGTTGCTGGAATTGGGTATGTGTAGTTTAACGAAGAGAAGAGTGAGGGGTGACATGATAGCAGTGTTCCAATATCTCAGGGGCTGCCACAAAGAATAGGGAGTCAAGCTATTCTCCAAAGCACCTGAAAGCAGGACAAGAAGCAATGGATGGAAACTAGTCAAGGAGAGAAGCAACCTAGAACTAAGGAGAAACTTCCTGACAGTTAGAACAATTAACCAGTGGAACAACCCGCCTCCAAAGGCGGTGAATGCTCCAACACTGGAGGTTTTTAAGAAG
Organism: Vipera berus; assembly: GCF_964194415.1. NCBI lineage: Eukaryota > Metazoa > Chordata > Lepidosauria > Squamata > Viperidae > Vipera > Vipera berus. Next base: position 350,086,348 of record NC_138202.1, read on the forward strand.
AGACTGGACAGCCATTTGCCTGAAATGGTATAAGGTTTCCTGCCTGAGCAGGGGGTTGGACTAGATGACCTCCAAGGTCCCTTCCAACATTATTATTATTATTATTATTATTATTATTATTATTATTATTATTATTATTATTATTATTATTATTATTATTATTATTATTATTATTATTATTATTATTATTATTATTATTCCATCTGGATGTTTGGGGGGGGGTGGGAACTTTCCTTAGCAGGAAGACGATAATGAGAGCGATTACCTAAAAAGGGAGTGGGGCTCTTTTTCAGTGGAAGTGCTCAGGTGGAAACGTGAGGGGACCACCTGCCAGGAGGCATTCGTGTTGATTCCTGCACAGCGCAGAACATTGTGGTCAGATGGAGTAGCCTCAGGGATCTCTCCCTGCTCCAGGATTCTGACTGCAACAATTGCTCACAAGGCAATCAAGTGCTGTACTCTGCCTGGGTGGATAAGTGTGTTTCACAGATTCTTCTTTTTTTTCTTTTTTTTTGAAACTTCAGTAGCCTCTCTAGCAATGGGTTGGGTACGAGGTAATTATCCAGTGCTTACTCTGAGCAACAGTAAAAGACATTGCGGGTTGACAGCACAAGTAGTCCTTGACATACAACCGTTGATTTAGTGACTGTTTTAAGTTAGAACAGCGCCGAAAAAAGTGACTTATGGCAGCTTTTCACACTTAACAACCATCACAGCATCCCCATGGTCACCCGATCAAAGTCCAAATGCTTGGCAACTTGCATGTATTTATGATGGTTGCAGTACCCTGGGGTCATGTGATCCCCTTTTTGCGACCTTCTGACAAGCAAAATCATGGAGAACAGGGGTCCCCAACCTTGGCAACTTTAAGACTTGTGGACTTCAACTCCCAGAATTCTTAAGGACTCAAATCGAGGACTATCTGTGGAATCAACAAGCAAACATACTTTTAAACTGTTGCAAGTGGCATTTGCAAAATCCCTAAAGCAGCAGGAAGCTTTGATGATGATGATGATGATGATGATGATGATGATGATGATGATGATGATGGTGATGGTGATGGTGATGGTGATGATTATAACCAGAAATGATGCACCCATGAAGTGCCAAAGTATATTGCACTTTAACCAGCTTTAGCAGAGATGCCAGCTGGGTCTTTTCTAGGAGAAAACTAACCTGTGAGGGCTTATGAAGGTGGCAGCACACCCAGATTAAATACATAATTTGCTTTCTGCAAGACTGCCTGTGAAAAATGTTCAGAAAACTCCAGCTGGTTCAGACTGTAACCTCCGGATCCTGTTATGCAACCCAATACTTAAGCAAAAGGGGAAAAATTAAGAACACGCCAAGGAACACCCGCAGGTCTTAATAGGCCTCGGAAATAACTGCCTTTAAAGCCTCAATCCACCAGCTGTCTGCTGCAAAACCACTTATGTTTAGAAGGAAAATGCAGCCCAGCATCGCTCAGAGAGGGAGAAATTATATTTGATGCCATTTTCACAGAACACCCCCCCACACACACATACACACACACAATGGTAATAAGATTGCCTCCATCCTTGTACACCCTCATGCAAAACATCCGTCACTCTGAGAACTCTCAGAAAATTCAGCCATACCAAACAGGGTCATCCCACAGGGTGGAATTCCAGTGGCTTTCTGTGTCCCCCAAATGCAGGGCCAAAATTGTTGGGGAGCAAAATTTAGCAAAGTGTCAGGAGAAAGGTCCTAAAAGGTGAGAGCTTTTTGGTGTTAGAATACAGGTAGTCCTTGACGTACGACCACAACTGAGCCCCAAATTTCTGTTGCTAAGTAAGACAGTTGAGTGCTCTTTGCCCAGTTTTACAACCTTCCTTGCCACAGACGGTAAGTGAATCACTTCAGTTTTTGAGTTAGGAGCAGGGTTGTTAAGCAAATCTGGCTTCCCCATTGACTTTGCTTGTCAGGAGCTCACAAAAGATGATCACACGACCCCAGGGACACTGCAACCGTCATAAATATGAACCCCTTGCCAAGCATCTGAATTTTGCTCACATGACCATAGGGATGCTGCAATGGTCATAAGTCACTTTTATGCCACTGTAGAAGCATATAATCCTAGGGCTGGAAGGGACTTTGGAGGTCTTCTAGTCCAACCCCCTGATCAAGGCAAGAGTCCTTATATCATCCTGGACAAATGGCTATCCAATCTTTTCTTGAAAACAGATATAGGTAGATAGAGACAGACAGACAGACAGACCATAGAATCCTAGGGCTGGAAGGGAACTTGGAGGTCGTCTAGTCCAATACCCCTGCCCAAGTGTAATTTTGAACAGTCACTAAATGAACAGTTCTAAGTTGAGGACTGTCTATACCAGGGTAGGCAACCTTGGCTCTTTTATGACTCGTGGACTAGCTGGCTCAGGAATTCTGGGATTTGAAGTCCACGACTCATAAAAGACCCAAGGTTGCCTACCCCTGGTCTATACACCCCTTATGGTCATAAGCATGAAAAAGGTTATCAGTCATTTTTGTCAGTGCAGTTGTAACTTCAAATAGTTAAATGCACTGTTTTAAGTTGAGTACTATCTGCAGCTTGTCTCAGCAGTGGTGGGCTGCTATTTGTTACAATACAAAGAGGTGAGTTGACTGTCTTTTGGCAGGTACAGCTCATACACTGACTCTGGGGTGGACTGAAGCACCTCGAGGCATCCTTCCAACTCTATTGCTGCTATTATGCAATTGTGAGACCATGCACCAAAGTCAAAATTAAGCAAAAATTATAGGATGACTTGGGAGACATAACTAAAAGTCAATTTCCTCTATATATGCAGATTCTTCAGTGATGGACAGAATAAAAGACTTGGAAGGGACCTTGGAGGTCTTCTAGTCCAACAGGAGACCCTATCCATTCCAGACAAATAGATGTCCAGTCTGTTCTTAAAAGTCTCCAGTGATGGAGCACCATAACTTCTGAAGGCACGCCATTCCATTGATTAATTGTTCTCACTCTTAGGAAATTTCTCCTTAGTTCTAGGTTGCTTCTCTCGTTGATTAGTTTCCATCCATTGCTTCTTTCCCTGCCTTCTATTGCTTTGGAAAATAGGTTGATTTCCCCCCCCCACCCTGTCTTCTTTGCAGAAGCCCCTCAAATATTGGAACTCTGCTATCAGGTCACCCCAGTCCTTCTTTTCCAGATTCCCTGGCCTAATCCAACCTTGACAACTTTAAGACTTGTGGACTTCAACTCCCAGAATTCCCCACAGCATAGGTAGTTGAGGAATTCTGGGAGTTGAAGTCCACAAGTCTTAAAGCTGCCAAGGTTGGACACCCCTCCCTTAAGGCGAAAGAGGATTTAGGACCCTGAAAAAACACCCTGAATTGTCATTGATTCAGCTTACAAAGGGTGCTGCAGATTTCCTTAAAGGTAAAGGTTCCCCTGCACATGCATGCTAGTCGTTTCCAACTCTAGGGGCTGGTGCTCATCTCCATTTCAAAGCCGAAGAGCCAGCGCTTGTCTGAGGACATCTCCGTGGTCATGTGGCTGGCATGACTAGACGCCAAAGGCGCACGTAATCCTGTTACCTTCCCACTGTAGTGGTCCCTGTTTTTCTACTTGCATTTTTACATGCTTTCGAACTGCAGATTTCCTTAGGGCTCCCTAAATTCAAGATGGCTTGTTTTGCAAAAACATTACCTCCCACCTCCAAATGCTGAACAAACTGGGAGGGCAACGTCCTCCCACATAGAGTCACACACTCACACCATGGGGGGGGGGAAGCAATGTCTGACTTAGCAAAAGGGTGGTTTTGGATATTTTTTTTCATAGTCAAAAAAGGAAACAATACAGCAGAATCAACTTTAAGAGTCTCTAGGGTACTGTGCTGTTGCTACGTTATCACACCATCAAGAAAGTTACTGTCACAGGAGGTGAGGAAGAGGGAAAAAAATCTAATTTCTTTTAAGGATGAGTCCTGCTCCCCTTATTATTACTATGGTGACTTGTCTTCATCTCCTATTCTTTCTTTTTTTTCTCTCTCCCTTTTCTGGCTGAAGGAGAAGAACAACAGGAATTTTTTTTCCAATGTCTGTGCCATCAGCTGTTCATTTCACCTTCCATCTGGCTTTATTTCCTCCTCTCTTGCAAATCATCCTTCTGATTCCTAATTAAAACAGTGTAGCGCAGGAGGTTATGATGATCATTGATTGATTAAAAGTGCTTGTGATTACTCAGCTGCTTCAGAAGGGGATCATCACCCTTCAATTAGAATTAAGGCAGGGGCACCTTCTTGCTTCTGCCAACCTAGCAGTTCGAAAGCACGTAAAAATGCAAGTAGAAAAATAGGGACCACTACGGTGGGAAGGTAACAGCGTTCCGTGCGCCTTTGGCGTCTAATCATGCCGGCCACATGACCACGGAGATGTCCTCGGACAAGCGCTGGGTCTTCGGCTTTGAAACAGAGATGAGCACCGGCCCCTAGAGTCGGAAACGACTAGCACGCATGTGCGGGGGAACCTTTACCTTTACCTTCTTGTAACACAGGGTTTCTCAAACCGTAAAAGGAAAAATATCAGTGACTCTCAATCTCAGCAACTTTAAGGTGTGTGGACTTCAATTCCCCCAGCCAGCATGAACAGAAAGTATCAGGGAAGGAAGGGAATGGACAGCCACTTGTCTGAAAGAGTATAGGGTCCCCTGCTTGAGCAGGGGGCTGGACTAAAAGACCTCCAAGGTCCCTTCCAGCTCTGTTCTGAATTTGAATTCTGAAGGATAGGAACTAGGAGCAAGAAATTAAGATTGGAATAAAAAGTGGGCATTTGGGCTTGGTAGTGTTGAGGGAAAAGTCTTCATCATGGTTCAGTCCAAGCCGGGAATAAACAACAAGGCGACTGCTTTAGAAAGAAGGTTGCAGTTTATTGAAGAGGAGAGCCAGACAGAAAGATTGCTCTGGAAGAAAAGAGAGTGAGCACATGTAGGGAGTGGGTTTTTAGACCCTCTGGGGCTCTTGAGGTTGTTTCCTGTTCCTGTTTGAGGTTTTGTATTTCCTGTGTCATGTATTTTTGACCTGAGTCTGGGTGTGCCCTTTGGCATCTGTGAGTTAATCCTATTATGTCCTGTCTTAGAGTTTGGGCGGGGTATGTAGATTTTAAAGGGACGCAGTGGCTCAGTGGATTAGGATGCTGAGCTTGTCAATCAGAAGGTCGGCAGTTTGGTGGGTCGAATCCCGAGTGCCGCGTAACAGAGTGAGCGCCTGTTACTCGTCCCAGCTTCTGCCAACCTACAGTAGCAGTTCAAAAGCATGTAAAAATTGCAAGTAGAAAAATAGGGACCACTACAGTGGGAAGGTAACAGCATTCCGTGCGCCTTTGGCATCTAGTCATACCGGCCATATGACCATGGAGACGTCCTCGGACAAATGCTGGCTCTTCGGCTTTGAAACGGAGATGAGCACTGGCCCCTAGAGTTGGAAACGACTAGCACGCATGTGTGGGGGAACCTTTACCTTTACCTTTAGTATAGGTAATCCTCAACTTACAGCCATTTATTTAGTTATCATTTAATGTTATGACAGCATTGAAAAAAAGTTTGTTTTTCAAATGACCATTGCAGCATCCCTGTGGTCATGTGATCAAAATTTGGTTGCTTGGCAACTGGCATGTATTTACAACAGTAGCATTGACCTGGGGGTCATGTGATCGCCATTTGTAGCCTTCCCAGCCAACTTCCAACAAGCAGAGTGTTAGGCATATGGTGTTAGCCTACAATGTTGGGTTGAAAATATATTAACCATAATGCTATGTCTTTAAGAAGTTAATTGGCCAATGGGTGTGTAAGTGTTCTCATGGCCATAAGAGGAAGCTAGGAACGTAGCTTCTCTCTCTCTCTGAATTCACTGATCTCTACTATTACTGTTTTTGCTCTGCTGTTGGTTTACTACTGTTGTAAACCTGAACTGTGTATTGACCTCTGGACCGGTAAGAAGACTTTGTAGTTTGGATTACTCCTTGGACTGTTGCTATTGTGTATGACTTGGACTGTTTATTTTTGACTGTGCATTTTTGTTTTTACACCACCTCAAAGTAAAATACTTTTTGCTTTTAGAACTCAGTGTATTTCTGTGTGTGATTTTTACTGCTCTCAGTGCCCTTCCTTGTCTGTGCAACTCTTTGGTAGCACAAGGAGACCTCTGCACAAATAAATTCCATAACACTGGTTATGGGCCCAGGCCTGTACTGAGAGTAAGTACACACAGTATTCCTAGCTGAGTTTGTATTTGGTGTAAAATGGCACAGGAACTGTTGTCAGGCATCTCCTGGATAACCCGGTTGGATGGGACAAACTATGTTTCCTGGTCCACAAAATGCTGCTTGCTTTTGCGCAAGGAAGGACTATGGGCTGTTGTAAATAACCCACCAGATACTACTGCTTGGGATCCAGATGATGAAGAGGATGCAAAGAAGTTAGACGACTTTAAACGTAGCAATGAGAAAGCTCTTTGCATTATTGGACTAACACTGAATGACCAGCAGCTTGTCCATATTCGTGGTGAGGAGTCTGCTGCTAGGTGTTGGGATGTTTTGCGAAGGCTTTATGTTCGTGACAGTGTGGGTGCACATATACACCTTACACGTAAGCTGTTTAGGGCTCGTCTGCAGAAGAATGGAGATATGCTGACCCATTTAAATTACATGAAGGCAACTTTTCAAGAGCTTCATGAAAAGGAGCTGATTTTTTCAGAGTTGCATCAGGTCTACATTATTCTGTCATCTTTGGATGAGAGTTATGATGGATATGTTTCTTCTTTGGAAGTCCTGACCAGAGAGGAACTGACATTGACTAACATTACTGGGAGACTGCTGGAAGAGTCCAGAAGGAGGCGTGACAGAGACCAGCTGAGAGAGACACAGCCACGAGAGAAGCAGCAATTCACCACTGCTTACAACGTCAAGAAATGTTATTCTTGTGGGGCTAGAGGGCATATAGCCAAATTCTGTAGAAAGGGTAGAAAACAGAATGTAAATAGCAGTGGGAAGGCTAAGAAGGGCATTGGTTTGGCTATTTCTGGTAAACCAACATCCAGAAATAATGAATTGTGGGTTGTTGATAGTGGGGCTTCACAATGCATTACTAAAGTGAAAAAGAGGTTTGTTAATATGAAAAACAGCAACCAATATGTTTCACTAGCCAATGGTTGGAGGATGAAGGCCTCTGGTGAAGGTAATTCCTATTGTCCATGCATTGATGAACAGTTACCTATGTTATATATACCTAAACTAAGATTCAACCTGTTATCTGTAAGGGAATTGGTTAAGGTTGGGTTTGTGGTAACATTCAGAGGGGAGCAATGCACTATTGAGAGGAATGGAACCTGTGTAACTGCTAATTTGAAAAATGGTTTATTCGTTCTCACAAGTAACCAGGTTAGTACAGTTAAAGCTAACTCAATATGTGAGAACAAGAAGCCACATGATGAGTGCATACATTTATTGCATAGGCGGTTAGGGCATGTAAACTTTAACTCACTACGTAAAACAGTGGAATTAGTAGAGGGAGTTAAACTGAAGCCATGTAGTAAGTATTTGAATTGCAATGCCTGTAATCAGGAAAAGAGCAAGGCAACTCCTGCAAACAGGATAAACGGCTTCAAAACAACTGTACCTTTGGAAGTTGTGTTTGCTGATTTAATTGGACCCATGAAACCAAGTTTAGGAGGGTCATGTTATATTTTAAGTATATTGGACCACTACTCTCGTTATGGATTTTGTTATCTGCTTAAGTCAAAGGCAGACACTTTCCAACAATTTGCAAACTGGCTGAAGTTTGTGGAGAGGAAAACAAAGAGAAAGGTTCAGTGCATAATTACTGATAATGGTACTGAATTTACAAATAAGCGTTTTGTTGATATGTTAGAATCAGCTGGCATTGAGCATAAACGTTCAGCCCCTTATAGGCCTCAACATAATGCATTTGTTGAGAGACGTGGGCAAACGTTACAAGCCATGATTAGAACCATGTTAAGAGATTCTGGCTTAACAGATAGACTGTGGGGGGAGGCAGCAAAATGTGCAAACCATGTTCTGAATATAGTTGTTAATACTTCTACTGGTAAAATACCATATACAATATGGCATGGTAGAAGACCAAACCTTGATTACCTGCACACATTTGGCACCCCAGCTTGGGTCCACATTCCTGCACAACTCAGGAGTAAAGGCCAACATAGGGCTAGGCAATTATACTTCGTAGGTTATGAAGCTAACCATAGATCCTATCGTTTCTGGGAACGAGGCACAACTAATGTATATAATAGTACTAGTGCAAAATTCCTTGAGCACGTTGGTTGGGATAGGTTAGAGCAAGTAACTGTTAATACTGATCCTCTAGTGTTTGAGGACTCCTCTGATAACGTAACTAGTAATGATAATACATCTCCTGTAAATATGAAAGATGAAGAGGAGATAGGGGAGATAAAAAATGAATCAGAGGAAGGAAAGGAGTCAGAAATTCAAAGCCCTGTAATTCCTTGGCGTTCAACGCGCATCAGACATCCACCTGATCGCTATGAAGCAAGTATAGTATGTCAAGTTAGTGTAGTACCTTCTAACTATGATGAGATCAGGATGTATCCTGAAAAGGAACAGGCATCATGGAAAGCTGCAATGAACAGGGAGTTGAAGTCTTAGACAGAAACACATAAGCTTGTCTACAATGGAGGCTGAATTTTCATGTCTATCAGTGTTATGTACAGAACTGCTAGTGTACAAACAATTATTGTTAGATATGGGTTTAAATGTAAATGATCCATTTATTGTGTATGAGGACAATCAAGCTGCGATAAAGATGGCTAATAATGCTGCAGTAAGAACAAGATCTAAACATACTGATCTTCGTTATTTGAATGTCAGACAATGTATCAAAGATAAATTAATACAGCTAGAGTACAGTATTGTTCATCTGATGTAAATATTGCAAACCATTTTACGAAGGTACAAAGTGCTGTGAAACACAATGCTAATTGTGAAAGAATGTGCATAAGATTGTAAGAGTTATATATTATTCTACCCAAAGGGGAGAATGTTAGGCATATGGTGTTAGCCTACAATGTTGGGTTGAAAATATATTAACCATAATGCTATGTCTTTAAGAAGTTAATTGGCCAATGGGTGTGTAAGTGTTCTCATGGCCATAAGAGGAAGCTAGGAACGTAGCTTCTCTCTCTCTCTGAATTCACTGATCTCTACTATTACTGTTTTTGCTCTGCTGTTGGTTTACTACTGTTGTAAACCTGAACTGTGTATTGACCTCTGGACCGGTAAGAAGACTTTGTAGTTTGGATTACTCCTTGGACTGTTGCTATTGTGTATGACTTGGACTGTTTATTTTTGACTGTGCATTTTTGTTTTTACACCACCTCAAAGTAAAATACTTTTTGCTTTTAGAACTCAGTGTATTTCTGTGTGTGATTTTTACTGCTCTCAGTGCCCTTCCTTGTCTGTGCAACTCTTTGGTAGCACAAGGAGACCTCTGCACAAATAAATTCCTTAACACAGAGTCATTAGGGACATCAGATTCACTTAACAACCGCACAGTTCACCTAACAACTGTGGCAAAAAAAGGTTATAAAATGAGGCACAACCCACTTAACAACTAAAACAGAAATTTTGGGCTCAACTGTGGTCCTACGTCAAGGACTGACTGTAGGAGCGTCCAAGTTAAGTCTCCTTCAAGTAAAAATTGATGCTTGCTGATTTCATGGGTGCTTTCAAACAGCTTGTTTGTCAGCAAAATGAAAATGGGGTTGCCACTGACCTTTTATTTCTTTGGGGGGTTTTTAAGTCCTCAACTTATGACCACAGTCAGGACTGGAAAACCGATCAAGTGGCACAGTCGTTAAGTGAGGCATCGTATTTTATCATCTTTGGGGGGGTTGTTAAGCGAGACATCATGTAACTGCAAATTGCACCTTCCCTGCCAACTTCCCCATTGACTTCGTTGGTCAGAAGCTGGCTGGGAAGGTTGCACATGGAGATCATATGACTGGGGGAGGGGACACTGCAACCATCATCCCCACAGTTGCCAAGTGCCTGGATCACAATCACCTGACCATGGGGATGCTTTGATGTTCAGAAGTATGAGGAATGGTCATAAATCACTTTTTTCAGTGCAGTTTTAGCTTCTAACAGTTGCTAAATGAATGGTGATAAGTTGAGGACTACTTCTAGTCTAGTCTTCAGACTTGGGGCCCCCTCGTGGTCCCTCTTTCAAGCCATGTGAACCTGCTTCGCTTTTTGAGATCAGCCAGGATTGCTTGATGCTGCCTCCTGCGTCCTGGGCAAATTGAATTGAGCCATCTCCTGGTGCCTGCAGTAACACATAAGTGTCATTTTTCTAATCAAGGGAACAGAAGTGGTTTCCTGTAGTTTTCTTCTGGATTATTTGTTGACTTCCCAGTCCAGTCTATAACCTTGGCATTTCTTGGTCCTCTCCCATCCAAGCACTAACCAGACCAGAGCTTCCTTAGCCTGAAGTGATTTTACATAATGATAATAAAGTCATTTTACATAAGGTAATTGATGTAGTCCTAGGCTGCATTAAAAAAAGGGATAATATCAAGATCACATGAAGTGCTAGTAACACTTTATACTGCACTAGTAAGGCTACACTTGGAATAGTGCATCCAGTTTTGGTCACCACAATGCCAAAAAGACGTTGAGACTCTAGAAAGAGTGCAGAGAAGAGCAACAAAGATGATTAGGGGACTGGAAACGAAACCATATGATGAAAGGTTGAGGGAACTAAATCTGTCTAGTCTCATGAAAAGAAGGACTACGGGTGACATGATAGCAGGGACTACCACAAAGAAGAGGGGGTCAGAATACCGGAAGGCAGGAGAAGAAGCAATGGATGGAAACAAATCAAGGAGAATTCCAACCTACAAATAAGATGAAATTTTCTGATTGTGAGAACAATTAACCAGTGGATCCTCCAGGACTTGTGGATGCTCCAACACTGGAGATTTTTAAGAAGAGATTGGACAACCCCTTGTTTGAAATGGTATAAGGCAGTGGCCTCAAACCTTTTGGTCACGAGGGACCCATTCTGTGGAGAGAGGTTTTTTCATGGACTAGAGGGAGCGTGTTTTGTGTACTGCCTGTATCCCACAGATGGAGTTTCACTTGTTTATGTGGACCGATTCTGGCATGCCGTGGTCCAGTGCTGGTCCATGGACCAGAGGTTGGGGACTCCTAGTATAAGGTCTCCTGGTTGAGTAGGGGGTTGGACTAGAAGATCTCCAAGGTCCCTTCTGTTCTGTTCCAGCGTACAACCGGCCCTCTTTGAATGTCAGGGACAACCCCTTTTTATAGTCAACAGGCTGGAAAAAACCCAACCAAATTTATTGACAAAGAAATCAGAAGTTCAAACAAGAGTTAAACAAAAAGTTCAAACGAGTTAAACCAAAAGTTCAGACAAGAGTTAAACAGGAATGAACAGACCAGGACTCTAGCAGAAGATCTTCAAATGGTTGCCTTCAGCAACCAGCACCTCCCACACCTTCCCCTTTTATCAGCAGTCCCAAGGCGTGGCTTCTCATTGCCTTCTTCCGAGTTGCCTCATTGCCTTCCTCTGTTCTGCTCTGCTAGATTGCCTTCTGCTTCTAGCGTCCCTGAACAGAGCCAGCTGTGGATCGTCTTCTTCCAATACCTCGTGCTCATACGGCTGAGTCTGATGAGGAACAAGACGGGAAGGGCCACTGAAAGTCCTGCAGTGCATCAGAACCTCCCTCTGACACCCAAGGCTCTCCAAACCCCTCCTCCTCCTCCTCTTCAGAATCATCAGACCCTGCTGCCAGAACTACAGGCTGACGCTGAATCACAACACCTTCCAACTCTGCTATTCTGTTTTCTGTAAGGTCAGGTAGATACTGTCACCTGCCAAGGCATAAAATGTATGACTTATTACATAGTTCCACTAAATTTGTTCCTCCATCCACTGACTCATTCTGATGGGAAAGGCCTTGGACACAGGGATATTCTCAGAAAGAGTCCCCAACACCAAGATGGTCACTGTGGCTATGCAATCAACGTCCTGCTGTGCAACACGGGTGATGGCACAATGGCAGTTTGCTTTTTTGACCCTGAAAACCCCACCACCCCAGATGTACCTGCTTGCACAGCTGTTCCAAAATCCTTCCCACCCTGCTAGAAGGACAAGCATCCTTTTTAACAGTGGAGCAAAAAAAATCACTTTAATAAAACAGCAGATGGAAATTGTTTTCAAATCCAAGCTGCCTGGGAGAAATAAGATCTTTAAAAATAATAATAATAAAAAGATAGGGAGAGAAGATAAGGTACTTTAGCCCCGAGCTAGGAACGTTATTGCTTTCATTCTCTTGACACGTAAACTGACAATGGGAAGGATGTGATGGTAACAATTTTTAATGCAGGAATCCCTCAAGGCCCAGAAAAGCTTAACTAGGCTCTGCATAAGCTGCACAAGGGAGTAAGCCATCACAGGAAGGATAGATAATTGTTCTTGGATGGCTGATGGGAGAGGGGATGGACGTTATTGGAAGCAGATGCCTGGACATCAACCACCCTTGACTAAAAACAATCTTCTTCCGCAGGGTTGTGCCTCAGAAATTCTAGGAATTGAAGTCCAAAGGTTGTGAAGCTGCCTTAGATGCCCAACCCCTGCTCTACAAAGCCACTATATGTATGTAAGGGAGAACTTTGTTATCACCAACCTGGATTTCTCTCTTTGCAAATACAATCCTTGGTTGCATAAACAGAGGCATAGCTTTTGGTCACCATGATGTAAAAAAGATGTTGAGACTCTAGAAAGGGTACAGAGAAGGGCAACAAAGATGATTGGGGGACTGGAGGCTAAAACATATAGGGATGGGTTGTTGGAATTGGGTATGTGTAGTTTAACAAAGAGAAGGACGAGGGGTGACATGATAGCAGTGTTCCAATATCTCAGGGGCTGCCACAAAGAAGAGGGAGTCAAGCTATTCTCCAAAGCACCTGAAGGCAGGACAAGAAGCAATGGATGGAAACTAACCAAAGAGAGAAGCAACCTAGAACTAAGGAGAAACTTCCCGACAGTTAGAACAATTAACCAGTGGAACAACCTGCCTCCAGAAGTGGTGAATGCTCCAACACTGGAAGTTTTTAAGAGGAGACTGGACAGCCATTTGCCTGAAATGGTATAGGGCAGACATGTCAAACACAAGGCCCGGGGGCCAGATCTGGTCCGCGAAGTGGTTTCATGCGGCCCGTGAAGCCATCCTGGAAACAGTGAGGGAACGGCCCCCACTGCCTTGGCCCTGGCCCAGAAACCCTCTTTCTGCCAGAGACCCTCAGATCTGTCCCACTCCTGCCCAGGCCCCCATAGGTACCCTTGATTCGAACGATGTAGAGCTGGCCATGCCCACCCAGTAGGCCATACGCACTCTAGCCATGCCCACCCAGGCCATACCCACCCGGCCCCCTGAGGGCAACTGCAAAGCTGATGTGGCCCTCAATGAAATTGAGTTTGACACCCCTGGTATAGGGTTTCCTGCTTGAGCAGGGGGTTGGACTAGATGACCTCCAAGGTCCCTTCCAACATTATTATTATTATTACTATTATTATTATTATTATTATTATTATTATTATTATTATTATTATTATTATTATTATTATTATTATTATTATTATTATTTTTTCACCCTTTATAGTACCAATTTATGATAGGGCTATATTTGCCCCTACAGCACACCTCAAGGCACTGAGTAAACATTGAAACAGCATCCATTTTATTTATATCTGCAAAGGATGGTTTACCAAATCGTTATTGCACATATTGCAATTTTCCCCAAGTTATTTTCCCTTAAAAAAACCTGCAGGAAAATGCCAACTGCTTCCCAAAGCCTTGAAATTGATTTCAATGGTTTCCCCCAGTTTGATTAATCTTATTTTACAGCAGCCCAGATGCAGCCTGAACAGAAGTTATATTTTGTCCGTTACAAAGGTTGGGTTGTATTTTCATGAGTGACCTTCCTCTGCTTTCTTTCCAGGCAATCACACAGCATTTGTCATCTCCAACACCTCCTCGTAGCAATTAATTGCTGTGCTACTGCAGACTGAAGATGAGGGGTTTGTAAAAGGGAATATTCCTTCTCATGAGAAAGATCCTCTTTACATAGAAATCTAGTCTATTAGGGGCAAAATGCTAAAATAATCTTCCCCCTGATTGGCTAGCTTTCTGCACAGAGGAAAATTTTGAATAGAGAAATGTCTTCCCACTTGAAATGATACAGCCATTTGAAGTTCATGCTAAGTCCATGTGAACTTAGCATGACTTGATAACAGTCATGACTTGATAACATCCAAAGCAAAGGAGAGCATTAGCAAACATACTACACGTAGTCCTCTACTTACAACCACAAATGAGCCCAAAATTTCTGTTGCTAAGTGAGACACTTGTTAAATGAATTTCGCTCCATTTCTTGCCACAATTGTCAAATGAATCACTGCAGTTGTTAAGTTAGTAACCTGGTTGTTAAGTGAATCTGGCTTCCCCATTGACTTTGCTTGTCAGAAGGTCACAAAAGGGCATGTCATGACCCCGGGACACTGCAACCGTCATAAACATGAGTTAGTTGCCAAGCATCTGAATTTTGATCATGTGACCATGAGGATGCTGCAAGGATCATAAGTGTAAAAACCGCCATAAGTCGCTTTTTCAGTGTCATCATCACTTGGAAAGGTCACTAAATGAAATGTTGTAAGTTGAGGACTATGTGTATTATCCGGGATTGGTAAAAGTTTTGCAAAGGGTTGTGGGAAATAGTTGTTGAATAGCATCTGTATGTGTGTGCAGCAAACAGCTGCAGAAGCAAACCATTTTCAATATTTTTTAAAAAAAATAAGATTTCAAGAACCAATTACCAGGTACTTACTTTATCTTCAGACTAGCAAGCATGGCTTTATCAATCCTGGAAAAAAAAGAGAGAAGAATGTTAAGGAGATTATTTGGATTCTTAATTTTTCTGTTAGACAACTCTCATGCCTGGATCTCTAAACCCTTTTAGAATTAATGATCAGCAGGGATGGATCTTTCCCTAAATCACTGTTTATAATGGGGGACAAGGGAGGAACATAAGAGACGGTTTGGTGTAGTGATCAAGGCACCGGGCTAGAAACTGGGTGACTGAATTCTAATCCTTCCTAGGTGAGCTTGGGCCAGTCATTCTCTCTTAACCCCTAGAAAGCAGGCAATGGCAAACGTATTTACTTATTAAATGTATATGCCACCCATCCCACTCTACAAAATGCCGGTGCAAAATCTCAAACTTCCAAAATCTTGCCATGAAAAATGCAGGGACACGTGTCACCAGGAGTCAACCACAGAATAACAAGAGTTGGAAGGGAACTTGAAGGTCTTCTAGTCCAGCCCTTTAATCAAGCAGGAAACCCTGTACGGTTTCAGACAAACACTGACTCAAAAGCACACACAAAAAGAGCATTTTAAACCTTCTGTCATGGGCCACAAACAGCAAGTGAGAAAACCATCTCTGCTTTTTTTAAATGTGGCAAGGCTAGGCTCCCATCCACCCACCCAAAGGAGCCAATTAAAATCTGTTATTCACTAAACCAGATTCAGCCATCAGATACAGTAGGCTTCAGTGTAAGGTGGCATTTGGTAAGATGCTTCCAATTTTCACTTTTGCACCTTAAATAACAAGGAACTTGTAATGCAAAAGACACGTTTTTTGTTCAGCCTGCACCTTCTGAATCAGCCTGTTCCCTCCTGTAACGAAAGATTCAACAGCTGCCACTCCATCGCCTTTTTTAATCTGAAAAGAGCTCCATCTGTTTTATCATCACCTGCAGCACAGTATCTTAGATGAAGATGCTCACCAGACTCTGATGAGTAATTTGGAGATTATAAGGGGGCAAAGCCAATACAGATCCTTCCAGCTTGCAGGTTTTTTTTAATTCCCATTTATATCCCGCCCTTCTCCGAAGACTCAGGGCAGCTTACAATCTAAGCACAAATCAATGTGCTTAGCAATAGCCTTCATTCTATGTATATGCCTGCTTATTAGGGCTTTCCCCCCCCAAGAGGCATTATTACAAAGTCAGCTTATTGCCCCCAACAATCTGGGTCCTCAGTTGACAGTTCCTATTGGCTGGCTGCAAACCAGCTACTTACCACCCGTCATTTACCCAACATTCAAAGTTACAATGGAACTCCCCTTATAAAAAAAAGATGTTGAGACTTGTGGGGGGGGGAGAAGTGCAGAGAAGAGCAACTAAGATGATTAAACAGCTGGAGACTAAAACATAGGAAGAACAGTTGCGGGAACTGGGTACGGCTAGTCTAGAGAAAAGAAGGAAATGGGGGTGACATGGTAGCAGTGTTCCAGTATTTGAAGGGCTGCCACAAAGAAGAGGGGGGTCGTTTATTTTCCAAAGTAACAGAAGGCAAGACAACAAAAAAATGGATGGAAATTAATCAAGGAGAGAAGCAACCTGGGATTAAGGAGAAACTTCTGAACGGTGAAAAGCATTCCGAAGTTGTGGGTGCTTCATCACTGGAGGCTTTTAAGAGGAGACCGGACAGCCGTCTGTCTGAAATTGTATAGGTCCCCTGCTTGAGTAAGGGGTTGGACTAGAAGACCTTGAAGATCTCTTCCAGCTCTAGTCTGAAAGGTTGAAGTTTATTTATAAGCTGCTCCTGAAGTTGCAACGGCTGCCCTACTCCCACAATCCTACTGTATGTCCACATTTTGGGTGCTCAGCAACCAGCCCACATTTACATCCATTTACACTGAGCCACAGTCATGCAACTGCAATTTATATTTTTGTTGGAATCCAGCATTTACTTCCAGTTTCCGGCCAAAAGCGGTCCCTAGCGAACGATTGCATTAGTTTGACAACTAACTGCCACAAAAAGCGTCATAAAATCAGGTCGGTTGCGTGACCTGCTTTACAACCGTCTCGACTTACAACCCTAATTGCCAGGTTCAATTACAGCCATAAGTCAAGGGCTACTTGTACATAAGCTTTAAATCAGTAAGTGCAAGGTGCTAGCTAACTTGAGAGAAACCTGGCTGACATAGTGCTCAAAAGGAACTCCGGTTTCACTTCATACAGATGTCTATGCCATGGAGATTCTCGGTCATCCAGATCAAAGTTGTCCCAAAGGTGCTTTTTCAAAAGGCAACTGGACTCTCTTTGTTTTTCCTTGAAGATGTTTTCTCTTCTCATCCAAATGGCTTTTTCAGTTCTGACTCTTCTTCAGTTCAGAGCTGAAGAAGCTTCAAGGATAAGAAGTGAAACACCTTCACGTCCGTCGCCTCTTGAAAAAGCACCTTTGGGACAGAAAATTATACAGGTTGTCACAATTCTACAGTGTGCTATTTTCATGTGTGTGTGTCTCTGTGTGCATTTCCAACCTAGAGAATGAAGTGTTCTAAGGAAACCCAAAGTTTCACTTTGATCTGGCATGGGGCTGGTTTGACGTCAGTGTTGTGATTCAGGGTCAGCCTGTGGGTTCGGCATTTGGGTCGGACGATTCAGAGGAGGAGGAGGGGGGTGTTGGAGAGGTTGCTGAGGGGGTTGGAGAGCTTGCTGATGAGAGCTCTCAGCCAGGCCCCTCCCACCTGGTCACGACGGAGACCCAGCTGTGTGAGCCTGACAGCGTGGATGAAGATGACCCACAGCTGGCCCTGTTCAAGGATGCCCGACACAGGAGGCAGTCAATCAGGAGTAAACAGAGGAAGGCAATGGGGCACCTCGGAAGGAGGCAGAGAGAAGCCACGCCCTGAACTGTTTAAAAGGGGAATGCGTGGGAGGGCTGGTTTGCTGAAGGCAACCGCTTGAATAGCTCCTGTTTCATGGTTCGTGTCTTGTTTTGCTCTATTTGCTTTTGTGTCCATAAATTTGGCAGGCTTAGTTCCAGACTCTTGCCTTCTTGTAAAAGGGGTTGTCCCTGCCTTATCTGCAGGGCCGGTAGCAGGCTGGTACAGAACAGTCAGTGCTTCTGGCCAGTGACCTTTCTTGGCCACACATGGTTCAAAGCTCAGCAAGTGTGTATTGTGAGCCACATAATGCAACTCAACCATCACGTGAACTGCTGTTTGCAGACACCGTTCTGAAAAGCAGAATTGTGCATTCAGTGAAAGCATTGTTTGAAGCGAACTGTTTTGCACTCCTGGTTTTCCAGGACTCCCTAATAAGATTTAGCCTCTATTTATTAAATATTATCATTGGAAATAAACATCGAGATAAATCTAAAATGATAGGAAAGGAGGAAGGGGGGGAAAAGGAAGAAATGACCAACAGCAAGGTGGATGGACACAGTTACAGTGGCAATGGCTGCACCATTAGAAGATCTGAAGGATAAGGTTGGGGATAAATTGCCATGGAAAACATCTATAAATGAGGTAGTTCTTAACTTAATCATCATTAGTGGCGAATTGATGTTACAATGGTATTGAAAAAAGTGACTTATGACCCGTTTCTCACACTTATGACCCTTGCAGTATCCCCATGATCACATGATCAAAATTCAGAGGTTTGGCAACTGACTCATATTTATGACGGTTACAGTGTCCTGGGGTCATGTGATCACCTTTTGTTACCTTCTGAAAAACAAAGACAAAGGGGGAGCCAGATTCACTTAACAACCGTGTTGTTAACTTAATAACTGCAGTGATTCACTTAACAACTGTGGTGACAAAGGTTGAAAAATGGGATAAAATTCACTTACAGGATTACCTGTAACACATTTTAACTTAAATCCAGGTTAAGAAATTGCCATTCATATAAGGTGCTAAGCCCAAAGAAATCACATTAACCTCATTTGATGATGTGTTTGTATACCAGGCTGAAACAACAATTCCCAGAATACACAAGAACACAGAATACCTATTCAGATTAATTTTGGTTTTGTGCTAACTCCGTAACTGGCAATCTACCAACTAGGATCAAAGTGGATCAAATTCATTTCGTATTGCTGCATCCAGTCTTGGTCGCCATTTTGTAAAAAGCATGTTGAGACTCTAGAAAGAGTACAGAGAAGAGCAACAAAGATGATCAGGGGACTGGAAGCTAAAACATATAAGGAACGGTTGCTGGAATTGGGTCTGCCTAGTTTAATGAAGAGAAGGATTAGGAGTGACATGATAGCAGTGTTCCAATATCTCAGGGGCTGCCCCAAGGAAGAGCGTGTCAAACTATTCTCCAAAGCGCCCAAAAGCAGGACAAGCAGCAACGTATGGAAACTAATCAAGGAGAGAAGCAACCTAGAACTAAGGAGAAATATCCTGACAGTTAGAACAATCAATCAGTGGAATGGCTTGCCTCCAGAACTTGTGGGTGCTTCATCACTGGAGGCTTTCAAAAAGAGACTAGACAACCATTTATCTGAAATGGTGTAGGGACTCCTGCTTGACCTCCAACTCATGTTCTTTCATTCTGCACCCAGCATATCCCAGTCAATCCCTATATTCAGATTAGACCAACCATACACATCACTGCGTTCTTTTATCAAAAAGGACTGACTGATGCATATTTATTAAACATCAACAGCACGCATCAAAGGCAGTTCACTGCAAAAAACCAGATAAAAGACTAGCAAACTAGGGAGAGAAAGAAACATGAAAGACAAGAATTTACATTTTTTAAATGTCTCTATCAAAAAGGATACAGAACGTTCCAGAACCACTTAAAATGATCTTATGGGTAATTATCAGTGTGGCCTTCAGCTATTCCACCCTGAACCCTTTTTATGCATAAAATTTGCAGACTAGAAATGGAAAGTAGGACACCAAGTGATTCCCACCTCTGTTTTGCATCATCAAAAAAAATCCACTTTGGTAGATGAAAAAGAGGTGACAGCATGAGGCAGAAATTTAAGGCAGTTGTATGAGTCCTCGAGCATATATATAAGATTATACTAATAAGCATAAGTTGCCAAATTCAGCTAGCTGTTTCCACTGTAAAAGAGATAAAATAATACGTCTTTCCAAACTCCCATCTGTCATCATAGTATTTCTGGGATAAATAATAATAATAATAATAATAATAATAATAATAATAATAATAATAATAATAATAATGATGATGATGATGATGATGATGATGATGATGATGATGATGGAAGGTACCTTGGAGATCATCTAGTCCAACCCCCTGCTCAGGCAGGAAACCCTATACCATTTCAGACAAATGGCTGTCCAGTCTCTTTTTAAAAACTTCCAGTGTTGGAACATTCACAGCTTCTGGAGGCAGGTTGTTCCACTGGTTAATTGTTCTCACTGTCAGGAAATTTCTCCTTAGTTCTAGGTTGTTTCTCTCTTTGGTTAGTTAGAACACCTACATACCTCTTGATATATTTTAACTATGTCCCATACTGGTAGTCCTCAATTTATGGCCTCAGTTGGGTCCAGAATGTGTTTTGCTACGCAAATTGGTTGTTAAGTAAGTTGCACCAATTTTACAACCTCTTCTGCCACCATTGTTAAGCGAATCACTGCAGTTCTTCAGTGAATCATGCGGTTATTAAGCAAACCCAGCTTCTCCCATTGACTTTGCTTGTTGCTTTTTTCAGTGCCCTTGTAACTTCAGAATGGTTGCTAAATGAATGGTTGTAAGTTGAGGACTACCTGTATTCCATTTGAACCGTAAATCAGCAGAAATAATGCAAATCCAAGATGTAGGGAGTGGAAGTCAAGGAAAAGAAAGAGGCTAGGAAGCAGGGGACCGTGAGTTCAAATCCTGACTTAGCCATGAAAGCCAGCTGGGGTGACTTTGGGCCAATCATTCTTGCTCAGTCTAACCCACCTCATAGGGCTGTTGTGAGGAAAATAAGAGGAGGAAGTCCTGTTGGCTTATGTTTGCCACCTTGAGTTATTTGTAATCATAATAAAGGCAGGAAATTAACAAATAAGCAAATTAAATGATCTGCATAGGATGATAGGCCATACCTATAAAAAGGAGATGGGGCTTTGATTGTGGCCACCCAGGTGCACAGACATTCTTGATTTGCAGTGATTGGGAACAAACAGGCCTATGGAGAGTGGATTAGGGTTTCATTCGAAATACAGGAGTTAAAACTCCAAGGTCTGATCTCTTTGAAGATATGGATGAAACTCCAGTCGTCCCTCCCCCATCCTTCCATTCCCCCACACACACACCCAGAATGGCTGGCATTTTATAAGTTTGAGCGTGGCCAATTGGAGAAAGTGCATGGAAATCAAGCAGATTAATACGGTTATATGCAGAGGGCATAACGATCTTAATGTAATGTATTTCAATAAGTTTGAATTAGGCTTACATCTAATAGATATGAAATCCAAGGGACGGGGTGGGCTGCTTTATTTATGGGTTTGTTTGTCCAATTTAGATGGCCATCCATCTCACAAAAAAAGGCCATACAACGTGGATGCATCGGTGGCATACAATAAAGGTAAAAACCAAACTAGGAGATAACATCAAGATCACGAGGAGAGGTGATAACACCACATTATGCTGCGCTGGTAAACCACACTTGGAATACTGCATAAAGTCACCACAATTCAAAAAAGATGTTGAGACCCTAGAAACTCTCAACAGAGAAGAGCAACAAAGGTGATAAAGGATCGGGGGTGGGGGGTGGGCTAAAGCATACAATGAACAGTTGGCAGGAGCTATGTATGTTTACCCTATCCAAGAGAAGATTAAGGGGGAACATGGTAACTATCTTCCAGCACTTGAGAGGATGTCACAGAGAAGAGGGGGTTGACTTATTCTCCAAAGTGCCTGAGGGTGAGAGAAGTAGTAAAGGGTGGAAACTCATTAAAGAGAGATTCAACCTAGAGATAAAGAGAAATTTCCTGACAGTGAGAACAATTCATCAATAGAACAACTTGCTCCTGAGGATATGGGGGCTCCATGACTGGATGATTTATAAACTGGAAAACCACATGGCTTGGGTGAGTCTCCTGCCTTGAGCAGCAGGTTGGACTAGAATAGAATAGAATAGAATAGAATAGAATAGAATAGAATAGAATAGAATAGAATAGAATAGAATAGAATAGAATAGAATAGAATAGAATAGAATAGAATAGAATAGAATAGAACAGAACAGAACAGAACAGAACAGAACAGAATAGAATAGAATAGAATAGAATAGAATAGAATAGAATAGAATAGAATAGAATATGAGTAGAGTAGAGTAGAGTAGAGCAGGATAGGATAGGATAGGATAGGATAGGATAGGATAGAATAGAATAGAATAGAATAGAATAGAATAGAATAGAATAGAATAGAATAGAATAGAATAGAATAGAATAGAATAGAATAGAATAGAATAGAATAGAATAGAATAGAATAGAATAGGGTAGGGTAGGGTAGGGTAGGGTAGGGTAGGGTAGGGTAGGGTATAGACTAGAATATAGACTAGACTAGACTAGACTAGACTAGACTAGACCAGACCAGACTAGAATAGAATAGACTAGAATAGACTAGAATAGACTAGAATAGACTAGAATAGAATAGAATAGAATAGAATAGAATAGAATAGAATAGAATAGAATAGAATAGAATAGAATAGAATAGAATAGAATAGAATAGAATAGAATAGAATAGAATAGAATAGAATAGAATAGAATAGGAGACTAGACTAGACTAGGGTAGGGTAGGGTAGAGTAGGGTAGGGTAGGGTAGGGTAGGGTAGGGTAGGATATAGACTAGAATATAGACTTGACTAGTCTAGTCTAGTCTAGTCTAGTCTAGAATAGAATAGAATAGAATAGAATAGAATAGAATAGAATAGAATAGAATAGAATAGAATAGAATAGAATAGAATAGAATAGAATAGAATAGAATAGAATAGAATAGAATAGAATAGAATAGAATAGAATCTGGAAGGGGTCCCTTCCAGCCCTATGGATTCTATGTTCCATGTCCCAGGGGAGAGAAACATTGTCCCTCAGGGACAACCATTAGGAGGAAAGATGAAGGTAGATTATGACCTTGGTGAAAACATTTCAGCTATGCAAAAGGATCAACCTGCTGCTGGTTAAATGTGCCCATGGAACACAGTAAGCATCTGATAAGGTCAGGCAGCTCCACCCTGAGAAAAAAAAATGTTTGAGGTCAGATGGTTGAGATAAAAGAGCTGTGACACTCGGTGCCTTCTAGCTAACACACACAAATATGCTTTAACACAATTAGTCAGCAATCAAGGCAGTGGGTGCCCTCCCAGGCCACCTGCTGCATCACAGATCTGGGCTTCAAGAAGCAAGAATGACAGAATACAGATAGTCCTCGACTTACAGCTGTTCATTTAGTGACCTTTGGAAGTTATAATGGCACTGGAAAAAAGTGAGTGTTTTTCACACTTACGACCGTGGCAGCATCCCCTAACAGTCACCTGATCTAAATTCAGACGCTTGGCAGCTGACTCATATTTATGATGGGTTGCAGTGTCCCAGGATCACGTGATCCCCTTTTGCGACCTTCCAACAAAGTCAGTGGGTAGGCCAGATTCACTTAACGACTGCAGTGATTCATTTAACAACTGTGGCAAGAAAGGTTGTAAAATGGGGCGAAACTCACTTAACAAGTATCTCGCTTAGCAACAGATATTTCGGGCTCAATTGTGATCGTTAAGTCATAACCCTATACAATTCTGGACCAAAGGCTGTCCAATCTCTTCTTAAAAACCTCCGGAGACAATCTAGAGAGGGTCCACTCTTGCTGTCAAGGGGACCTTTTATCCAAGCAAGCACCGTAGAGCAGGGAACCTCAAAGCTGGCAACTTTGAGACTTGTGGACTTCAACTCCCAGAATTCCTCAGCCAGCCAGGAATTCTGGGAGTTGAAGTCCACAAGACTTAAAGTTGCCAACTTTGAAGACCCCTTGCTGTAGAGGATGTTTTTTGTAGTTTTAAATATTTCTGTTCCCCTGTTTTGGATCAAAGGTCTCCCAAGGTGCCTGATGCACCGACCCCATGCAACGTTTCCTAGGATGGTGCAGCAGCATCCATGGCACCCATGCAACCCACTCCCTTCCCCACCCCCGGCAAAAAAATTCAGCCACTCTGAGTTGCAGATGGACAAATCTGTCTGCATCTTCACCGGCTCCATTGTACCTTTGTGCACCAGAATCCAAAGAGCTGCCCAGCGCTACAAAACATCTGACCTCAAATTCAGCAATGTACCATTTTAGCAAAAAAGCTGATCTTTCCAACGAACCCTTTAAACCATTTCAGAAAGCAGCCAAGTCATTTAAAGCCTGGAGGGAATTGGACAAATAGCACAGTTCTTCAAGTAAAACACAGGAAAAGAGAGGACTTTACCTGCTAACTTAAAAATCCAAGGTAATTTTTCAAAGCCAATTCATTGGAGACAAACAGATTAGCCTGGGGGTAAATCTAGTACTATGGGATCACTCTTGAGAAGGCCCTGCTTCCTAGCCAATCCATCTGGCTTATTTCTTGTTTCAAGTGCCTAGTCCTCAAGATGTTGTCACTTAAGGGCAATTGGCCCAAGAGGCCTTCACTGCAAGATCTTTGGGGAATTGAAAGAAAGAGTAAGGAAGAAGTCCATGTCCCAAACCTTTATAGCTGCTGGAGTTTAGTGAGGAAGGGGCTGCATTAAAAGTGGGAGTACCAGGTTCAAATCTACCCTCAGCCACAGAGAGGCCCTCAATGAATTTGGACCAATTATTCTCTTTCAGCTCAACCAAACTCACAGGATGGTGGTTTGGAGTAGAAAATGAAGGGGGGGGAGACACAATGTCAGTTCCCTTCAACTCCTGGAGAAATGGGGAGAGGGAAGGAAAAGGAAAAGGGAACCAATCCGATGTTGTGCTTAAGATGCTGGCCTAGAAACCAGGAGGCTCTGAGTTCTAGTCCTGCATTAGGCATGAAGGCTGGCTAGGCAACTTTGGGCCAATCCTTGTCTTTCAATGCAACCCACCTCATAGGATTGTTGTTGTGGGGAAAAGAAGAACAAGGTAAAGATTCCCCCGCACATGCGTGCTATTCGTTTCCGACTCTAGGGGCCGGTGCTCATCTCCATCTCAAAGCCGAAGAGTCAGCGCTTGTCCAAGGACATCTCCGTGGTCATGTGGCCGGCATGACTAGACGCCAAAGGCGCACGGAACGCTGTTACCTTCCCACCGGAGTGGTCCCTATTTTTCTACTTGCATTTTTACGTGCTTTCGAACTGCTAGGTTGGCAGAAGCTGGGACGAGTAACAGGCGCTCGCTCTGTTACGCGGCACTCGGGATTCGACCCACAAAACTGCCAACCTTCTGATCGACAAGCTCAGCGTCCTAACCCACTGAACCACCGCATCCCTATATATATATACATACACACACACACACACACACACACACACACACACACACACACACACACAGATGTATGTATGTATGTATATCTCCTCACTACGTTAAGTTACTTATAAAGTAATCAAGACAAGAAGCATGGAAGGGGAGGGGAGGGAAAGGGAAGGGAAGGGAAGGGACCCACCATCCATAACCTCCAAAGGAGACACTTCGTTTTCTCTGGAACATCACGGCTACTTCCTGGTCCAGCACAGCAGCTCATTCACACAGACAAGCCGAGGAGAAGACAACCTGAGTGACTTGCACACCAAGTGTAGTGCCAGAGTGTTTTTACACACTGTAGCTATTCTATAGCTTCTTCCTCTGAATGGATGGGAAACTAATTTGACCACTTCCTGCCCCGGTCTTTGTTTGCTGATTAAGGAGCTGGGCAGAGTTTCTTTTCCCCTGTGAAACTAAAATTGCCTTGGTTATGGGGCTCTGAAACCTCCAAGTTCTGGTTTTTCCTATCCACCACCCATTCTTGCTATTCGTTACACCATAGATGCTATTTCAGGCCTTTCATCGGCCCCCTTTGCACAACCCTGTTGGGCTCTTCCTCCATCAAGACCGAAAGGTATGGGTTAGCCCAGCTTGGTTGGTCTCCTCCCCACCCCCCAAAATTGCTAAGACAATGCAGGTAGATTGACAAATCAGGAAAATAGTTCCAACCCCCCCCTTACCCCCCCCCCTCCTCCCAGCAAGAAATGACTTGTATATTTGCAAAAGAATGTAATTCTATTGAGGGCAGGGCGGGGGGGGGGAGGCAAACTTGCAAAAAAAGAGTTCCAGTTCCATCTTAGGCATGAAAGCCAGCTGGGTGACTTTGGGCCAGTCCCTCTCTCTCAGCTAAACCCACCTCGCAGGACAGTTGTTGTGGACAAAATAGGAGGAGGAAAGAGTATGAAGTATGTTTTGTTTGATTATTTTTTTAATTCCCTGGTCTGATTTCATTTTATTGTCATTCTCTCCCTTGGTGAAGAAGTAATGAGGCAGAGGCTAATGTTCTCTTGAGATACTTTAAGGTTGTAATAGTTTAGATTTCTTACCAATAAAAAAGGGGGTGGGGGAACAAACAGAGTTTGTTATCTGGAATTCTTCATGATAAATAGAATAGAGTAGAGTAGAGTAGAGTAGAGTAGAGTAGAGTAGAGTAGAATAGAATAGAATAGAATAGAATAGAATAGAATAGAATAGAATAGAATAGAATAGAATAGAATAGAATAGAATAGAATAGAATAGAATAGAATAGAATAGAATAGAATAGAATCTGGAAGGGACCTTGGAGGTCTTCTAGTCCAGCCCCCTGCTCAAGCAGGAGAACCTATACCAGACAGGTCATTGTCCAGTCTCTTCTTAAAAGTCTCCAGTGATGGAGTGTCCACGATTTCTGGAGGCAAGCTGTTCCACTGGTTGATTGTCAGGATGTTTCTCCTTAATTCCAGGTTGCTTCTCTCTTTGATCAGTTTCCAACCATTGTTTCTCGTCCTTCCCTCTGGTGCTCTGGTGAACAACCTGACCCCCTCTGCCTTGTGGCAGCCCCTCAGATACTGGAATACTGCTATCATGTCCCCCCTATTTCTTCTTTTCTTTAGACTAGCCAAACCCAAGTCCCGCAGCCATTCTTCATATGTTTTAGTCTCCAGGCCTTTGATCATTTTAATTGCTCTTCTCTGAATTTTTTCCAAACTCTCAACATCTTTTTTGTGACATGGTGACCAAAACTGGCTGCAGTATTCCAGGTGTGGTCTTACTAGGGTTTTATAAAGGGGAACTAATAGTTCGCGTGATCTTGATTCTATGCCTCTGTTTATACAACCCAGGATTGTATTAGCTTTTTTGGTTGCTGCTACACACTGCTGGCTCATAGTCAAGTGATCGTCCACTAGGACTCCAGGGTCCCTCACACAGTTACTGTTTTTAAGCCAGTTCTCGCCCAATCTGTATTTGTACCTTTGATTTTTCCTGCCTAAATGTAAAACTTTGCTTTTCTTCAGATTGAAACTCATTTTGTTGGATAGGGCCCATGGTTCAAGTTTGTCAAGATCTTTTTGGATCCTGAGTTTGTCTTCTGGGGTGTTGGCTACTCCTATCAGTTTGGTGTCATCTACAAATTTGATGAGTTGCCCTTCAATTCCCTCATCTAAGTCATTTATAAAAATGTTGAAGAGTACTGGGCCTAAGACAGAACCTTGTGGTGCCCCAATGCTTACTTCTCTCCATGTGGATGTAGTGCCATTGAGGACTACTCACTGACTACGGTTTGCCAGCCAGCTACAGATCCATCTGGTGGTGATGTTGTCTATTCCACCTTTTTCTAGCTTAACAAGGAGTTAGGTTGTGGTCTACTTTATCAAATGCCTTACTGAAATCTAAGTATACTACGTCCACTGTGTTTCGCTGGTCTACTTGTTTAGTCACTTTATCAAAGAATGAAATAAGATTGTTTTGGCATGATCTGTTTTTAACAAACCCATGCTGGCTACTGGTTATGACTTTGTTTGCTTCTAGTTTGTTTGCAGATCTGTTTTTTGATAATCTTTTCACAGGATCTTCCCAGGTATTGATGTTAATAATTGCACTTTGGGTTACCTACAAAAATAATTAGCTTTGAATCATGCTCCATTCTGCATGATTACATGGGCACAGATAGTCTGCCGGCATATAAAGGATTCTTTCTAAACTTGTTGTTCTATTTAACGACTTGAATTATTGTAAATCAGTAGTGTAGAATATGAGGTCATATACAGATAGCCCTTCACGTATGATCACAACTGTGCCCAAATTTCCTGTGGCTAAGCGACAGTTGTGAGTTTTGCCCCATTTTGTGCATTTTTTGCTGCAGTAGTTAAGTGAACCACTGCGGTTCTTAAGTTAGTAACCCAGCTGAAAATGAATCTGATTTCTCCCGTTAATTTTGCTTATCAGAAGGTCACAAAAGGGGATCCCTGGATCCCAGGAAACAGCAACTGTCATATTGGATGTTTTTGCTTTGACATGTGCACTGGTTGCCAAGCATCTGAATTTTGATCACATGACCATGGGGATACTACAATGGTCATAAGTGTGAAAAATGGTCATAAATGACTTATTTTCATGCCACGTTAGAAACATAAAATCTTGGGACTGAAAGGGGCCTTGGACATCTTCTAGTCCAACCCCCTGATCCAGGCAAGAGTGATTGTCCAATGGTTGTGCAATATTTTCTTCAAAACAGAGATAGTGTCAGAATCCATTTATATCACATTCATAAATGTATGTTTAAAACATTATCCCCCCCCCCATGGATTCTGCCATCTCCTGAGGAAGGAGGAGCGCATGTGGATTCAGCCTGCCTTAGGTTATTTCAGAGACCAAGGGAAACCTTTTGAACTGGGGGAACAAAAGGGAGGGTTAGAGAAGAGGGCATCTGGCCTATGTCTCCATTTGAATCTGTAGAGGAAGAAGGCAATAACCATAAAGACTCGAAGTTCCTTTTTCCAACGAAAGGGATGACACGAAGTAAAATGATGGGGGGCTGACCAAATGGGGTTGAGGGAAGGGGAGTTGAACCGGGAACTCTTTATAAAGTTTCAATCTGTAAAACAATACCAAGTCCTGTCTTGTATTTCCACAACCAAGCATGTCCTAGTAAAAATTCCTTTTGGACTAGAACTGACTCCAAGAGTTTTTGTTTTCCTAAGACGTGGATTGGGGTGGGTCCTGACAGTAGACAGGACTTGCACTGAAAGTCAACCTGGAAGGGAGAAACCTTACCGGGGGACTTTGCAATAAATACTATGTCTGGCGACGAAGCAAGAGAGGAGGGAAGCCCCACGGAGAGGGAGTCTTCCCCCCGAATGGAATCCCAGAGACGATGGGAAGCTGAAGCGGCATATTTCCCCGGGGAAGAAGCAGTGGAGCAGCACGACTGAAAACCCCGGTGGTCGATGAGCGTTGGAAGGAAAAGTGAGTGGGAAAAGGCATCGGGTGAAGTGACCCTGAGATGGAGCGACCACCAACCGGAATGGAGGCAAGAGATGGAGAGCTCCCTGCACGCCATTGAGGAGGAGCGGATCCTGGAAAAAGCTATTGACCTGATGAAAGCAACCCTGAGCTCACTAAGGGAGGAGAAAGCTGAAAACCACAACTGACGCAACACCTGGGGTCACAACTGGAGAGGTAACGGAACACCTGAAACCCCAGGGCCGTCCAATGGAACAAGAGTCGCTGACTCAGCGGTACCCACCCACCCCAGAACCACAGACGGGGAGCAGGATGAGGAGAGAGACCGTCCGCAGTGCAGACAATGCTCCAGTCAAAGACTCCCACCCCGGAAACAAAATTCAAAGGGGAGCCATCACAATTGGGGTTTTTCTTAACCCAAGTCCTTAGCTATATGGAAGAATATGGACGGGACATCCCCAGTGACAAAACCCGCATCCAAATTGTGTGATCCGCCCTGGACGGACCGGCTGCAGACTGGGTGGTGAACCTACATGACTCCAACGCCCCAGAACTCAACGATTTCAACTGGTTCATGGCATTCTTGAGGCGGCGTTTCGAAGATCCCTTGGCTGATTGTAAAGCCCGGGAGAGAATCAAAACAGTCAGGCAGGGCAGACGGCCGGTGGCTGAATACACCCAATACACCCAATTTTTAATATGGTTTTAACTATTGTATAGATTGGGCATAAATTATTTAATTGTTTTTTAACTTTTGTACTTTGCTTTTTAATATTTATTGCCCTGTACACCGCCCTGAGTCCTTCGGGAGAAGGGCGGTATAAAAATTTAATAAATATAAATATAAATATAAATATAAATATATAAACAATTCCGAGCCATTGCCAGCAAGCTAAACTGGCCAGAAGACATCCTCCTTAGCCATTTCAAAGACAGGCTAAACTATGACCTGTATGATGCTTGCCTGCCTCGAGGAGACCCACACCATCTCGACGACTGGTATGTCCTGGCAGAGGAGGGGGAGATAGACCTACTGAAGAGACACCGTCGGGGGAAACCATGGGGCCGCCCACCAACCGAGCAAACACGTGAGAGGGAGAACCCACCGCCCACAGCTAAAAAATCAACAGGCTGTTTCAAATGCGGGAGGGAGGGTCACTGCGCCACAGAATGCCGCTCAAAAAAAACCCAGCGTAAAACATAGTCATCACCCCCCAAGAAACTAGGGAAACCCCAAGGCAACCCATGAAGGGGACAGGGGCTGTAGAGTTCACAATTCCTGCCAGGAACTGGGATTGGACTCCGGCATACATCGCAGGGGTGGTGGACACCTCAGGAGACAGCTCAGAGGGAGAACCATTGGTAAGTGGACCCCTTCCACCTATACTTAAGACAGTGACTATATTAGCTTCCTCTATGCCTAAAGCCTTCGAAATAAAAGCTCTGATAGACTCTGGTTGCATCTGCTGCCTCATCAACCCAACGCTGGTGGAGAGATTGAGCATCCCAGTGAGGAGACTAAAACAACCAATCTCCTTTAGTCAATTAGATGGATCAATAGCAGCGGGGGGGGGGAACTACCTACCATAGCCACTTTACCAATTCACCTGTCCCTGGGGTCTCATGAGGAAGACATAACGTTTATAGTGGCCCCAGGCATGGAATGCCCAATGATTTTAGGACTGGAATGGCTGAAGAAATGGAACCCCAGGATAAACTGGAGGACAGCAGAACTCAACTTCCCAAAAGGGGAGCAGGAAAACGTAACCCCCCCCAAAGCACCCCCCCCAACCCGAAGGGAGGAGACAGCAGCAGTGGGGAAAGAGAAGGGGTTACCAGAGATACCAGAGGAATACAGGGACCTTGCTGAGGTTTTCAGTGAGGAGTGGGCAGATGAGCTTCCCCACCACCACCCCACAGACTGCGCCATAGAATTCAAACCCAGGGCAAAGCTCCCAAAACCCAGGATGTATGCCATGAGCCCAAGTGAAATGGCAGAAATGGAAAGATTCATAAAGAAAAACTTAGAAAGAGGGTTCATCGAGCCTGCCAAACCCAAAGTGGCAGCCCCAGTCCTGTTCAGGGAGAAGAAAGATGGTTCTTTCCGTTGTGGGTCCTGATAGATAGATAGATAGATAGATAGATAGATAGATAGATAGATAGATAGATAGATAGATAGATAGATACCATAGAATTCTAAGGCTGGAAGGGAACCTGGAGGTCTTCTAGCCCAACCCCCTGCCCAAGTGTAATTTTGAACGGTCACTAAATGAAGAGTTGTAAATTGAGGACTGCCTGTACACCCCCTTGGGCATTATCTCCTAAGATCTCCAATTGTTTCTTGGCAATATGATGAAAGAGGAAAAGTTATCAAACATAGGGCTAGAGCAGTGTTTCTCAAGCTTGGCAACTTTAATGTGTCTGGACTTCAATTCCCAGAATTCCTTAGCCAGCACTCTGAAGTAGAAGTAAAAAGAAAGAAAGAAAGAAAGTACTTTGGCTTTCTGTATTACTGCCCTGTATTACAAAACAGATGATGAACAGAAAAGAAAGTGAGCTGACTTCAAACTCCTATTTATATGGAAATGCTGACCTTTAGCTTTTCACAGATGACTTTAAATTACCTGCTGGAGGGTAAACAAGAGGGAGAAGAAAGGTCTTGGAAGATCTGCTCTTTTTTCAAATCCAATTGTTCTTTTCGGCTCATCTTCTGATTTCCAGGCACATTTTAACCAAGCCAGGAACAAGAAATATGCACTTGGTCTTGAAACATCTTCCATATTGGGAATAAGAGGAGGATTTTCAAAACAAAGGACCATGAAAATAACTCTTTTCAAGGAGTTTTTGAATTCTAACTTGGGTTGGTTGCTATCCAATTGAAAGATTGGCTGCAGTGTTGTATTTTGGTTCTTTTTCGGTTGCATGTTTTAATTGATTAATGAATGCCTTAATTGCAAGTTTAACTGCACATCTGTTTTCTACTGGCATGAAAAGTGCCAGGACTTTGATCCTGACCCGCTCAAGGTTGACTCCGCCTTCCATCC
Source organism: Vipera berus (assembly GCF_964194415.1). Classification (NCBI taxonomy): domain Eukaryota; kingdom Metazoa; phylum Chordata; class Lepidosauria; order Squamata; family Viperidae; genus Vipera; species Vipera berus. The sequence goes on from NC_138202.1 coordinate 350,118,691, forward strand.
TTCTGAGGTTGGTAAAATGAGGACCCCCAATTGTTGGGGGCAAAACTCTGTAAACTGCTTAGAGAATGCTGAAAAGCACTACACAGTGGTATATAAGTCTAAGAGCTATTGCTCAATCTGCCTCCCTATTAAGCAGACATTGTCCAAATCTTTTCTCCTCCCTCATACCTAGTTCCTCTTTTGCTGTCTGGAGTCTTAACATATTTTCATCCACAAAGCAGTTCCTTTCCCACCCACCCCTGCTCAAGATAGGACTATGACACAAAAAAACCCCTACAATTAGTCTTTATACAATTCTGCTGGTGACGGATTTGTTTGATATGCAAATCTTAATGGCTGAATGGAGGAAAGAATTAGAGATTCTTATTTGGCCTACACAATGGGAAGAGGTGTTAACACTGGTGTCAAAAACTTTCAACAGATCTTAGATTCCGCCTTGAATAACAAAGCAACATATTTTGGGATGATTGGTTTCCATTGTAGCTAAGTAGAGAGCGGCTGAGTAAATTATCAAGTGGCGAAGGATACTGTGGGGTTACTGTTTCATTTAAATACACATTTGTATAATCTCCTAGAATTGTTTCCTTTTGGTAGGATATTATTACCTGAATTAACAAGACAAGACTTCATATACAGGTAGTCAACAACTTACAACCATTTATTTAGCAAGTGTCCGAAATTACAATGGCATCGGAAAAAATGCCTTAAAAGTGGTCCTCGCACTTATGATTGTCCCAGCATCCCCACCTTCGCACCATCAAAATTTGGGTGTTTTGCAAATGGCATGTATTTACTATTGGCTGCAACCTCTGTGGGTCATGCGATTTGTATTTGTGACCTTTCCAGAAGGCTTCTAACAAGCAAGGTCAATGGGGGAAGCTGGATTCATTTAATGACTGCATGATTCACTTAACAGCTGCAGTGATTTGCTTAACAAAGATCATAGAATCTGGCATAACTCACTTAACAAGCACCTTGCCTAGCAACTGAAATGCCGGTCCCAACTGTGGTCCTAAGTCGAGGACTACCTGGAACTCCGAGGCTCATACTTTGTAGGACTATATTGCTATAGCAAGAACACCAAAAATGAACAAAATTTGTCCTTTATCATTTTAGAATGTCGATTGGTGTTTCTCAACTTTGGCAGCTTAAAGAGGTGTGACTTCAACTCCCAGAATTCCCCAGACACCGATGTTGAGAAATATCAACATAAGTAATAATATTATGAATTAAATTACAGAATGGCAGCCCCTAACTAATATCAATCAGACCTGGAGAGTGCTTGGATGGGCACCATAGAAAATCCTGGGTCTGCAGTTAGCTGGAAACATCCTGCATGAAAATAATGGCAAGCTATTGTATAACACTGCCAGGAAAATGACATGATTGTATCTAAGTGATTAGAATAATAAAGTTGGAAGGGACCTTTGAGGTCTTCTAGTCCAACCCCTTGCACAAGAAGGCGACCTTATACCATTCTAGACAAATGGCTTTCCAATCTCTTGTTAAAACCTCCAGTAATGGAGCACCCACAGCAAACTATTCCACTGGTTAATTATTCTAACTGTCAGGAAATTTCTCCTTAGTTCTAGGTTGCTTCTCTCCTTGATTAGTTTCCATCCACTGCTTCTTGTCCTGCCTTCAGGCGCTTTGGAGAATAGCTTGACTCGCTCTTCTTTGTGGCAGCCTCTCAAATATTGCAACACTGCTATCATGTCACCCCTAATCCTTCTTTTCATTAAACTAGGCATACCCAATTCCTGCAATGGTTCATATGTTTGAGCCCCCAGCCTCCTAATAATCTTTGTTGCCCTTCTCTGCACTCTTTCCATAGTCTCAATATCTTTTTTATATTGTGGCAATCAAAACTCGATGCAATTATCAGTGGAAGTCAAGATTGATTCAAAGAAAAAAAATTAAGGCCAACTCTGAGTGTGTATTAGGAAAAAAAGAATGTCTTTACACTAAAATCAGTTAGAGGAGTGTTCTGCTTTTCAGCTGTTCTCCCAGGGGAGGTGTTAGAAGCCATCTCTCCAAGTTAAATTGCTTTAATTTGAATTCCTCATTCAGTGGCCTTAATAGACCCTTCCCGTTCTGGAATTCTATATCAAGCTTGCACTAGCAATCATGCTAGTCCAGCAAAGGCAATTTAGTGTGGAAATTGGATCTGTAGTATGGAAGATACAGAACTCCAGCAGAGGAGGAGACGCTGGGAGAATGCTCATCACCAAAAGATATTTCCAAAATTTGTCCTCACTTGATTTCCCCCTTAACACTTCTCCTCCTAAAAAGCTAGGGTTTTTTTTTTTGATGCGGAGAAGAATTAAAGGTAGTCCTCAACTTACAACAGTTCATTTAGTGACCATTCAGTTACAACGGCAATGAAAAAAGTAACTTATGGCCATTTTTCACACTTATGACCATTGTAGCATCTCCATGGTCACGTGATCAAAATTCAGACGCTTGGCAACTGACTCGTATTTATGACGGTTACAACGCCCCGGCACCATGCGATCCCCTTTTGTGACCTTCTGACAAGCAAAGTAAATGAGAAAGCCAGATTTGCTTAACAATCGTGTTACTGACTTGACACCTGCAGTGCTTCACTTAACCACTGTTAACCACTGCAAGATAGGTCATAAAATGGTGCAAAACTTGTTTTACAGATGGCATATGACACCAGTGAGATTAGCAAAAATGTTTAAAAATACTTCAAACAACTGTTGGAAATGCAAACAAAGACCAGGTACTTATTATCATATCTGGTGGACATGCCCCAAAGCAAAAGGTTTTTGGATTAAAATACATTTATGGTTGGAGAAAATGACTTTAAACCAGAATTATTTTTGATAGAAATAATAGGAGCTAATTATGAGAAAGATTGCAGATATCTAATACTACACCATATTAATGGCAGCAAGAATTGCATTTGCCCAACATTGGAAAAATGAAAACTTACCAACTGAAGAAGTATTAATTAAGAAAATTTTAGAGTGTGCAGAAATGGATAGATTGACTTTAAAGATCAAAGAGAAAGGAGACTCAGTGTATTTTAGAACATGGGATAATTTCTATCAATGGCTAGAAAAACAAGTCAGAGAGAAAGGAATGTGATTTGTAATTTTGAATATATCTATTAGCATTAATTAACATGTTGTTTATGATAATTAACTATATCTATTATTGTTAGTTAAATACATGTACCCAGACATTATGCTGTTTGCTAAATATTGAAAATGTTATTTGGAAAAACCCCAATCCTAACCCTAACTCTAACCCAAATCCCAACCCTAATCCCAACCTCACCTTATCCCTAACCCTATAAAAACTAATGAATTTATATATATAAAAAATGGGGCAAAACTCACTTAGCAAATGTCTCACTTAGCAACAGAAATTTTAGGCTCAATTGTGGTCATAAGTTGAGGACCACCTGTATTACATTTGCTACTGCTTGGACAAAATAATGCATAATGCATCTCAAAATGGTCCTGGCCAGATGGGGGTGGGGTTGATTGCCATATTAATAACAGGATTGGAGAGGGGAGGAAAAAGTCCACAGGAAATGCAAGCCTGCAGAGCTATCGACTAAACTTGTTCCTGCAATTTGAAACTGACAGCTAACCATTAAACCCAGAATGTAATTTAAGGAAATTTACAGTCTTATTCATAGCGGTCCAGGAAAATCCTTGTAGCAGGTGCAAACATTAAACAGCCCCTGAAGGCAAAACAGCTGCAACAAGGGAAATAAACCCAAATATCTGGACTAATCCCTTTGTGATTAATTAGAGTTTAAAGGCTGGGCTGAATTTCTTGCTGCATAGCTTCAGTTCCCCGAGAGAGCAGAATGATCTGAATATAAACCACGTGGATGAGATTTACAGAAAAGACTCGATTGATACTGAGACATTTAGACATTTGGGCAACAATGACCTATCTTGTCTTGAGGTTTTGTTTGAGAAGATGAATTGATCACACCTGCCACAAGGAATGGCAGCATGCAATTCCAGTTATAGAACTGTCCCTACTGTCAGGTAGGAAGGTTGAATAGAAAAAAACCATGTCCCCACCTCCATAACCATGGTTGAAATAGGTGTATTTTAACAAAGGAAATGAGAAAATAAGCCTTAAAATACATGTAGTCCTTGACTTACAATCACAATTGAGCCCAAAATTTCTGTTGCTAAGTGAGGCAGTGGTTAAGTGACCTTTACCCCATTTTACAACCTCAGCCATTAAATGAATTACTGCCGTGCTTAAATTACTAGCACGGTTGTTAAGTGAATCTGGCTTCCTTACTAACTTTGCTTGCCAGACGATCGCAAAAGAGGACTACATGACCCCGGGACACTGCAACCGTCATAAATACTAGAGTTGCCAAGAGTCCCAATATGGATCATATGACTGGAACGGTCGTAAGTGTGAAAAACTGTCATAAGTCGCTTTTACCAGTGCCGTTGTAACTTTGAACAGCCACCGAACAAACAGTTGTCTATGGAGACTGTATGGAAAGTCCACATTTTGGACAGAGAGGACCACTGGTTTGAAAGAGGGGTCAAAGAGGCCATCTATGTCAAAACTAAACAGCCCTCTCTCAACAGAGGGGGAGGGATACGACATAATCTATTTCCAGACTACAACACAGTCCTTTCGACAGTTCCAAGAAGGCTCCACACCCATTTGCACCACTCAGGTGAGCCTGAGGAGACAGATAAGCCTCCAGGTGGCATCAACGACTCGCTAAAAGAAGGCAAATGACAAGCTGTCTGCAAGGAGTATGAATCCTTCCATTCCCCATTCCATTCAGTCAGAGCTGAAGAAGCTTCTTGGATGAGAAGTGAAACATCTTCAAAGAAAAACAAGGAAGTCCAGTTGCCTCGTGAAAAAGCATCTTTGGCCTAAATCAGGGGTAGGCAACCTTGGCCCTTTTATGACTCATGGATTTCAACTCCCAGAATTCCTGAGCCAGCACGGCTCAGCTTGGAAACCTCTCCCTTTCTCCTCAGCATGGCTGGCTCAAGAATTCTGGGAGTTGAAGTCCACGAGTCATAAAAGAGCCAAGGTTGCCTACCCCTGGCCTAAATAAACAGTTGTAAGTCAAGGACTACCTCTACTGGGCTTTTTTCCCCCCATCATTCTGCAACCTTGCTGACCGCTGTCACTTCCCAGTCTTCAAAATCTCTGTAAGACAGGGGTGTCAAACTCAATTTCATTGAGGGCCGCATCAGCATTGCAGTTGCCCTCAGGGGGCCAGGTGGGTATGGCCAGGGTGGGCGTGGCCTACTGGGTGGGCGTGGCTAGAGTGTGTATGGCCTACTGGGTGGGCGTGGCCAGCTCTACATCGTTCGCATCAAGGGTGCCTATGGGGGCCTGGGCAGGAGTGGGACAGATCTGAGGGTCTCTGGCAGAAGGAGGGTCTCTGGGCCAGGGCCAAGGCAGTGGGGGCCGTTCCCTCACCGTTTCCAGGATGGCTTCGCGGGCCGCATGAAACCATTTCGCGGGCCGCATCTGGCCCCCGGGCCTTCTGTTTGACATGTCTGCTGTAAGAGAAGTTCCCTCCTGATTCCACAGAAGGCAGGGAGACCCCCACACCGATGCCGTGGGATTGTGCAGAAACTTCCCTTTTTCCCACCAAAAATGCTCAAGCATCTGGAGATCAGCCTCTTTCATGAGGAAAGAAATTGCAAGGCAGATTTCGTTACAGCTTTTCATTGCAGCTTCTCCTCATCTTTGGCAGAAACCTGGTTCAGGCATTGCACAAATCTGTCATGTGTTTTGCCTTGCCTCAGTGCCTTAACTGACCTGGTGGCTTGGGATCTCAATCTTATTTAACCAATGATAGTTAAGCAAATTGTAGCTTAGAACTGTGTGTGAAGTTGGTCAGAGTTTTATTTGTTGAGATGATGCGCATCTCGACCAGTGACTTGGAGAATTAGCATTTCAAACTCTGTAATGGCATGTGAGAATGACCTTGGGAGACAGAAGGGAAGCCACAGATGGGGCAACTGGCATGTAGAAGATGTCTCAGCCCACAGAAAGGGGACTGTTGTGGGAAAACGTATCAGAAGGGTCCCGCTCTGGTTTTCCAGAGAGTTAAAAGGAAAAGAGGAAGAAATATTTTCAGTCTTAACAAATTTCTGTTCATGAAACCTTCCAAAACGCCTATGGAGATTCTTAGTCATCCAGGTCATGGTTGTCCCAAAGGTGCTTTTTCAAAAGGCAACTAGACTCTCTTTGTTTTTCCTTGAAGATGTTTTCTCTTCTCATCCAAAAGGCTTTTTCAGTTCTGACTCTTCTTCAGTTCAGAACTGAAGAAGCTACGAGGATGAGAAGTGAAACACCTTCAAGTCCAGTCGCCTCTTGAAAAAGCACCTTTGGGACAGAAATTTATGCAGGTTGTCACAATTGTACAGAGTGCTATTTTCATGTGTGTGTGTCTCCATGTGCATTTCCAACCTAGGGAATGAAGTGTTCTAAGGAAACCCAAAGTTTCACTTTGATCTGGCATGGGGCTGGTTTGACGTCAGTGCTTCTGGCCAGTGACCTTTCTTGGCCAAACATGGTTCAAAGCTGGGATGACTTGCCTCCAGAGGTTGTGGGCGCTCCAACATCGGAGGTTTTTAAGAAGAGACTGAACACCCGTTTGTCTGAAATGATATAGGATTTCTTGCTTAAGCAGGGGGCTGGACTAGAAGACCTCCAGGGTCCCTTGCAACTCTGTTCTTCTGCTCATAAACTGCCTCTGCAGCTGTGAAGGGCAGAAACGTGCTCAAAACACATCCTCTTTTCCCAACTCTTTCAAAGCTTGCTTCGTCATCCACTTCCACATTTGCTAGACTTTAAAGGACTCCTATCCTCCAACAAAGGTTGTTGCCATCAACTGGAACTGCAACACACACACACACACACACACACACACACACAAACACACACACACCCCGGGGAACACTTTAATTAACCAATTAAAACAAGATGTGGGCCACACCAAAAGCCGCAGCCTCAGGAGAACACACTTTTCTGAGTGGTTATTTGCATGTTCCACCTTGAAGTCCCCCAGAGCTGCCACCCCCAGTCACTGCAATTGCTGGCTGGATTTATGCGTTGAGCAAAATCAGACCTCTTGATGTGATTTTCATACATCTGGCAGATAAATAACAAAGCTTCGTGCTGCAGTTAGCAGCTAATTAGTGGGTCGGTTGGCAGGTGTCTGGGGAGAAAGACGCCCCCTGTCGGCTGCTCTCACAGCAGCTGCTTGTCCTGACTTCCCCTCTGTCTACTTTCTGATGTTTATGTTTGTTTGGATGCAGACTTTCTTCCACCCTCTTTCGTGCTGTGGCACCACAGTTCAAGAGCTAACAAAAGCCCCCTCAGCAGTGACAAGGGTCTTTCCCCGCTCAAATCATGCAAACGTTCCCTAGCAACTTTGCTTTTCTACTCTGTTGCCATGACATTGCCACCCTCTCCTCCTCAGTGTAGAGATGCAGGTAGTCCTCGTCTTATGACCAGACTATGAAGATATCCTGGTCATCAGAAGAACGTATGAACATATGAAGAACGGTTGCAGGATCTGGATGTGGCTAGTCTAGAGAAAAGAAGGACCGGGGGGACATGATAGCAGTGTTCCAATATTTGTAGGGCTGCCACAAAGAAGAAGGGAGTCAATCTATTATCCAAAGCACCTGAAGGCAGGACAAAAAGCAAAGGATGGAAACTAATCAAGGAGAGAAGCAACCTGGAATTAAGGAGAAACTTCCTGACAGTGATAACAATTAAGATCCCTTCCAGCTCTATACTGAATCAAAAATCAAGAATCAAGAATCAAGAATGGAGCTTGCCCATTACAACTATATGTCAAGACGGCCATAAAGCAGGTCATCACATGACCGATTTTTTGACTTTATCTATGGTGGACATTAATCAAATCTGTGATGCAGCATTTGTGCTGAAAACCAGAAGTAAATGTCAGGGTGGGTTTTTTTTTTGTTTGTTTGTTTTGCAAAAGCAAGATAAATCATGGTCAAGTGACTACAGGAAGCTGCAAACAGTTAGAAATGTGGATCAGTTGCTGAGTCCCCAAAATGCAGTTGTATCAGTGTGAAGGGGGGCAGCCGTCAAAACTTTGGAACACTTGGGAGTCTGTCGTAGCTTAGAATGGTCACTAAGCAAACAGTCATAAGTCAAGGGTACAGGCTTCACTCATTCTTAGCAGTACCCATGTTAGAGCAATGGTTTCCCCAATAAGCCAGCAACAGCCAATATTAGATGCAAGAAAAAATCTGTTCCTGTCAGGCTCAAGGAATCAAGAAAAGGAGTTGAGTTCAAAGCACTTTAAATTTGTTACCTGCTACCTCTGCATAAGAATCTGAATTACTACTAACGGGCAAGGCAAACTGTCACTAGATAAGAATCAATGGAATTTAAGGGGGGCTGGACTTAGATCTCTTGTGAGAGTGTAGTGATTCCAAACTGATGACATATTTAACGAAGAGAAGGACCAGGGGTGACATGATATCAGTCTTCCAATATCTCAGGGGTTGCCACAAAGAAGAGGGAGCCAAGCTATTCTCCAAAGCACCTGAAGGCAGGACAAGAAGCAATGGATGGAAACTAATCAAGAAGAGAAGCAACCTAGAAATTTCCTGACAGAACAATTAATGAGTGGAACAACTTGCCTCCAGAGGTTGTGGGTGCTCCATCACTGGAGGTTTTTAAAAAGAGACTGGATAGCCATTTGTCTGGAATGGTATAGGGCAGAGGTAGGCAACTTTGGCTCTTTTATGACTTGTGGACTTCAACTCCCAGAATTCCTGAGTCAGCATGGCTGGTTCAGGAATTCTGGGTATTGAAGTCCACAAATCATAAAAGAGCCAAGGTTGCCTACCCCTGGATAGGCACTCCTGCTTGTGCAAAGGGTTGGACTAGAAGGCCTCCAAGGTCCCTTCCAACTCTTATTATTCTATGTTCTATGTCTTATATCTATATACATGTTGTCTAGATAAAAGATATATAACAAGAAATAAGAATAGACTCAACCCTACAAATTAACAGCCTACTGGTTTATTCAACACATTAATTAAGCTATATGCCAGATTTTTATATAAGAAGTTATTGGAATGGGTCCACGGTTATTGTGGAAGAGCAGGTTGGCTTCGGAGTGGAACAATCAGACTTTTGTCTGGCTCATCTGACTGAAAAATCCTCTCCTACAACATCTCTTTGTTGACTTTAAGTCAGCCTTTGATTTACAGTACTCTCAAAGGAAATTGTTGTTTTCCAGCCTTATGGCTGTAATAAAGTAACTTGATTTGATTTGAAACTTCTCCACTCCTTGGTCAGCCTCCTCTGCTGATGTAATGGTATGTAAGAAAGACCTTGAGAAATGGCAAAGAGAATGGTCAGATAAGAGACAGCGTAGCCTGCAGCAACGTAATAGGAGGAGAAAAAGGCTCACAAGGGACTCTTCCTAACTTCTCAGGCTATAAAGGCGAGAGTAAGAGGTTTGTACTGTCAGATTTGCAAGATTCTGTTAAAATAGCCTCACCCAAAAAAAGTAGAATCAGCTCATCTGGTCATGTTTCCTCTCCGATCCCGCTGGGAAGGCTGACAGCTATTATCTCTCTGAAGAGATGGATGCTGAAATTGAATAATCATGGCTGACCTATGCCTGAGATAGCATAAAAGTGAAATAGTGTAACAGAGTAATCTGCCTTAGCAATAGCAATAGCACTTAGACTTATATACTGCCCCAGAGTGCTTTGCAGTAGTCTCTGGGCAGTTTACAGTGTCAGCATATTGCCCCCAACACCCCGGGTCCTCATTTTATGGACCTTGGAAAGATGGAAGGCTGAGTCAACCTTGAGCCCCATCAGGATCGAACTCCAAACTGTAGACAGAGTTTGCCTGAAATACTGGATTCTAATTACTGTGCCACCAGGGCTCTTAATACTACAGTGGTACTTTGGTATTCATCCTTAATTGGTTCCAGGAGACACGATGAGTACTAAAAAGGATGTTATCGCAAAGATGCTTTTTCAAGAGGCAACTGGACTTTCTTGTTTTTCTTTGAAGGTGTTTCACTTCTCATCCAAGAAGCTTCTTCAGCTCTGATAACTGAGTAGCTATGATTCCTGATAACTATGACCTGGAGGATTGAGAATCTCCATAGACATTTAACTAAAAAGGATGAGTAGCCCAAAAAAAAACTATGTGACTTACCACATTACCCTTTGTTCCAGCTGGGAAGGACTTCCTATCTGTCCCCCACTTCCTTTTATAGCATGTTGTGTACCAAACAAACGCTGAGTACCAGGGCACCATTTTTGCATCAAAATGCGTCAAGTTCCAAATTTGACAGGGTTTGAAGCGATAGAGTACCAAGGTACCACTATATAATAGTACTATAACGACCAGATCTCATAAAAGAAGCTGGAAGTAACACTTCATTAAGTTATGTAAAGAAACTAAAAGAATTAGGAGAGACATCCTAATGTATTTATGGGATCCCTTTATGACTCCAGTCTTGGAGGAGAGGGTTCATTGAATTCATCTTGGGTCATAAGAGAAGGGACTGTAAAACTCAAGAAAGACCCAAGAGATGATAAGCAACAGAACCAACCAGAGGAGTCACCATTTTGTGAAAATGCTAATAGCAGCATTGCAACACCCATCTCTTTCAGCTGCGTGGGTGACATCATGTGCCAAAGGGGTGCAACTTGCACAATGTCATCATTGCATTGTGGATTTTGCCCAAAGCAGCTTTCATCACTTCCCAAACACCTAAGTTTGTAGCTGATGGATAGAGTGTCCTCTGTCAGATGCAATAAGTCAGTGCTTCAACTGACTTCTTGCATTTTAACATGCTCTATAAGAATCTGAACTACTAACAGTCAAAGCAAATTGGCAGTAAATAAAAGTCAACGGTGGGCTGGGTTTAGATCTCTTGTGGGTATAAAGGGATTCAAGACTGATGACGTGTTTGACCCCTCCCTCAGGCTCACCCTGGTCATCTCCTACAACCCCTTTCCTTGTTATCGGGCCACGATCGGTGAAGGTTTTCCCCATTGCTTGGCAATAGAAAAGGAAGGACAACAAAGCTCGGGGGAATCAACTAATTGCTTTGCTTATTGCTTGCTGCACACAGAAAATCAGGACAGGATCATTTGGCAGAGAGTCAGAGCAGAAGCAATAGAAATACGCAGAGATCCACTGCTGGGCAGCAAATTTTTGCAATTATACTACTCAGCTGATTCAAAGGTGGTGGATATTTAAACAGCAGGGAAAGGCATAGGGAATGACTTCCAAGATTGTATTCCTCTTTCCAGAAGCTGACAGACTCCTTCGCTTCCCACAGTTAAATGGTATTACAGGTAGTCCTCGACTTACGACCAAAATCGAGCCCAAAATACTTGTTGTTAAGTGAGATAGTGAGTTTTTCCCCATCGACAACCTTTTTTGCCACAGTTGTTCCTCTGCACTTGTTAAATTAGTAACACGGCTATTAAGCGAATCTGGCTTCTCCATTGACTTTGCTGTCAGAAGGTCACAAAACATGTTCACGTGACCCCGGGACACTGCAACTGTCATAAATATGAGTCAGTTGCCAAGCCCCTGGATTTTGATCACGTGGCCATGGGGATGCTGAAAAGGTTGTAACTGTGGAAAACGGTCATGGGTAACGTCTTTCAGCGTCACTGTAACTTTGAATGGTCACTAAATGAACTGTTGTAAGTCGAGGACTACCTGCACTAGGGAATGTCTCCTAAACCAAGAAGTATTGGCAGCTGGGTAACTTGCAAAGCACCAATAAAGGAGTATATTTGTAGCTCAGGGTTGAGCTCTGAAGTCCTTGGTGCTCTGTGAGCTTGGTGGTTTTCTTGCAGAGATGTGATGATCCAACTAAGTAACATCACCATCATCATTGCAACAACTGCAAGAAAGCAATCAAGCTCAGAGAGTACCAAGGATGTATTTATTTGTATCCCGTCATTGTTACTTTTGCAAATAATTCAAGGCAGCGAACATATCCGGCCCACCTTCCTCCTCCTATTTTCCCCACAACAATAACCCTATAAAGTGGGTTGGGCTGAGCGAGAAAGGGACTGGCCCAAAGTCATTCAATCAGCTTTCATGGCTAAGGCAAAATTTGAACTCATGCTCTCCCATTTTTCTCTCCCAATGCCACACCACTAGAACGCTTCTGATATATTCTTGCACCCCTTACAAAAGTTCGAAATAGCAGCAATGAATTAAGCACATACACTTTAATTTTGAAAGGCCAAGTTTTTGCACCCCCTGGAATATTGTTTTGCACCCCCAGGGGGTGCGAGCACTCCTGGCTGGGAACCCTTGTGCTAGACCAGGGATGGGCAACCTTGGCTCTTTTATGACTCGTGGACTTCAACTCCCAGAATTCCTGAGCCAGCTGCGCTGGCTCAGGAATTCTGGGAGTTGAAGTCCACGAGTCATAAAAGAGCCAAGGTTGCCTATCTCTGCACTAGACCAAACACACAAAATGATAAAAAGAAGAGTTACAGAGAAGGCACCAAAACCAGCTCTACTGCTCCTCCTATCTTCAAAAATAAGGAAGTTTAAGAAAACTCTATTAAGAGAAATTCAACGGCAGGTATCAAGCAGATGAAGAATAAAAGAGGAAGCAGACGCTGCTTTGGCAGGAAAATAAATCTTGAGACATCTCAAGGTAGATTTTGGCACCCCCGTTTGAAAATACTAAAGTATTCATGCTGGCTATTATTGTTGTTGGTGTTTTGTTTTGTTTTAACAGATTTATTTAGCTAATTTAAACCAGTTCCCACCTCACTGGATAATGTGACTCTGGGCTGAGCACAACCAACAGCAATTAAAACCACATCACGACCATTAAAACGCTTAAAGCAATCAACATAATGAAAAAAATATTAAATATTAATTAGTAGCTGATAATGGTTGGACAAGGGGACTGCACTTCTCCGACTGACATTGGTGAGCTGGGCGGATTTGGCCACAGCTAAGGAAACTGGTGCAAAATATTTCATGATTATGAAAAACCATAGCTTGGAGTTGAGGCTTATCCAACTGCAGTGAAAATAGTGCTTGGGAAAATCAGCCTTATTTTCTCCTCTGCAACCTTCTGCGGTGAAAAACGGATGGCATCGTTAACGCTTGACACCCCTGCCAAGACAGCCCCATCTCTTTATGAGCGCGATGTGCAGAGACATGGAAAAAAGATTACACATCTTCCTTTGTACGTGGAGGAGGCGCAGTCCATGGCAGGCATTCAAATGCATTTCCTGCACTCTTAAAGCCATACAGATGACTCTTGAAAGAAAGCCATAGAGATGAGTTTTAGAACAACCAAGTAGAATTTCTAACTGCTTCTCTGCTATTTTCTCCCTTTTAAACGGAGTCAAGCTTGGCAAACCTCCAACAGCAGAAAACCAGCAGTGACGATTACGTTAATGTCAAATGAAGATTGTTCTTTGGGAGGGGGGGGGGAAAGATATATATTATTTAAAGCAGCATGCACCAGCTTGCTCAATTCCAGGGATTTATGGGAAATTTAGTTTCTCTAACACTGCAGGGGTAGGCAACCTTGGCTCTTATATGACTTGTGGACTTCAACTCCCAGAATTCCTGAGCCAGCTATGCTGAGAGGAAAGGGAGAGGTTTCCAAGCTGAGCCATGCTGGCTCAGGAATTCTGGGAGTTGAAGTCCACGAGTCATAAAAGACCCAAACTTGCCTATCCCTGGTCTACAGGCTTGGCTGCTGCTAGTTGGGGAAAATCTTCTTTCTTGCTTTTTGTGTATCCTTCCCAACCAGGCAAGGTCCAGAAGTGGAGGAGAGGAGACTAGGGGAGTTCAACTCGTGGAATCCGATCATTGGAAGGGATTAATTCTAACCATCTATAGTATGTATGGTTCTGATAGATGAAATCGGCAAAAGAACCTCAAGGCAAGAATTCTTCCTTAAAGAACATTTTATTAGGAAACAAAGTATCGGCACTTACATAGTTGAACCCAAAACTGAGATTCCCTCCCCCCAGATACAAAGTAACAAGTTGCAATTCCCACTCCACAAATGCTGTCATAAATCACCAAAACCTTAGCAAACCATGTCTTTGAGTTCCCACACTTCTACATTATTATGGCTAGTTAAACCCTCAAATGTTTACCCCATCCCCCCCTTCTACATCTGAACTCTAAAAGGATAGGAAAGACATGTTAGAAGCAAAAGTAAAAATGGCTGCTGATTCTTAGTTGTCACAGGGACGACATCCATTGTCACAGCATTGATGCAGCGCTGATTTAGGGTTAGATGAATTATTTGTAGGAGATGACCAGGCTGAGCCCGAGGGAGGGGTCAAACACGTCATAAGTCATGAGTCCCTGTGTGCCCACAAGAGAGCTAAGTCCAGCCCTCTCTGAATGCCTCTCTTATCTCCCGCCCATTTCCCTTGACCTGTAGTTGGCCAGATTCTTGAAAAAAGCTGAAGCTTGCAATAAATCTTTACACTTGTTTGAACTGCCTGAATCTCCTGGTTTTCCCAGGCACTTGACATTATTTCTTTCAAAAAAGACCAGACCTGAAATGCCACCACAGAATCATCTTGCCCCAACATAGCAAATAGAAAACCAGTCTGAAATCCTCCAGAGTGGGACTAGAAGAGATCACAACTGTTCATTTAGTGACTCTTTGAAGTTCCAACGGCACTGAAAAAAAATAACCGTTTTTCACACAACCATTGCAGCAAGGTCATCTGATCAAAATTGAGATGCTTGGCAGGCGGCTCATATTTATGACGGTTGCAGTGCCCCGGGTTCGTGTGATCACCTTTGCAATCTTTTGACTAATAATGTCACTAGGGAAGCCAGATTCACTTAACAATCATGATATACATAGTCTTACGATCACAACTGAGCCCCAAATTTTATGTTGTTATGGGAGATAGTTGTTAAGTGAATTTTGCCCCATTTTATGACCTTTCTTGCCACAGTTGTTAAGTGAATCACTGCCGTTGTTAAGTTAGTAACCCGGTTGTTAAGTGAATCTGGGTTCCCCATTGACTTTGCTTGTCAGAATGTCGCAAAAGTTGATCACAAGACCTCGGCACACAGCAACGGTCATAAGTATGAACCACTTGCCAAGCATCTGAATTTTGTTCACATGGCCATGAGGATGCTACAAAGGTCGTAAATGTAAAAAATGGTCATAAGTCACTTTTTTTAGTGCCGTTGTAATTTCAAACAGTCACTAAATGAACTGTTGTAAGTCGAGGACTACCTGTACTAACTTAACAACTGCAACGATTCACTTAACAATTGTGGCAAGAAAGATTGTAAAATGGAGTAAAATTCGCTTAACAAATGTCTTGCTTAGCAACAGAAATTTTGGGCTTAATTGGTGTCATAAGCCGAGGACCTCTTGTAGACAACAAGAAAACCATCCACAATCTGGTTCCTTCCTTCAAAGAAAGACTGAGACCTTCTCTACATTCTTGACCACCAAGACAAGCAAGTCATGTGTGCGCACACTGACAGCCTCAAGCAGCAAGAATCTTGTCTGCATTGTTGTCCAGTGTGAACTGAAATTTACCCACAACATTAGAAGAAGCAGAGACTACGGTCCGTGATTAGACTATGAACAAGGACTTCAAGTTGGAGCAAAGCTGAGTGAATTGATCTGCAAAAGTTCAACAAGCATCACAAAAAAGCAATGGAATTGTCCTTAACTTGGCTTTTATGTAACAGACATCTTAGAACAGGGATCTTCAAACTTGGCCACTTTAAGACTTGTGGACTTCAACTCCCAGAATTCCTCAGCCAGCCAGGGCTGGCTGAGGAATTCTGGAAGTTGAAGTCCACAAGTCTTAAAGTGGCTAAGTTTGAAGACCATTGTCTTAGAATTTGGAAAACTTCCACAGCGTGGTTCTAGGTGGATACCACAGTGCTAATGATTCTCAGTTTTTCTATGAAGGAATAGAGCTCATATCTCTGAGCAGGTCCACAGAATGATTCTGTATAGATGCAAGACACAATTTCCTTGTCATGCTCAGAGCAACAGCATTTATGGACTGTGAACAATCCGGAGCTGAGCATAGATTAAATCCTTCATTTCATTTGCAGGAAGATTTGATTTCTTAATTAATTAATCTACTTACTTACTCACTTGCTTACTTAGTTACTTATTAATTGAACTTGTATGGCTACCCCCTCACTTTCAGTGACTCTAGGTGGCTTACAAACAAATTAATTTGTCTTGGAAAAGAAACATTTTGGAACCATTGTTCAACAGTAGGATTTCCCTTAGAAGTGAAATTGCCACTTCTAGCACTGCTACAAATTGTCCTTGACTTACAACAAGTGCTTTTTTTGTAAGAAAAAAGGTGCCGGAACTCACATCTTGTTTATCTTTTATTTAAACATTTATATGTTCAGTTCTTAACATAAATTTAATTTATTGTATTTAAGGCAAATGTTCATGGTAAATTTTACATTAAAAATTTTAAAAAAAATTTCAATTCACCAGCCATTATTTAAAATAAAGAAATTATTTACCTTTCACACATAGTCAATCACTGTACACACACTCACACACATCAGTTGTGCAATGAAACATAATGGTGGCCACCTGCAGTAAGCACTCAGAGCGCGACTGTTATATACTGGGTTTTTGGAATATCACCACGTGCATTGCTGGAAAACTAACGGTTCTCCAGCAACTCAGACAGGACGTCTCCAGTCCTGCCATTGGTCAACTTTGGGCGGCAAGCATAGCTTCAATCCGATTGGTTAATACCATAGGACCTGACTATATATTGAAGCAGGGTGACTCCAATCTCTCAGTTCAGTTTCTGCTTAAATAAAGTATGAGTTTGTCTGTACTCATCTGCATGTTCTCGTTCCTGCTCATCAGAGCCCACGACTTAATAGCAGCACTATCACAACCAGCGCAGAGAAAGTACGCATGCATCGGACTCGACACACAAGCAGCCCGCATGCACCATTTTAATGATTTTGCCACTGACCTAATATTAATAATAATGGGGGTCATCTAGTCCAACCCACTGCTTAGGCAAGAAACCCTATACCATCTGGACCGAGATGCCCTACGCACAGTCACTCATGCGCTCGTGACCTCCCGTTTAGACTACTGCAACGCTCTCTACATGGGGCTGCCCTTGAGGACCACTCGGAGGCTTCAGCTGGTGCAGAATGCGGCCGCACGAGTTGTGATGGGGGTTTCCCGATATTCCCATGTAACACCTCTACTCCGCGAGCTGCATTGGCTCCCGGTTACCCTCCGGGTGAGATTCAAGGTGCTGGTGATGACCTATAAAGCCCTAAATGGCATGGGTCCGGGATATCTGAGGGAACACCTGCTGCCGGCATCAAGTTCCCTTCGTCCAGTGCGCTCCCACAGGGAGGGTCTTCTCAGGGTGCCACCGGTAAGAGATTGCCAGCGGACGACACCCAGGGATAGGGCCTTCTCAGTGGGTGTGCCTGCCCTTTGGAACCAGCTGCCAGTGGAGCTGAGGACTGCCCCCGACCTCCGTTCATTCTGCCGGGACCTGAAGACCTGGCTCTTCGAGCTCTCTGGCCCAGGCTGAGAATTAATCTTAATTTTAACTGGGGTTTTATTTATGCAGGGACAAATATAATTTTTTTTAAATTTGTTTTTAACTTTTGTATCTTGGTTTTTTAATCACCCTGTAAACCGCCCTGAGTCCTTCGGGAAAGGGCGGTATATAAATGTAATAAAATAAAATAAATAAATAAATTTCAGACAAATGGCTGTCCTGTCTCTTCTTAAAAACATCCAGTGTTGGAGCATTCACTGCTTCTGGAGGTAGGTTGTTCTGCTGGTTAATTGTTCTAACTGCTACACTCAACAGGGCGATTCAAGTCCACAGGGACCAAACATCAAATTTTCAAAAGTTACTTTTAAAACTTGGGAAATCCAGGTGTCAGAACTCCATTCCAGTGCATTTTATGACAAAAAAAGCACTGCTTACAACCACTTGTTCAGTGATGTTCAAAGTTACAACGGCCCTGAAAAAAAATGACTCATACCGAGTTTTCACATTTACAACCATTGCAGTATCCCCATGGTCACACTGATCTTGTCAACTGGAATTTATTCAAGATAGTTGCACTGTCCCAGGGTCATGTGATCTCCATTTGTAACCTTCCCGCCTAAGGTCCGACAAGCAAAGTCACTGGGAGAAGCCAGATTCACTTAACAACCATAAACTCCCCTTTTTTACAACCCTGTAATCCCTTAATTCAGGGTAGAGATGGGGCGACTGGATGGAGCTGAGCGTTTACTGGCTGGATATCCTTCCTGACGTCTATGTGGAGTTCGCAGCAGATTTTTTTTTCTTTGAGCCCTAAGAGAGAAACATTTGCCGCTCCCTAGGATTGAGCTCTCAACTTTCCGAGTGGGAGGTGAGCATCTTCGCCACTAGGCCACCATGCCATTCATTCACTTAAGAACCATATGACTCACTTAACAATTGCAGTGATTTGTTTAACAACTGTGGCAAAAAAGGGTCATAAAATGGGACACAACTCACTTAATTCTCCTGCTTAGTAATAGAAACTTTGGGCTTAACTGTGGTTGTAAGTTAAGGATTACCTGTACAGAAAAAGCCTAATAAAATGAATGCTTACCTGATCTTTTTCTCTGGGATTCACTGGAAATGTGGGGTTGGGTTTTATTAATGTGTTTTAACCTGCTTTTAATGTGTTTTAACTTATTTGTGGGCACCTTGTTTAATCTTTTTTAATTTTTGTATTTTGTCTTTTAATATGTATTGCCCTGTTCACCGCCCTGAGTCCTTCGGGAGAAGGGCGGTATACAAATTAAATAAATAAATAAATAAATAAATAAATAAATAAATAAATAAATAAATAAATAAACAAACAAACAAACCAAGAGAGTTAGAGAGGATTAATGCAATGAAACAGAGGGTGTTCATGGACACTATTTAGGGACTTCGATCACTATTTAAAAACAGCTTTTCCTAAATTTTCTTTTCTCCTTCGAAAGAAAACTCAGAAACGAATTCTCTTTCTTTCCCTAAATTTCATTGGAACTGCTAGGGGAAACACAGATTTTTTTTCATTATGATGCTGTTACAAAGTTCTACGGCAGGATATTGTGTTACAAAAAAAAATCAGGGCAAATTATAATTAACCCTCAGGGTAGAGTGACATAATTTTAGATTTTTGGAACTAAAGGTCTTAGGGGAAGTAAGGAACATTCTGGATTTAATAATCCTTTTGTTCCTTTCATTTTGGTGGCTGGGGGCTAGAGTTAACACTGGGGGGGGAATCAAAGAAGTATTTCAGAGGTAATCAGTGGCTGATGTGCAGCCACAAACAATTATCTTTTTTCCTTCCCCATAAATGAGTTTCCTCCCATTTTACGACCTTTCTTGCCACAGTTGTTAAGTGAATCACTGCAGTTGTTAAGTTACTGATTGTTAAGTGAATCTGGCTTCCCCATTGACTTTTCTTGTCAGAAGGACACAAGATGATCACATGACCCCGGGACACTGCAACCATCATAACTATCAGTCAGTTGCCAAGCATCCGAATTTTGATCACGTGATCATGGGGGGGGGGAACGCTGTAACGGTCGTAAGTGTGAAAAACAGTCATGACTCACTTTTTCTAGTGTCAATGTAATTTTGAACAGGCACTGAATGAACTGTGGAAAGTCAAGGACTATCTGTATTAATTTATGTTAATTATCCTTTAATTATCCCAGTCATAAGTCTCTTTTTTCAGTGCTGTTCTAATTATGAATGGTCAGTAAACGAATGGTTGTAAGCAGTGCTTTTTTTGTAAAAGAAAAAGGTGCCAGAACTCACACGTCATACAACCCGCCTTGCCTACCCTACAAGGTTCCATTCAAAAAAGGTGCCGGAACCCTGTTCTGAGCATTCTATGAGGAAAAAAGCCCTGGTTGTAAGTCAAGGACTACCTGTAACATATCCTGGTTGTAAGTCAAGGACTACCTGTAACATATCAATAGCAAGGTGCTTTATGGAATACTCTCTCTCTCTCTCTCTCTCTCTCTCTCTCTCTCTCTCTCTCTCTCTCTCTCTCTCTCTCCTCTCCAAGATGCTGTTTTGAAAACTTCTCTTCCATCCAAATAAGAAACAAAAGGACAGTGTGGTTTTCAAAAGCCTGGTGACCTTGAAATTCAATCTGCCTTTCCTTCTAATAGGCTACTTCGGAGGAGGCTTTTGAACCAAATTAGTGATTTCTTGGATTTACTCCAGAAGCATTAAAACCAGAATGAGAGACACTCTGTGTGCCCTTTCTAGAAATGAATTTGCCCTGGAGGCTGAGCAGCTCCAGCAACTGTACTGCCTACAGCAGGGGTCTCCAAATTTGGCAACTTTAAGGCTTGTGGACTTCGGCTACACCAGATGGATTCGTAACTCAACGTGTGGTCCTCAATGGAACTGCATCTACATGGAGGGAAGTATGCAGTGGGGTACCCTAAGGCTCTGTTTTAGGCACAGTACTGTTCAACCTCTTCATCAACGATTTGGATGAGGGGATAGATGTGGAACTCATCAAATTTGCAGATGACACCAAGCTGGCAGGAATAGCCAACACTCCAGAAGATAGGCTTAAGATACAGAAGGATCTTGATAGACTTGAACTTTGGGCACTATCTAACAAAATGAAATTCAATGGTGAAAAACTTAAGGTTCTATATTTAGGCAAGAAAAACCAAATGCACAGGTATAGTATAGGTGGTACCTTGCTCAATAGTAGCGACTGTGAGAGGGATATTGGAGTCCTAGTGGAGAATCACTAAAATATGAGCCAGCAGTGTGCTGCAGCTGCCAAAAAAGCCAACACAGTACTAGGCTGCATTAACAGAGGGATAGAATCAAGACCACGTGAAGTGTTAATATCACTTTATAACACCTTGCTAAGGCCACACTTGGAATACTGCATCCAGTTTTGGTCACCACAATGTAAAAAGGATGTTGAGACTCTAGAACAGGGGTGTCAAAGCCTGCAACGTCAGGGGTGTCAAACCTGCAATTTCCTGACAGCTAGAACAATTAATCAATGGAACAACCTACCTCCAGAAGTTATGAATGCTCCAACCCTGGAAGTTTTTAAGAAGAGATTGGACAACCATTTGTCTGAAATGGTATAGGGTTTCCTACCTCAACGGGGGTTGGATTAGATGACCTCCAAGGTCCCTTCCAGCTCTGTTATTCTATTCTATTCTATTCTATTCTATTCTATTCTATTCTATTCTATTCTATTCTATTCTATTCTATTCTATTCTATTCTATTCTATTCTATTCTATTCCCCAGAATTCCTCAGCCAGCCATGCTGGCTAAGGAATTCTGAGAATTGAAGTCCACATTCTTAAAGTTGGAGACCCCTGGCTTAGAGAACAGAAGCCTTAGAAATTTCAGAACCATTTCAGAAGCCCTGGAAATTTGTCCCCTTCAGAAAAACCTGGTTGGGGCAGAGGTATTGGACTTTAACTCCCAGAATGCTTGAATCTTGAATTGATGAGTTCCATCTGGAAGAACGTATGAGACTCATTGCCTAGAATTTTCTAGCCACTGGCTATGAGTTATTCTTGCAAAGCTGCATTTAACTAAAGCAGTAGTATGAGGCTGCATGTTTCTATAGCTAGTCCTCAACATATGACCACAACTGAGTCCAAAATTTCTGTTGCTAAGGGAAACATTTGTTAAGTGAATTTTGCCCCATTTTACAACCTTTCTTGACATAGCTGTTAAGTGAATCGCTGCAGTTGTTAAGTTAGTAACACGGTTGTTAAGTGAATCTGGTTTCCTCATTGAGTTTGCTTGTCAGAAGGTTGCCAAAGGGGATCATATGAAGCCAGGACACTGCACCCGTCATAAAGAGGAACCAGTTGCCAAGCATCCAAATTTTGATCAGGTGACCAGGGGGATGCTACAACGGTCGTAAGTGTGAAAAATGGTAACAAGCCACTTTTTCCAGTCTCAGTTGAACAGTCACTTGAATGAACTCTTGTAAGTCCAGGACTACCTGGGTTAATTTATGTTAATTACGCTTTCACAACTGAGAGCCGTTAGGAATAATGTCAACCCACAATGAACATAACTGAGGGTGACAATTTCAGTCTTGCAGGGCTGGAGACAAAAGAATTAAAAATATGTTTATTGGGGGTGGGGAAATGCTTCTTTAATGATTGTTTGGGGGCTGATTTGAATCTTGGAGGGCGCATAAGGGTGCACATTCTCAGTGCTGTTTTTGATAATATATTTTTACATCACTCTGCACTCTCCTGAGCCACCCACACTTCCCAATCTGCGGCAGTCCTATGTGGCAAGCTCCCTTCCTTAATGTTTCCCCTTGGTCGGTAATAAAACATAATGAAAATTTAATGGAATTTATGAAAACTTATGAATTCTGGCCGCAATCTTCTTTGGGTTCAGATTTGTTCTCGTTACTGTTCTCTCTGATTATTCCCTCATTTGAGCAGATATCTCAAAGCACCACCGCCAACAAATACACAATCTTCTTCTACCTTAGCCTCCTGTGTGTTCTTCTCGTTGGGGCCCATAGAAAGAGGGGTGCAATGCTCAGATGGTGTTTACAGCTAGTTCTCAAATTACAGCAGTTCATTTAGTGACGTTTCAAAGTTACAACGGTAGCAATAACGAGAGCACTTAGACTTGCATACCGCTTCACAGTGCTTTGCAGCCCTCTCTAAGCAGTTTACAGAGTCGGCATAATGCCCCCAACTATCGTAGCAGCCGAAAAATTGGGTTCAGCTGTGGTCGTAAGTTGAGGACTACCTGCATGAAGCTGAAACTGATCAGCTGCACCACTTTGCATCATAGCAAAGAGTAGAAAAAGAAGAGAGAAATTAGGATCTGCAGAAATTAGGATCTTCTAGGAAAGGATTTGCTCCCAAGAATTCAGAAAAGTTCCGAAAGGAAACACAGCACAGGATACAGTTCCTCCAGTGACATTACGTTACAGATACAGGTAATTCTCTTCTTAGAATCACTCCATTTAGTAACCATTTCCACTGCACTGAAAAAAGTGACTTACAGTTTTCACACTTACGACCATGGTCACGTGATCCAAATTAAGGGGCTTGGCAACTGATATGCATTTATGACAGTTGCAGTGTCCTGGGCTCATGTGGTCACTATCTGGTCACTATCTCCCCAGCCAGCTTGTAACAACCGCAGTGATTTGCTTAATAAGTGTGGCAAAAAAGGTCGTAAAATGGGGCAAAACCCATTTAACTGCCTTGCTTGGCAATGGGAATTTGGGGCTCAATTGTGGTTGTAAGTCAAGGACCATCTGTATTCAAAGGGTCATTTTTTTAAAAACCATCATTTTGGAATATGGAGAACTTTGCAAAAATCTATTATTAGTGGCAGCAGCAACCTGGGTCAGGGTGAACTTTAGTTAAGGTTTCATCTGTGCCGTATAAGTTATAAGAAGGCTAAGTTGATTAATGGTTAATACAAGAGGAGAAAGAAGTGAAGGAGGACATGAGAAAAATGTGTTCCACCCAAACCTCATCCAAGCAGACATATTTCATTTAACCATGCAAGAAATTGCTTCTTGGATATGCAATGGCATTACATAAATCACCTTCTGTATCCATGATAAATAGAGATAGGAATAAATAAATAGAAAATGTGCATGACAAAGGCAAGTAAACCTCTCAAAGATTCTTGTAAAAGAAGGAGGGGTTTTTTTGCAGACAGCATTACCATCAGCCAGCCAGCCAAAGATCTGATCTGCAAGGTTCAAATGTAGGCCCACCTACCGCCCAGGTTTTATCCCAACTTCCAACCTGCCATCCTTTAATTTGCAAGTTCTACCCACGTGTCATTGTGACAAACTGCTAAATGACAGAATAGCAGAATTACAGAGCTGGAAGGGAACCTGAAGGTCTTCTAGTCAAACCCCCTGCTCAGGCAGGAAACCCTATACAATTCCAGAAAAATGGTTGTCCAATCTCTTCTTAAAAACCTCCAGTGTTGGAGCACCCACAACTTCTGGAGGCAAGCGGTTCCACTGATAAATTTTCACTGTCAGGAAATTTCTCCTTAGTTCTAGGTTGCTTCTCTCCTTGATTAGTTTCCATCTGTTGCTTCTTGTCCTGCTTTCAGGTGCTTTGGAGAATAGCTTGATTCTTTCTTCTAGGTGGCAGCCCCTGAGATACTGGAACACTGCTATCATGTCACCCCTTGTCCTTCTCTTCATTAAACTATATAACATTTTCAGATAATAATAATAATAATAATAATAATAATAATAATAATAATAATAATAATAATAATAATAATAATAATAATAATAAAGTTGGAAGGGACCTTGGAGGTCATCTAGTCTAACCCCCTGCTCAGGCAGGAAACCCTTTACCATTTTAGACAAATGGCTGTCCAGTCTCTTCTTAAAAACTTCCAGCATTGGAGCATTCACCACTTCTGGAGGCAGGTTGTTCCACTGATTAATTGTTCTAACTGTCAGGAAGTTTCTCTTTAGTTCTAGGTTGCTTTTCTCCTTGACTAGTTTCCATCCATTGCTTCTTGTCCTGCCTTCAGGCGCTTTGGAGAATAGCTTGACTCCTTAGACATACCCAATTCTAGCAATCGTTCTTTTATATGTTTTAGCCTCCAGTCCCCTAATCATCTTTGTTGCTCTTCTCTGCACTCTTTCTATAGTCTCAACATGTTTTTTACATTGCGGCAACCAAAACAGAGAATAAGAATGTAAGAGAACATCTCCATGGGAGTTCACCCAAGATTATTCAGTCTATCCTGATTTCCGAGATAATATCTGGGTAGACAGTTATGCTCCTGCTCCTTCTTCAACATAGAGAAAATCCATTATATCATTTAGACTAATTGATGGCTTTATTGCAGTAAGTCAAAATAACTAATTGCAGTATGAACCCAAAATATTTGCTGGTCTTCAGTTTGATTTGGTCAACCCTTTCCCTCTGTTCCACCCAGATTAACAGCTTCCCTATTTCCTAAGGCCATACCAGTGATTCTCAGCCTTAGCAACATTAAGATGTATGGATTTCAACTACCAGAATCCCCAAGCCAGCCAGTCTCAATTTTGTTTATTTCCGGCTTGGACTGGACCCTGATGAAGATTTTTCTTTCAACAATCCAAAGTATACATCTATCGGAACCATGACATCAGCCTTTACTTGAAGATCTGTAGTATGGGAAAAGTTCCATGATAAACGTTTCCTGTCTTTAGCTTCAAAAAATTTATCCAAGTATCCAACCAGCTGAAAATCAAATTATTTACAATCAGAGATCAGCAGTCATCAAAATCTATGTCCTGTAAAATCACAGAATGGAAGGGTTGGGGAAAACAAACCTTGGAAGTCATCTAATCCAACTCTTGTCATTATTCCATTGACCAGACAGTTCTTATCGTCAGAAACATTTTCTGCTCTTCATTTGAAATCTACCTCCTTGTAGTTTAAACTCTTTGTTTATTGTCCTGCCTTCTAGATAAATTCTGGAGAATTTTGCCCCATATTCTCCATGACAGCCCTTCAGATACGTGAAGACAGCTAACGCATCTCCCTTCACTGGTCTCTTTTCCAGACTGAACATACTATGCGGGATCCTTGGTACTCTCTGAGCCTGGTGGTTTTCTTGCAGACGTTTCATTACCAAACTAGGTAATACCATCCATGTGGGTTGAGTAATGAAATGTCTGCAAGAAAACCACCAAGCTCAGAGAGAGCATCAAGGATCCCACAATTCAACCCTGAACTACCAATAATCTTTTCTACCGGTAAACATGCCATATACTGTAACTCAACTGTTTCTCTGAAGTTTTTCATTCCAGCTACTTATCATTTTGATTGCTTTCTTCTGGATTTGTTCCAGTTTGTCCTTCTTGAAATGCATTTTGCCCGGAACTGGATGCAATAAATTATCTTGATATTATTTTCAAAAAGGTCAATTAAAACTCTGCAAAGCATTCTTAGCATGGCTGGGCCATAGACAGATGTATCAAAATGTGTTATTTTCATAGGACATTTGTATGTATTCCAACCTGATCAAGCAAAATGTTATTCTAATAAATTCAATGCATCCCTAGTGACTTGTTCCATCTGTTTCCTAGCTAATTTGGCAGACCCTCTCTGTTTATGCTTGCATGAATGGACGGGCAATGATGAGAGACAGGATTTTAGGAGGAATGAGATAGCACAAAGGATGTTCAACTGCTGAAAAAGAAAGAGATGGCTAACAAGATCCCAATTTCTCAATCTGAGTAGTCTCCAGAAATATGGAATTCAATACCCAGAACCCTCATCAGTGGCCATGGATTGTGGTAGTGGAAGTCTACACATAGCTGTGTATAAGCTTCTATCATTATGGAGCCAGCAACTAACTTGGGAAGGAGTACCATGCTGCTTAAAAAATAAATAAATAAACCAAACGTAAAGTCCCAAAGGTGCTTTTTCAAAAGGCAACTGGACTTTCTTTTTTGTCTTTGAAGATGTTTCGCTTCTCATCCAAGAAGCTTCTTCAGCTCTGACTGGATGGTGGGCAAATGGAAGGATTTATACTCCTTGCAGACAGCTGGTCATTTGCATTCTTTTATATTCCCCACCATCCAGGCAGAGCTGAAGAAGCTGCTTGGATGAGAAGCGAAATATCAAGAAAAAACAAAGACCAGCAGCCTGTTGAAAACGCACCTTTGGAACAACCATGACTTGGATGACTGAGAATCTTCATAGATATCAAGTAGTTAAAAAATAAAGGTAAAGGTAAAGGTAAAGGTTCCCCCGCACATGCGTGCTAGTCGTTTCTGACTCTAGGGGCCGGTGCTCATCTCCGTTTTAAAGCCAAAGAGCCAGCACTTCTCCGAGGATGTCTCCGTGGTCATGTGGCCGGCATGATTAGACGCCAAAGGCGCACGGAACACTGTTACCTTCCCATCGTAGTGGTCCCTATTTTTCTACTTGCATTTTTACGTGCTTTCGAACTGCTAGGTTGGCAGAAGCTGGGACAAGAAAAAATAATCTTGGGAGCGCCATTGCATTGGCACAGATGCTGGTACCATTATTTTTCTTGGGGCCCAGATTACCACCTGCTCTCTGGTTATTCAGAACTGCCTCTGTTCTGGAGCTATGGAGTTTGGCTTTGAAATTTATCCTCAGCTCCACCATAGCGGGGGGCGGTTGGCGGATAAAAGATAAAGCAGACATGATCATACTAAGATCTGCTTCTGAAGATGGGAAGACATTTCTTATAAGGAGCCGTGGTGGTGCAGTGGTCAGAATGCAGTATTGCAGGCTAACTCTGCCCACAGCCAGGAGTTCAATCCTCACCGGCTCAAGGTTGACTCAGCCTTCCATCCTTCCAAGGTCCGAAAATGAGGACCCAAGTTGTTGGGAGCAATATGCTGACATTGTAAACTGCCCAGAGAGTTCTGCAAAGCAGGGGTCCCCAACCCCCAGTCTGTGGACCAGTACCGGGCTGCAGCATGCCAGCAACCGGTCCGCACAAACAAGCAAAACCCCATCCGTGGGATGCAGGCAGCACATAAAACCACGCATTCTCCAGTCCACGGAAAAACCTTTCTCCACAGAACCGGTGCCTGGTGCCCCAAAGGTTGGGGACCTCTGCTGTAAAGCACTATGGAGCAGTATATAAATCTAAGTTCTATTAGCACTTATGATGCTACCTAGTTGGGTAATGAATGTCTGCAAGAAAACCACAAAGCTCAGAGAGCACCAAAGACTCCACAGTTCAACCTTGAGCTACAAACATTCTCCTTTATTGGTACTTCCTTTTTTTGGTACTTCTTTTCCAGAGGCTGTCCTGGATTAATCTAAAAAGGGGGTTTTGCTTTAGTCTTCACACAAAGGCTACTACTCACCATATGGACAGGAGCTCAGGGAGAAATCTGGCTTCCCATGCCAAAGATTCAACTTCTGGAGTTCCCAGATTTCAGAGAAAATTATGTAACGATTGTCCGATCTTTGGGATCAGCCAACATCTTTGGCCATTAAACTAACTCAAAAAACAAAGAAACAAGCAAAAACCTACAAAGCTTTTGACTTTGTAGAACTTCAGTTGTTTTCATTCCTGACCATTGGCCAGGAACTCAGCATCATAGGGTTTGGCAAGATAGATCCAAAGAACAGGCATTATCTTTCATTTTAAATGAGCTGGATGCACGTACAGATTTACTAAATTCAAATGTTATGTGCGTCACTGGTGAAATTAATCATTCCTTATTAAAGGACATAAAACCCCCAATCAAATAAACCCCTAAGGCTCAGAGCAATGCATGAAGTCCACCTTTTGAGCAAAAATCTATTTTTAGCTACTTCATGGTTGCACTTTAGCCAAATGTAATTATTTGCCACCAACCATCTCTTGACGGTGTTTATAATAAATGACTCAGGTCATATATTAGGCTACCGCTGGTTTATTGAACTGTGACTTATTGATCAGAACAAAACAGACTCTTACTGAGCCAGAAATCAAGCAAACCATCAGGATCTTTTCCTTGGTGGTCACTAAGCAGAGACCAGGCAGCCATTGGATGCCTGCACTGAGTAGGAGGTCAGTCTCAGTGACCTTAAGGAGCCATTTTCCAACCTAAAATGTTGTGATTTTATGGCATGGCATCTTCTGCATGTTGTTGTTAGCTGCGAAGTCGTGTCCGACCCATCGCGACCCTATGGACAACATTCCTCCAGGCCTTCCTGTCCTCTACCATCTTCTGGAGTCCATTTAAGTTCACGCCTACTGCTTCAGTGACTCCATCCAGCCACCTCATTCTCTGTCGTCCCCTTCTTCTATTGCCCTCGATCTTTCCCAGCATTAGGCTCTTCTCCAGTGAGTCCTTCCTTCTCATTAGGTGGCCAAAATATTTGAGTTTTAGTTTCCGGATCTGGCCTTCTAAAGAGCAGTCAGGGTTGATCTCCTCTAGGACTGACCGGTTTGATCGCCTTGCAGTCCAAGGGACTCGCAGGAGTCTTCTCCAGCACCATAGTTCAAAGGCCTCAATTCTTTGGCGCTCAGCCTTTCTTATGGTCCAACTTTCACTGCCATACATTGCAACTGGGAAGACCATAGCCTTGGCTATACGCACTTTTGTTGACAGGGTGATGTCTCTGCTTTTTAGTGTGCTGTCTAGATTTGCCATGGCTTTCCTCCCCAGGAGCAAGCCTCTTTTAATTTCTTGGCTACAGTCCCCATCTGCAGTGATCTTGGAGCCCAGGAAAATAAAATCTGTCACTACCTCCATTTCTTCCCATTCTATTTGCCAGGAATTGAGAGGGCCAGATGCGATGATCTTGGTTTTCTTAATGTTAAGTTTCAACCCAAGTTTTGCACTCTCCTTCTTCACCCGCAACAAGAGGCTCTTTAATTCTTCTTCACTTTCTGCCATTACTGTAGAGTGGTATCATCTGCGTATCTTAGGTTGTTGATATTTCTTCCGGCAATCTTAATTCCAACTTTTGATTCATCTAGCCCTGCCTTTCTCATGATGTGCTCTGCATATAAGTTAAATAGGCAGGGCAACAGTATACAGCCTTGCCGGACTCCTTTCCCAATTTTGAACCAATCAGTGGTTCCGTGTCCAGTTCTCACTGTTGCTTCTTGACCTGCATATAGGTTTCTCAAGAGACAAATAAGATGGTCTGGTACTCCCATCTCTTTAAGAACTTGCCACAGTTTGTTATGATCCACACAATCAAAGGCTTTAGCATAGTCAATGAAGCAGAAGTAGATGTTTTTCTGGAACTCCCTAGCTTTCTCCATGATCCAGCGTATGTTGGCAATTTGATCTCTAGTTCCTCTGCCTCTTCGAAATCCTGCCTGTACTTCTGGTAGTTCTCGATCCACATACTGCTGAAGTCTAGCTTGTAGGATTTTAAGCATGACTTTACTAGCATGAGAAATGAGTGCAATGGTGCGATAGTTTGAACATTCTTTGGCACTGCCTTTCTTTGGAATTGGAATGTAAACTGATCTTTTCCAATCCTGTGGCCACTGTTGAGTTTTCCAAATTTGCTGGCAAATTGAGTGTAGCACTTTTACTGCACTGTCTTTTAAGATTTTGAATAGCTCAGCTGGAATACTGTCACCTCCACTAGCTTTGTTGTTGCTCAGCTTTTCTAAGGCCCACTTCACTTCACATTCTAGGATGTCTGGCTCGAGGTCAGTGACCAGGCAATAATAATAACAACAACAACAACAACGTTGGAAGGGACCTTAGAGGTCATCTAGTACAACCTCCTGATCAGGCAAGAAACCCTATACCATTTCAGACAAATGGTATTTCTCTCTGATGTCTCCAGTTCAGAAGAATCAAAGCAGCAAGTGATGGAGAAACTTCCTTTATTTCAGAACATGGAAAACCTTTACTAATTCAGCGTGGTTCTGACAAATACACAGTACAGGTAGTCCTCGACTTACAACCACAATTGACCCTCAAATTTCTGTTGCTAAGCAAGACAGTTGTCAAGTGAGTTTGGTCCCGTTTTACAACCTTTCTTGCCACAGTTGTTAAGTGAATCACTGCAAAGGAACAACTTTGTGAAAGTGAACCTGGCTTCCCCATTGACTTTGCTTGTCAGAAGGTCGCAAAAAGTGATCACACAACCCTGGGACACTGCAACCATCAGAAATACGAGCCAGTTGTCAATTATCCAAATTTTGATCATGTGACCATGGGGATGCTGCAACAGTCAAAAATGGTCATAAGTCACTTATTTCAGCACCGTCATAACTT
This sequence comes from Vipera berus, assembly GCF_964194415.1. Taxonomy (NCBI): domain Eukaryota; kingdom Metazoa; phylum Chordata; class Lepidosauria; order Squamata; family Viperidae; genus Vipera; species Vipera berus. The sequence goes on from NC_138202.1 coordinate 350,149,481, forward strand.
TGAATGGTCACAAAACAAGTGGTTATAAGTTGAAGATTGCCTGCACTTCACTCCACCTGTGTTTACAATGAATAGAATAGAATAGAATAGAATAGAATAGAATAGAATAGAATAGAATAGAATAGAATAGAATAGAATAGAATAGAATAGAATAGAATAGAATAGAATAGAATAGAATAGAATAGAATAGGAGTTGGAAGGGACCTTGGAGGTCTTCTAGTCCAGCCCCCTGCTCAAGCAGGAGGACCTATGGAACCTATAGATCAGTGGTGGTGCAGTCTCTGCCAGCTGCCTGCAGTTCAATTCTGACCTCCTTCCAAGGTTGGTAAAATGAGGACCCAGATCGTTGGGGAAAATTATGCTGATTCTATAAGCTGCTTAGCGAGGGCTGTAAAGCACTGTGAAGCGGTATGTAAGTCTAAGTGTGATTGTTATTGCTATCAGTGATGATGAAAACTGCAGACCAATAAAGGCAGTCCTTGACTTACAATCATTCATTTAGCTACATCAATTAAAAAAGTGACTTACAACCAGTCTTTGTACTTACAACCTTTTTAGCATCCCCATGATCGTATGCTCACGAGCCGCAGGGGTTAGAATGCAGCATTGCAGACTAATTGCCCACAGCCAGGAGTTCAATCCTGACCAGCTCAAGGTTGAGTCAGCCTTCTGAGGTCGGTAAAATGAGGATCCAGATTGTTGGGGGCAATAATGCTGACGCTGCAAACCACTCAAGAGACAGCTGTAAAGCACTGTGAAGCGGCATATAAATCTAAATGTTATTGCTATTGTTATGCTCAAAATTCATGTGTTTGACAACCAGCATGTATCTAAAGTCATCTGATCTCCATTGCGACCTTCCTAATCAGCTTCTGACAAGCAAAGTCAATGGGGGAAGCCGGATTCACTTAATAACTGTGTGATTCACTTAACAACTGCAATGATTGGCTTAACAATCATGGCCAAAAAAAAGATCTTACAATTGGGCACAATTCAGGTAACAACCACCTTGGTCAGCAATGGTCACCACTGGGGTCGTAAGTCAAGGACTGCCTGGATCAATCAGTGCCTCAAATCTGGGAAATCATCAGAGTAGATACTATTGGGCTAATCGATCAGATAAACCATGTATATGGAAGCTCCTTATGTACCTGAGTGAATCAGTGAACTTTGCAGGGCAAAGGTGAATGAAGACAGCTTTGTGAAATGAGTCACTTCCAAATAACAGATAACAAGACAGATAATAGAATAAAAGAGTTGGAAGGGACCTTGGAGGTCTTCTAGTCCGATTCCCTGCTCAGGCAGGAAACTCTATAACGTTTCGGACAAATGGTTGTCCAATCTCTTGTTAAAAACCTGCAGAGTTGGAGCATCCACAATTTCTGGTGGTGAGTTATTTTTCTGGTTGGTTCTCTCCTTGATTAGTTTCCATCCATTGCCCTGCTTTTAGATGCTTTGGAGAATAGCTTGACCCCTTCTTCTTTGTAGCAGCCCCACAAATATTGGAGCACTGCTATCCTGTCACCCCTAGTTCCTTCTCTTCATTAAACTAGGCATACTAAGGTTGAAAACACACACACACACACACACACACCGCCGCTTCTTTGTGGAAGCTCCAATATCTCAGGGGCTGCCACAAAAAAGAGGGGGTCAACCATACTATGTCTAGTTTAATGAAAAGAAGGGCGAGGGGTGACATGATAGCAGTGTTCCAATATCTCAGGGGCTGCCCCAAAGAAGAGGGGGTCAAGCTATTCTCCAAAGTACCTGAAGGCAGGACAAGAAGCAACGGATGGAAACTAACCAAGGAGAGATACACTCTGGGTCTTGCGCCCCTTCTTCTGCAGAAGATATCTCCAGACCCATCACATCCTGGACATAAACTGTTTCAATTCTTCCCCTTGGGACAACATTATAGAGCTCTGCATGCCCAAACAACTAAACCCAGGGACAGGTTTTTTCCCCTCGTGCTATCCCTCTGCTGAACACCTAATTCTCACGGTGCTCTCTAATGTCTATTTGCATTTATCCATGTAGCATGACTGTAGCATTATTATTTATCCTTATTATGCTTACTCCCCCTTTTATTGAGATGATGATGATGATGATGATGATGATGATGATGATGATGATGATGATGATGATGATGATGATGATGATGCTTTGCAGGTACAATGAGAGCTTCTGTCCCGGAGATAAATTCCTTGTGTGTCTAACCACACTTGGCCAAATAAGGTATTCAGATTCAATTCAAATGAGTCATGCACAACGAAAGTATCCTTTCAAAGGAACTACTTACCCAGAAGGCTACAGTGAACACCTTCCATTGACCCTGAGAGTAAAGGCGAGGAGACACACACATCTCTACAATTGCCCGCAAACAGGCACGCATCTATTCAGACCACATCACAGGTGTGCAGAACCCTTATGTCACAATCAACCTTTGAAGCCCAGGAACCAAGGCTGGCCAATGTTTGCAATGAATCTGTGGCAGTTGTCAAATAAGAGGAGATTGCCTTTCTTGCAAACTGTTTGTCCATTCGGCCAACGTGACAGTTCGAAACATGTTGCCAAATTAAGTTTTTGTGTTGTTGTTTTTTACTGCTGAATCAATCCTGTTCTTAAACAGAATGTTACACTTGCCTTTTAATTGCAAACAAAACAAGGTGGTTTCTGGATAGGGTGATGGATGGATGGATGGATGGATGGATGGATGGATGGATGGATGGAGACAGAGGGATGAAAACAGCAAAACCACACTTTCAAATTGCAAAAAGCCCAATATTTACACAATATTTTCTTCCTCTCCCGTCAAGCAAGTGCCAGTTTGGATTGAGAAGTTGGCAGATCAGGATTCATAGGCATACACCACCCTTTATGCAACCAGCAACGGGTGCCCTCTCCCTCTGACTGAATTGCTTTTCCCCAGGAATCTCAGCTTGCACCCAAAACACGAGGTTCACCCCCCATTCTCCAGAAAACCAATTTTGCTCTGTCCCTTCCTATTAGACAACAGAGATTTCCCCCCTCCTCAAAAAAAGATTCATTCCACCACATTTCCCCCATCCGTTAAAAACCCCAGCATGTTGCAAAGAGTTGTTCCTTTAGCCCCCATGCCAGTTCCCCCTTCCTCCCTCTTTGAGGAACGTGCAAAAATCCATGTGCACAAATAACTCCAAATGTACACACACACACACACACACACACACACACACACACACACACACGTCCGTTTTAGACATCGGGACGACGTTTCCGATCCGAATCGAAAACCCCGATTCTCCTAACACATGTCGTTCGGGGCACGGCTTTCGGTTTAAGACTGCAGTTCACCCAAGCTCTTTTCCTTACCTGAAATTTTGCTCCCGGGTTCACTGGATTGCAAGGCAGAGGGATGCCACCAGCCAACGTCAAGGTGAGGATTATTGACTGAACGGAGAGAAGAGAAAGAAGGAAGGAGGGGGAGAGAAGGAGGGACGCCAGACCCAGAGTGTATCCAGCTGCTTCACATTCCCTCATCAAAGAGAGCGGCTGCAAGCGCATTGTTGATGTGTAGAAGAAGTAAAGGGGGATGCGTCTGCTCTCTCGCTCCACCGTCGCGTGGCAAGGCCTTTCGCGGCCACTAGGGGGCCCTTTCCGCTGCGAAACCTCGCCCGTGCATTTGGGCAAAGCCTTGGCATTCCCTACGAGAAGGACAAAGAGATGCCTCCAGGAGGCCGGAAGCGGCGAACGGGGCTCTAAGGAAAGGGGGGCAACAGGTAAAGTTGCAGAGGGAGACCCATCTTCGGTCCACGGGTGAAAAGGGGAGGCGATGGGAAGCAGGAAGAAGTGTCTGATATTTATTTTATTTATTTATTTTAATCCCATTTATATCCCGCCCTTCTCCGAAGACTCAGGGCGGCTTACAATTTAAGCACAAACCAATGTGCTTAGCAATAGCCTTCATTCTATGTATATGCCTACTTATTAGAGCTTTCCGCCCCTGCCAAGCGGCATTATTACAAAGTCAGCTTATTGCCCCCAACAATCTGGGTCCTCATTTTATCTACCTCGGAAGGATGGAAGGCTGAGTCAACCTTGAGCCTGGTGGGATGCGAACCTGCACTAATTGCAGGCAGCTGGTGTTACTTAAGGAGGCATTAGCCCACTGCTCCACCAAGGCTTCAATTCAATTCGTGTTCAATTCACGTAGCTGGTGAGATCTAACTCGTCACTGTTCAGTCGGGCTGGCAGGGGAGGAATTAGCAGAATAAGAGAGTTGGAAGGGACCTTGGGAGATCTTCTAGTCCGAACTTCTGCTCGAACCTTCTGGACAAATAGTTGTCCAGTCTCTTCTTAAAAGCCTCCGGTGATGGAGCACCCACAACTTCTGGAGGCAAGACGTTCCACTGGTTAATTGTTCCCAGGAAACTCCTCGGTAGAATAGAATAGAATCACCACAATGTAAAAAAAAAAGATGTTGAGACTCTAGAAAGAGCGCAGAGAAGAGCAACAAAGATGATTAGGGGACTGGAGGCTAAAACATATAAGGAACGGCTGCTGGAATTGGGTTTGTCTAGTTTAATGAAGAGAAGGGTGAGGGGTGACATGATAGCAGTGTTCCAATATCTCAGGGGCTGCCACAAAGAAGAGGGAGTCAAGCTATTCTCCAAAGCACCCAAAGGCAGGATAAGAAGCAATGGAGGGAATCTGACCAAAGAGAGAAGCGACCTAGAACTAAGGAGAAATTTCCTTACAGAACAGTTAATCAGTGGAACAACCTGCCTCCAGAAGCTGTGAATGCTCCAACACTGGAAGTCTTTAAGAAGAGACTGGACAGCCATTTGTCTGAAATGGTATAGGCCAGGGGTAGGCAACCTTGGCTCTTTTATGACTCGTGGACTTCAACTCCCAGAATTCCTGAGCCAACCATGCTGAGGAGAAAGGGAGAGGTTTCCATGCTGAGCCATGCTGGCTCAGGAATTCTGTGAGTTGAAGTCCACAAGTCATAAATAAATAAATAAATAAACCTTTATTGTCAAAGTACAACATGTGTACATTGAGATTAGCTGAGCCTCCCCCCGTGCTCTCTACCCCCAACACACAGTGACAACAAACCCTCCATCCCACCACACTATGTGAACCAACTATACCACACACCGGCCTCCCAAGTCAATTCTGCATATGATTATGTCCCATTTAAAAGCCTAACAGCCCACGGATGAAAGTTATTTTTCAGCCTGTTGGTACGGCTGGCTGTATTCCTATATCTCCTACCGGATGGTAGGAGAGTAAAGAGATACCGTCCAGGGTGTGAGTCATCCCTGAGAATCTTCCTCACTCTTCCAAGGCAACGAGCCCTGGCGATGTCATCCAGTGGTGTCAGGGAACAGCCCACAATGTCTTGTGCTGTGCTCACTACCCTCTGTAATACTTTCCTATCCGTGGCTGTCAGACCAGCATACCAAACCACAATACCATACGAGAGGGCGCTCTCTATAGTAGACCGGTAAAAGAGGGTCATTAGAGCCAAGGTTGCCTATCCCTGGTATAGGGTTTCCTGCCTGAGCAGGGGGTTGGACTAGATGACCTCCAAGGTCCCTTCCAACATCATCATCATCATCATCATCATCATCATTATTATTATTATTATTATAAAACTTTTATTCATAAAACATGAAACTCAGTCAACTGAACACTCAAACTGACTGGCACTAATGGTTGACATGGGCTGCTGCCAGCATCCTAGGTATCAACCAGGTATCTCCTTAAAATGTAAGATGTTCCGAGTTGCGCAGTTTTTTGTAGCTTTGCTGGAGTTATTGCAGGAAGCTGCAATTTCTTGATGTATTTTGTAAAGTTTTTGGACATAGTTCCCAGTGCCCCGATGACAATGGGTATCACTATATCACTGCTACGCGTTTCATCCATAAATTATTATTATTATTATTATTATTATTATTATTATTATTATTATTATTATTATTATTATTATTATTATTATTATTATTATTATTATTATTGTTATTGTTGTTGTTGTTGTTGTTGTTGTTGTTGTTGTTGTTGTTATGAATAGAATAGAATAGAATAGAATAGAATAGAATGGAATGGAATGGAATGGAATGGAATGGAATGGAATGGAATGGAATGGAATGGAACGGAACGGAACGGAATGGAATGGAATGGAATAGAATAGAATAGAATTCTTTATTGGCCAAGTGTGGTTGGACACACAAGGAATTTGTTTCCATTACATAAACTCTCAGTGTTCATACAAGTAATAGTGATAAATCATGATAATAAACAACATAAAAATACATTCATCATAAATCATAAAATACAACACTTCATCATAAATCATAAGATGCAACATTTAATGGTAATCATAGTCATAGTTGCTTCTCTCCTTGGTTAGTTTCCATCTGTTGCTTCTTCTCCTGCCTTCAGGTGCTTTGGACAATAGGTTGACTCCCTCTTCTTTGTAGTAGCACCTCAGGTGTTGAAGGACTGCTATCATGTCACCCCTGGTGCTTCTTTAATATAAATTGCAGTGGGGTTTACACAACATGCCAGCCTGAGATAAAATGGTGTGGGGTAGTTTATACTCTAGCACAGGGGTGGCTCGCTCAGGAATTCTGGGAGTTGAAGTCCACAAGTCGTAAAAGAGCCAAGGTTCCCCACCCCTGCTCTAGCATGAATACAGAATAACAGAGTTGGAAGGGACCTAGAAGTTTTTTTAGTCCATCCCCTTGTCCAATCAGGAGACCCTATACTAGTCTGTTGCTAAGCATGATGCTGGTTAAGTGACCCATGCCTGATTTTATGAGCTTTTTTGCCAAGGTCATTAAGTAAAGCATGATAGTTATTAAGTGAAGCATATAGTTGTTATGCGAATCTGCCATCACCCCCTCCTTTTTTTTTTTGTTCTCAGAAGCTATCTGGGAAGGTCTGCGTAGTGTTCCCATGACCTCACAATGCTGCAACTATCATAAATTTATGCCAGTTACCAAAGGCCCATGTTTTGAACACGTGACCAAGGGCATGCTGCAACGGTCATAAGTGTGAGGACTGGTCATGAGTCACTTTTTTCAGCATTGCGATAACTTCAGGAAGTCGCTAAACAAATGGTTCTAAGTCAAGGATGCCTAGTAAGTGTCTTCGTTCCAGCCAGATAAAGTTGCAAGGTCTTTGCTTCGAGTTTCATCGTCTCTCGTAGGGGAGTAGGAAAACGTATTGCATTTATCTAGTCAGAATCCACCAAATGTTTTTAACATGCTGTGAAGTTCTAAATTCAGAGTAAAAACTTTGGGTTTTATAAATAAAAAAAATATGGGCACATTGATGAGACAGACCTCCTTTGACATTTGCATTTGGTCAAAGTTCTACAGCGTGGTTGTTCGTCCCCCAAACATGTACGAAATCTCCATACGTGAGTAATTACATACCTAATTAAATAGTAATTAAAATGATTTCTCAGCTGCTCAATTTGGCATGCAACATTGCATGCTGGGTTGGGCCAAATGGCACAAAAGAATGTCATGTAGCGAAAGAAACCTGTTTTTATTTTAATTTTCCCCTTTGCCCTTGAAAACAGAATCAAAAGCACTTCTTTTCTAGCGTGTCCATGTGGAGTGAGGTAAACATGAAGAAAACCTTTAACTACAACCCTAAAATGAAAGAAGAAAACAACCCAACAGACGTAACAGTTTCTTCCACTTTAACGGGAAGACTATCATCCTGAAAAAGCCAATTAGCTGGGCTGAACCAGCACCAGAAGCCTTCCTGCAGTTCAGTGGATCACCACATGGGGCAGTATCACACCAGCTAGCTTTTTTTCCCCATGGTGTCTACGGTTCCTCTCAAAAAACCAGGACAGTCGAAGCAATATTTTCCTGCACTGCCTCCAGCTATGCTGACTGACTTTAAATGGTGTATCCTGAGGAGCCTAGCAACACAGTGCTAGGCTGCATTAACAGAGGGATAGAATCAAGATCACGTGAAGTACTAATACCACTTTACAATGCCTTGGTAAGGCCACACCTGGAATACTGCATCCAGTTTTAGTCACCACGATGTAAAAAAGATGTCGAGACTCTAGAAAGAGTACAGAGAAGAGCAACAAAGATGATTAGGGGACTGGAGACTAAAACATATAGGGAACGGTTGCTGGAATTGGGTATGTGTAGTTTAATGAAGAGAAGGGTGAGGGGTGACATGATAGCGGTGTTCCAATATCTCAGGGGCTTCCACAAAGAAGAGGGAGCCAAGCTATTCTCCAAAGCACCTGAAAGCAGGACAAGAAGCAACGGATGGAAACTAGTCAAGGAGAGAAGCAATCTAGAACTGAGGAGAAACTTCCTGACAGTTAGAACAACTAACCAGTGGAACAACCTGCCTCCAGAAGTGGTGAATGCTCCAACACTGGAAGTTTTTAAGAAGAGACTGGCCAGCCATTTGTCTGAAATGGTATAGGGTTTCCTGCCTGAGCAGGGGGTTGGACTAGATGACCTCCAAGGTCCCTTCCAACTTATTATTATTATTATTATTATTATTATTATTATTATTATTATTATTGTTGTTGTTGTTGTTGTTGTTGTTGTTGTTGTTGTTGTTGTTGTTGTTACTACCTAGACCCGTACCAATCGGGTTTCAGGCCCGGGTACAGCCAACTTATTATTATTATTATTATTATTATTATTATTATTATTATTATTATTATTATTATTATTATTATTATTATTATTATTATTATTATTATCTCACTCCGATGGGATTAGCCCGTCTCAACCACTCCAAGAGAAGGGACATGCTGCAGACCCCGTCGGTCAAGGAACTCCGGCTGGTGGGCTCCAGGAAAAGAGCCTTTTCTGCCATGGTACCTCTAAAGGTGAGATCCGCACCCATCATTCACTCCCATCCTTCTGGCCTTCTGAAAGAGGCTGAAGACCTGGCTCCTTTAGCCAATGAAAAGGAGCAAATGGGGGGGGGGATCAAGAAGTTGGCTATGAGCGGGGAAGAATAAGGGATATATCAATTTTTCAAAGGAATTATCTAAAATGTGACATTGACTCGGCGGTGATTTGGTTTTCTCCCTGTTTGGTTTTAAACTTTTGCATCAAAAGGTTTTGCATCCAGTTTATTGTGTAGTGGGTTCTTGACCGCATGGCAATACGACGGACAAAGGGTTCAGCATGGCAGCCCTTTATTAGTGGAAGTACTGAACGGAACAATAGGGTTACCTGTGCCCCTTATATACCTGGCCAGGTACGCTCGCGGCCAATCCCTTTATCTGGTTTTCCCGCCGAGCGCCAGTCAGCCAATCCCGTCACAGTACAGCGCCACCTGATGGTGTCAGTGAGCCGCTGCTTGTGTTCATTCATCCCCGTACATAACACAGTTAGGGAAGAAAAGTTGTAAATTAAGTCTCTCCTTCCCTGGTCTCTTCTACTGCCCTTCCTTACCCTCTCTTTCTTTCTCTCTTTCTCCTTTTTTCTCTCTCCACTCTATGTCCTTTTTCTTCCCTTTCCCTTACTTTCCTCCTCCCCACTTCCCCTTCTGCCTCTTTCCTCTTCCTCCTTCTCTCTCTTCCTTTCTAATCCCCCTCCCCGCCCCAAGCTCTTGGCCAGCTGCCTAAATCCCACAGTGATTCTTTTCCAGTAAGGTTCCCACCAAGTTCTCTTTAGCAAGATTTGTTGCGATGAACAAAGAATGAAGTTACGAGAATCCCCGCGACTGAACTATTTCCTATATAAATCCAATATATTGCCGTGAATCCTAGGGTGGAGACTTTGTGTCAGCACTGTCCTGCCACTTTGCCAGCCATGCTTCACTAGATGCCAGTCTGCCATATGCAACAGGTGGGAGGGAGCTGCGGGGTGGGATAAGGGATAGCAGAAGGGGGATTGAAACTACTTGTTGTGCCATCCTATGAGAGCCACTGGCCGTTCCAAGATCACCCCATGGAATGCGGTACCATCCAGCTCGCGCAGCCAGGGACTCTTACCACAACAGTTTGTTTGGCAGCTCTTGGATGGTAAAAGATAACCAAGGGAAAAGGAGGGAAAGGGTAAAGTTAACCAGAAGCTTTGGGTGTGACACTTCAGTTCTGGCTTTGCTATGCTGTAATCACTTGACTTTAGTAAAGTGTACTTTTGTTAATCATGAGTTCGAGAGTCTTTCTTTTCTAACTGACCAAGTTGGAATAGCTGACACTTTTTTCTGATTTTCTTCCTAATACCCTTCCTGAAAATGGGGAAGTTACAACTGATTATTTACTTCAGTGTTTCTCAATCTCAGTAACTTGAAGATGTATGGACTTCAGTTCCCAGAATTCCTCCATGCTGGCTGGGGAATTCTGGTAGTTGAAGTCCACACACCTTAAATCTGCTGAAGTTGAGAAACACGGTTTACATAATGGTCTCCAGAGCCTTTATCTATCTGAGGGGCATCTGCTCCAACACTGGAGGTTTTTAAGAAGAGACTGGGCAGCCATTTGCCTGAAATGGTATAAGGGTTTCCTGCCTGAGCAGGGGGTTGGACTAGATGACCTCCAAGGTCCCTTCCAACTTATTATTATTATTATTAACCTCTTTTTTTCCCCTTCTCCTCTCTTTTCTCTCTCTCTTTCCTGCTCCTTTGTTTTTCTCCCCCTTTCCCATCTCCTCTTTTCCTCCATCTTTCTTTTTCCCCCCCCTCTTCTCTTTATCACTTTCTTCCTCTATATCCCCTCTGCCCTTCCTCTCTCCTTTCTGACTTATTACTCCCCCTCCCTTTGATTGTTTCATATTGGGAAATATGAACCTCCAAAATACATCCACCTCAGCGTGTTCCCAATCCCATACTTCTGTGTCTGTCAAAGAAAAAAGCAGCCACCTCTATATTGCGGCAAAGTTCTGTATTTATCCGGGGACTTTGGAAACAAGAGTGTGAGGACCTAATTGCTCTTAAAAGCTTCAGAGGTTCACCAAAGCTAGAGAATCACCTCCATTAGCAGAAGTATTGATTTATTCTCCATCAAGTTTTTCTCAGAGTGAAATTGTGGATGTTGGCTATAGTCTATCCTGGAAACTTAATGGGCAGAGTTCAGCTGGAGTAATTCACTAGGTCACCTTTGACTCCTTGCCCCACTTAGCTGGACAAAGAGTTCTGGGCAACTAGAAACAGGCAACAATATTTTCCGATGCTTTGGGTCAATCCACAAGGAACCCAGTGTTGCCTTCGGTCCTGTTAGCAATTCATCTGGACCAGAAGGCAAGACAAGATACAATGGATGGAAACTAATCAAGGAGAGGAGCAACCTGGAGATAAGGAGAAAGTTCCTAACAGTGAGGACAATTAACCAGGAGAACAGCTTGCCTTCAGAGGTTATGGGTGCTTCATCACTGGAGGTTTTTAAGAAAACACTGGACAACTACCTATCTGAAATGTATAGGATCTCCTGCTTGAGCAGGGGGTTGGACTAGAACAGGCATGTCAAACTGCCGGCCTGCGGGCCGGATGCATCATACTAAAACCGCGCCCACCCCATTGCCGTCAATGGGGGAAAAGTTGCGATACGTCACACGAAGTCATGTGACATCGCGAGTTTGACATGCCTGGACTAGCAGATGTCCAAGGTCCCTTCCAGCTCTATTCTGATTGATATTTTGATGCAGCTTGGCAATAGCAGGAAAAACCCAAATTGGAACAAATTTGGGCTGTGTTTTTTTTCCTCTGTTTGTTAAAATAACTAAAGGGTCTCTTCTAAGACTATATATGTCAATGCTGCTAACATCAGATGTTCTTGCTTTGACAACATATGGAGACGCAGCCATTTTCCTTTACTTGGTTTTACTCTTAAGAGTTAGAATTACCTAGATGATACTGAAATTCTTTGAAGAGTTTCATCTGTCGGAACCATGGCAATGTAAATGTGATAAATTAATTAAGCTATTGTTTACTGTTTAAAAAAATCTGGTAAACCCTAACTCACTTATTGCAGCAATGGGCTATTTAAAGAGATCTTCCTGTTAATTGCTATGGGTTGTTCTCAACTTACAGCTATAATGGAGATTGCCCATTAAATTTGTAAGTTGTGACAATCATAAAGTGGATCATCACGTGACTGACCTGATTTTGCAACCTTTTTTTGCAGCAGTCGTTATGCAAACACAGCGGTCATAAAGTGAAGATACTACTTGTTTGTTCTCCAAATAACCTTAACATTTTCAGTTTGCTTCCTCGCAGTCCCCCTCCATCTTTTTCTAGTCCTGCAACTAGACCAAGAGGGAAGATTAAAAACCACCTTCTGCGTTGTAGCCTTTCAAATCTTGAAAGACCACAGCCGTGCCTTTAATTAATTCTTATCTTCTCTGAACCATGGAATGGAACAACTTGCCATGGCCAACTCACCATGGCCAACTTGTTGCAGCCAACCCACCACAGCCAGCTCACCACAGCCAACTTGTCATGCCCAACTTACTGCGGGACAACTCGCCGCAGCCAACTCATTGCAGCACAACACGCAGCGATAACAATTTAACAATTGTACTTAATTATTTAAAATAAATAAAAAAAATATGCTAATGTTTGCCATTCACATTTCATTCTGATCCTTCTTTTGCAACCTTTCTTTAATGATTGTATTCCACTGTTTCTTTGGCATTAGTGTAACTCTTGTCCCACAGTGAGTTGACCATGATAAGCTGGCCAGGGTGAGTTGGCCATGGTGATTTGGCCATGGTGAATTGTCATAGAGGCTATGAACCAAGTATACCAACAATAGTTTCACCTTTACACGTTGGCCTTGCCTTCCAAGAAGATCCCTTTTCCCTGGATGTCCTCCAGTTTCTCAGTGGAGTTCTTAAAACAGAGCCCTTGAATTGCTCACAGTTTATTCTGTGGCTTCTAGTGACTTCTCTAGAAGAGACGGACATTTCAAATTCCCACCACACTCCCTCCAGTTTTGCAAATCCCACCATTTGGAGTGGACCCCATCTTAAAAAATGGAATTGGATTTGGCTTGGCATTGTTTACCTGCTTGGGATTTTCAAGTCTGGTCTACTGGCCATTCGACTCTGGGGAAGAGAATAGAGCCACTGGAGTGCAGTCATGGTCTTCTCCTCAATCGGAAAGCAGCCTTGCCTCACGTACCTGAAACCATGGATTGTTACAAACTATGTTAATATTCTGCAGACCCAAGTGGAAAAGGAAGCTTTGATTTCAGGATCTCCAGCATGAAGGCAGCTGGAACCAGAACTGCCTACTTGTCTTGCCTCATTATTTTTTAAAGATCTCTATCTGGATTCATTTTATTGGATTAACATATGCTAGGACAGTGATGGCGAACTTTTTAGATACTGAGTGCCCAAACCGCAACCCAAAACCCACTTATTTATCACAAAGTGCCAGGACTGCATCAGCATTGTGGTGCCCTCAGAGGGGGTGGGGGCAGGGATGAGCCTCTGAGTGCCACCTCCGGCACGCAAAAACCAGGGATGCAAAAATGGGCCACCGTGCTGCAAGGCGGAAAAACGGCCGCCACCCCACCGCGGGGTGCAGATACAAGGCGCTGCACCACAAAAGAATGGGGCAGGGCTAGTGTCATGCAGGCACTAGCCCCGCCCCATTTGCAGCACGTGCATGCTCGTGGCCCCTTGTGTGCATGCACATCATGTAAAATGCTTCCCTCTCCCTTTTCTTACAGTCCACCAATCGACAATGGTTGGTGACCTCTGCTCTACCACCTCTACTTGAACTTGTTAGTCGGCCGCTTCGCCTCCTTTCTGCTGGGCGGGGCTCCTGCTCTGGGCAGCGGTGGCAGCCTGGTGGACCTGCTGCTGCCAGTGGTGGCGCGCGTGCCAACAGAGAGGGCTCTGAGTGCCACCTCTGGCACGCGTGCCATAGGTTCGCCACCACTGTGCTAGGAGATTGTGTCGATGACTCAAGTCACTGTTCCATCAGGCTGTTAAACATATAAACCAGGGGTAAAGATCCAAACCGTGCTGGCTCAGGAATTCTGGGAATTGAAGTCCACGACTCGTAAAAGAGCCAAGCTTGCCTACCCCTGATCTACACCAAAGCATTTAAATAATGTAGCTTGAAGCTTTCCAAAGTGATGTTGTGTTCCATCATGAGAGTCAACCCTCAGGAAAATGGTGAGTGTCCAAACAGCTCAAGTAATCTTCAACTTATGACCACCATTGGGACCAACATTTCCATTGCTAAGCAAGGCAGCTGTTAAACACGTTGGGCCTGATTTTATGACCTTTCTTTGCAATGGTTACTAAGGGAATCGCTGCAGTTATTAAATGAATCATGTGGTTGTTAAATGAATCTAGTTTCTCCCATTGACTCTGCTTGATAGAAACCAGCTGGGAAGGTTGCGAATGGGAGATCACATGACCCCAGGACAGTCGCAAGTACATGCCAGTTGCCAATTGTGATCTCACGTGACCATGGGGATGCTGCAACATTTGTAAGTAGGAAAACTGCTCATACGTCACTTTTTTCAGCGCGGTTGTAACTTCAAGTGGTCACTAAAGGATTGGTTGTAAGTTGAGGACTACCTGAACGCAGATCCAGCTAGCCAATGGCTGCTTATTATTTTGCGGGACATTAATTGTGAGTGCTTATTTGGTATGATTAAAAGTGCCTTGCTTCCCATTTTAAATATTTTTAAAATAGAGCTAGTCCTCAATTTATCACCAGTCACTTAGTAACCATTCAATGTTACGACGGATTTCCTTGCAGGTACTTATAAGCTGAGGAGGCTCAGCTCTCAGTGGAGAGCTGACAGCCCGGGTTCGAGACCTAAGCTACACACAATGGGGTGAGCTCCCGTTTCTCACCCTAGCTCCTGCCCACCCAGCAGTTTGAAAGCATGCAAACGCAAGTAGATAAAATTGGTGGGAAGGTAACAGCATTCCATGGGCTCTGATGCATAGCCCTGCTGGTCAAATAACCATGGAAATTGTCTTCAGACAACATTGGAGATGAGCACTGTGCCCTAAAGTCAGATACAGCTGATAAGGAAACCTTTACCTTTTTACTTATAAACCCAGATTCAAAGTTGCTTGAAGGCAACTTCTGGTTTCCTGTATTTTTTTAATCAAGCAACACCTCAGAACCTGCATATCACTGAGGGTTGCTCCATTCCCATGGTCATGTGACCACTTCAGGCGCTTGGCAATGAGGCCATATTTACGGCCATTGTCAGCATCACATGATCACGTGACTGGGTTTTCTGACAGTTTTCCCCAAAACACGCTGTCAAGCCTACAATAACTACTCCGCTTACTGCCAACTTCCTTTGTTTTGTCGGCTTGCCACCGCTAAGTGGGGAGGGGAGATGCATTCTTCTAGTTCAGTCATAACAGTAACTTTTTTATGGGAACCAAGGTCAAATTATAATAATAATAAATAAAGTTGGAAGGGACCTTGGAGGTCATCTAGTCCAACCCCCTGCTCAGGCAGAAAACCCCATACCATTTCAGACAAATGGCTGTCCAGTCTCTTCTTAAAAACTTCCACTGTTGGAGCATTCACAGCTTCTGGAGGCAGGTTGTTCCACTGGTTAATTGTTCTCACTGTCAGGAAGTTTCTCCTTAGTTCTAGGTTGCTTCTCTCCTTGACAAGTTTCCATCCATTGCTTCTTGTCCTCCCCTCAGGTGCTTAAGTGTTTGGCTGGCTAGAACTTCCCGTTAAAGAGCCCGCCAAATTGGAGAATGTGATTTATTACATATTTAGTGGGTGGGAAGTTTAACTTTTACTTTGTAACCTTTTTGGGGGGGGGGACTTCCAGCCTTGGTTTTACCGATGTTCGTGCTGATATTATGTAGCCATTAAAATTGTTCTTTGAGGAAAGCAATTACCTCAGAGTTCTTATTTCTACAGGTCTCATCTATCGGAACCATGACACACGCATTTTTACTTCCAGTTTTCAGCAAATCTGGCCCATAGCAAACCCTTGGTTCTCTTAACGACCACAGCACTGAGTTTATGGCCTCAGCATTTGCTTAACGGCCTCAGCAAAAAAACAACAAAAAGGTTTTAAAATAGGGTTGCTCACGTGAGTGTCCCAATGTACAACACTCTCAAGTTATGACAACAATGGGCAGACTCCATTACAGTCACAATTCCAGAACTACCTATAAAAAAAAATCCCAAGCATGTAATACTTAGAAGTATAACATAGTAAAAGAAATCCAGGGAAGAAAAACAGGATTTGCAGGGAGATAGTTGATTTAGCCGTGTTCAGCACAAAGAATACAGACACACTTAAAAATGGCAAACTAAAATGCCTTTTAAAAAATGCAGACTCTTGCTGCATTGTATAATGGCTACCAGCAAAAATAGATGAAATAAGCTAGAGAGGGGCAATATGTAAATCTTAGTTAATTGATAGATGCCTATCTGATTTCAGCAGGCCTCTGGTTTTGTAATTGTTCAGCAATTGCAACCACTAAAATAAGGCACATTTATCTGCCTGGTGCTTGGATAAATTGTATTTCTAGAGCTTGGGTTTTTTTTTTATTGGTTACATAAAATGTCGATTTAACATCTTTCCAATGGCACGCCTCTCAAGGGAAGCATATGCAATCCATTAAAATCTATCTTCTATCCAATATAAATTCAATAGCATATGTGAAATAGTGTTGTAAGAGAGATTGATATGGTATATACGAACAAACAGTAAGTATGAATCTTATTGTCTACCTGTAAATTGAGCCTCTGAGAAAATAAAATAAATAAAAATAAAAATAAGCACACTATTTGAAAATCTTACGGATCAAATCTCTGAATTTCAGCATCCCTACCTAAAAAAATAAATTGGCTGTCATTCCTATGTGCCTAAAGCCCCAGAGAAATATGACTGGTTAACATGGCATTACTGAGGTAGATGCAGCTGAAAATATTCAGTTTAGTCATTCCACTGCTGAAGGAATGTATCAACTCACATTCCTCAAACTAAAAAAGAGCCCAAATTTTGACATTTGGTGGCCTCGCTTATTTTTCCAGGAGAGGGGGATATCTGCTCTCAAATTTCTTCTCGAGCTACCTCTGCAAAGTAATAGTATGATTCAGTGGTTGTTTCACACAGCATGCTAGACTAGGTTAGAGGAGGCGTGGGTAGTTTTGTGGTTCAGAGTTCCTAGGAACCCATTTTGTATACAGGTAGTCCTCAACTTACGACCATAATTGGGAGCTGAACTTCTGCTGTAAGCAAGACAGTTTTTAAAGGAGTCCTATCCGAGTTTATAACCTTTTGGTCATGGTTGTTAAATAAATCACTGCAGTTGTTAAGTGAGTCATGGGGTCGTTAAGCGAATCTGGCTTCCCCCATTGATTTTGCTTGTTGTAAGTCAGCTGGGAAGGCCTCAAATGGTGATCACATGACCCTGGGATACTGCAACTGTCATAAATACATGCTGGTTGCTAAGCATCCAAATTTTGATCATGTGATCATGGGGATGCCATGCCAGTCATCGTGCAAGCACCGGTCATTAGCTCACTTCCTGGTATTCAGGATGCTGCTTATAAACACTATGTGATTAGAGTTCAAAGCATTGTTAGAGACCCCACACACCCACTTTACGGTCTGTTTCTGTTGCTCCCCTCTGGGAGGAGGTTTCGAAGTATTTATAGCAGGACTACTAGATTCTCCCACAGCTTTGTTCCTTATGCCATTCATCTTGTAAACTCACAAGATTCGTTTTTCTTGCCAGGCACACGTATACATAACCCAAACTAGACTGTGTTGTTTCTCTGTATGATATAATATATGTGGGTATATGCATAATTCTGTATGTATGTATGTATGTATGTATGTATGTATGTATGTATGTATTTATATTTGTTTCTGATATATTTATATAGTGTATATTGGAGGTGGTGACCCTTTGAGAGTTGTATGCAATGAAATTTCATTTTAATGTATGACAATTGGTGTACATTCAAAATGACAATAAAGTTATTTATTTTATTTTATTCTATTCTATTCTAATTTTTTTCAGTACCATTGCAACAGTCACTAAATGAATGGTTATAAGTCGAGGACTACATGTGCTATGAAAACTCAACCATTAGTTGAGTCAAACTGTGATTACATTGCACATAGTTTATTCTGTGAACACAGCAATTATGGTACTTTAACCTAGTAATATTAAGCATTTTCCAAAGTTCTGACTCATAAGGATGGGTGAAATCTGTGCAATTTGTTTTTACTGGGATTTTCATTTTTCCAAGCCTTCCCCCCCCACCCCCAGTCTTATCTCCATAACAATTTGCTCATTTAACCAAAAGAAAAAATGTGGGAAAATTTACACACATTACGAAGAATGTTTTTCTTTTGCAAAACTCATCAGAAAGTTCTAGAAAGTGAAAGTTACGTTCTACCCAATTTATTCTGGATCAGGGTACAAAAACTGGAGGGACACTACAGCAATTCATATTGAATTAATTTGTCCTCCATTCCCATCAATGACTTTATAACATACAGATAGTCCTCAACCGAGCACAATTGAGCCCAAAATGTACGTTGCAAAGCGAGAAAGTTGTTAAGTGAGTTTTGCCCCATTTTACAACCTTCCTTGCCACAGTTGTTAAGTGAATCACTGTGGTTATTAAGTTAGTAACCCGGTTGTTAAGTGAATCTGGCTTCCCCATTGACTTTGCTTGTCAGAAGTTCGCAAAAGGTGATCATGTGACCCCGGGATACTGCAACCGTCATAAATATGAGCCCATTGCCAAGAGCCCAAATTATGATCACATGACCATGGGGATGCTGCAACGGTCATACTGTAAATGTGAGAAACGGTCCTAAGACACTTATTTCAATGACGTCGGAATTTTGAACACTCACTAAACAAATTATTGTAAGTCAAGGACTACCAGTACATACTGTATGTATATTAATAACTTCTGAAATTGTTGAGCCAGCTATCTCTGATGTGTACTCTGGAACCTATGACATTTTTGCTTTCAACTCTCCCTATCCAAAAAAAAAAATCTTCCTTGCAGCTCACAATTCATGGAGCGGCTCTGTGAAAAAAGCTTGTTAAGAGGAAGTCATGGAAGTATATTTTAGCAAATCCTGCAACTGTTCTTCTTCCCAAACCATAGGGCCATTTCCTGAATTTTGCAGAGCTGCCTGGGGCTTTAATCATATATTAAAAGCATCAGCTCTCCTTCATGTTAGGCTGAGTGTACATTTTCTTAGAAATACTAAATGGATCGGACAATTCTAGAAAAGAAAAAGAAAAAAATCAAGTCTTTGCCAGAAGCTTACTTTTTAATTCTCTAACTCAAATGCATCTTTGAAAGCCCGATGACTCAGATAAAATTTCTACTTAAAGGCCTAGCTATGTGCACCGTTTGTAAAGCCAATTTCAGAACAGCTACGTAGGTATTGTGTTCTATCAGCATGGAGACCGCTTCGCTCACAGCAGATAGAAGGAGGGTTTATTCATTCATTGTCGTGGCGTTTTTCTCCCATCCAAGATCCATTATTTTTCTCCACTTTCCTTTCCCAAGCGTTATTTCTGTGAACTGCTGAGCTGTGTGTCCGGCTGGCTCCTTTCTTTACCATTGGGTCTCCTTGATTTTATCTGCTAATGTTTTTATTTCTTTGCTGTGTTTAAATGATGATTTAATGCTTTCCAATGTCATTGGATACTAGATGGCCGGCAAAGAAGGAAGGAAGGAAGGAAGGAAGGAAGGAAGGAAGGAAGGAAGGAAGGAAGGAAGGAAGGAAGGAAGGAAAAAAGGGAGGAAGAAAGAGAGAGAGGAAGGAAGGAAGGAAGGAAGGAAGGAAGGAAGGAAGGAAGGAAGGAAGGAAGGAAGGAAGAAAGAAAGAAAGAAAGAAAGAAAGAAAGAAAGAAAGAAAGAAAGAAAGAAAGAAAGAAAGAAAGAAAGAAAGAAAGAAAGAAAGGGTTATATTTTTAGTCCTCCAGTTATACAGGAATCAGCAAAGGGTCAATACCTGAAGAGCTATACAGATTACAGGTAGTCCTTGATTTACACTATTCATTTAGCAACTGTTCGAAGTTACAACAGTATTGAAAAAAATGACACATGATGGGTCCTCACACTTATGGCCATTGCAGCATCCCCTGTTCTGTTCTGTTCTTCTTTTCTTTTTTAGTCTAGTCTAGTCTAGTCTAGTCTAGTCTAGTCTAGTCTAGTCTAGTCTAGTCTAGTCTAGTCTAGTCTAGTCTAGTTTATTATACTCTATTCTATTCTGTTCTGTTCTAATTCCATTTCTAATTCCATTTCTCTCTCTCTCTCTCTCTCTCTCTCTCTCTCTCTCTCTCTCTCTCTCTCTCTCTCTCTCTCTCTCTCTCTCTCTCTCTCTCTCTCTCTCTCTCTCTCTCTCTCTCCCTCTATGCCCTGACAAAATGAGACATCACAAATTCCCTCCATTGTTATTGCCCTTCTAATCGCATTCCCAAAGCCACGGCAGATGTGGAAACTTATTAAATAACATTGCAGGCACAAATCATGCCTCATTACTTCAATTAGGGTGTGTTTCTTCAACTGGGAGGGAGCCAAAAATGTCTGTAATTACAAGGGTTCCTGGTGCTTCCTCCGCATCTTCCTTTTGGTAATCAGGAGCGAGGAGCTAATGTGGCCTCATTTACATATGAAATGTTTACCATCAAGAGGCTCCACGTGAAGGAATAATTATGGTGATGGTGTTCCTTGGGGAGAAGGGAAGGGAAGGGCAGGAAAGCAGAGATTGAAAATGAATGAAATTGGACAGATGGCATATGTTTTACACCTCAATCCCAGGGAAGGAGGAGGGGAGGATGAAAAGAGCAGCTGTGAAAGCAGTAGAAAAAGGATCAAAGGTTAGGATCAGAGGAAGGGGGCATCCTGTGTTTTTAAATGGTCCCCTTTAATTACTGGCTCCATCCATCGTGAGACAAAGAACTGGCAGATGTTTCTTCTATGACAGAAGCTGCTGGATGCATGCAGTATATATTCTTTGCTTGGAACTGTTGGTTGCAGACAAGCAAGAGGGTGGGCAGGGCCACCCACAGGGAGAGGGTTTTTCAAGATGGTGGTTGTGATTGGGCGATCGAAGCCCCGCCCCTATGTAAATGTCACCTGTCTGATATGGAATGCGACGGTTCTTCTGATTGAGCAGGTCTGATTGACCTCCAAGTTCCCTTCCAGCTCTGTTCTATTCTGTTCTATTCTATTCTATTCTATTCTATTCTATTCTATTCTATTCTATTCTATTCTATTCTATTCTATTCTATTCTATTCTATTCTATTCTAAATTAAGCTGATATCATACACAAAGGGATGGAGCCTTGGTCACAAAATCACAACTACCATCTTGAACTTTTTAACTCTCCTAAGATTGCCTCTTTATAGTTGTACTAGAGAATAGAGTAGAGTAGAGTAGAGTAGAGTAGAGTAGAGTAGAGTAGAGTAGAATAGAATAGAATAGAATAGAATAGAATAGAATAGAATAGAATAGAATAGAATAGAATAGAATAGAATAGAATAGAATAGAATAGAATAGAATAGAATAGAGCTGGAAGGGACCTTGGAGGTCTTCTAGTCCAGCCCCCCACACACACACACACACATGAGAACCTGTACCATTTCAGACAAGTGACTGTTTAGTTTCTTCTTAAAAATCTCCAGTGATGGAGCGCCCATGATTTCTGAAGGTAAGCTGTTCCACTGGTTAATTGTCCTCACTGTCAGGAAGTTTCTCCTTAATTCCAGGTTGCTTCTCTCTTCGTTCAGTTTCCAACCGTTGTTTCTTGTCCTGCTCTCTGGTGCTAGAGTAACAAAATAACAGAGTTGGGAGGGTCCTTGGAGGTCTTCTAGTCCAACCCTCTGCTCAAGCAGGAAACCCTATACCATTTCAGACCAATGACTGTCTAATCTCTTCTTAAAAACCTCCAGTTTAAAGGTGGGCCATCAATTGCACATTGAAGACTGTAGGTAGTCCTTGACTTAACAACCATTTGTTTAGCAACTAAAGTTACAATAACCCTGGAGAAGGTGACCGGTCCTCACATTTACAACCATTGCAGCATCCCCACAGTCACATGATTAGAACTTGAGTTCTTGCCAACCAGCACGTATTTTTGTTTTTTTTTAATCCCATTTATATCCCGTCCTTCTCCGAAGACTCAGGACGGCTTACAATCTAAAGCACAAATCAATGTGCTGAGCAATAGCCTTCATTCTATGTATATGCCTGCTTATTAGGGCTTTCGGGGGGCCCCCCAGCAGCAATATTACAAAGTCAGCTTAATTGCCCCCAACAATCTGGGTCCTCATTTTACCTACCTCGGAAGGATGGAAGGCTGAGTCAACCTTGGACCTGGTGGGACTCGAACCTGCACTAATTGCAGGCAGCTGGTGTTACTTAAGGAGGCATTAGCCTACTGCTCCACCAAGGTTGCAGCATCCCAGGTCATGTGATCCTCTTTGCAACCTCCCCAACCAGTTTCTGATAAGCAAAGTCAATGGGGGAATCCAGATTTGCTTAATAACCACGTGATTCGCTTAACAACTGCAGCGATCGCTTAACAACCAGGGGAGAAATGTCATTAAATTGGGAGCAACTCACTTAACAGTCACCTAGCTTAATAACGGAAATTCTGGCCCCGGCTGTGGTTGTAAGTTGAGGACTACAGATATGGAAGAACAGGAAGAGATGAGATATATATCTATTCAACAATACTTAACTGTCTGCCTCATCTCTTCTCGTCCTTCAGTGCATCCCCAAAAAAGGGTATGATTCAATCATTCCTCTGTTTACAAATTGGCTAGCTCTCTCCTAATAATTAATTCAATATCTTGGTCAAAGCTAGAAAATGTGTTGTTTATACGTTTCTTTGTTTAATCCATTTAAAAGATTTCCTGCTCCCCCAGCAACTCTGGGTGGCTAACAAGGATTAATAACACCCAGGGAAGGAAAATGATAAAATAATAAAACTCGATAAGGTGAAAAATAGTGTCCCTGAGTGCAGACGTACGATTCCTATCCCATATGATATATCATAGGCTAATCTGGGTTCCAGTCCTGCAGCCTGGGGAAAGAACCAGTTTCTTTAGCAACCAAGTTAAACGTGTGTGAACGCAACCAAGCGTGGCGAATTATGGCCGGAGAGGGGACAGAAAGACAATCCCTGAAAAAGGTTTTGGATTTGGATGAGCTGTGCTTGAAAAGCGCGTTCCAGAGAAGAATATCTTTTGTTGTAATTTCCGTTTGTGCTCTGAGAAAAGCTTTTTTTTTTTTTTTTGCAAAATCTGATCATGATGACATTTATGCTCTTCTATCGCTTTGCTCGGGAGAACCATCCTTCATTCAAAGGAAAAGGAGGAAGAAAAAGGGGGGGGAGAAAGAGGGAGGGATTTTGTTTGTTTGTTTGTTACTTCCTGCAACATCTTTTGCCCCACAATGTGAGGTGAAGCTTTTTGTGTGTCCACATCTGTGCCTTTATGTGCCTGATTTTGGTCCCAGAGGTGCTTTTTTTAAAAAGGCGACTGTACTCCGAAGAACAGGGCTTTTTTTCTCATAGAACGCTCAGAACGGAGTTCCGGCACCTTTTTTGGATGGAACCTTGTAGGGTAGGCAAGGCAGGTTGTGTGACATGTGTGAGTTCCGGCACCTTTTTCTTTTACAAAAAAGCACTGCCGAAGAAGCATCTTGGCCGAGAAGGGAAACGTCTTCAAGGAAAAAGAAAGAGAGTCCAGTTGCCTTTTGAAAAAGCACCTTTGGGGCAACCGTGACCCGGATGGCTGGGAATCTCCATAGACCTTTGTTTGATTTTAGCATGCAAGGTAGCAATGCAACTCTCAACCTCGCCCTGCTCTCCGAATAAGTGAAGATGATGTCCCACAGGAACCCTTGGAATGGATGAGCTGCAAGCCCCCTTTAGGAAAGATGGAGCAGGGAGGATGCCAGCAAAGAAGAAACATCCATCCAAGGAGGGAGGAGGAGGAAATGCAGCCGCCCTGCCTTACACCAGGATATGCAGAGCAAAATACAGAAGGATGGAGTGGTGAGTGGGCAGGATGGTGAGAAGTAAAGGTAAATGTCCAGTTATGTCTGACTCTAGGGAGCGATGCTCATCGCCATTTCTTAGCCGAGGGACTCAGTGTTGTCCGGAGATGTTTCCGCGGTCATGTAGCCAGCATGACATCATGCGGCAGTGCAGAGCGTGCGGTGAAACATGGAACGCTATTATTACCTTCCCACCAAAGTGATACCTATTTCTCTACTTGCATTTTCATGTTTTCAAACTGCTAGGTGGGCTGAGGCAAGGACAGGAGCTCACCCAGTCGTGCACCCTTCAGGTCTCAAACCCGAGCTGTCAGCTTTCAAGCTCACCTTCTTAACTGCCGAGTTATTGCCCCCCCCCTGCTGAGAAGTAAGGTCAACCTGCCTCCAGAAGCTGTGAATGCTCCAACACTGGAAGTCTTTAAGAAGAGATTGGACAGCCATTTGTCTGAAATGGTATAGGGTTTCCTGCCTGAGCAGGGGGTTGGACTAGATGACCTCCAAGGTCACTTCCAACATCATCATCATCATTATTATTATTATTATTATTATTATTATTATTATTATTATTATTATTATTATTATTATTATTATTATTATTAAACTTTTATTCATTAAACATGAACCTCAGTCAACTGAACACTCAAAATGACCGGCACTAATGGTTAACACGGGTTCCTGCTAGCATCCTAGGTATCAACCAGGTATCTCCTTAAAATGTATTATTATTATTGTTATTGTTATATCTAGGCAGTCAGTGGTCTTGAGCCAAGACTTTATTTCCATGCTAAGTCCACCATACAGGGCTCCTGCAGTAATAGATAACAAATAGAAGCAACGACTCAGTAGAAGAGTGAGAATAATCAATAAATAATTTATTCCACAGACAAGATTCTAAGCAGGCATACTTTACAATTCAGAAAGATCCACCTAACCAACATGGCTTGCGTCATTAAAAAGCTGTTTAAAAAATTTAGATCTTCCATTCCTCACCCCCACTTGCAAAAAAGTTGAATTCTCTGGCTTGGTCCTTGTCCTTAGCCTATGCAGTTGTGGCAAGCTCTTTTCCAAAGTCTGTGCATCCATATCTATCTGAACAAGATGTTGAAGATCTGATTGGATCACCTAAGCCCAGCTCCTTCACAGTTGGACTTCAGATCCCATCATCCTCAATGCCTGTCTTGGGATGAATGGAACTGGAGTCCAACTCCTTGGTCTCCATTGTCTAAGGTAGGGGTCTTCAAACTTGGCCCTTTTATGACTTCAACTCCCAGAATTCCTCAGCCAGGCATGCTGGCTGAGGAATTCTGGGAGTTGAAGTCCACAAGTCATAAAAGGGCCAAGTTTGAAGAGCCCTGATTTAAGGAATCTCCTTTCCATGAGAGACTGAGCTACTGGCGCATGTTGGTGCCACAGGCTTTGCTCTGATCATTTGTCATTCCCATTGCAGCTTGGTGTCTCAGAGGTATCAAAGGCAGTCAGATTATGGAGAAGCTTTGTGTAACGTCCATATAGGAAATCCTCCCTCCCTTCCTGATTTCCAAGCCACCTTAATCCAAGGAAGAGGAAGGACGAGCAATCAGAGGAAGAGCCATCTCAGTGCACCCTTCTCCACTCAAAGGTTTTCCCATTATAACTCATCCCCTTGGTGCTCCTTCCATCAATCCCCTTGACCAGCATCTTCTGATGAAAAACAAGAGAAAAGGGAGCCCAAGTTTTATTCTATTTGGACCCAGGCTCTTGCGCTTTCCACTGACAGAGCAATCACTAACCACAGTTGAACCCGCTGTCAATGGGCATAGCCTGGTAAGGCAAATGTGCCAGCTAGCATTTCAAAGACTGACTCTGGGGCATGAGCTATGGGGCTCCACAGCCTTTTCTTTAACTGCCAGTTATCCTATCTCTGGAAGGGCTGATTTATGGCACAGCTTCTACTTTGGACCTCAAACGTTCTAGGTTCAAACCTCAGAATCACCCATTAAAAGAATTAAATAAAAGTTGGTGAGAAAACACTTTTCCCAAGAACTTTCAGAGTTCTGACCAGGCTGAGTACATCATACTAGATTTACGGCAGCACCTTTTGCCGGCGTGAACTTCCCATCGCCCTGTGCGCTCCCACAGAGAGGGCCTCCTCAGGGTGCCATCGGTCAGGGAATGTCGACTGGCGGCCCCCAGGGGGAGAGCATTCTCTGTGGGCACGCCTGCCCTCTGGAATCAGCTTCCGGTTGAGCTCCGGATGGCTCCTGACCTTCGCTCATTTCGCCGTGACCTGAAGACTTGGCTATTTGAATTTGCCGGCCTGGACTGAGGGATTGGGATTTTAGATTTTTAAATTTTAAAAAATTTAAATTTTAGAATGTGTTTATTGTTTAGGGCTATTTGATTTAATTCTATTTTAACTTTTATACATTATGTGTTATTTATAGTGTTTTAATTGCCCTGTACACCACCCCGGGTCTCTTCGGAGAGGGGCGGTATATAAATCCAAATAAATAAATAAATACTAGATAAGCCAGGTAGCTAAAGTCAAGCCATATAGTTTTTTTGACATCAAATATGGAAGTGATTAGAATAGAATAGAGCTGGAAGGGACCTTGGAGGTCTTCTAGTCCAGCCCACTGCTTAAGCGGGAGAACCTATACCATCTCAGACAAGTGACTGTCTAGCCTCCTTTTAAAAATCTCCAGTGATGGAGCACCCAAGATTTCTGGAAGCAAGCTGTTCCACTGGTTAATTGTCCTCACTGTTAGGAAGTTTCTCCTTAATTCTCGGTTGCTTCCATCCATTGTTTCTCATCATGCCCTATGGTGCTTTGGTGAATAACGTGACCCCCTCATCTTTGTGGCAGCCCCTCAAATACTGGAATACTGCTATCATGTCGCCCTTGTTTCTTCTTTTCTTTAGACTAGTCAAACTCAAGTCCTGCAGCCGTTCTTTGTATGTTTTAGTCTCCAGGCCTTTGATCATCTTAATTGATCTTCTCTGAATTTTTTCCAGACTCTCAACATCTTTTTTGTGATATGGTGACCAAAACTGGTTGCAGTATTCCAGGTGTGGTCTTACTATGGTTTTATAAAGGGGTACTAATACTTTGTGTGATCTTGATTCTATGCCTCTGTTCATACAACCCAGGATTGTATTAGCTTTTTTGGCTGATGCTGCACGCTGCTGGCTCATGGTCAAGTGATTGTCCACTAGGACTCCAAGGTCCCTCTCACAGTTACTGTTTTTAAGCCAGGTCTCGCCCAATCTTTCCTTGTACCTTTGATTTTTTTTTTCCTGCCTAAATGTAAAACTTTGCTTTTCTCCATAGTCTTATTCTGGAATATTTTAATGTCTTACACTAGCCTACAGTCCTGAGCTTTCCTGGTGGTTTCTCATCCAATCAGGCCCAATTCTAGTCTGCTTTCAAACCAGCTACTAGTCTACCAGAATACGAGGCAGCATCTTTTATTTATTTATGTTTTCCGCTTGGTGGGCATACAATTTCAGGACCCTGGACAGTTACCCGTATTCCCCCTTGTTTTGGGAAAGTCCGTTTTGATTCCTGATTAGAAAATTCTGCAGCCAAAACTATCATTCCCACAATAGGGCTGTCGCAGCAAAAATATAGAAAAGTATGTCTGTTTTCATCTTTTAAAAAAATCAGAGATAAGAGCCATTTAGAAGTGGACACTAACTAACTGTGCGAGTAGGCGGCGATATAAATTTTCTAAAACAAATAAAATAACTGTCCTGAAGTCTTTTATTCATAGAGCCAGTTTGGTCTTGTACACGGGTAGGCAACCTTGGCTCTTTTATGACTCATGGACTATGCTGACTCAGGAATTCTGGGAGTTGAAGTCCATGAGTCATAAAAGAGCCAAGGTTGCCTACCCTTGGTCTAGTAGTTAAAGTATCAGGCTCGAAAACAGGAGACGGTGAGTTCTAGTCCCACCTTTGGCATGAAAGCC
This sequence comes from Vipera berus, assembly GCF_964194415.1. Taxonomy (NCBI): domain Eukaryota; kingdom Metazoa; phylum Chordata; class Lepidosauria; order Squamata; family Viperidae; genus Vipera; species Vipera berus. The sequence goes on from NC_138202.1 coordinate 350,177,426, forward strand.
GGCTGGGTGATGTTGGGCCAGTCATTCCCTCTCAGCCCAATTCACCTCTCAACACCTCACAGTTGTTGTGGGGAAAATAGGAGGAGGAAAGAACATTGTATGTTCACTGCCTTGAATTATTTATTTTATTTATTTATTTAATTAGATTTCTATACCACCCTATTCCCGAAGGACTCAGGGCGGTTTACAGGGCAGCATAAAATACAATATAAAAGATAATTTAAAATTAAAATAAATTAAATTGATTAAGCCCAACAATTAAAACAATATTTAAAAAGCTAAAACCCCTTCAGTCCATTTATAAAAATAATAAAGACAGCATAGAAACAAATAAAATTAAAATCTCACCATTGGATTGGCAATTTAGGGAAATAAAATCAGGAATGTGTCTCCTACATCCAAGCAGAAGAAGCCTCTTTCCAAAGCCCCAAGTCTTCATAATTGTCTGGAACTCTAGGGATCAGGGTGGCCTTTTCTCAGACAGAAGACTTTCTACAGAGCCAGTCTGATGCAGTGGTTAAGGTGCCAGGCTAGAAGTTGGGAGACCGTGAGTTCTAGTCCCACCTTTGGCACAAAGCCAGCTTTCTTGGTCATCACAAGCAGGAGAAAATGACTTCCAAAAAACCTTGTCAAGAAAAATGCAGGGACTTGGGCAGTCAGTCACCAAGAGTCAAAAACTGATTTAAAGTTGTGTGTGTGTGTGTGTATATGTATATATGTATGTGTATGTGTACGTATAAGTGTAGGTATATGTATATGTAAATAGATGTGTGTGTGTGGATAGATAGAGATAGAGATAGAGATAGAGCTTTAAACACTCGTTGTTGTTCTTTGTTTTTTAATTCTTTAAATACGACTTATGCTCCTCCATCAACTTCATAACTCATTTTATGGCCTCTCAAACTCTGCAAGCTCATCCTGAAATTTAAATATTCCTTCTTTTTTCCAAAATGGAAAAACATCAAAATTGATTTCTAGTAGCCAGGTAATTTACTTGATAAGACAGAAATATCTGATGCTGCCTTCTTCTGAGATGTTTGAAAAGCTAAGCAGGATTGGACCTGATTGTTATTTCACAGGAAATGCTAAAATTGTATGTAGACTAGAAAGCCAAAAATATTTTTTTTAAAATGTCCATGAAATCACCTGTCAGACCCACCCCCTGTTTGATCCCTTAGGGAAGAAAAACTTTCAATTCCATTTCTTTGAAGTGAAAGGTACTTTTACTAAGAGATGATGGTTGCAGTAAAATCAGGTGGAATCTGAGTTTCCCGCTCATCAGTACAAAATTAAGGCCTTCATTTCCATCCTTTCCCCCATGACCAGTTCAAACCCAGCCAAGGTGATGCTGCTAGGTTGTTTTGGGAATACTGAGGTGTTTGGCCTGGTAGATTTCCACCCTCAGAGTAAATGGCCTTGAAGATGCCTGGCAGAAACCAGTTCCACATTAATCTGCTTGTCTTCAGATATCATCCCCCCCTCCCAAATTCCCACACAAAATGCATACAGGTTTATTATCCATTTGTCCCCTCCCCATCTGTCTCCCCTAGTCCTTTAATGACAGGATGCCAGCAAAACACCAAGCCGAAGATGGTGGGTCTGACATCACCAGTAATTGACTCAAATTGAGTCATGTTGTTCTTTTAAACTAATGGAGGACATTAATTTGTGTCCTACCCTCAAAGCAACAGGGTACAACTCTCCCTTGCATGAGAACTTTTTCTACATTTGTATATACAATGAATTGTCTTTTCGTTCATAAGTCCTTCAGTCCCAAGAACAGATGGTCTTGGGGCACCTAAAAAACTAACAAATTTATTAGTGCTCAAGATTAAATGGGTTGCAATCTTCCACCGGAATGTGTACAATATTTCCTTGCAATTGTTGCTAAAAGGAAAAATTCAAGAGGAATGAATGACAGGCAGTCCAGACAATGATAACTGCCAATACATGGTGCTCAGTGCAAAAAGTTGAGAAATTAAGTTATTCATATCGTGTTGGATTGGTAACCCAAAGTTCTGTTGTGTAATCTAAGCCTCACTTCTCTAAGAAAATGTGCTATAAGAGACAATTTGTAGAGTTGCAAGGACAACCTGGAGAGCCAGTTTGGCCTAGCAATTAAGGTTCTGGCCTAGAAACCAGGAGATTGTGAGTTCTAGTCCTGCCTTAGGTATGAATGCTGATTAGGTGACTTGGGGCCAGTGACCAAGAGACTCTGAATTTATGCATGCAAGCCAGCTGGGTGATTTTCGGCCAATCACCCTCTCCAGCCCACCTGACGGAGGTGTTGTGGTGGGAGAAAGGAGGAGGAGGACGAGGAGGAGGAGGAGGAGGAGGAGGAGGAGGAGGAGGAGGAGAAAGCGTTATGTATGTTTGTCACCTTGAGTTATTCATAAAGTAATAAAGGTAGGATAAAAATCTAGGAAATAAATAGACGTCCCCGCCTCCTCCAGAAGAGAGCAGTTGGAAGAGGTGATCTAACCACACCACCAAACTACTAATTTGACCTGCTTCTCTCAGATCTTCCAGGTGGGAAGTCTACCTGGAATCCTGGCTCCAGGTTCCCAGATGCCTCCTTGTTTAGGCCATCAATCAGTGGTACAGATACCACCTGTGATACATTGGCACCTAGGAAAGTGGTAGCGGGGGAGGGGAATGAGCTGAACTGGTGGCAGCACTGCACAAGCCTGAGCGAGAGACGGCTGGAGCTGCAGGGCTGTCAGGGCTCAGCGGAAGAGCCAGGATCAGTGCCAGGCTCCAGCTGCAGCTCAGTGCTGATCCTGGCGCTGCTGCTGAGCCCAGAAGAAGCGCCGATCAGCTGGAATGTTGCAGCATCTCCAGGGTCTTGTGCCTTACATTCAGATCACTGTGACCATCATAAAGATTCATATTTATGACGGTCACAGTGTCCCAGGGTCATGTGAAGTGACCAAAACCTGCTGCAACCACCCAGCAGATGGGGGGAATAAAAACCATACACCCCACCCCACCCCACCCCCGCTGCCAATCCTCAACAGAAATGCTCACACCAATGAAAACCTCGGACAGGAGGAAGAGCGTTGCCAGGCGGGGAGGCAGGTGTCTTGCTCGGCTGTGGCTTGCGGGGCACTTTTTCCAGTGCCATTGTAACTTCAGTCACTAAGCGAACTGTTATAAGTTGAGGACTACCTGTACTTCATCACTTTTTTCCTTTATTGGGGGGGGGGGTGTCTTCAGGTTTTTGACACCTTGCTAGACAACTGGTGGTACTCGCATGTTGCCATATCCTAAAAGCGGTACAATGGGTGAAAAAGTTGAAAAGCAACAAACCCAGGTCCAGTTTGGGCCTTTCTTTTCAAAATTCCCATCTTTTCTTTTTCCCTTTTTGGTTTTAAAGCAGAGCTAAGAATCACCTTTCTCTAGGGTAGGAAAGAGTTGGGCTCCCCGTGGCTTCTGGTTCCGCATTGCTCGGGGCTATCCCCGTATCACTTACCATCTCACTAGCTCCCATTTCCTCTGGCCTGAGGTTTTCTTAGAAGCCATACTGCCCGGTCCTTCCTCCTCCTCCTCCTCCTCCTCCTCCTCCTCCTCCTCCTCCTCCTCCTCCTCCTCCTCCTCCAGGTCCCAAAAAGGGCTTTCTGTGTTTTCCCTCAGGGACAAAAAGAGGGTAAGAGAGAACGGCAGTAGCTGCCTCTGTTGTTAGTCAGCATTAAGACTAGAGACTCATTCCTTGGTGCATTGGAGAGAGAGAGAAAGAGAAGGAGAGAGAGAGAGAGAAGGAGAGAGAGAGGAGAGAGAGAGGGAGAGGGAGGGATGGAGGACAGAGAGAGGGGGAGGAGAGAGAGAGAGAGAGAGAGAGAGAGAGAGAGAGAGAGAGAGAGAGAGAGAGAGAGAGAGAGAGAGAGAGAGAGAGAGAGAGAGAAGGAGGGAGGGAGGGAGGGAGGGAGGGAGGGAGGGAGGGAGGGAGGAGAAACCGAGTGCAAAACTGCTGGAGGAACTGCTCTCCCAACTCTCCAGACTGAGGCAACAGTCTATTTTTTATTTTAATTCCATTTATATCCCACCCTTCTCCGAAGACTCAGGGCGGCTTACAAGCTTAGCAGTAGCCTTCATTCTATGTATATGCCTGCTTATTAGGGCTTTCGCCCCCCCCCCCAAGCGGCATTATTACAAAGTCAGCTTATTGCCCCCAACAATCTGGGTCCTCATTTTACCTACCTCGGAAGGATGGAAGGCTGAGTCAACCTTGAGCCTGGTGGGATGCGAACCTGCACTAATTGCAGGCAGCTGGTGTTACTTAAGGAGGCATTAGCCCACTGCTCCACCAAGGCTCCAGACTAGAATTTCCCTGCTATTCCTCTCCGAATCTGGAACAAACAAACAAGCAAACAAAAATGAGATGAGATTTTTTTTTGCCGTCTTAGCTGGGAAATCCTCTCTGTTTTGCTACATTGCTCCATGCAAAGTGCGATGGAGTTGTTTCTTTCCAATGCTAGAAATCCCGATTCTTTAATGCCAAGGCAGCAGAACATCCTCTAAGGATGCATTTCTCTGATGCATGGATGCGTGGAGATAGATTTCAGTCTGGCGCTAGTCAAAAAATCGGCAGAGAGGTCTGGCCCACTTGGTCTGATTCAATCGAAAAGCAAGATGCCCTTATCTTTACCACTTTCCGTAACCTGGCAAGATCGCTTTTCAGCTCCATTTGCTCAAATGGATTCTTACTTTTATTTTTCCTGGAATAAAAGGAAAAGGTCTGGAGCACGAGATAAGCCAAGAGACAGCATAATGGGCTAGAAATATAACCAATCAAAAATAGAGACTGTCAGTCATGGGTAGTTATTGATTTGTGCAAATGCAATGATAATGACCAAGGAGGAAGACAGACTCTGGATAAGGGACTTTGGGGCTGACAGGTATCAACTGCAGAAATCTGCAGTCCACTAGACCAGGGGTAGGCAATCTTGGCTCTTTTATGACTCATGGACTTCAACTCCCATACTACTACTACTACTACTACAAGTAGTAGTAGTAGTAGTAGTAGTAGTAAAGTTGGAAGGGACCTTGGAGGTCTTCTAGTCCAACCCCCTGCTCAGGCAGGAAACCCTATATTCCTGAGCATAGCTGGCTCAGGAATTCTGGGAGTTGAAGTCCATGAGTCATAAAAGAGCCAAGGTTGCCTAAAGGTAAAGGTAAAGGTAAAGGTTCCCCCGCACATGCGTGCTAGTCATTTCCAATTCTAGGGGCCAGTGCTCATCTCCATTTCAAAGTCGAAGAGCCAGCGCTTGTCCGAGGACGTCTCCGTGGTCATGTGGCCGGCATGACTAGACGCCAAAAGCGCACGGAGCGCTGTTACCTTCCCACCATAGTGGTCCCTATTTTTCTACTTGCTTTTTTACATGCTTTCGAACTGCTAGGTTGGCAGAAGCTGGGACGAGTAACAGGCGCTCACTCTGTTACACGGCACTCGGGATTCGACCCGCCAAACTGCCGACCTTCTGATTGACAAGCTCAGCGTCCTAACCCACTGAGATACGTAAAGATAAATAGCCTTCCTCTTTCAAGCTTTCATCCTTGGCAGCATTCTACAATCTGTTGTATAGACAATAGATGCCCAACACTTAAGATAAAATGGTGTGTAATATTATTACTGAGCCACCGCGTCCCTAAGGTTGCCTACCCCTGGGCTATACCATTTCAGACAAATAGCTGTCCAGACTCTTCTTAAAAACTTCCAGTGTCCGCAGCATGTCAGCAACCAGGCCGCACAAACAAGCAAAGCCCCATCCACGGGATGCAGGCAGCACACAAAACCACACAGTCTCCAGTCCGTGGAAAAACCTTTCTCCACAGAACCAGCCCCTGGTGCCCAAAAGGTTGGGGACCTCTGCCATATACCACTCCATAGTGCTTTACATCCCTCTCTAAGAGATTTACAGAGTCAGCACATTGCCCCCCAGCAATCTGGGTCCTCATTTTACCGACCTCAGAAGGATGGAAGGCTGAGTCAACCCTGAGCCAGTCAGGATCGAACTCCTGGAGTGAACAACGAGTTAGCCTGCAGTACTGCATTCTAACCACTGTGCCACCTTGGCTCCTGTCTATGGAGATTCTCAGTCATCCAGGTCATACAGCAGTTATCCCAAAAGTGTTTTTTCACAAGGCAACTGGACTTTCTTGTTTTTCTGAAGAAGAAAGCTGAAGAAGCTTCTTGGATGAGAAGCAAAACGTCTTCAAAGAAAAACAAGAAAGTCCAGTTGCCTCCTGAAAAAAAGCTCCTTGGGGATATTAGCACTCTTGATTGCCTAGGATATGCTTCTGATTTGTCATTTTAAATATAGGCCTTTCCCCCATTTTGTTTCTACAGATTCCTATAGTCCATGTCCATATGTAGGATTGTAAGATGACACGCTGGACTTGAAAACATCTGGTGGTGCTTCAGTGATTGAATCCAATAGGGCAGAGGTAGGCAACCTGGGCTCTTTTATGACTCATGGACTTCAACTCCCAGAATGTCCACGAGTCATAAAAGAGCCAAGGTTGCCTACCCCTGCAACAGGGTATTTCAAATGTTTGTAAAGAAAAGAATGGGTGGATCTCCTGCAACAGATCAGCTTTTGCTAAGTAGTAACATAGCTCCTCTTAACAAAACTTAAGAAATATCTGCAAAAGTGATGTTATCACTGCCTGGGCCAGTGTAACAAGCAATTTCTTGGACTGAGCAGAAAAAAACACAGCCATCGTCCTTTTTTTTTTTTTAATCACACTCTGTGGATACCGATAAATTAAGGTATTTCCTGGTGGTCTTTTTTTCACATCCTAATATGGCTAGACCCTGCTTATTTAAAAATCTACAGTTTCATCATCTGTAAAGAAGGAGAGATTAATATGCCAAACAGACAGTTGAAATCTTTCATTCTTCAAAATGTTTTAAGTGCCCAAATTAATCGACCCTGATGAAAACGGTAAAGGCGGCAGGATTTGGACACCACTTGAATTTCTCTATATTGCCACTAGAGGTCAGCCTCACACAAGAGTCCAGGATGCTGGACTACAGGAAGGAAAAGAACCATTTTATAATATAGGCCATCAGAATCTCGCTATGGTGTTAGTAAAACACAGTGATGTAGTTTCTAAAGGCTTGTTCCACACATTTTCCATCTAGACAGCTTGGCAAGGCATTGTGAAGAAGAGGGGTCCTCTAAAACATGAACAATGGCTGCAGGAATTGGATATGACTAGTCCAGGGATAGGCAACCTCGGCTCTTTTATGACTCATGGACTTCAACTCCCAGAATTCCTGAGTCAGCATAGCTGACTCAGGAATTCTGGGAGTTGAAGTCCATGAGTCATAAAAGATCCGAGGTTGCCTACCCCTGGACTAGTCTAATGAAGAGAAGGACGAGGGGGGACATGATAGCAGTGCTCCAATATCTCAGGGGCTGCCACAAAGAAGTTTAAGTTTAAGTTTATTAAATTTTTATACCGCCCTTCTCCCGAAGGACTCAGGGCGGTGAACAGGGCATATAAATAGAAAATACAAAAGTTAAAAAGGGATTAAATTATTGCCCAGATTAAAACAATCAAGGTATAAAAAACATTAAAAAACCCTAGAATGCCCCCATCTGTTGCGATGAGCGACCGGTCAGGGTTCTGGCTTCAACTCTTAGAGCCCCTTAACAGGGGTGGGAATTTAGAGAGACCCTCGCGAGGGTGGACACCTTGAGTAAGGAAGGATCTTGCCTTTTACCACCGACCCAGTATGCCGGAAGTTCCGACGGTCATACTTGGGAACTGCGATGATTTAGGCAGAGTTAGAGACAGAGTAAGACAAACTGAGGCACCTAATACAAGAAAGTGAGGGAGCATGGAGTGCTCGGGGTGGATGATGTGTGCCCCCTCTAACAGCTCCACAAACCCTCCTTTTATTAAGCTGTTTCATTTGGGAGGGGTGAAGTACACATGAGGAATTAACATAAAGGAAAAACATAACTCATTGCATACATCTGCTAATGAACATATGTGAGGTCAAAGGAAACAATAAAACATAGTTTATGCTAACAGAGAACTGATAATGAAGAGGGTAAAGGTCATTACAGGAAACAATAAAGCATAGCTTATCATATTACAGAGAATACAAGGGTTGTCATAACTTGAAACATAACTTGAAACATAAAAGACAAGTCTTTGTTATAAATGAAGCAAGGAGCAAAGGTTTATCACAGGAAGGCAGAGGCCCTATCTTGAAGCAAGGACATCTTCAGGAAAACTATATACTGGGCAATTTAAATGAAACAAGTCTTTGTTGTATACACATGTGAATCAGAGACAGGAATGTGGTTGTAAATAAGAAAAGAGTTTTATCACCAGAGGCAGAGATGGAATGTAGGAATGTGGCCTTACAATTGCAGATTTGGAGAGAAGGCAGAAGTGTTAACTTTGCAAATGGGGGGGAAGGCAGAAGTGTTCAAAGAAGGTCTTTTGCAGGCAGAGGAAAGCAGATTAATATAGGAATTAAAAAAGGTCTTTTGTAGGTCTGGGTTCTCTACAACTCCTCTTTTTCTGTTTTTTAAAGCCAATTACTGAGAAGGCCCCTCAATGTCCAAGAACTTTCTCTTCTAGGATACTTACGCTGGAAAAAGAGAAATCCTCCGATACCTCCTGAGCCTGCGTCAATGTTCCTTTCAAAGAGTGTTGGTGTGAGGGTGCATCAGTCTCTGGGTCAGAAGTGAATTCTAAAAGAGGGTGTTTGTATTCACTGTCAACAGTGTGTTTCATCAACAGAATGTCATCGCTAATGCTGCTCAGCCTTCGTTGTAGAAAATTTAAAAGTTTACCCATAACACATGGGCCAATTGCGCATGCAAGTAATAATAAAATTAAAGGACCAGCTATAGCTGAGAAAAGGGTGGTCAGCCAGGGAGAGAAGTTAAACATTCCTTGATACCAAGTATAATGCTGCCATGGAGTCAAGCACATTCAAAGAAATACTGTTAGTAATACTTCTGATAAAAATAGGCAAGACACAAGGTAAAATAATACATCCTAATACAAGCATACTAATAAAAGCTACAATAGCTTGTAAACCAGGTACTTTGGGAAACCAGGAGCCAAGTAATTCCTGAAAGTTGAAACCATTTCAAGTTTGGACAGGAACATGAGCTACAGAGTTCACATAGATGATGATAGTAGACTCGTTGTTAACAACAGGTTGTTCCTTCTGGGTCCATGCGATGGGCAAAAACAGTGTGAAAAGAGTCATTTTTGACTGGAACCAATGTCAAAGGTGTAAAGAACAGGATGGGATAGCTGGTGAACTGGAGTTGACGTCTGGGGTGAGCTTTCAGATGGAATTGTGTTTTAGTGGCATCAGTCAGTGGTGTAAGAACAAAGCTGAAAAAAGTCACAAACCATGCTGTCATCTTTAATGGGTTCTGCAGTTGTGTTTGTGGAGGCATGATACGAATGAATGTGGCGACCTGGGATCCACAGCACTTTGTCTGGCAGTTGAGTAGCTGTGTAGCCTCTTCCCCAAGTGAGAAGGTCTGCAGGGCCTTTCCAAGTTAGGTCTGGAAGTTGGCGATACCAAACTTGTGGTTTAGGGAGATCTGAAGAAGAAGAAGAAGAAAAATGCTGCTCTGCAGCTGTGGTTAAGAGATGGCCAGTGAAGTTTGAAAAGTTCAGAGTGTAGAGGCAAAGGTTAAGAATTTCTTGCACTGCTGGGAGGTTGGAGTTTCGTTTTCCCCTGTTCTGATTTTTATAGTGATCTAAAGCATGTTTCAAGGTTTGGTTAGCCCTTTCCACCAAGGCTTGGCCTTGGCTATAATATGGAATTCCGAATTTGTGTGTTATTTGCCAATGATGACAAAATTTTGCCATGGCTTGACTGCTATAGGCAGGGCCATTATCTGTTTTGAGTTCTTTTGGACATCCCAGCACTGCAAAGGTCCGAATACAATGATTGATTACATGTTTGGTGGCTTCACCCCTTAGGGGGGTGGCCATGATGAATCCTGAAAAGGTATCAATTGAAACATGAAAATAAACTGCTTCTGCAAAGCTTTGGAATTTTGATGAAAATATGAATGACTTTCCCAGGGGGTGAGGGGTTGCAAGGAACAGGCTGAAGGTCCGGAGGCAGCCTGATCTGCAACATTGTTTCCCACTTGCAAAAAACCTGGAAAAGGGACTAAGAATGTGAGCAAAAAAACAAAAAGATGTTGGCGTGCAAAAAGCAAATTTTGCAAGGTTAAAAAAAGTTGTAACAAATCTGGTTGAATGAAGGGAGATAAATAAGATAAATCACTTGAATTGTGTGATAAACATAGGTTGAAAGGGAAAAAAAAATTTGACAAGCAAAAATTGAAGCAGCCAGTTCAGCTTTTTGAGCTGACCGCTGGGGTGTTGTTTGCTTGGTTAGTGCGAACAATTTGCATTGCAAACGATAATCGGGTGGTGGGTGGCAAGAAACCTTGCCATGCCAATCAGCTAAGGAAAATTGCAATTCACTTGAGGTTTGAAAAAATGATTCCCAAATTTGCAAAGACATAAAAATAATTGAGCTAATTGTGCTTCTCTGGTTAAAACAGAAACTTTGGGCGTATGGGATAAATGAATCTACTCCAAAATTTTCAATTGGTTAAACAATAGCAACATTCGACTCCCATCATGCAACATCTACCTCTCACTTTCTACTACTTCCCATGTTTCTCCCTATAGTGCATTCTTGTTCCTTCAGCATTCTAAGGCTTGTGTTCACAAATCCGTGCAAACCAACTTAAAAACCACTTTTCTGTGTCTCCCTTCTCTTTTCCATTCATTCACTGCCCTTCTGCCATTCTGGCCTAACTTCTGACTTTTCTGCTTCCAGCTTCTATCAACTTTCGCATGAGCCAACTGTTTCTCTTAGCTATTAATCAATCCTCTACATTAATCATATTAACAATCTCAGAGCCTGTTGTAAGGCATAAAATAGTGCAGATTAAGGGAGGAAAATTCTCCCAGATATCACCTTCTATCAATGTGTCCTGCACACAGACACAAAAACATCAAAAACAAGAAAACAAAAACAAAAAACAACTCCACAAAAAGATCAGAGTAATTTCTTTTGGGTGATGTTTAACTAAAACTCAAAGAATTCCAAAAACTTCTTTTGGGTGATGTTTAACTAAAACTCAAAGAATTCAAAAAACTTGTCCAACAAAGAATCTCTCCTCTTTCGAGTAAAAAAAATTGCAAGCTGAAACTGCAAGAGTGGGCATCAAGCTTCACATCCACCCCCCCTTTCTCAGACTGGAATTCTAAGCAGAGAAAAAAAAATGGTTAAAAGAACCAGCCACCCCCCCCTTCTTCTGGCTGTCTCTCCCTTTCTGACTCTTAAAGTAACACAGCAGGGTTGGGGGGGAGTAAAAGAAACTTTACAAAAATCTCACCACCAAAAAAAAATAAATAAAAGTTTGCTCTCCTTTACATGCATTTACTCTCACACATCATCCATGGCTTTTACAACAATAAAATCTGCAGTTTACTGTTCCTTTCACACACTCACATTTACATATCAGCAAATTAACTCATTCACTTCCATTCTGACTGCTTGCATAAACAATTTCACATACAAAAATTTCATTTCATACTTTCTGCAGACAAACCATACATTATTAAATAAGGCCTTTTTGTTTGGTGTTATCAGAGAGGATTTTGACCCTCTTCCAAGTCTTGGAAATAACACAGAACAACACAGACAGACATATATACACAGATACTATTAAAACAACATTTATTTAGACATATGGCTTGTCCTACGAGAGGTGAGAAAAATCATGAGTTGATTCCAACCGAACATGGTTTCTATAGGGCCCTTTAACCATCTCCTATTTTTCTCACCATTCCAAGTCCAAGCTTAATGTTCCAAATGTCCATATATATACATATATATATATACATACACATAAAATAAAACAAAACACACATATCAATTTGGGGTTTTAGGCCAAAACAATAATCCAAAGAGCTAGCTAGATCTCAGGCAGGTCCAGGCAGTTGAAATCAACAGGCATGCCCCTGGATTTTACTGAGAACAGCTCGCCCCAAGAGGCTCTTTCAAGCCCCACATAAGCCAATTTTAACAGGAGTTATCCACAAAGTCTGAATAAGCCTGATTGGGATCTTGATAAACCTTTGCAAAACCTTCCTGTATCAATTTAAAAGCCTCCCTTGGGCTTTGAGCCTGTTGGTCATTAGTAATGAATTGTCCCGTGCCAAACAATTGATCCCTATTTATTCCTTGAGGTAATACAGCAGAAATTTTTCTCTATTTCTTTTTTATTTATATTCAGATTCCCAAACAAGATATTGTGATGGAGTCAAAATCATGTTAGCTTACCTATACTTATTAAAAATCCTTACACATAGTTGATGAATTCATGATGCAAGGGTGAATTGGTTAACCTCCGGCTGCTGGTGGCGGCAAAAAATTAACAAGATAACAAGATGACAAACTGAAAAAGGCTTAATGAAAAAGAGAATCCGTGAGAAGTTCAGATGGGTTAGAAGCATTAAGAGGAGAAAAGAATAAAAAAAATGTCCCGGGGGGGCATGAGCTACAGGCATAGAGTGAACTAAAGGTGCCTCTTGAGTGAGGAGAGAGATTTGGAGAAGGAGGAGGAGGGAAGGGGGGAGGGGGGGGTTTTGAAATAGCAACAAGCTCAGAGGCTTTTTCCTCTTTGCCGAGAGCAGAAAGAGAGACAGGCACAGCAGGGCAAAAATAAAAGGCAGAAGGAAGATTCTCCGGAGGCAGAGCAGAGGGGGGGACATGCACAGCAATAGGAGGAAGTTTCTCTGATTTTTCATAGGGTGGGGGTGGCACGGATGAAGGCAGAAGATCAGAAGAGTGATCAAGAGGTTTAGAGATAGAAGATGTTAGATCTAAAGGAGATGGCAAGAGTTTTAATGCTGCCATCACTGCTTGCCATGCAGACAAAATATCAGCAGGCGCCCTGGGATGATTGTGAAGATATTTACGTAGCTTTTCCCAGGTTATAACAGACAAAGTGCCTGATTCTGGATAAGCCAGACAATTTTTGTTAATATATTGTAAAAGTTTTGTTAAAAGTCTCCTTCCTACAAGATGGACCATGGTGCCATTGTGTTTTTGAACAAAATTAGCCTTCTGCATTATATTAAAAAGTTCGTCCCTATGCCCTGACGAAACTTTGAAAGGTGATGAGCCCGTTTACTCACGAGTAAAGCCTTCTCCGAGGTGCGTGGAAACAGGAATGCAGGTAGCACACCCCTAGACAGGAGTCGTACTACGGAGTTGAAGCTGAGCGATCCAACGGACGAGCCCCCAGTTGTTGCGATGAGCGACCGGTCAGGGTTCTGGCTTCAACTCTTAGAGCCCCTTAACAGGGGTGGGAATTTAGAGAGACCCTCGCGAGGGTGGACACCTTGAGTAAGGAAGGATCTTGCCTTTTACCACCGACCCAGTATGCCGGAAGTTCCGACGGTCATACTTGGGAACTGCGATGATTTAGGCAGAGTTAGAGACAGAGTAAGACAAACTGAGGCACCTAATACAAGAAAGTGAGGGAGCATGGAGTGCTCGGGGTGGATGATGTGTGCCCCCTCTAACAGCTCCACAAACCCTCCTTTTATTAAGCTGTTTCATTTGGGAGGGGTGAAGTACACATGAGGAATTAACATAAAGGAAAAACATAACTCATTGCATACATCTGCTAATGAACATATGTGAGGTCAAAGGAAACAATAAAACATAGTTTATGCTAACAGAGAACTGATAATGAAGAGGGTAAAGGTCATTACAGGAAACAATAAAGCATAGCTTATCATATTACAGAGAATACAAGGGTTGTCATAACTTGAAACATAACTTGAAACATAAAAGACAAGTCTTTGTTATAAATGAAGCAAGGAGCAAAGGTTTATCACAGGAAGGCAGAGGCCCTATCTTGAAGCAAGGACATCTTCAGGAAAACTATATACTGGGCAATTTAAATGAAACAAGTCTTTGTTGTATACACATGTGAATCAGAGACAGGAATGTGGTTGTAAATAAGAAAAGAGTTTTATCACCAGAGGCAGAGATGGAATGTAGGAATGTGGCCTTACAATTGCAGATTTGGAGAGAAGGCAGAAGTGTTAACTTTGCAAATGGGGGGGAAGGCAGAAGTGTTCAAAGAAGGTCTTTTGCAGGCAGAGGAAAGCAGATTAATATAGGAATTAAAAAAGGTCTTTTGTAGGTCTGGGTTCTCTACACCCATCAGGCCAGGCCAGCTTGTTCGAATAGATGGGTCTTTAACCCACGCCGGAAGGAGCGAAGATCCGGTGCCATCCGGAGCTCGACCGGCAGTTGGTTCCATAAAGCCCACAGAGAAGGCCCTCCCCCTGGGGGCCACCAGCCGGCATTCTCTGACCGGGGGCACCCTGAGGAGGCCCTCTCTGTGGGAACGCACAGGGCGGAGGGGAGTCGACGCCGGCAGCAGGTGGTCTCCGAGGTATTCCGGACCCATGCCATGTAAGGACTTAAAAACCATCACCAAGACCTTGAACCTCACCCGGAAGACAACTGGTAACCAATGCAGGTCGCGGAGCAAAGGTGTAACATGGAAATACCGGGAAACTCCCAAGACAACTCTCACGGCCGCATTCTGTACCAGTTGGAGCCTCCGAGTGGTCTTCAAGGGAAGCCCCATGTAAAGAGCATTGCAGTAGTCCAGACGAGAGGTCACGAGCGCATGAGTGACCGTACACAGGGCATCCCGGTCCAGATAGGGCCGCAACTGACGCACCAGGCGAACCTGAGCGAAAGCCCCCCTAGTCACGGCTACTATATGATCTTCTAGAGTAAGCCGTGAATCTAGGAGGACTCCCAAGTTGCGAGCCCTATCCACGGGGGGTAAAAACTCACCCCCCATAGAAAGAGATGGAACATTTTGAGTGTCCCGGGATGACGGGATGTACAGCCACTCAGTCTTGTCAGGGTTGAACTGAAGTCTGTTCCTCCCCATCCAGACCCGAACCGCCTCCAGGCAATGGGACATCACAGAGAGGGCATCACTGGGGTGGTTTGGGGTCAAAATGAAAAGTTAGGTATCATCAGCATATTGATGATACCCAACTCCAAAACCACGAATGATCTCACCCAGCGGTTTCATGTAGATGTTGAACAGGAGAGGCGAGAGGACCGACCCCTGAGGAACTCCACAAACGAGAGACCTAGGGGTTGACCTCTGCCCCCCTGTCAACACCGACTGCGAGCGTCCCAGGAGATAGGAGGAGAACCACCAAAGAACTGTGCCTCCCACTCCCAGTCCCCTGAGACGCCACAGCAGGATACCATGGTCGATGGTATCGAAAGCCGCCGAGAGGTCTAATAGGACTAGGACAGAGGAATATCCCCTGTCCCGGGCCCTCCAGAGATCATTCACCAGAGTGACCAATGCCGTCTCCGTGCTGTACCCGGGCCTGAAACCCGATTGGTACGGGTCTAGATAATCCGCTTCATCCAGGACCAGAGGAAGCTGATGCACCACCACACTCTCAACAACCTTCGCAAGAAAGCGAAGGTTGGAGACTGGACGGAAGTTGTTTAACACAGCTGGGTCCAAGGCAGGCTTCTTGAGGAGAGGTCTCACCACCGCCTCCTTCAAGACAGTGGGGAAATTACCCTCACTCAAAGAAGCAGATATAACTGCCTGGAACCAGCCTCGTGTCCTCTCCCTAGCTGCATAAACCAGCCAAGAAGGGCACGGGTCCAATAAACATGTGGTGGAGCTCAACCTCCCCATAATCCTGTCCACTTCCTCAGGGGTCACAGAATCAAACTCCTCCCAGATAACATTGACAGGACCGCCCGTGTCCTGATCGTCGGACTCTGCCCAGCTGGAGTCCAAACCGGTCCGAATCTGAGCGATTTTATCCGACAGATGTTGACCAAACTCCTCGGCACGACCCTGCAAGGGATCCTCCCTCACCTCCTGATTAAGGAGGGAGCGAGTCACCCTAAACAGGGCGGCCGGGCGATTATCTGCGGACGCGATGAGGGCAGAGAAGTAATTACACCTCGCTGCCCTCATCGCTGCGAGATAAGACCTAATGTAGGTTCTTAGTCGCAACCGGTCGGATTCGGATCGGCTGGACCTCCAGCAGCTCTCTAGGCCCCGTTTCCGACGCTTCATCTCCTGGAGCTCCGCGGAGAACCATGGAGCTCGTTGGGATCTGCACCGGGTCAGGGGCCGCAAGGATACAACTCGGTCAAGTGCCTCAGTGGCTGCCCTTTCCCAGAGGGAGTCAAGCTATTCTCCAAAGCACCTGAGAGCAGGACAAGAAGCAATGGATGGAAACTAATCAAGGAGAGAAGCAACCTAGAAATAAAGAAAGATGTTCTGACAGTGAGAACAATTAATCAGTGGAGCAACTTGCCTCCAGATATTGTGGGTGCTCCAACACTGACGTTTTTTAAGAAGAGGTTGGTCAACCATTTGTATGAAATGTTATAGGGTTTCCTGCTTGAGTAGGGGTTGGACTAGAAGACCTCCAAGGTTCTTTCCAATTCTGTTATTCTGCTATGGTTGTTGAGTCTCATACCAGTTGCTGGTTTGTATCTATAAAGGCCTTCATGGCTTGGCACCCAGATACTTACAAGCAGTGCTTTTTTTGTAAAAGAAAAAGGTGCCGGAACTCACACATGTCATACCTTGCCTACCCTACAAGGTTCTATCCAAAAAAGGTGCCGGAACTCTGAGCATTCTATGAGAAAAAAAGCCCTGCTTACAAGAATACAAGTATGCTGACAAGGGAATTCTGGGAGTTGAAGTCCACACATCTTAGTGGCAAAGGTTGAGAAACACTTCTAGATGACATCCTAGAATCGCAGATCAGTGGTTAAGGAAATCAGGAGACTGTGAATTCTAGTCCCACCTTAGCCATCATAGGCCCCTGGGTGACTTTGGGGCAATCACCAGGAGACAATGAGTTCTAGTTCTGCCTTAGGCACAAAAGCTGGCTGGGTGACTTTGCCCCAGTCTCTCTCTCTCTCTCTCTCTCTCTCTCTCTCTCTCTCTCTCTCTCTCTCTCTCTCTCTCTCTCTCTCTCTCTCTCTCTCTCTCTCTCTCAGCCCATCCAACTTCACAGGGTTATTGTTGTGGGGAAAATAGGGGGTTGAAGGAGTATTAGGTGTGTTCTCTGCCTTGGGCAGGGGTAGGCAACCTTGGCTCTTTTATGACTCATGGACTTCATAGCTGGCTCAGGAATTCTGGGAGTTGAAGTCCATGAGTCATAAAAGAGCCAAGGTTGCCTACCCCTGCCCTTGGGTTATTTCCAAACATAATAAAGTTGGAATACATAAATAAATAAATCATAGAATTGGAGGGGGGCACGTGGGCCATCAAATTATGATATAACTTCTGCTCTGGGCAGGCATCAATAGCATCCAAACAGACTCTTGGCTCTGCTTGAAGAAAGAGATCTCGCCACTCACTGGGTAATCGGATATTTTATTTGTGCTCATGTTTTCATTTATTTCTTTTAGGCACTGAAAAATCAATGAACAGCAATAAAAGAGCCTTGCACTGGTAAAGTTATGCTTCTCTGTTAAGCCTTGCCTTTCCACTTCCATTCACGCAAATTGATTCTTGTTTTTATTTTTCCTGGAAGAAAGGAACCGCAAGGGCAAGGCAAGGCTGAAGAGAAGGAACATCTGGATAATAGGCCAGGCATGTAAGAAGCTAAGAGCCTTGGTGGAGCAGTGGGCTAATGCCTCCTTAAGTAACACCTGCTGCCTGCAATTAGTGCAGGTTCGAGTCCCACCAGGCTCAAGGTTGACTCAGCCTTCCATCCTTCCGAGGTAGGTAAAATGAGGACCCAGATTGTTGGGGGCAATAAGCTGACTTTGTAATAATGCCGCTTGGGGCGTGTGTGAAAGCCCTAATAAGCAGGCATATACATAGAATGAAGGCTACTGCTAAGCTTGTAAGCCGCCCTGAGTCTTCGGAGAAGGGCAGGATATAAATGGAATTAAAATAAAAAATAAATAAAAAATAAGAATAGACACACATAGAGGAGAGCAATTCTGTTGGATCTGAACAGTCTTTCTCGGTATGGACTTAAACTTCCCAAGTTCCCAACCAGGACAGGATAATTCTGGAAGTTGAAACCCACATGTCTGGAGGTTGTTCAGGTTGGGAAGATCTTCAGGCCAGAAAACGAAAAAAGAAAGCTCGGCTGAGACATGTGAAAGATGTATGCACATACATACACAGACACGTACACAGATGCTGTCATTTATCTAAGGCAGGGGTAGGCAACCTCAGCTCTTTTATGACTCATGGACTTCAACTCCCAGAATTCCTGAGTCAGCTATGCTGACTCAGGAATTCTGGGAGTTGAAGTCCATGAGTCATAAAAGAGCCGAGGTTGCCTCCCTCTGGTCTAGGGCATGAGTGATTGCGAGTAGGGATTGTTGGTCCAGGAAAGGGTGTAACCAGAGCATAACTCAAAGTTGCACAAAGGCCCTTCTGGCCACAACTGCCACCTGCTCTTTGAGCAGGAGTCACAAGTCCAGGAGAACCCCCAAATTATTCAGTGGTTCTGTCTGGGGCAGTGCAACCCCATCCAAGACCAAAGATGGCAAATCTCCTTGGACCAAAGAAACCCAACCCAGAGCCACTTGGTCTTGCCAGGGTTCAGTTTCAACTCCTCATCCAGCCCCTAACAGCCTCCAGGCACTGCAAGAGGGAAATTGTGGCATTGCTTAACTCACCATGGGCTGAGATACCCAACTGTGGTCATAAGTTGAGGACTACCTGTACTAACCGGGCCTGACATTACTTAGCTTTCCAAATAACAATGGATATAAATCCTCTCTAAAATTTTATTTAGTGTATAGAGGTTGTGTGTGCTTGTGTGTGTGTGGGTGTGTTTGTGTGTTTTCAAAGTATCAAAATGTGAAAGTGTGAGAAGGAAAAAGAACTCTACTTAACAGATGATGATCAAACAGAGGTTCTGTCTGGTAACACAGGGGTTCCCAACCCCTGGGCTGTGGACCGGTACCAGTCCACGGCCTGTTAGGATCAGGGCAGTACAAGTGAGTGAAATTCATCTGCACATGTGTGGGATCTAGATAGCATGTGAAACCACACATGTGCACCTCATTTGTGGGGGAAAAATCCCCACAGAACTGGTCCCTGGTGCCCAAAACTTTGGGGGCTAATAGATTCTTCTTTTGTCAATCAACTGTAAATAGCAACTATGAGCATCGGATTTTTCAGATGGAAAAAGAGGAGTAACAGAGACAGAATTGCAAAGGAAGGTGCATAAGGGTCTCAGACCTGACCATTTGAATGACAAAGGCCCAACCCTTTGAGGCTTCCTATCCTCCACTGGGAGCTGGAACAGATGGTCCTCCGTTGAGCCTTCCAACCCTTATATTCCAAAACTCTATGATCCTGACAGTGATTCACAGCCTTGCTGAAAACGATAAGGCAGGTGATTTATCACTCAGGCTAGCAGAGCTGGACCCCTATAGTTTTTGTAAATTCTCCCAGCAAATTTAGGAGAAGAGAAATTGGAAGGTTGACAACCCTGCATGATCAGGGAAAAGGAGAACATTTCCAACACTTCTCAATGACAAAAATTCCTCTTTTTTTAAGTATAAGAGTCTTTAAGTAAGGGTCCTCCCTTTAAGTAAGAATCCTGCTCTTGACTGGAAAAAGATTTTTGTTTTCCCTGAACATTTCATGGAAATGAATGGAAACATGGGGAATTAGGGAGGCTGCAGACAAGCCTTTCATGAGAACCCACGTAGGCAGAAGCTGCCATACCTAAAGTCAGGGCTTTTCAACCTTTTCACCCATTGTACCACTTTTAGGATATGGCAACATCCGAGTACCACCAGTCACCTAGCAAGGTGTCAAAAACTTGATGACCAAAAAAAAGGGAAAAAGTAATGAACTACAGGCAGTCCTCAGCTTACAACAGTGACTGTTCGAAGTTACAATGGCACTGAAAAAAGTGCCCCCAAGCCACAGCCGAGCAAGACACCTGCCTGCCCGCCCGGTGGCACTCTTCCTCCTGTCCGAGGTTTTCATTGTTGTGAGCATTTCTGTTGAGGATTGGCAGCGGGGGTGGGGTGGGGGGGAGTTTGGTTTTTATTCCCCCCATCTGCTGGACGGTTGCAGCAGGTTTTGGTCACTTCACATGACCCTGGGACACTGTGACCGTCATAAATATGAATCAGTTGCCAAGCATCTGAATGTAAATCACAAAACCCGGGAGATGCTGCAACATTCCAGCTGATCGGCGCTTCTTCTGGGCTCAGCAGAAGCGCCAGGATCAGCACTGAGCTCCAGCTGGACCCTGGCGCTGACCCTGGTGCTTCCGCTGAGCCCTGACAGACCTGCAGCTCCAGCCATCTCTCGCTCAGGCTTGTGCGGTGCTGCCACCGGTTCAGCTCATTCCCCTCCCCTGCTACCACTTTTCTAGGATGGTCGCGTACCACTTGCCAGGTGTCAATGTACCACAGGTGGTACCCATGCCACTGGTTGAAAAGCCCTGCCTAAAGTGATGCAGGCAGATTCCTGGCTAGGGTGGCTAGCCAGGAATATTGTCTAAAAGATCCCTTCAGCAGATAGATAAGACAGAACCAAGTCGTTAAGGAAACAAAGGAAAAATGTTACTTAAACCAGACAAAAGGAGCTGGGCCTGAGCATATGGGGGGGGGAAGGGAAGGGTAAGGATTTCTCTGCCCAGTCCTATCTGACTTTACGAGGCAGTGCTCATCTCCACTTCTTTCTTGGAAGAAGGAGCCAGCGTTGTCCGAGGACATTTCCGTGGTCATGTAGTTAGCATGGCTTTGCCTTCTCACCAAAGTGGTACCTATTTATCTACTCACATTTGCATGCTTTTGAACTGCTAAGTGGGAAGGAGCTGGGGCAAGGAACGGGAACTCACCCTATTCAGCAACGCTCGGGTCTCAAACTTGGGCTGTCAGCTTTCCAGCTGGCAAGCTCAGCATAATAACCGCTGATCCATCTTGTCCCTTTTTGTTCTCCCCAAATCCCATCAGCAGCTACCAGACTGTCACAAAAGTAGCTGCCAATCTTGTGAGTCAACAAAGCAAGGACTTTGGGGGATAAAAGAGGGCCTGAAGCCCACCCAGTCTTTGAGCTGTCTTTGGATCCAGACTTGGTGGCTAGTGTCTTCCAGTTGAGGGTAAGTGTGGATGAATGGGCTTGTGCATGTGTGAAAGAGCAAATATATATACATTGTAACCAATGAAATTCACTGGTCCTCCATATTTTCTAAAACAGGGGTCCCCAACCCCCAGTCCATGGATCAGTACTGGGCCACGGCATGCTAGCAACCAGTCTGCAGAAAAAAACAAAGCCCCATCTGCGGGATGCAGGCAGCACACAAAACCACACACCCATCGGTCTGCGGAAAAACCTCTCTCCACGGAACCGGTCCCCAGTGCCCAAAAGGCTGGGGACCTCTGTTCTAAAGAACCATTTGTGCCTCAGTGTTCGGTTGAAAGTGATTTGAGTGTGGCTATTTTCCAGGGCGGTATGTGAGTGAATGACCATAAGCCAAACCTGGGAGAACGCAGGGTAATAACACTTATTAACACTTAGCCACCTATAAACCTTCTGCCTGTGCAAAAGCATTATCAACCATCTATAAGATGCACAGAATTATGAAGCTGGAAGGTGTCATGGGATCCAAGCATCTGGCCAGTGCAAGAATACAAATTTTAAGCATCCCAGAGAGATGAGTGTCTAGCCTCCACTTGAAGACCCCCAATGGATGTCTACATTCTTTCCTCTTGGAACCAAAAATTCAGAGCAAATTCACACTCATCATACTAAATGAGAATGAACAAAGGAAAATATTTTTTTTAGCTCAGGGTTGAAATGCAGAGTCCTCTCTGAGTTTGGCTGTTGTCCTGCAGATGTTTCATAACCACTAGTAATGAAGTGCTCTGATGAAGTTACCTAGTTTGGATAATGAAACATCTGCAAGAAAACAACCAGATTCAGACAGCACCAAGGACCCCTCAAATGAGAATCATATGAGGGGGGGGTGGGGGGAATAGAACCACTAAATTAAGCAGGCTCCTTTCCAAATGAGAGCTTTACTCATCAATAGCCTCTTACTCATGACCTGATCTTTGCTCATAGGAAGATGAACTTACAGAAGAAAATCTCTCTTGAGGCCTGGCGACTAAACAACAATGGAAGGAGCCTGTACGGTTAGTTTAAAGAAGAGAAGGCAGGAAAAAATAAAGTCTTCCAAAAGGGACCGTCACAGGGAAGGGGAGGTGGGTTTTTATCTCCAGAGCACTGAAGCAAAAGGCAAGGACAAATGGGCTGAAGTTTTAAAGGTAAAGGTAAAGGTAAAGGTTCCCCCGCACATGCGTGCTAGTCGTTTCCGACTCTAGGGGCCGGTGCTCATCTCCGTTTCAAAGCCGAAGAGCCAGCGCTTGTCCGAGGACGTCTCCGTGGTCATGTGGCCGGCATGACTAGACGCCAAAGGCGCACGGAACGCTGTAACGTAACAGAGTGAGCGCCTGTTACTCGTCCCAGCTTCTGCCAACCTAGCAGTTCGAAAGCACGTAAAAATGCAAGTAGAAAAATAGGGACCACTACGGTGGGAAGGTAACAGCTGAAGTTTTACAGAACCTCAAAATAAGAAGCATGTGGCTGACTGTGGAAGCCACTAAACAGTGGGAAAGTTCCTGGAATCATGGCTTCAGCTGGACATTATCAAGCCAAGATTGGACAGCCATTTCTCTAGAATGGTCTGATGATGGACTGATGATTCCTCAGTAGGGGTTAAGACCCCTAGTGTTGAGACATTATGGGTAGGGAGTTAAGAGCCCTGGATATTATGATCTCTGGATCAGGGGGTTAAGACTTTCTGAGTAGGGAGTTAAGACCTCTGGATGTTATGACCCTTGGGTAAGGGGTTAAGATACCCTGGATAGGGGGTTGGGACCCCTGTGTGTTATGATCCCTGGGTAAAGGATTAGGACACCCTGCTTGGGGTTTAAGACCCGTGACTAAGGAGCTAAGATTCCTTCCAATCTGATAATTCTATTATTCTTTGTTTTTATTATTCTGTGATTCATCAGGATACTATGGGTAATGATTTAAGATACTCTGGGTGTTAATACCCTTGGGCAGAGGGTTAATGCCACTGAATGTTGATATCCCTGGATAGGGTAATAAGACATGTTGGATGTTAAGTCATCCTAAGTCAGGGGTGTCAAACTCAATTTCATTGAGGGCCGCATCAGCATTGCAGTTGCCCTCAGGGGGCCGGGTGGGTATGGCCAGGGTGGGCGTGGCCTACTGGGTGGGCATGGCTAGAGTGTGTATGGCCTACTGGGTGGGCGTGGCCAGCTCTACATCGTTCGCATCAAGGGTGCCTATGGGGGCCTGGGCAGGAGTGGGACAGATCTGAGGGTCTCTGGCAGAAGGAGGGTCTCTGGGCCAGGGCCAAGGCAGTGGGGGCCGTTCCCTCACTGTTTCCAGGATGGCTTCACGGGCCACATGAAACCAGTTCGCGGGCCGGATCTGGCCCCTGGGCCTTGTGTTTGACATGTCTGTCCTAAGTGGACTCTAAGGCCCCTTCCAACCCTATAATTCTACTGTTCTTTGCTTAGATCAGACATGTCAAACTTGTGATGTCATGTGATGTTGTGTGACGTATCAGAGCTTTTTCCCCATTGCCGGCAATGGGGTGGGCCCGCGGGCTGGCAGTTTGACACCCCTGGCTTAGATGATTATATGATTGACACAAATGAATCACTAGAGTCATGCCCTCAACTTGAGCTTACAAAAGTAGATAAATGGTTCTTTCATACTAACCTTCACACTGATTTCAACAATGTAAAACATACATCCTTGGTATTAAACCATATGATGCATTCAAGGCTCAAAATCTGAATAGTTTGTACTGTACAAAAGGATAGCATTCATGAAGGATCTCCACCAAAAACATTTTGGCTCAGCAGAGGAAAAATGGATTGCAGTATAAAACATTTAGCAGGTTGTAGAAAATATTTCAGTATTGACTGCATTGTTTTTAATCTTCTCATAGTTACCTAAGAGGGGTCTCAAGGATAAAGAGAAGTGGGTCCCAAGCTTTAAATAGAGCTGGTTGAATTATTCATTGTCAATAAGAGGATTATGTTGAATAAATTATTCAAAATACCTCATACTCCCACCTGACTAGCTCTGTGAAGGTATGATTTAGCTGGTTTCATCAAGAGCCTGAGAGAGACTCTCAAAGAGAACAGGAATGGAGATATTTAAAGCCCGTATCAAAGTTGTTCAAACATTATACCAATAAATTTAACTGCACTTAGAATACAATCTATTCCTTTAATCAAATGCAAACTGCAGGGTATTATATAGTTCAGGGTGGCTTTGAACTAAGTGGGGACTTTGCTGTGCCAAGTACAAATAGCACAAGACATATGGATGGTGCTATTTTGCTATGCTAAATGTCACTTGAAGGAGATTGTGCATCTGGGTACAATGTGGAGCTAAGTGTGAACTTGATTGGATCATTCCAAGGGTTTGCTGATGGACAGCAATTTCAAAGGCATCAGCACAAGGTCAAAGGTTGGTTTGGGCTTTCCTGTGTGTGAAACAGGAGCTTTGCCACTGAGTTCATCACACTGTGTGATTGAGAAGGAAGCACAAAAATCTTGGTTAATCTTTCCTTTTTAACTCCCATTTTTCCACTGATGTCACTAAACTCTCACTAATGGGTGCATTTTATATACTGCAAGCTGAGAAAGTACTTATGTGTTCTTATTTCCTGATAATAATTCTGTCTTTTTAAAGCCTTCTAAGAGCTGAAGGTAGTAACATCCACTCGTGTTGGAATCTAAGGATGTGTTTGTATCATTTCTTCCCAGCATGATGTATTTATTTACCCTGAACTGTTTCCAAGTCACAATATACACAGCAAAGCAGAAAGTGAAGGCCACTTTTTCTACAATATGTCAATGTAGCTATGGAAGCTTTGTCCAAAATTCAAGAGAAAGGTAGAATGGCTTTTTCCTCCTGTAGTGCTATTTGGCACTACCTCCCCCATCATACAAAACTGGCTTGACCACACCCTGAATGACAGGAGTTGTAGTCTACTCTACTGCAATGTTCTCAACCTGGGCAATTGGAAGATGTATGGACTTCAACTCCCAGAAGCTTCTCCAACTATGGGGGGAGTTCAGGGAGTTGAAGTCCACACATCTTCGAACTGCTTAGGTTGAGAAACACTGCAGAAGATTACCACTCCCATCAGTAGACTATAACTCTCATCATTCAGCTATGCTGGCTGGGGATTTCTGGGAGTTGAAATCCACACATCTTCGAACTGCCCAGGTTGAGAAACACTGGTCTACTGTAATAAATCTGGAAGGCTGCAGATGAAGGAAATAAGTTTTCAGCACCATAGACAGCTCCCGTTAGCCTTTTTTGGACAAGATGAGTTATTCTCATCCTTGTTGGTTTTTACTGCTCTAATCTGTTGTTAGGCTATTTTTCCCCTTTGCTGTGTATTCTCCTTTTCATCCAAGAAGCTCAGAATAGCTTTGGTCATTTGGCAGCAAGCTTTCCATCACCTTTGTTTCACTGGATCCCGAATAGTATTTCCATTCCAGCTGGCCATTAGGAAAGCCACCACAACCTTTTGCAGAAGTGATGAATGCATTTGTGTTTCTTTTTTCATCCCCACCTTTTCTATAATATAAAAAGCTTCGGGGAAGGAACTGACTTGTTTTATTCCCTGCATGGCAACTACTCTGAAAGATTGGGTAAACAAAATTAAGAAACAAGCAATTCTCTTCGCCAGAACAGCCATGAAAGTAGGCTAGGTTGAAAGAGGGAAGAGCTGTTCCATCCTCCTTCCCCCCTCCCCCTTGATTAGTTCCTTAGCTGTGTGTGAAAGAGGAAAGTGAGCTGAGTTCCTTATCAGTAAATTACAGTGATGATGGCGATCATTTTACCTCCCTAGAATGGATTAAGATTGGCTACAATTGATACCCAGCAGAATTCCATGGATGTCTCTCTGAAGGACATCTTGCTCACTTCAAATGCATTTGTGCCCAAGTTCATTCTGTTTTTACAGTTGTTTGTGTACGTTTCAGGGCTACGCACATTTTTTTTATTGATCCACAATGCCAAACCTTTCGTCTTCCTTTTTAACAAACATGTGATTCAATTTTGGCAGCCTGTATCCTCTGAAGCCAGCGTGCCACCTAGCAATACGAATCACACAGGCATTTTTCCATCTTGCAGTTGTATCAAAGATTCCATGCATATCAGATAGACATCTGCTTAGGAGGGACTTAAATGCCAACGGGTGCAAGTTTAGAACTCGGATTCATTTGGCAAATTCAGGGAAATAATCTGCCACACCTTCTTTCTGTTTCGCGGGCATCTGGAAGACAAAGATTTCCTGTTGTTATTTGACTGAC
This sequence comes from Vipera berus, assembly GCF_964194415.1. NCBI lineage: Eukaryota > Metazoa > Chordata > Lepidosauria > Squamata > Viperidae > Vipera > Vipera berus. The sequence continues at coordinate 350,203,908 of NC_138202.1, forward strand.
CAGATGGAAAGATTAGAATACAATGCACAGGTTCTGACTTTAAGCAACTTACAAGCTTTCTTCATGCTGGACTTTTTAGCAAGCCAGTTGCATTCACACACCATACAGAACTTGGTTAGCGTCGGTCTCGGTTGGTAAGTTTTGTGTGTGAGCGGAGGGGGATAGATAGAGGGAAGGAGAGGGGGGGAGGGAGGAGAGAGGGAGCGAGAGGGAAGAGGGAGGGGGAGGGAGAGATGGGAGCTAGTGTGCAAACTCAGCCCATTTTGTTCAGGAGATTATGCAAAACCAGGAAAAGGGGGCAGTTCGGTAACCAGATTTAAACGGGTTGTGCGTCAACACACTCAAGTGGGTGAATCCGGGAAATGGGTATATACACCGAGCAGGCAGCTGAAGCGCGCTGCGTGAACACAACCGGAGAAAGAGAGAGGAAGGGAGGTTGGATTTGGGCATTCCCAGATGCTTTTCCCGACGCTCTCATCGCCGACGTACCACGTCGGGAAAGCCAGAGAGGAAGAGGGAAAGATGATCTCATCCTCTCTATCTTGTCAAGCGAAGCCGCTACCCCCCCCCCATCACCCCCCTCTCTCTCCCCATTCAACTCCTCCCTCTTTTCTAGTTTGCTGTTGCTGCTGCTGCTTGCTGCTCAAGCCAACCGGGGGCTGATCTCACCAGTTCCGGTCACGTTATTCTGTGTTTACGCCTTTGCTCCATCTCTCTCTGTCTCATCTGCTTCTCCTTCAACCGAGCAAGGGCAGCGGCAAAGCACCTCGACCCGCCGCCGCCTCCCTCTTTCCCACCCCATCCTCGCCGAGGGGGGGTGGGGGTGGTCGGGCTGGCCAACCATCAGCTGAGAGGCCCCAACTTTCAACCCGCTGTCCTTTTACCCATTGCACCAGGATGCTTTGAAGAAGGGGGAGGGAAAGGGGAAAAAAAACCCCAGCACATCAGCATCGGGTTTGAGGGGGGAGGGGTGTCTCTGCCCCCCCCTGCCTCATCTCTGCTCACCTCACCTCACCCCCCTCACCCCACCCCACCCCGGATTCTCAGTCTTGACGTACGGGAAGAAGGTGCTTGGATGGCCCTTGGGAGATCTCCGGAAGCCAACTTGCTCACCTTTGACTCTTCTGAAAGCTCCCCCCTCCTTGATGACCCCAAGTTGTGTCCATCACGTCTTGCTGATGCCTCTTTATTTTGCACAGGTAAGCCCGAGGGAAAGGGGGAGGGGGGAGAGGGGAGGAATTATCTGGTTTGGGGGGGGGAGACGAGCGATCAAGCCAAGGCGGAAACGAAGACCACTGAGCCTTGCCCACTGTGTCCACCTTTGGAATACAGCGAAGGAGTTCAGGTGGCAAAGCTGGACTTCGTAATCTAGGAGAACCACCACAGAACTAGAGACGAGAGGGGGGGGTCCTTTGGAGATCATCAAGTCTAGCCTTACTTGATCTGACCTTTCCTCCTCCGTCTGAAATGCCAAAGTTCCAGTCCCAGTCTGGGTCAGCCTAAATGTTAAGAAATTCCTGGAATTCTAGTCCCAATGTAGGGGGTGAACACAGGGATGGGCTACGCTGGTCTGGCCCAGGGCTGAATGGGTTCTGCTAGTTCTCCTTGGTTTCTGCTAAGACAGGTTGAGCTGAAGATGGGTACTTTTACTTCTGGGGTAGGGGGCGGTGTGTGTGTGTCTCTTCCTTGAACCCAAATGTGTGGACTGAGGTGACCTCCCAGAAAAAGAGTAGCTTTTTTTTTTAGAGAGGGGTCACAGTTCCAGGTAGTCCTCGACTTATGCCAGTTTGCTTAGTGACCATTTCAAGCTACAATGGCACTTTTAAAAAGCAACCCTCGTAGCGCCCCCTGTGCTCACGTGATCAAAATTCAGACTCTTTGGCAACTGACTCATATTTATGATGGTTGTCGTGTCCCGGGGGTGTGTGTGTCATGCGATCCTCTTTTGTGACCATCTGACAAGCAGAGTCAATGGGGAAGCCAGATTCACTTAACAACGGGGTTACTGACTCTACCGCGGCAGCGATTCCCTTAACCACTGTGGCAAGAAAGATCCTAAAATGGGGCAAAACTCACTTGACAAACGTCTCACTTAGGAACAGAAATTTTGGGCTCAGTTGCGGTTGTAAGAGTCGAGGACTGCCTGTAATTGGACAAACTGAAACTATCCTGCTCCTCCCCCAGGGACAAATCAGCGAAGATTTGCGTTGCATCGGATTTAGCACCAACTTTGGAAAAGCAGCAGGCTCCTAGTGCAGGCAAGAAACGCTTCCTTCCCCTGCCTGAAGCTCTAGGTTCAATTTCACATTTGGACACAACCCACCCACCCCCTCTTCCCCATCCGAAAAGAGCCCAGGCAAATGCAGACTCTCTTGTGAAGCTGCCGTCAGTCTCTTTCGGGTTGGAGAACCCAGTGTCCTGGTTTGGGATGTCGGCATTCTATATTCCTGTTTATATATTCAAGTTCAGCTGCGCACACTGCTCAGGTCCAATAGAAGTTTAGCTGGGGATCTGAATCTCTTGCAGTTGGAGAACAGGCTGCAAGCCTCAAGAGAACCATCCAGCTGAGTTGCCATGGCTGGGGAGGGGGGGGAAAGGCTCCATAAAGATGACTCCCCCCCCTTTCCTGTGAGCAGCTGCATTTAAATTCTGGGAAAGGAAACCCCTTGTGGATCTAAAGAACGGAGATGCTGATCCACAGCATCTGATACGATGAGCAATCTCACCGTCTTTAAAGCTTCATCGTCAGAGTCTGCCTTTGCGGCAGCAAAATCATTCATCCCCCTTCTAGGATCTGTCTGCCTAGAGAAAGTAGGGGGGGGACACAAACCCCTGAATATTTTTACTTTTACCCCCACCAGACCTACATCTCCTCGGAGACCCCTATCTCCACAGCAGTGTCCTTTTTTACAGCCCACATCAAGTCTGGCAACCAGCAGGGAACAAAATCTGCATTTCTGAATCACAAAAGTTGCCTTCCTCTGATGTACTTGATTACCCCTGTTAAAAAAATTATTTCGACCTTCCTTTAAGAAAATTATGTACAACACAGACCAAGTAGGACACTTACGCAGCACCCTGAACTCCTTGCAGCACAAGGCAACATCAAGTGAAATTTGAAAATGGCTATAGGCGGTTGATGAATGACGCTCAGATGAGTGATATTTTTGACTGGTGTTGAAAAACTGCTAATGGAGATCCAGCGTGGATCTCTTGAGGGAATGTAACTGGGGTTGCTACCAGGGAAACTAGTTAAGGATTGCATTGTATTTAATTTATTTAGCATATGGCATATGATACATGGAGTAGCAATATATTTTATTTTAAGCTAGATTAAAAAGATCTTTAAGTTCAAACACCAATTCTAGACCATCTGACCATTGAAGCTCAGCACCGTTTATATTTGTAAAAAATCAAATACTGGACCAGTATATGCCCTCAGTTTACAATCGGTCACAATGTGATCTACAATTTCATGTGGGACCTCACAGTCAGACTGAGGGTGTAGAGATCCTCTGAAGTCAAACTGCACAGCCACTGTGTTCTGCATCCCTTGAAATGTGAAACTGGCTGACTACACACTGCTTCCAGAAGTACAGTCTAGGCCTCAGAGGCCTGGAGGAGGCCTCCCAGGCCTAGAACAGTCTGCCAGAAGTGCGTATGTGCCACTTCCAGAAGTCCATTCTAGGCCTGCATCCAATAAAAGAACCGGTTGTTCAGCTATTTGAATCCCACCACTGACATGGATATATCCAGAACATCATCAGGAGTCAAGCTCGATTCAATTCAAATGTAGTCCTGTTAACCATTTAATTCATTCATTAACGGGATTTGAATGATTGAAATCAGAGTTCTGTTCCTGATCCCATTCACTTCTTTTGACTCAGGGCCACAATAACCGATCTGAAGGTTTAATGAAAACTTCAGCCCAGAATTGCAATCTAATAACAATTGCAATGTATGGCAGTGAAAGTTGGACCATAAGAAAGGCTGAGCGCAAAAGAATTGAGGCCTTTGAACTCTGGTGCTGGAGAAGACTCCTGCGAGTCCCTTGGACTGCAAGGCGATCAAACCGGTCAGTCCTAGAGGAGATCAACCCTGACTGCTCTTTAGAAGGCCAGATCCTGAAGTTGAAACTCAAATACTTTGGCCACCTAATGAGAAGGAAGGACTCACTGGAGAAGAGCCTAATGCTGGGAAAGGTTGAGGGCAAGAGAAGAAAGGGACGACAGAGAAGGAGGTGGCTGGATGGAGTCACTGAAGCAGTAGGTGTGAGCTTAAATGGACTCCAGAAGATGGTAGAGGACAGGAAAGCCTGGAGGAACATTGTCCATAGGGTCGCGATGGGTCGGACACGACTTCGCAACTAACAACAACAACAACAAAACAATTAAATGCATCTGTATCTGGGAGGGGGGGACAAGGTTTAAAAAAAAGCCAAGATGGTAGGTGTATTCAACCTTCACCACAGCCTCTGCTCCTGGGGTTTGCTGCCTTTATTTATTAATCAAATCTACATCAACAGCCAGTTTGCTGTAGTGGTTAAATGCACCAGGCTAAAACCTGGGAGACTGTGAGTTCTAATCCTGCTTTAGGTATGAAGTCAGCTGGGGGACCTTGGACCAGTCACTCTCTCTCAGCCCTAGCAAGCAGGCAATGGCAAACCACTTCGGAAAACCGTTGCTAAGAAAACTGCAGGGATTAATTAGTCCAGGCAATCCCCAGGGGTGAAAAATGACTTGAAGGCATGCACACATACTGCACACACGGTTCATCTACCGTATAGTCTCCTTTCATGTTAAGGCACTCAGCAGTCTAATGGCAAAAAGGGGGACTCTATGGCCCTCTGACTATAACTAGGTAACTAGTTAGTTACCTAGTCAGTCAGGTCAAATTTCCTGCTTGAGCAGGGGGTTGGACTAGAAGACCTCCAAGGTCCCTTACAACCTATTATTCTATGTTCTAATTAGCAATTCCAGCAGCACACAAAGAATTAATGGGTCAAAAATAACTTTCTTGGTTCTGTGGACATGTTTGCCAAGAATGTCTCTTGAGTTTTTGTGTGACAATAACATTCACAAGTCCTAATGACAGCATTAGCCCCTTTATCATTTGTTAGGGAAACAGCAGTAAGTGTAGCTTGGTTATTGCAGCGCCCTGAGGTCTGAGAGATATTCTGTTCTTGACAGAGAGTTCTGTAATAGAGAGACCTTCTTGTTCAAGCTGTTCTCTCTCAGCATCTCTTTTTCTTGGAGGTATAGATAGGTACAGTGCAAGTGCCTATGTAGAGTTTGCATAGTTTAATACAGGACTTGGTCTGTTTGGAAATTAAATTCCAGCCTCTGGGGATTAGTTGGCTACCTTGAAAGGAAAGGGTATGTATATCCTCAAGAGTTATTTTTGCCATTTTTGCATACAATACAGAATTTAATGCAATCATGAGAAAGCCCTGAAGGCTGGGCTACTTCTATGTTGATTTCTTTCAAGTATTCTCAACCAGGCCTGCACAGTTTCAGGCAGTTATTGAACTGCTAAGCTTCAACATAGCTCTAAGATTATTTTAATTGAGTCACCTGAGCCTGCCATATACCCAGGAGTACAAAACTTGGAATCTTTCAGAAGCTGATGGATATCCAGTGAGCAGGAATGCAAGGAGTTTTCATTTTAAGGCTTACAAACTTTCGAGTGTATCTGTGGTGTGTGTGTGTGTTTATTTGTGCATGTGTGCATGTGTATACAGGTGTGTGGTTTCAAGAGACCTCAGGGATACCAAATTCGTTGGCAATTTTGTCCCACAAAGACAATGGAAATTCTGACAATACTGAAATCCAGTGGAAGCCTAATATGTGAGGAAACTCCTCAATTTGCATTTATTTATTTATTTGTTTGTTTGTTTATTAAATGTATATGCCACCCATCTCATTGCTGAAGCAATTCTGGGCAACTTACCAAGTGATAAAAAGATAATATAAAACAATTAAAATTAAGAGGGAGTAAATAAGGACTAAACACCCTTAAAATGAAATTAAAACTCCCTTAAAACACCCTTAAGATTAAATAGAGACTAAAAATCAAGAGGATGGGGGACGTAAAGGTGTGTGGGGTCTTCTCTCTACCCTATCAGATACTCCTAGCATGGAGCACCATCACTGGAACTCAGGTCAGCCAACAGACTCAGGTTTGTCTGGCACAAGTAATTAGGAGCATTCGTGGAGTTCAAAACACAGAAGAGTTTATTATTGTTACCTCTAATACAAGAATCTAATCAACTAATAGTCAAAGCTCAACTGATGCTACATAAGGGTCAATGGAATATATGGGTGGGGGGGTTGAACTTACATCTCTTGTGACAACATAATGACTCTAAACTGATGACATATTTAACCCCGCCTTCCAGCTCAATCTCTTCTCCAAGGTTTTAAGGCTCTTCCAGAAGGCCAGGAGAGTGGAGGTCAACCTCACCTCCAGTGGGAGAATATTCCAGAGGGCAAGGGCCACAGCAGAAAAAACTCTTCCCCTGGACCCCACCAGCCAAAATCATTTAACCAATGGGACTCATAGTATGCCTCTTCTGCTGGAGTGAATGGGTGAGGGGTCTGGAAGTTAAACTGTATGATGAACGGTTGTGGGAACTAGGTATATCTAGTCTAACAAAGAGAAGGACTAGGGGTGACATGACAGCGCTCTTCCAATATTTGAGAGGCTGCCACAAAGAAGAGGGGATCAACCTATTTCCTCACAGTTAGAGCAATTAATTAGTAGAACGGCTTGCCTCCAGAAGTTGTGAGTGCTCCAACGCTGAGGTTTTTAAAAAGAATTTGGACAACCGTTTGTCTGAAATAGTATAGGGTTTCCTGCCTGAGCAGGGGGTTGGACTAGATGACCTCCAAGGTCCCTTCCAACTCTGTTATTCTGTTATTTTCCAAGGCACCTGAGGGGAGACAAGAAGTAACAGATGGAAGCTTATCAAAAAAAGGTCCAGCCTAATGCTTAGGAGAAATTTTCAGACAGTTAAAACAATTAAGCAGTGAAACGGCTTGCCTCCAGAGGCTGTGGTGCTCCAACATTGTAGGTTTCAAAAGAGACTGGGCAGCCATTTATCTGGAATAGTACAGGGTTTCCTGTTCGAGTAGAGCGTTGGATTAGAACAGGGGTAGGCAACCTTGGCTCTTTTATGACTCGTGGACTTCAACTCCCAGAATTCCTGGACTAGAAGACCTCCAAGGTCCCTTCCAACCTTAGTATTCTATGTTCTATGTTCTTTTTGTACAGGCTTTCAACTGCTGGTTTTAGCTGCTCAATTTAATAATTAACTTCTATTTTGCTAGTTTTTTCCATGACTGTTTTGTTACTCGCTTCATCGTGCCCTGTTTTAAATGTCCTTTTATTGTAAACTCCTGAAAGATTTAGATAGTGCTCTGGTCCATCAAGTGAAGTCAATAAAATTAATGACATGATTGCAGACATCCCCAGACCTGAGTGGGCTGATCTCGTTCCTCTATTTTTATTCTCCTCCAGTTCATTTCCAGAATAGCAGCTCTATTAAGCCTGTTGCCGCACAAATAACCCCAAATCTTGTTGCCCTTTGAAAAATCACACATTAATTCCAGCAGAAGCTTTCATGGCGGGTAACCCACTTCGTCACAGGTTTGATGAAAGGGTTGGCTGTCCAGGACAACTTTGAACTGCTCTTTGAGATGCCAAGAGGCACCTTAATGTACGTATTTTTTCCCACTCAAAACTGAAATGTATCCATGCAAGATCAGCAGCCTAGATTTTTAAGCCTCAAAGCAGAACCAGAAATAGCCTGTGGTCCTGGCAAAATGACGGAGGCGTTCAGGAAAGAAAAAGGTTGGTAGGAATGCCTGATAGACTTGATAGCAGTATTCCAGTATTTGGGAGGCTGCCACAAAGAGGAGGGGATCAATTTAATTTCCAAAGCACAAAAAGGCAAGATGAGAAACAATGGGTGGAAACTAATCAAGGAGAGAAGCAACCTGGAACTAAGGAGAAATTTCCTGAAAATTAACTGTCTTATGGAGATTCTCAATCATCCAGGTCATGGTTGCCCCAAGGGTGCTTTTTTAGGAGGCAACTGGACTTTCTTGTTTTTCTTTGAGGATGTTTCCCTTCTCATCCAAGAAGCTTCTTCAGCTCTGACTAGATGGTGGGGAGTGGAAGGATTTATATTCCTTGCAGACAGCTGGTCATTTGCATTCTTTCAGAGAGTCCTTGGGGCCATTTGGAGGTTTACCTGTGTCCTCAGGGTCCCCTGAGTAGTGCAAATGGGTCTGGAGCCTTCTTGGCTGTAGGATGTTTTCTGTCCTGTGTCCCTTCACTGTTGAAGACAGGCACAGGCTGTTGGGGATGAGTCTGTGTTGTCTGCATCTCAAACTGAAGCGCAAATGGTTCCTGTAGTCTGCAAGAGTTTTCTGAAAATCCATTCATGCGCCCGCACCATTTGAAAGGTGTTCATGCCAAAGGGCACGGCTAAAGGTCTATGGAAATTCTCAGTCATCCAGATAGGGTTGTCCCAAAGGCAGTGCTTTTTTGTGAAAGAAAAAGGTGCCGGAACTCACACAGGTCATACAACCCGCCTTGCTACCCTACAAGGTTCCATCCAAAAAAGGTGCTGGAACTCCGTTCTGAGCGTTCTATGACAAAAAAAAGCCCTGCCCAAAGGTGCTTTTTTTAGTCAGAGGTGAAGAAGTTTCTTGGATGAGAAGTGAAACAACTTCAAAGAAAAACAAGAAAGTCCCATTGCCTCCTCAAAAAGTAACTTTGGGGTTCCTGAAAGATAGAACAACTAACCAGTGGAACGGCTCGCCTTCAGAAGTTGTGGGCGCTCCATCACTGGAGGTTTTTAAGAAGAGTCTGGACAGTCACTTGTCTGAAATGGTACAGGGTCTCTTGCTTGAGCAGGGGGTTGGACTAGAAGATCTCCAAGGTCCCTTCCAGCTCTGTTCTGATTGATTGATTGATTGATATTGATATATTGATGGATAATGCAAGGGGAAAATCAGCAGCTGCTACAGCCCCGTGCCACCACTGCTGCAGAATCAGCAGTTCACAAGTTCACCTCTGTTCCCTCCAGGCTTAGACTCTTTACTGTGTTGCGATGGAGACTTTGTCCCTGGAGCATCAGATCCAAAGCGTGCAAAGACACATCACCTTCCTCAAAAAGGAGCAGATGAAACTTCTCCACGATTTGCACCTGGAGATCCTGCGCTTACAAAAATACTGCACAGGTGAGTCCCGCATCTGTCATCCAAGGAGACAGAGATTTGAAGGCTTCAGCTCCACGGATTGATAAGTAACTTGAAAAGGTAGAGCCCCATGCTGAGTGGCTCAGCATAGCTTTAATAAACCAAGATCACTAATAAACTATCTTAAGTCTCCCAAAGTTAGATGATGTCACCTTCTGGTCCAAACAAGTCTGGTCCAAAAATACTAGTTCTACCCTTATTATATTACATTAAAAAGATGTTGAGACTCTAGAAAGAATGCAGAGAAGAGCAACAAGGATGATCAGGGGACTGGAGGCTAAAACATATAAAGAACGGTTGCTGGAACTGAGTATGTCTAGTTTAGTGAAGAGAAGGACTAGGGGTGACATGATAGCAGTGATCCAATATCTCAGGGGTTACCAGAAAGAAGAGGGAGTCAAGCTATTCTGGGGACAGGAGAAGAAGCAATGGATGGAAACTAATCAAGGACAGAAGCAACCTAGAACTAAGAAGAAATTTCCTGATAGTTGCAACAATTAATCAGTGGAACATCCTGCCTCCAGAAGTTGTGAATGCTCCAACTCTGGAGGTTTTTAAGAAGAGATTGGACAACCATTTGTCTGAAATGGTATAGCAGGGGGCTGGACTAGAACAGGGGTAGGCAACCTTGGCTCTTTTATGACTCGTGGACTTCAACTCCCAGAATTCCTGAGCCAGCATGGTTGGCTCAGGAATTCTGGGAGTTGAAGTCCACGAGTCATAAAAGAGCCAAGGTTGCCTACCCCTGGACTAGAAGATCTTCAAGGTCCCTTCCAACTCTGTTATTCTATTCTATACTAAAGAAAATCTTGCAAGTTTGAAAGTACAGCTCTCCCCCACATCTTTACAATCCAAGAAACTAGGGAGGGTCCCTGTGAGATGCTTGCCATGCCCAATTCCTTCTGTGTGCTCAGCTGCCTCTTATCTGACCATTCCCTAGTCTATGACTCTTCCTGTTTTCGCCCAAGCTTATTCCCACATACCATTACACTGCAGAAGGGAGGCTTCTGGTTTTTAATATAATAACCCCCTAAGGCTTGCACTGCAGAGGGAGTTGGTTTCTCGACATTGTTGAGCATTGCAGCTTTGGCCAATAAACTGTTATAATCTTCAGCATATGCTGCCAATTAAAGACCTAGAAAGTTAGATTTGCAGAACGTGCTAACCTTGGCGAATATTAAAGTTGACCAAAGTTTTGGGTTGATCAACATATTATACAAATCCAACCCTTTTGGTTAGTGTACACTTCTATGTATTGTATAGACACTCCCACACCCCATCAATTGGATTTAATTTTTCCCTGACTATGTTAAGGAGTACTGCAACCAATTTAAGACTCATGGGTTCAATTCAATATGCCTTCATTACTGCTACAGCAGCTAACTAGGGAAAGAAACACCAGCCTGCATTCTATAGAGCTGAAAGTGTTGAGAAGACGGCATTGAAGCTCTTAATTTCAACATTAAATATCAGGAATTTCCAGGAGCTCTTACTCTCTTTTCAAAACTAACTTACTCTTTATGTAGTCCTAGAACCCGGTCCATTAATCAGACCTTGTGAAGCAGGTCAGGATTGTGGGTCCTTGGTGCTTTCTGAGCTTGGTTGGTTTCTTGCAAACATTTCATTATGAAACTAGAGAACATCATTTGTGCAGGTCAGAATTCCTAGAGCAACGGTGTCCAGTCTTGGCAACTTTAAGACCGGTGGACTTCAACTCCCAGAATTCCCCAGCCAGCATGAGATAGAAAATAGTCAGGTCATGTGACACATATTGGTTGTTTAATTTTAGGGATTTGCTTTATTTCAGTGTTTCTCAACCATGTTGGCTGGGGAATTCTGGGAGTTGAAGTCCACACACCTTAAAGCAGCTGAGGTTGAGAAACACTGGTTTATTTCATCATTTTTAACAGACTTGCACAATGTTTCTGTGCTTCCCCCCTTAAAATGGTTAAAAATAATAATTCTACCCACTTCTGGCAGTTGCAATCAGAAAGGAGTTCTGGTGGCTAAGTTGCCATCAGTTAACTCATTAGACAGCCATATCTTTAAGTGACCTTGAGGCTCACACGGAAGGCTGAAAAAGGAGGTGGCTGCTTTAAAGAGATTCTGCAATTCCATTTCCATGCATTGAGAAGCATCTTTTCTCAATAGTTTCTTCCATGAGAGTAAATTCCCACCCAGTAAAATCTGCTTAGTGCTGTCCAGGGTACTGAAGTTCCTCGTTTTGTCAAGCCTGAAGCTCTTGTCATCGTTGTTTTTTAATACATTTTGATAAACTCAAGGCAGTGGGCATACCTAAATTTCCTGTCCCCTTTTTCCCCAATAACAACAACCTTACGAGATGGGTTGGCCTGAGACAGTGACTGGCTCAAAGTCACCCAGTTTTCATGCCTAAGAGGCCTAAAACTCACAGTCTCCTGCTTTCTGGATCAGCACCTTCACCACTACACGAAATTGGTTTAACACCTTTACTACTATCCGAAACTGGCCCCCATGATGCTAGGTAGGTCCCCATATATTATTCTAAGTAAAAAACAAAGATACTTCGCTCTGTGACTCAATCATTGGGCTTGACATATTGCTTAACATTATGTATTATGTTTTCTGTAGTCCTGTTTCTGTGGATCCACAGTCAGGCTAGTGTTAATCCCAACAAATCTCGAAAAGAATAGATGCCAGGGGCTAATTAGTAATTGAACTGGCTTTTGTAAATGAAGATGACCTTGATGAAGCCAGGTAAGATCCCATAAGGAAAGTGACAAAGGGAAAAACATACCTTAAGACAGGGCTGTCCAACCTTGGCAACTTTTAAGATCTGTGGATTTCAACTCCCAGAATTACAAAGGCACTGGAAAAAAAGACTTATAACTGGTCCTCACAGCTGCAACCACCACAGCATGCCCCTGATCGCATGACCATTATTTGGGTGCTTGGCAACCAGCATGTATTTTGCGGCATCCCAGGGTCATGTGATCACCATTTGCAACCTTCCATCTCACTTCTGATAAGCAAAGTCAATGGGGGATTCACTCAGCAACTGATTTACCCAACTGCCATGGCAAAGACGGTTTTAAGATCAGGCGTGACACATTTACCAACTGCCTTGCTTAAGTCCTGTGTGCCAGTCAAGGACCACTTGTATAGCAGGTAAGATAACCACAATAGGACCCAGGATGATTCTTAGAAAATACTATTTTCCAGACCTTATTCCTACAAGACCTTTTGGCAAAGGTACTGTATATTCCAATTTTTTAAGGCAGATCTAGATTTTGTGCTCATGTTAACTTCTAAGTACATGAACAAAAAAAACATTACAATAAGAGGTAGGAAAGAAAATTACCCACTAGAGAAAATTTTAAGCACGTGTTCCTCCTCTGCCACTTAGAGGTTTTATTGCACAGAAGTTGACTAAAGCGAAATAGAGGCTATTGTTTGTATATATATGTGCTAACCCACCGTCTTTGTACAGACTCTGCATATGACATTTTATAAACATGACTCATCCATTCATTTGGAAATCTAGCTTTTCAAAATAGACAGTGGAATGGGAGCCAGAAGTTTGTGGACAAGCAAAAAAGCTCCCATTTTGCCAAAGGTCAGGTCAGGGGTCAGGTGCCCAGGCATTTGGTTCTTTTGGATGCAGAGACAAAAAGCACAGCAAAAAATCAAGGGATTTTAAGCTTTATTACTAGCTCAATCAAACAGATTTAAAAGCATAACATGAAAGGCATACATACCAAGCAAGATGATGCTCAAATTTCTTATAAGCTGCCAGAAACTCCTTAATAATGACAGCAGAGATATCCCAAGGGCAGCCAGTTTCCAGAGTACAAATTCTCCTCGGGTTATGACCACAACTGAGCTCAATATTTCTGTTGCTAAGTGAGGCAGTTGTTCAATGAGATGCGCCTCATTTTACGACCTTTCTTGCCACAGTTGTTAAGCGAATCACTGCAGTGGTTAAAGGAATCATGCAGTTCTTAAGCAAATCTTAGGTAAAGTCAATGAATTAAAGTCAGTTGAGTCAATTACTAAAGTCAGCTAAGCGAAGCGAGCCTTAGGTCAAGTCAACAAATTCCCCCACTGGCTTTACTTGTCAGAAGCCAGCTGGGAAGATTACAAATGGTGATCACATGACCCTGGAACACAGTGCAACTGTCATAAATACATGCCAGTTGACAAGTGCCTGAATTCTGATCATGTGGCCATGGGGATGCTGCAATGGTCGTAAGTGTGAAAACTGGTCATAAGTCACTTTTTCCAAAGGGACTTTTTTCACGACGCAACTGAACTTTCTTGTTTTTCCTTGAAGACGTTTCGCTTCTCATCCAAGAAGCTTCTTCAGCTGTGACTGGATGGTGGGGAATGGCAGGATTTATACTCCTTGCAGGCAGCTAGTCATCTGCCTTCTTTTAGCTTGTTGTTTAGCCTCTGTTCTCTGAAACAGAGAATAGAACCGAAGCTGGTGGACGCTTCCACATGCCTCCGGAGGCTGGATTGGGGCATCCGAGGCCTTCCCCCCAGTCCGATCCAGGCTCTGGAGGCCTTTTCCAGGCCACTGCCACCTGGATCTGAGGCCGGGGGATGCTTATGTAGCCCTCCAGCAGCCCGTTTTCGAGTGGCAGTGGCCTGGAAAAGGCCTCCGGAGCCCGATCAGGCTGCAGGGGGGTGCAGAAGTGTCCCCCGGCTTCAGATCCAGGTGGCAGCGGGAACCGCAGAAGAGAGGAAACGGATCTTTTCAAGGTGAGTCCGGCGCAGCAGGAAGGCAGGGGGAAGCATGAGGTATCTTAGTGGGTCGGGGAGGCCTTGGGGGCCTGTTCCATCACTAGGCCCTCCATGGCTTTCCCCACCAAGATACCTCATGTTCACTTAAAGAGCCACATGCGTTTTAATGAGCAAGGGAGTGGTATCGTTCAAGGTACGAGATTCACTGTACGAGTTTTCAAGTTATGAGTGGAATGGGCAAGCTCCATTACACTCGTAACTCGAGGACTACCTATATTAGAACCATTTGGCTCCCTAAGTTTTCTGCTCCTAGTTTTACTTTAAAAAAAAAGAAAAGCCCCTGGGGGCAAGGAGGAACAACACAAACAAAAGATCACAGCAACAAAATTCAGCCAAAGTTTCTGCTAAAATTCAGTAGTAATGGGGGGAGGGGAGGAGGAGGAGGAGGAGTACATTGGTAAATTATGGGCAACAGGCTGCCAATCCTTGTCATAACAGACCAGTGACTCTAAGGGAAAGTCAGCTGGGAGGGTTAAACCTGATGGGGAAGATTAAAGCAAAAGGCAACGGCCAGCAAAGCTGACACAATTTCAAAACCCTTTTAAAAGTACATCTGTTTCTACAGTTGTGCCTTTTTCCTACCTAGTCCTGCAAGTAAATGAGCTGGACAAAAAGGGTTGCTGAAATAAAGCAGATTTTCCACCACTGAACTCGCTGCCAAATCAGGCAGAGCAAAGCTGACTAGCTCGGAGCTGATTGGCTGAAGCAGGCAACTCAAGGCAGGCCTACCGATAATACAGGATATAGCCTTATACAGGTAGTCCTCAACTTAAAACCATTTGTTTAGTGACCATCTGAAGTTACAACGGCACTGAAAAAAAGTGACTTATGGCCATTTTTCACACTTACGACTGTTGCAAGATCCCTGTAGTCACGTGATCAAAATTCAGTCGCTTGGCAACTGGCTTATATTTATTTATTTATTTATTTATTTATTATTTATTTATTTATTAATTTAATTTATATACCGCCCTTCTCTCAAGAGACTCAGGGCGGTGAACAGGGCAATACATAAAAATTAGATATTTAGGACAGTTGCAGTGTCGTGTGATCCTCTTTGGCCACCTTCTGACGAGCCAGATTCACTTAACAATGGGGAATCCAGTTTCACTTAACCACCACATTACTAAACACTTTACAAGGGCAAAACTCACTTAACGAATGTCTCGCTCAATAGCAGAAAATTTGGGCTCAACTGTGGTCATAAGTTAGAGATATTGCACAATGTTGCCATTTATTTATTTATTTCAATTTGTTTGCCACCCATCTCACCACAACATGCACAATACATATAATGTGCAAAGTTTCATGATTTTCTAATCTAGCCACTTCCTGAAGAAAATGAGTCGGGCTGCAGTAACTGCCAATCCCTTCATTGATGGATTGATTGATGGATGATTGATTGACTGATTGATTGATTGATTGATTTTGTCAATGGTACCAATCAGTTAAGACTCTGGGCTGTCTTCAGTAGAGGAAAAATAAAACCAATAAGAATAAGTAATAAATAATTAACAGAATTTAATAACAGCTGACACAAATTAACTGGTGCATTTGAATAAGATGATCTTAAGGGCCTTGAAAAAGCAGGGAAGGATGAAACTAAAGGTACCTTCAGGGGGAGGACATACAACTGAATATTAGGGCCATCTCTGAAAAGGCCTTCCTCCTGGCCCACGCCCCAGATACTTGGAGAGTTAGCTTGATAGTGTGCTACCAAAGCTGCATCTAGAGAAATTTGACTAGATCAGACTACTTAGATCCTGTGTACTGTTGTTGTTGTTATTGTTGTTAGCTGCAAAGTCGTGTCCAACCCATCGCGACCCCATGGACAACATTCCTCCAGGCCTTCCTGTCCTCCGCCATTTTCTGGAGTCCATTTTAAGCTCACACCTACTGCTTCAGTGACTCCATCCAGCCACCTCGTTCTCTGTCGTCCCCTTCTTCTCTTGCCCTCAATCTTTCCCAGCATTAGGCTCCAGTGATTCCTTCCTTCTCATTAGGTGGCCAAAATGGTGGTGAACAAGGGCTATATACGGGAGATATCTCATACTCTACATCTTACACACCCAGAAAATGAGATAGGTATTCCCAGAGAAAGTCTGAAGAATAAAGAGGGATCCAATAGGGCCCAGAAACTTATCATATCCTAAGTACAAAGATGCAGAAGGAAAACACATGGATTTAGACACAGGTCTATAAGCACACACCAATGACCATAGAGATGCTGGTAAATGTGAGGACTGGTTTTTAAGTCACGTTTTTCAGCACCATCATAATTTTGAACAGTTGCTCAATCAATGATTGTAAATTAAGGACTCCCTGAATTCTGTTCAGTCTTCTGAGAGATATTGCACCAACAGTCAGACAGAAGCGACCCTGTTTACACAATCCTCCAAACAAAGAACAAAATAAATGCACCGATTACCATGGCACCTAGCTTTTTATTGTTTGATATCTCCAGCTACCTGTATTACACGGGTAAAAGTGCTGCTAACCCATGTTGGAATGAGTCTTTTGGTGCACTTTAATCTGACATTTGCAGGAAGGAATTTGGCTCAGCTCCCATTCTCCATAAAGAGATGCAGAAAATTCTTGCTTTACTATTTCTTTTTATCCCATTATTTCTTAAGATGCTGGATGAGTCTAGACGATGCAGTCTCAGTGGGGTAATTAGTGTGCATTAATTGTTGCCCCCGAACAAAGAAAAATGAAAGTTTTGGCTCATGAATCACAAGACTGTTTTTCCACCAGAAAACAATTGGGGCACTTGATATTTTAGGAACAAATAAAACTGTGAAGACTTGCTCTAATCGTTCGATGAATGGTTGCAGGAACGAAGTATGTCTAGCCTAACAAAGAGAAGGACTGGGGTGAGATACTAGCAGTCTTCCAACATTTGAGGGACTGTCACAGAGAAAAGGGGCCAGCCTATTCTCCAAAGGGGGCTGGACAAGAAGTAACAGGTAGAAGCTTATCAAAGAGAGAAGCAACCTAGAACTAAGGAAAAAATTCCTGATAATTTAGGGCAATTAATCAGTGGAACGACTTGCCTTCAGAAGCTGTGGGTGCTCCATCACTTTTCAAGAAGAGTGGATAGCCATTTGTCTAAAATGATATAGGCTCCCCATTTCAGCAGGGGCAGGACTAGAAAACCTCTAAGGCCTCCTCCAAGCTGTTATTCTATGTTCTGTATTTCAGAAGAAGCTGCTCATATTCTCTGGAAAGGGTACATCAAATAATGTACATACCAAACCTGTTGTTGTTAGCTGCAAAGTCGTGTCCAACCCATCGCGACCCCATGGACAATGTTCCTCCAGGCCTTCCTGTCCTCTACCATCTTCTGGTGTCCATTTCAGCTCATGCCTACTGCTTCAGTGACTCCATCCAGCCACCTCATTCTCTGTCGTCCCCTTCTTCTATTGCCCTCAACCTTTCCAAGCATTAGGCTCTTCTCCAGTGAGTCCTTTCTTCTCATTAGGTGGCCAAAGTATTTGAGTTTTAGCTTCAGGATCTGGCCTTCTAAAGAGCAGTCAGGGTTGATCTCCTCTAGGACTGACCGGTTTGATTGCCTTGCAGTCCAAGGGACTCACAGGAGTCTTCTCCAGCACCATAGTTCCAAGGCCTCAATTCTTTGGCGCTCAGCCTTTCTTATGGTCCAACTTTCACTGCCATACATTGCAACTGGGAAGACCATAGCCTTGACTATACGCACTTTTGTTGACAGGGTGATGTCTCTGCTTTTTAGTGTGCTGTCTAGATTTGCCATGGCTTTCCTCCCCAGGAGCAAGCGTCTTTTAATTTCTTGGCTACAGTCCCCATCTGCAGTGATCTTGGAGCCCAGGAAAATAAAATCTGTCACTACCCCCATTTCTTCCCCATCTATTTGCCAGGAATTGAGAGGGCCAGATGCCATGATCTTGGTTTTCTTAATGTTAAGTTTCAACCCAAGTTTTGCACTCTCCTTCTTCACTCGCAACAAGAGGCTCTTTAGTTCTTCTTCACTTTCTGCCATTAGAGTGGTATCATCTGCATATCTTAGGTTGTTGATATTTCTTCCGGCAATCTTAATTCCAACTTTTGATTCATCTAGCCCTGCCTTTCTCATGATGTGCTCTGCATATAAGTTAAATAGGCAGGGCGACAGTATACAGCCTTGCCGGACTCCTTTCCCAATTTTGAACCAATCAGTGGTTCCGTGTCCAGTTCTCACTGTTGCTTCTTGGCCCACATATAGGTTTCTCAAGAGACAAATAAGATGGTCTGGTACGCCCATCTCTTTAAGAACTTGCCACAGTTTGTTATGATCCACACAATCAAAGGCTTTAGCATAGTCAATGAAGCAAAAGTAGATGTTTTTCTGGAACTCTCTAGCTTTCTCCATGATCCAGTGTATGTTGGCAATTTGATCTCTAGTTCCTCTGCCTCTTCGAAATCCTGCCTGTACTTCTGTATGTACTTTGTACATACCAAACTACTTATCATGAAAGCTGAGTTTATAGTATGTTCATAATTTCTTTGGTAACTTATAGCTTAGCATTTGGGGTGAAACTGATCTCTGGTATGAACCATAGTTGCTGGCTCAAAGAATTGTGAATACCAGCCAGTAATTATTTATTCAATAACCCACAGTCATACCAGCCCATCGCTTAGAATTAATGCAAGGTGTCAGTCCAGCGAAGGAATTAAAAGTATTTGGGATATCAACTAACCTTCCTTGCCCAATTTGTTACTCTCCAGTTAAATTCTTCTCTGCCATGAGTGCTCAATTGGGTAGGAAAGCAAGTTATCAATAAATAATAGTCCAATAGAACTACAACTCCAAGAATTCCAAGCTAGCATAGACACTCTCAGAGAGTGGCTGAAATGATCAAAGAGCCATACTGCAGGTTAGTAGTAAAACTTGAGGACTCTGCTAGAACAAAAGAAAGGATAACATGGGACATCAGGTTTCAGGATCAAAATGAAGAGCAGAAGGGAACACTTTCACCACATCATGGGGACTAATTTCTTGTTTTTAAGTATCTAATCTGCTATCTCTAACCCCCTCCAAAATAATGCAAGTGATGCTTATCATATTATAATTTGAGAGTTGAAGACCACATGACATTTAAAAAACAACACAGAATTGAGGTACCAAATCTTAGGTTGCCAAAATCTTGCTGACCACTAGCTGGTAACAAAGCAAGATCCCTCTGCATCTCTTTCATGCCATCTAGTGGTAGTAAAAGTTTTTACAGTTCAGATCTGTTAGCCTAGTTCAGGGGTCAGCAACCTGAAACAGTGAAAGAGCCACTCGGAACCGGTTCCCTCACAAAAGGAAAAACTGGGAGCCGCAAAAAATGTGTGCGCATGTGTGCACATGTGTGCGCACATGCGCAGAACAGGGTTTGACTGAAGAGTGGAGCCAAGGCGAGATATGCACCTACCCTGCATATTTGAATTGATTGGTTGAACTTTTTTAGTCCCACTTTTTTTTTGGACTGCACATGGCAGAGGACTGGGAGCCGCAGGAGACGGCTAGAAGAGCCGCATGCGGCTCTGGAGCCGCGGGTTGCAGACCTGTGCCCTAGTTAGTACAATGCATAAGGGGCTACAAAGCTACAAACCCCAAGTGAGAGGGGTCCCCAACTCCCGGGCCGTGGCCCACTACCGGGTTGCAGCCTGTTTGAAACCGGGCTACACAAGTGAAGGGTGCTTGTGCTTGCACACAAAGATCCACTCACGCCTGTGCTTGAGCAGAGTGCACTTGCAAGTGGAGCTTTGCACACGAGCACAAGCAGCCTCTGCTAAAGCACCTTCCGCTCGCACACAAAGCTCCGTTTGTGCAAGTGGAGGGCGCGCACCTGCACCACTTTCACATATGGAACTGCGTGCACACATGTGCGCCTGCCACTCACACACCTGCCCCTCTGCCAAGCTGGAAAGGTTGGGGACCACTGCCCTAAGTCATGCAGAGCTTTTTGTTCTTTTTCTTCTGCCTTCCCTAGCAACGTTTTTTTCCTACAAATACAGATATCCTCTTGTGTCTGGGGAAAAACAGATTTCACAGCCTGTGCAAAAGAGAGAACAAAAAAAGCAATGCTTTTTAAAGAACACGTCAGATTGTTACAACCCAGGGCAGAAAAGTTATGCCTAATTTAACATCAGAGTTTTGTTAATTTTCCCTTCACTTGCAGAATCAGAAGCCGTAAGTGGTTTTGCCCTCACTTCAAGTCCTAAATGCCTTGGTGAGAATGTTAGAAGATTGGGGATGAAAAATCCCTGAGAAGATTCTTGATTTATAATATATTTATAAAGGCAGAGGCAACTTGGTCACTAAAGATGGAATGAACAGAGGATAGGGGTTAATTCCACTGCCTCTAACTAAGAGGTAGGACTGAAGACTCCTCACTGTCCCTGCTAAGACTGGACTCAGTGTGAAAATTTATTTTAAAAAACAGAATATGATTATCCTATGGGTTTTTTTTTCTTTTTTAGCTTTTTTAGCTTTTGGCAGCTTCTTCTTTCAAAATGGAATTTTCTAACTCAGCTCTTCAGTAAATCATAATCTGTCAATGCCCTATTTTTATATAGCTTTATTGATTTTCAAAAGAAAAGTACAACGTTAAAAAAATAAGCTGTTCCTGGCCTTGGAAATGTGGGGAGTTAGCAGAGTTGGCTAAATTGACTGCTTTGAGTAAAGAACAAAAACACAGTTACCTTTGTTTCTACTTGGAAACCACTTCTGGACTTTGTGCTTGAGGTGGAAAAAAAATGAAAGCCTTGGTGGAGCAGTGGGCTAATGCCTCCTTAAGTAACACCAGCTGCCTGCAATTAGTGCAGGTTCGAGTCCCACCAGGCTCAAGGTTGACTCAGCCTTCCATCCTTCCGAGGTAGGTAAAATGAGGACCCAGATTGTGGGGGACAATTAAGCTGACTTTGTAATAATGCTGCTTGGGGTGTGTGTGTGTGAAAGCCCTAATAAGCAGGCATATACATAGAATGAAGGCTACTGCTAAGCTTGTAAGCCGCCCTGAGTCTTCGGAGAAGGGCGGGATATAAATGGGATTAAAATAAAAATAAATAAAATAAATTTTGGGTTTTGCCAATTAGACAGGTGTGTTGTTATAGAAATGGCTAGTTTATATGATTATGCAAAAGTAAAAAGTTGAAGTTTGGTGTTATTGTCTTATTTTACTTCACCGAAGGGAGTCAGAAGTCAATGCCTTTTTTTCTCTTTTCCCCCTTTCCCCTACACTTTTCTTTTCCCTTCTCTCTCCCCTATTTTCCTACTATTTTTTATATTTTTGTATCTTATATTATAAACTAATAAAAAAGAGAATTAAACAAAAAAGGAAATGTGGGAAGTGTGGGGAAAGACTGAAAACTAAAGCAAAAGTTGCAAGGGAAACCTTATATTTCAACTGAAATCCAAAATCTGGAAGGTCATAGGATTTCCAACTAGTACAGGGGTCTTCAAACTTGGCAACTTTAAGACTTGTGGACTTCAACTCCCAGAATTCCTCAGCCAGCTGGCTGAGAAAATCTGGGAGTTGAAGTCCACAAGTCTTAAAGTTGCCAAGTTTGAAGACCCACTAGTACCTTATAATAACATATCACCAAACCTTTATTACAGCCTTTAGGTCAGAGTTATGATGATACTTGAGCTTGACTAGCTGTTGGAGATCTTTGGACTTCCAAGTCTATCCCACCTTTGTGTTCAATCATCAGGGCTGGCTGAGGAATTCTGGGAGTTGAAGTCCACAAGACTTCATAAGACTTAATCACTAGTCCAGGGGTCTTCAAACTTGGCCCTTTTACAACTTGTGGGCTTCAACTACCAGAATTCCTCAGCCAGGCACACTGGCTGAGGATTTCTGGGAGTTGAAGTCCACAAGTCTTAAACTTGCCAAGTTTGAAGAGCCTTGGTCTAGTGATTAAGGCATCAGGCTAGAAAGCAAAAGACTGTGAGTTCAAATCCCATCTTAGCCATGAAAGCCAGCTGAGCCAGCTTGGACCAGCCCCTCTCTCTTGGCTCAATCCCACATACAGAGTTGTTACTGTGGGGAAAAGAGGAGGAGGAAGGTGTGTTGGATATGTTCACCACCTTGAGTTATTTGTAAAAATAATACAAGTGGGGTATACATACGTACATACGTATATGCATACATATGCATATGCATATGCATTCATATGCATATGAACGTAATCACTTCATACACACTGCTGGCTGTAGCCTAAGCTGAGTTCTGTTTTCTCAGTGTGAATAGCCAATAAACCATAGTGGAATAAGGAAGGTGATTTTCAACTGTTTATTTCTGCAGAAGGGCCACATCAAGTGCCCTGGATAAGATAAGATAACCTTTACTGTCATTTTTTATTGTGAGCACACTGGCACACATTAAAAATGAAATTCTGTTGCCTGCTCTCAAAGGAAAGTATATATTTACCCATACCCATGCATAATACACATATACACATACTATATACATACTATATACATACATACATACATATACACCCAGACACCCAGACACACACACACACACACACACACCCAGACACACACACACACACACACACACACACACACACACACACACACACATATATATATATATATATATATATATATATATATATATATATATATATATATATATATATATATATTAATCACTGTCCATTTTGAATACATAGCGGAGAGAGGAATTTTGAGAGTTCACAAGGCTGATGCTGTATGGAACAAAACTGTGACTGAATCTGGATGTTCTGCTTCGGATACCATGAAACCTCCTCCCGAAAGGTAACAAGGAAAACAGGACGTGAAGAGGATGTGTAGTGTCCCAGACAATCCTGGGGACCCTGCTCAAGCAATGCTTATGTGCCATGTCCTGGATGGAAAGGAGTGAACTGCCAATAATTTTTTCTGCCATCCTCACCACTTTCTGCACCGCCTTCCTGTCTGAAGCAGGGATGCTTCCAAACCAGACTGTAATGCAATATGACAGGATGCTCTCAATCGTCCGTCTATAGAAAGTGGTAAGGAGAGGGGAAGGAAGATGTACTTTTCTCATGCAATGCAAAAAAATGCAGGCACTGCTGTGCCTGCTTCAGATCTTTATATAAAAGGGTCTCTTTGTGCAACATGTCAATCTATGTGATTTCTTTCAAAAGGCTAGCATTCACACTTGGTTGATTACATTTGTCGTTTTGGGTACAAGATTTCATTTCTCATATTTAGTACCCAATTACTTGTAGACTTGAAACCTTCCTAATCCTATCTCATTGTCAGAAGTTTCCTGCTGTGTGCCTGGGCTTGTTTGTCAGTTTCACAAGAAAGCTAGCAAAGAGAGGGGAAGCTTTGACAGTCTGGTGGATAATTTAATCAGTTCTAACTTTTGGTGGCTTGTTTCTGCATAGTTGGATTAATTTCTGGGTGGCTTGGTGTTTTAAAACATTATAAACAAATATGCATATTTGCCCGAAACATTAAGCCATACTGGATAATTAGCATGACCCTGGTACAAGGACTGGATGTAAGTCACTTTTTTCAGTGTCATTGCAATTTCAAAAGGTCACTAAATGAACAATTATAAGTTGCAGACTTTTTAATTTGAATGTTGTACTTCTCACTTTTGAGAATAAATACATAGGTTTCTAAGTTAGAAAATTAATTAATTTAATTACCGGTAATTAACAATTAATCAGTAGAACAAACTACCTCCAGAATCTGTGAATGCTCCAACACTGGAAGTTTTTAAGAAGAGACTGGACAGCCATTTGTCTGAAATGGTATAGGGTTTCTTGCCTGAGCAGGGGGTTGGACTAGATGACTTCCAAGGTCCCTTCTAACATTATTGTTGTTGTTGTTGTTGTTACTACTATTACTATTATGATTACTACTATTACTACCACTACTGGTTGTTGTTGTTGTTGTTGTTGTTGTTGTTGTTGTTGTTATTATTATTATTATTATTATTATTATTATTATTATTATTATTATTATATAAGGCATATTGAAAGTCTGCTGGTTTCTAGATCTCTCCAAGATTAGGAGACCTGAGCACAACTAAAGCTGATTTCAAAATCAGTGCATATGTATATTAATTCCAGGACATGTTTACAGCAAATGTAGGCAGTGTTGTGCTGTCCAGATGTTATAGACTGCAATACCCAAAACATTTTAGTGTTTAAAATTAGAGGGCCTCAAGATATTAATAAAAACCTCTGGACAGCAGTAGATTTGCTTATTCCCTATGTGGAATAAGATGCATGATTATTACTGAAGCTGGTATAACAGAATGTGCACTTCTTATAGCTTTATAAGATTCTGTCCATTAGGTTAAGACAAAGAATTGGACTTGATTGGATCTCACTGGGTTTGGGTCTGACAACCATCCCTTGTTGAACACACCCTGATTGATTTGATTGATTGATTTAATTAGATGCATAGTTGCACCATGTCTGCCTGTCCTGTTTCAGTGTTATTTTTGCAATGCCAAAGTGGGAATGATCCCCTTTCTGGAAACCACTCTACTAAAAGCCCTTAATTAAAAACAGTTTAGAAACCTCTAAAGGGAAACCACTCAATTGAAAGCTCTTAATTAAAAGCTGTTTACAACAGACCACTGAAATCATTTAATGAAAAGGTCTTCATTAAACCCATTAAATAAACCCAATAGAACTGACCTGACTAAGACAAGAGAATCCCTAAAAGTTTGCATTTCAAAGCACAAAACCTTTGCAACTCTGGACATGGGCAACATTACCATCCTGGGTATGACATATAGATATATATCTTCTTCCAACCCCCTGCTCAGGCAGGAGACCCTATACCATTTTGTACAAATGGCTGTCCAATCTCTTCTTAAAAACCTCCAGTGTTAGAGCATTCACAACTTCTGCAGGCAAGTTGTTCCACTGATTAATTGTTCTCACTGTCAAGAAATTTCCCCTTAGCTCTAGGTTGCTTTCTCTCCTTGATTAGTTTCCATACATTGCTTCTTGTCCTGCCTTCTGGTGCTTTGGACAATAGGTTGACACACTATTTCTGTGGCAGCCATTCAAATATTGGAACTCTGTTATTATGTCATGTAGATGTCTTAATGAAACTACTGTTTACTTCAAATATAAAGAAAGTCTGTTTGGCATTCCTTGGTAGCTGGACTAAGCCCATTTTCTGCATTCAAAGCAACTATATCATCAACATTTTATTTTATTTTATTGATTTGTGTTGTTCTGTTACTTTTGCTTTCCTTTTACTTTCAGATCTCACACTAGGAAAGTGACATAATATTTGAGTAATTATATGACCTGATCAAATATAATTATTGGGATGGCCCTGCCACTTTGGGAATGAGCCTCACTCAATACAGTACTCAAAAGTCCCTGGAACGATGTGGATGTGAAAACGTCAATTCCCAGAATTCCTCAGCCAGCACTGGGCATTCTGGGAGTCGGATGGCACACATCTGGACCAGATGGAGGAAGGCTCCTGCCACTGAGTATGTTGAGGAACATTTGAAATTTCATTATCCCAGTTCTTAATTATTATTTTTTACACAAATTGTGGATTATGAGTAGATCCCAAATGAGCAATGGATAGAATTAAAGCCCATAATGGGCAAAGTCAGAGACAAAGTGGATGGGATTCTCCTGAAATCGAGTTGCGGTCTACATACAATACAGCTTTTAGCCCTGTCAGCTGCCGCATTATGTTTGCTTGTGCTTTACCACGGCGACAGTCTGTCATGAACTGTAGGGTGGGGGGATGAAGAGGGGAATGCTTTGGGAAATGAAAGTAAGTGCTGTATCTCCTCAAGATGCTGCCTCAAGGTCACCCAGCTTGAACAAGGAGGGAGCTGCATACCAAACTGCCCATTAAGAAAACATCTTGCTTGAACCAGATTGGTTACACTGGGGGGAACAATGAGAGAGAGTTAAGGGAGGGAAGAGTAGAATTTAGGGATTTTGGCAGACAATTTTCAGTTCCAGCTTTGCATTACACCTTTCTCAACAAATGGAGCCAAGGATTGGTTTTATTTAGAGGTTTCAGTTGTGGCGGGTCTGTCAAGCCCTTGCATTGATCTGTCAAATAATAAACGAGATCTCACGTTTAACCTTCCTGCTTTGTTCTTCTTCTCTTTTAGAATTGACCCATGATCTTGAAGTGAAAGAGTTGGAAGCCAAGCAGCAAGGTAAGGAAGAAGATAAATTTCTCCTTTTTCACTGAAATAAAAAAACATAAACTAGGAATGGTATGCTACAATCTACACATGGCTTGAATCCATTGTAGAAAAGGCATTTGAAGTTTGATTGGATCGCATGGCTCTTCTTTGAGATTATGCTAGCAGTTGAGCTGTCTACTGCACTTCCTCTTATCCTAACAAGGTAGATGTGAGGATGGAAAAGAGAGAACTTGGGTGTTTAGCAAATTGCAAAAGCAACAATAGTTCCAGCCTGAGCATATGGGAAACCTTTGTTCCTTTAAAATACAGTTTACTAGAACAATGGGAGTGAAGGGGATTGTTAACAGGAGTCTCCCAATTGCCTTTCTCCTTCCTCTCTTCTCCACTACATGATCCCTTTCATTCAAGTCTCCAATTGTAGCCGGTGTTGTTGTTGTTAGTTGCGAAGTCGTGTCCGACCCATCATGACCCTATGGACAACGTTCCTCCAGGCCTTCCTATCCTCTACCATCTGCTGGAGTCCATTTAAGCTCACGCCTACTGCTTCAGTGACTCCATCCAGCCACCTCCTTCTCTGTCGTCCCCTTCTTCTCTTGCCCTCAATCTTTCCCAGCATTAGGCTCTTCTCCAGTGAGTCCTTCCTTCTCATTAGGTGGCCAAAGTATTTGAGTTTCAGCTTCAGGATCTGGCCTTCTAAAGAGCAGTCAGGGTTGATCTCCTCTAGGACTGACCGGTTTGATCGCCTTGCAGTCCAAGGGACGCGCAGGAGTCTTCTCCAGCACCATAGTTCAAAGGCTTCAATTCTTTGGCGCTCAGCCTTTCTTATGGTCCAGCTTTCACTGCCATACATTGCAACTGGGAAGACCATAGCCTTGACTATACGCACTTTTGTTGGCAGGGTGATGTCTCTGCTTTTTAGCGTGCTGTCTAGATTTGCCATGGCTTTCCTCTCCAGGAGCAAGCGTCTTTTAATTTCTTGGCTACAGTCCCCATCTGCGGTGATCTTGGAGCCCAGGACAATAAAATCTGTCACTACCTCCATTTCTTCCCCATCTATTTGCCAGGAATTGAGAGGGCCAGATGCCATGATCTTGGTTTTCTTAATGTTAAGTTTCAACCCAAGTTTTGCACTCTCCTTCTTCACCTGCAACAAGAGGCTCTTTCCTCTTCACTTTCTGCCATTAAAGGTAAAGGTAAAGGTTCCCCCGCACATGTGTGCTAGTCGTTTCCGACTCTAGGGGCCGGTGCTCATCTCCGTTTCAAAGCCGAAGAGCCAGCTTGTCCGAGGACGTCTCCGTGGTCATGTGGCCGGCATGACTAGACGCCAAAGGCGCACGGAACGCTGTTACCTTCCCACCGTAGTGGTCCCTATTTTTCTACTTGCATTTTTACGTGCTTTCGAACTGCTAGGTTGGCAGAAGCTGGGACGAGTAACAGGCGCTCACTCTGTTACGCGGCACTCGGGATTCGACCCGCCAAACTGCCGACCTTCTGATCGACAAGCTCAGCGTCCTAACCCACTGAGCCACCGCATCCCTCTTTTCTGCCATTAGAGGGTGCCAAATGACCAGGCATGTGTGATATTGGTCAGGTGG
The DNA here is from genome assembly GCF_964194415.1 of Vipera berus. Classification (NCBI taxonomy): domain Eukaryota; kingdom Metazoa; phylum Chordata; class Lepidosauria; order Squamata; family Viperidae; genus Vipera; species Vipera berus. The sequence goes on from NC_138202.1 coordinate 350,231,727, forward strand.
CCTCTTTCCTCATAGCATCTTCCAGACTTGGAAGGTTCCCAGTTGAACATTGTCCTGTTCCAGCGGCTGATTTGGTTTAGTTTCATGTTATTTTGTGAAATTGTGACCTAGTCTGGAAAGCCTAAGCAAGCTGGCCTTGCAGCCTTCAGAATCATCTCAGGATCTTCCCTCCTGCTGTAGTAATATAGTAGAAAAAAGTTAGACCAGCTCTATGATCCACTTCAGGAAGCATACAAAAGCTATGGTATATAAACAGGAGGCAAAGCCCACAGCCACTAGCGCTGCTGATGTTATCCAGTTGGGTAATGAAACATCTGCAAGCAAACAACCAAGGACACCAAACTGAGAGTTTCCAATCATCTTAATAGTTGTAATTTTAACTGTATTTACTTTCATGCTCTTTTTCTATGGATGTATATCATCCAAAGTCACATTTGTCTGAGCTGATTAGCCTTATAAATGCCATATGTAAATAAATAAATCATTTGTATTATTCTTATTACTTTTCTTCCAAGGAAGAATAAATATCTTGACTCAACCAGTGCAGCATTCGTAAGCAGAGTCCAAAAACATATCTTCCTGTCAAAAGAAAAACAAACAAAATTAAGTTTTGTTAACAGCATATTTATTTATTCATTCGTGGATTCATTTGCAAGATTTATAAACTGTTCAATCCCTTAATGGCTCTGGATGGCTGACAGTACAACAAGACAATCAAACATCCATTCAAATAGACCTGAAATCATAACAGATATAACAAAGAAATTAAATCAGTATTTTCAAACTAGAGGAAGAAGGAAACTTGGTTCACCTTCAGTGGTCATTTGTTTCAAAATATTTCTACTCGTGTTTCCCTGAAAATAAAACTGGGTCTTATTTTTGGCTCCAAAAGACGCATTAGGGCTTATTTTCCGGTTAGGGCTTATATTCAGAGAAATATGGTACTAAATGCATCCGTGTGGCTGACCATCTTAAGCGGGGCTTATTTCTGGGGTGGGGCTTATATTATGAGCATCCTGAAAAATCACGCTAGGGCTTATTTTTCGGTTGGTTCTTATTTTCAGGGAAACACGGTAGATGTATTCAAGGGCTATCCTACAAAAAACACTCTGTAGTTCAGGTTACCGACCTAAAGGTGTAGTCTTCCACTTATGACCACACTGAAGCCCAAAATTTCTGTTGTTAAGTGAGACATTTGTTAAGTGAATTTTACCCCATTTTACCTTCTCTTTTGCCATAATTGTTAAGTGAATCCCTGCAGTTGTTCAGTTAGTGACATGGTTGCTAAGTGAATCTGGCTTCCCCATTGACTTTGCTTGTCAGAAGGACGCAAAAGGGGATCATGTGACCCTGGGACACTACAGCTGTCCTAAATCTGAACCAGTTGCCCAAGCGTCTGAATTTTGATCATATGAACATGGAGTCGTAAGTGTGAAAAAGGCCACTTTTTTCAGGGCCACTGTAAATTTGAATGGTCACTAAATGAACTGTTGTAAATTGAGGACTACCTGTATTGAAGCAAGATGTTGCCTCTTCCAGGTAAAGAGGTCCCAGATTTATCAGCCAAAGCTGCAATAAAATCATTCATGCACACACGTGTGCATGAACCCCATAGTTCTACACAGCTCTCGTGTCAGTGCCAGATGCAGGAAGATTCTTAATTGCAAACCTCTTTTTCAAGGTGGGCAACCATCCAGAACAGATGTCTCTCTCTCTCTTGCTCTCCAAACAAACAGGGAGCAGCTCAGAGCAAAACAAAAAACAAAAAAAACTGAATTCCATTTCCTTTACATTTGCATTATTTTCAAATTACATTTCATGAAACGGTAAACCCTCCGGTCATGTAGTCAGTCATATTTTTTTTCTTCTCATGAGTCAGAAGAAATTACAACTTGGATACCATGCCCAAAGCTTCAAAAGACCGCAATGAAGCCCCAGACAGGGTTTCTCAAGCTTGGCAACTTTAAGACACGTGGACTTCCACTGGCTGGCTGGAGAATTCTACGGGTTGAAGCCCAGGCATCTTAAAGTCGCTAAAATTGAGAGACACCGCCCTGCACCTTCCTATTGTATATTTCTGCTTTCTGTTGCAAGAAGTAAAAAAATCAAATCAGAAATCAAGGCTAATGAGATTTGGAAGATCTGAACAATGGGGTCTCGTGGTTTCAACTGCTCTCCACAAAGTCCAGGTTTTACTTGGCCATGCCAGGTTCCGCCCTCAGCCTCGGGGCAAAAGGTGAGGCTGTTAGTGCAGCAAAGGAGGTGTGGAGAGCATCAGATAGTCTAATGGGAATGGAATGCTGATGGAAGACAGTCCTAGCAAGACAAACCGCAGCTTCCCAAGGAAGCCATCTCTGGCCACGCCTGGCTCATAAAAACATATCCAGCTGGTACCGCCTTGCCATCTTCTTTTTAGCTTCTTGGGTCAGAACAGAACACAACAGAATGACAGAGTTGAAAGGGACCTTGGAGGTCTTCTAATCCAACCCCCTGTTCAAGCAATAGACCCTCTACCATTCCAGATAACTGGCTGTCCAACCTCTTCTTAAAAGCCTCCAGTGATGGAGTAGCCACAACGTCTGAAAGCAAGCCGGTTCCACTGGTGAATTGTTCTCACTGTTAGGAAGTTTCTCCTTAGATCTAGGTTGCTGACTTCCAGAAGTGGTAGAAACTAGATTTTAGATTGTCACCACAAATTTCTGATCCTCGAGATTCCATTCTTCAAGCTTCTGTACCCGTCTCAGTAGTAGGTACCTGGTTTAATAGTACTAACTGTGAGAAGGTGCTTGGGGTTCTAGTGGACAACTGCTTAAATATGAGCCAGCAATGTACTGCAGCTGCCAAATAAGCCAATGCAGTCCTAAGTTGCATTAATAGAGGGAAAGAATCAAATGAAAGCAAATATATGTTCCAGGATAGTAGTTCAGGATCTAATCTGAGTCAGTTACCGGGACCAGAGGTTTAGTCTTCCAAGCTTTTGGACTTGTGCTGAAGCCCATTCTCCAGAACATACGTAGACAGAATCTATATATGGATAGAATAGAGATCACGTGAATGTTAGTACCACTTTATAATGACTTTGTAAGGCCATACTTGGAATATTGCCTCCAGTTTTGATTGCCACTATATAAAAAAGATGTTAAGATGCTAGAAAGAGTGCAGAGAAGAGCAACAAAGATGATTAGAGGACTGGAAGCAAAAACACATCAAGAAGGGTTGCTGGAACTATGGGCGACATGATAGCAGTGTTCCAGTATCTAAGGAGCTGCCACAAAGAAGAGTGGGGGTAAAATCTATTCTCCAGAGTGCCTGAAGGCAGAACAAGAATCAATGGATGGAAACTAATAAAAGGGAGAAGCAACCTAGAAATCAGGAGAAATTTTCTGACAGTGAGAACAATTGATCAATGGAATGGCTTGCCTCCAGAAGTTGTCGGTGCCTTGGAGAATAGGTTGACCCTTAGAAGACTAGACTAGAAGACCTCCAAGATCCCTTCCAACTCTGTTATTCGTTACAGTATCCTGGGCATATGATGACAGAAAGACTCAGCATTTTCTAAGTTCTTCAGTGGAAGTGGCCCTGCTAGGCTTAAAGAGAGAGGAGGATAAAGGATGAATTAGCATATTTATTGTTTTGCTGACATCTATGGAAATGGCTGACTCACTCCACCAGCCTTCCCTCGGGAATTTTTCATCTTCCAGCATTAACAGCTCTGTGGTTTCTTAACCTACATCATTTGTTCTGGGCCTTTCTTGACTGTTTTCTTCTGACACCGTGAAAAGTGTCTTTGTACAACCGTTGAAACCATTCTTTTACGGGTCCCTATGTCATAAGTGAAGAAATGATGTCATTAAGTGGGTTGGGTGAAGAATATGTTAAGGAAGGAAAAAGGGAAGATATAGACTGGAACACCATTTGGGCAGGTTTGAGCAATGGTAAATTTTGTGGCACGGATATAAATCCAGAAATTTGGCTTGTGCATTAGAAAGCCTTTTTTAAAAATGAAAAAAGGTCGCATGATAGATCTCTGCCTAGTTCTTGGACATACATAGAGCACTTTTTCTGGTTTGGCTACAGCTGTCTTTAAATCTGGGAGTCTCCAACCTTGGCAACTTTATGATTTGTGGGGCTTTAAATTCCAGACCCCTGATTTAAATGATTGGGAATTAAGAGGGAGGCTCTACTTCTAAATAGGCTTAAAAGGACTTCCAAATTGTTTTTTTTAAAGGAGAGGGGGGAAATGGAGGATTATCAACAACACTGCTACAAAGAGGAAAATTTTATCAAGGAACCATTTTAAAAGGTTGAGTTTAGATCATATGATTTTTTTAAAAATCCATTTTTAATTAGGAAAGCTTATGGAAATCAACCACAAAATGTCCTAGGTGAAATTTTAGATAGTTCAAACAGATTGTCTACTTTCTTAGTAGTCTGGGTGTTCATGATCTTTGATGGGATAATTGTGTGTGTGTGTGTCTGTGTGTGTGTCTGTGTCTGTGTGTGTCTGTGCACATACATGGACATGGTTTGGATTACTAATCTCCTTAAATTGCTAATTTTTGAATGCAGAATGAAATGTGCAATCCATTTGAAATTCGGATTTCCTATCCTACTCTAGATACCAAATCTTAAGAAGCAAATACTGAAATTTCCCAAAATGCATTCATTCCTTAGTCCAAGAGCAAAATAACTGTACATTTAAACAGTACCTTAATCTATTGTGTTTTTTATTTAATACATATATGTGAATCTTTTAAAAATGGCTAAAAGGTTCGATAGTCTCACCGTAGTTAAGTTCTTGTGAAGATTTGTGCAGGAAGGTTGAGATCTTGCAAAATACTATAGGATTACACCAAATTCAAGGGAGATATTACTGGAATGCTCAAAGTTCATGTGAGCTTTCACACAAGAATATTTAAAACAACTGACCATTTTTCATGTTGGATTTCAGCATTCACAACGACAAATGCAGGGCAAGATGGCAAAAATCTCATGAGCTTTTAGAAATTCATGAGACTTCAGGCTGCTTGCAGTTGCACGCCATCATTCAATTATGATCCCAGAAAATGTTGTCACACTGTTATGTGCTCCTGGCAACTTTCCTTCATGACCAGAGGCAAGTTCGCCTGACCAATAACCAGTCAAGACACAGTGAAGGCCTTTTGTTTCGTTTATTGCAATAAGTGGGGAGAGAAGCTATAAAGCTTGGTTCTCTCCAAAGTTTCAACCCAAAATATTTCCTTCTTTATACAGCCCTGTCCCTGCCGCCACATCCCTCCTCTTTCCCCATTGACTGAGGTACTATGAGGTTACACTCTTTCTGACCACCTCCTACCTATTTCCTGCTACATACTAAATCATACATCACATGTACATTAATAATATAAAATATTGTTGTTGTTAGTTGTGAAGTCATGTCCGACCCATCGCGACCCCATGGACAACGTTCCTCCAGGCCTTCCTGTCCTCTACCATCTTCTGGAGTCCATTTAAGCTCACGCCTACTGCTTCAGTGACTCCACCCAGCCACCTCATTCTCTGTCGTCCCCTTCTTCTCTTGCCCTCAATCTTTCCCAGCATTAGGCTCTTCTCCAGTGAGTCCTTCCTTCTCATTAGGTGGCCAAAGTAAATAAAATATTAGACATATTCAATTGTTGGTTTGAGTTCTGGGCCCCGTAGAACAATAGGTTCTTTCCTGTTTTTCAGTTTAGTTAAGTTTTCCTGGCTAGCCATTTGCTCTTACAGATGTTTTTATAGCTTTCCCACTCTAAGACCCAGCTAATTTTTGCCTACGTATTTATCTTACACCCTGCCTTTATGCTATCATTTCCTGTTTCCCAGCCATTATAGTTTTTGGTAAGCTTGTTTGTCCAGGCAATAAGTTTCCACTGCAGCAAATTTAATTTTAAATTTCTCTTTCAATATTAAATTTTGAAGACCTTTCCTTTCCTTATATCAACACCAAAGTGTGGTGCTCTTTGAGCTTTGTTGTTTTCTTGCAGACATTTCATTTTACAACTAGGTAACTTCATCAGTTACATCAACCAAGCTCAGGACCGCACAGTTCAACCTTTAGTTACAATTACAGGTAGTTCTCGACTTGCAATCACAATGGAGCCCAACATCTAATAAGCCCAAATAAGCCCTAATAAGCAGGTATATACATAGAATGAAGGCTACTGCTAAGCTTGTAAGCCGCCCTGAGTCTTCAGAGAAGGGCGGGATATAAATGGAATTAAAATTTAAAAAAAAATCTTCGTTGCTAAGTGAGACAGTTAAGTGAATTTTGCCCCATTTTATGACCTTCTTGCCACAGTTGGGTAGAGCTCCACACCAGTCTCTAATCCTGAAGGTGACTGTTATCTATTATTTATTTATTTATTTATTTTATTTAATTTCTATACCGCCCTTCTCCCGAAGGACTCAGGGCGGTGTACAGGGCAATACAATAAAAATACAATATCTATAGCAGAGCCCCCCCAACCTTGGCAACTTTAAGACTTGTGGACTTCAACTCCCAGAATTTCTGGGAGTTGAAGTCCACAAGTCTTAAAGTTGCCAAGGTTGGAGACCCCTGATCTGCAGGTAGTCCTCAACCTATGACCACAACTGAGCCCAAAATTTCTGTTGATAAAAAGGACAGTTGTTAAGCGAATCACTGCAGTCGTAAAATTAGTAACACAGTTGTTAAGTGAATCTGGATTTCCTCTATGACTTTTTCTTGTCAGAAAGTCGCAAAAGGTGATCCCATGACCCCGGTACATTGCAAGCGTCATAAGTACATGCCTGTTGGCAAGTGTCTGAATTTTGATCATGTCACCCCAGGATGCTGCGACGGTTTTAAGTGTGAAAAACAGTCGTGAGTCACTTTTTTTCAGTGCCGTTGTAACTTTGTATGGTCGCTAAGCAAGTGGTCATAAGTCAAGGACCACCTGCATTCACTTCCAGAGATTGTCAATCCCTATCTGAGAACGGCGAAGGTCATGGTGAATTTTGAACTCAAATCTGTTCCTTTTGTCTTTCCTTTGTCGCTTGCATTAGACGTAATAGACCAGGAACTGGAAGAAAAGTGCAAAATCATGGAAGCCCAATTGAAAGAGAAAAAGAAGGACAATTTGGAATTGCACAAAGAGCTGAGGCATAAAGAGAGCTTAGTGGCTGCCCTCCGGTCCAACCTGAGGAACAAAGAAAGGAGATTCTTGGAAGAGCTCAAGAGGAGAAGCCACCGAGTGACCGTCCTCAACACGGAGCTGCAGAAACAGACGGAGGCGGCCGCTTACCTCTCCTTCCAGCTTCACTCCACCAAACAAAAACTTCATGGCACCCGGCAGAAAAGCACGGCCCAAACCGAGAGACCCCCGGAGAAACCCTCCGTCCCCCAACCCAGTGCTGAGACTAGGCCCAAAAAAAGGACTCAGAAGTCCCACACCCGGCGGCAGGCGAGCAGCGCTTTCCATTGCAAAGGCGCCTTCAAGGACATTGTGGCTCGCGAGCGACTTGGCAGTTTTGAAGACCTCGAACCCATGCCCGACCCGGCTCTCTTTTTATACACCACACGACCCCACCCTCCGTCCCGTCGTCAGAAATCAGAGCGCAGCACGTCGGATCCATCCTCCAAGGAAGGCCCCGAGCAGGGGAACCGGAAGAGCAGTTGGAAAAAGTCCTTTCAGCCTCTCGCCGAAGAACCGGCAGCCGCTGTGAGTCACGTCAGGACTTTGGGTCACCGTCGGCCCCCCTCTTCCAAAGGGGAACCGCAGAAGCAAAAGAGCACTAGCGCTCACCCTGCAAAAGACTGAAGGACCAGAGGGAAAGTTATGGCACCCTTTTGAAAGTAGCTCGTCTGTAGGAACCGACCCGTCTTGAGCACATCCGTCAGTCAAGGACCCACGGGGCAGGGAACGCGCCACTCCTAAAGCCATTGAGATGCCATCATCTTGGGACTCTTACCTTGCTTAAAATTCCAACATGCTGTAGCTGTGCATCCCCTGGGAATGGCGTCAGTAAGAGTGGACTGACCCAGCACCAGGAGGGCCGTGGAGTCATTGGCTGTGGTTACCATAAGCAACCTTGCTCCATAATTTGGCAAAAAAAAAAGAGTTCCGAAAAGGGAACTTCAAGTTTTTTGTGCCTTGCTTGCTGGCTGTGGTTTTCCTTTAAAAAAAAAAAAACTCGGATGGAAGTTTTGCCATCGGCATTTGGGGAGTCTGGCTTTCATCAGCGAGAACAAAAGCCAGCATCGGGTATCCCCTAAGCTGAATGTGTGTAGCTTACCCCTCTCTCTTGGATGTGGTGTGGTTTAGTTTGACATTGCCATGCTTAGAATATCATCCATTGCTGGAGAAGATGGCCATGAAGGGCGAATGTGAGTGTTTGGGGGAGGGGAACATGGCTTTTCTAGGATATTGGTTGACTAATTGAATTTATTTGCTGCCCATCTCATAACAAAACAATTTCTGGGCAGCAAATAAATAGAAAGAAAATATGGGGTATTTTGACATCTGTGTTTTGAGCAAAGCAGGGATGTGCAGTCTCAGGCCTAGGGTTACAATAGTTGTGGAAACCTTCTGTGTCACTGCTCGAGGTGCTCAAAACTTGCCACCAGATTGTAATTTTTACAGCAGCTGAAATGGGAAATGATTAAAGCCATGGAGAGAAATCATATGAATTGTGTTGCAACGCCATAAATTAAAATTAGTTAAAGGTGAATATAAATTTGGGATTTGCCTGGGAAATCCCCAGTTTTTAATTCTCTTCCCCTTTTTTACAATGCAGCCACGTTCAAAAACCAAGTCCAGCCCTCGGACCAATAACTATTGTGCGTCCCTACTTTGTAGCACAATACAGGTAGTCCTCGACTTACGACCACTGTTGAGCCCCAAATTGATATTGTTAAGCCAGTCATTTGTTTTACAGCTTTTCTTGCCACAGCTGTTAAGTGAACCACTGCAGTTGTTAAGTTAGCAACACAATCGTTAAGTGAATCTGGCTCCCCCACTGACTTTGCTTGTCAGAAGGTCACAAAAGGTGATCACATGACCACTGGACACTGCAACCATCATAAATAGGAACCAGTTGCCAAGCGTCCAAATTCTGATCGCGCGACTATGGGGATGCTGCAACAGTTGTAAGAGTGAAAAACGGCCATAGGTCACTTTTTTCAGTGCCGTATCTTTGAATGCTCACTAAATGAATGGTTGTAAGGCGAGGACTACCTGTATTCTAAGGGGGACTTCAGTTAAAAAAAGATGAGGAATCTGAGCATTGGGAATTGCCTTCCCAGTCCTCCCAGTCGCCGTTCCCATTCTCCTTAGCAATTTCATCACTGGTCTTCCTAAGATGGATCTGAATCATTGTTCTTTTTAAAACAAAAAACAAAAAACCAAAAATAATGACAGGGTTTTCAATTTCCAGACCTGAAGCCTTTTTCTAGCTTGGTGGTCTAAATTCGTGTTTCCCTTGCCATCCCTGGGTGTTGATATCTTCTAATTCATATCAAACTTTTCCAACTCGGCACTTTGCAAAGCATTGGGGGGGGGGGAGGGGGGCAGTTCTCTCAACTGCCGGTCTGCACAATCCAAGTGATGGAAATTCGGCAGGAATTTGGTGGGAGGATGTTGATATCTCTGTATATAAGCTTACGGGTAGTCCTCCACTTACGACCACAGTTGGGACCAGAACTTCAATTGTTAAGCAAGGGGACTGACGCGCACTAGATTTTTATGGTCCTTTTTGCCACGGTTGTTAAGCAAATTGCTGTAGTTGGTAAGTGAATCATGCAGTCGGGAAGTGAATCCGACTTCCCCCCTTGGCTTTGCTTGTCTGAAGCCTACCAGAAAGATTGCAAATGGCCATCACATGATTCCAGAAGACTGCAACCATCGTAGATACATGCCTGCTGCTAACTTTCCAAATTTTGATCAACAGACTCTGGGGATCCCAATGGTGCTTTTTCAGGAGGCAACTGGACGTCCTTGTTTTTCTTTGAAGGTGTTTTGCTTCTCATCCAAGAAGCATCTTCAGCTCTGACTGGGTAGTCGGGGAATGGAAGGATTCATACTCCTTGTAGACAGCTGGTCATTTGCATTCTTTTAGAGCAGGGGTCTTCAAACTTGGCCCTTTTATGACTTATGGATTTCAATTCCCAGAATTCGGAGTTGAAGTCCACAAGTCATAAAAGGGGCAAGTTTGTAGACCCCTGTTTTAGAGAGCAATTGAGGCCACTTGGAGATTTGTCTGTGTCCTCAGGGTCACAGATAATTTCCTTTTAGCAGTTCCAGAAGGCTCCACACTACTCAAGTGACTCAGGTGACTCTAATGGCACAAGTGGTCTCAACGACTCTCTAAAAGAAGGCAAATGACCAGCTACCTGCAAAGAGTATGAATCCTTCCATTCCCCACCATCCAGTCAGAGCTGAAGAAGCTTCTTGGATGGGAAGACAAACTTCTTCAAAGAAAAATAATAAAGTCCAGTTGGCTCATGAAAAAGCACCATTGGGATAACTATGACCCTGGATGAGTGAGAATCTCCATAGACTTTGGGGATGCTACAATGGTCAAAAATTGAGGACCAGTTGTAATTCACTTTTTTCAGAGCCGTTGCAACTTTGAATGGTCACTAAATGAATGATTGTAAGTCAAGGACTACCTGTATGCAGAGGAGAAGGGGTAACTAGTGAAATTGCACAGAATTTGGGGAAAGTGAATGTAGAAGAAGCAATGAGCTTCATTCTAGGGTGGGGGAATCTCACTCTCTTCCACAGAATTCCAGGATGGATAGATTTGGTTCTCCAGATCTATAAATGGATCAGTTTATGGTTTGAAATTTTTTTTTAAAAAAAAAAGTCTGAATGACAATCAAGATGGGCAAAAGGATATGCTGTTGGTCTTTGTTTATGAGGGTGAAGGAACAACCAGACATTATTGTTGGTTCCTGACACAGTCAGCCAGATGTTTAGACCAGATTTGGCATTTTTATTCCACCTATTAAGTCTTATCAAGGACCTGGGATAGGCAGATGTGGATGTTTTATGGTATTATTATTATATAACATGAAACTCAGTCAACTGAACACTCAAATTGACTGGCACTAATGGTTGACACGGGTTGCTGCCAGCATCCTAGGTATCAACCAGGTATCTCCTTAAAATGTTAGATGTTCCGAGTAGTGCAGTTTTTTGTAGCTTTGCTGGAGTTATTGCAGGAAGTTACAAAAAACTGATATTATTATTAATTATTATTATTATTATTATCATCATCACCATCATCAAATTTATTTGCTGCCCATCCCCTGGTTCAAGATGACTCTGAACAATGTCAAGCCAAGAAAGCCTAAAAATAGTCTATACTTTAAGAATAGAATCATGGGTGCATTTCCTTTGTCTTCTTCCAAACTGGTGCAATTTGAGGCCATAATCCCAAGTGCTCTTAGCCTGTAGATTTCTCTATAGCTGCCTCTAATGTGGGTAAAAAGAGAAAACTAGGGGATATAAATGATTGAATGGAAGGAAGGAAACCATTGAAACATGAGTTGGGTCTGCAACGAGAATGTTGCTGTCTAGAGCAGTGTTTCTCAACCTTGGCCACTTTAAGATACGTAGACTTCAACTCCCAGAATTCCCTAGCCAGCACTCCTATTGAGAATCCCCATCAGCCAATCAGCTAGATCCTGTTCCAGTATACCCCATTCACATTCCCTTCCCCTACGGTCTTTATTTGAGCAATATGGGGGGTGAATTACTGTATTATTACTATTATTACTATTATTATTATTATTATTATTATTATTATTATTATTATTATTATTATTATTATTTACCATGTTATTATTAATAGTAGTAGTAATAGTAGTAGTACAGGTAGTTCTCGACTTACAACCATAGTTGGGACCAGAATTTCCATCGCTAAGCAAGGTGAAAACCACAGTTGTTAACCAAATCACTGCAATTGTCACGTGAATCATCCGGTTGTTAAACAAATCTGGCTACCCCTCCTTTGACCTTACTTGTCGGAAGCCGGCTCAGAAAGTCACAACTTGTGATCACGGGATGCTGCCACTGTCATAAAAACAGTCTGGCTGCCAAGCACCTAAATTTTGATGATGTGTCCAAGGGGACATTGTAATGGTTGTAAGTGTGAGGGTGGTCATAAGTCACTTTTTTCAGTGCCGTTATAACTTTGAAGGTCTGTAAACATGTAGTTGTAAGTCAAATAATATCTCTAGTATTAATTTCTTTAAAACTGAGGCTTTGTTAAACCCCTTAAAATGCATAAGTATCCACCATTCGGACCACACAAGGACTGGTGTTCAGGAATTGAATATTCCAATTAACCTCCTGTGGTTTGTTGCAATGCTTTCCACACGCACACACTGCATGAAAAAGTTGCCCAGTGCTATGATCCTCAAGACTAATTCACACATTCGTTCATTCACTTGAATGTACTTTTCTTTCTTTTTTTCAAGTGAGAAACAAAGAATATGATGTCTGGATGGAGCAGGAGTGTATGTCCTTCACATATCTTTTTTAGAAGGAGGCAGTGAGGTGGAATTCTCTAGTATGCACGCTCTACTCGCTCTGTGCTATGTATGATCTTCCTAGGTATCAGTCTTATTGCATTCACAGGAGTCTTGCCATCAGTGACGAATGCACTTTTGTTAAAAATAAGGACTTTGTAATAACGACTCAAAATAGTAACTGCTAGGTTACTATTAAGTTACTACTGGCTTCGCATTCACAGGAGTCTTGCCATCAGTGACGAATGCACTTTTGTTAAAAATAAGGACTTTGTAATAACGACTCAAAATAGTAACTGCTAGGTTACTGTTAAGTTACTACTGGCTACTAAGATAGAAACATGCCATATATAAAACCCCCAGTACCTCTCACATGTCCAAAGTCTTACTCAGGGGTCCTTGGTGCTCTCAGAGCTTGGTTGTTTTCTTGCAGACATTTCATTACCCAAACTAGGTAACGTCATCAGTGCTAGTAAGGAATGGGGAGACCAGGCCCACCAACACTGACAGGGCAAGTATTAGAACGTAAACTGAGAGCAAACCCCACTCCCTACTAACACTGATGATGTTGTCTGGTTTAGGTAACGAAATGTCTTCAAGAAAACAACCAAGCTCAGTAAGTACCAAGGACCCTTCATTTCAACCATGAGCTACAAATATTCTCCTTAAAATCCTACTGAAATGATCAACTATCAATCCCATGGGTGTTTTTTTTCTTCATTGTAGGATTAGGTGGTAAACTGGGTGCTTCAGTTCTGCAGTATTGAAGGCTTCCATTCCTACTTTGAAATTCCTCAGCCAGACTTGCAAAAAAATCAGGCGGAAAAGGAGCAGGGATCATTCAAGCCAAAGATTTTTTTTCCAATCATTTTGCCACTTAAATTTTTGCTCCCTCAATCTGCACAATCTAGTGGCAGAGCTGAGTTGTTTTGTACATAAACAATAGCTGAGCATGTCAAGTCCGTGGTTTAGATCACTGTTTCTCAACCTTGGCAAGTGCAACATGTGTGGACTTCAACTCCCAGAATTCCCCAGCCAGCTTGACAAGGTTGACAAGGTTCTTACACTTGACAAGGTTGAGAAATATTGCCTTAGATTAGAGGTCTTCAAACTTGGGGCCCTTTTATGACTTGCGGACTTCAACTCCCAGAATTCCTCAGCCAGGCACACTGGCTGAGGAATTCTGGGAGTTGAAGTCCGCAAGTCATAAAAGGGCCAAGTTTGAAGACCCCTGCCTTAGATGGTGTCTAATTCAAGTATGACATAATTCTCAGTGATGATGCTTATAAATTTCCCATTTGTGGCAAAAAAAAAAAAGAAATAAGAGTCCCTGCTTCTCTGGAGCTGAGCCCAAAGTTTTATCTGAGCTAGGTGTGGGAAAGGAGTAAAGGGATTAGCTGCACTTATGACAGAATCTTCTATTTTCTGAATACCTTTTGAGTTAAACAGAATATGCTCCATCTTAAACAAGTCTAGGATTGCCGACTTTGATCCTTTTTAAGCTTGTGTTACATGCATTATTTGTCTAATCCCTGAAAAACACACTGATGTAATTTGTACTGCCCTGTCAAGTTCTAATGTGCCTCAGTAACCAGGCTCTGTCCTGTAGCCGATGATCCTATCCTTTACAGGTAATCCTCGACTTATGATGACAATTGAACCCAAAATTTATGTTGCTAAGTGAGACAGTTCTTGCCACAGTTGTTAAGTGTGAATAACAATCTTAAGTCATTTTTTTCAGTGCTGTTATAACTTTGAATGGTTACTGAACAAATGGTTGTAAGTGGAGGACTACCTGTAATCCTACATTTGCTACAACCTTAGTCTGGAAAGTATCCAGTCATGTCACAGACACACACACACACACACACACACACACACAAACACACACACACACACACACACACACACAGAGAGAGAGAGAGAGAGAGAGAGAGAGAGAGAGAGAGAGAGAGAGATCATCCCAAAAGATTACAGAGAAATAGAGAAAATTTGCAAATTTGATCCCATTGTCTTTGCCAAGATGAGATTTAAGAAGAGTTTTAAGACTTTATTCTGCTTTTAACAGAATAACAGCTTGCTGTCGGTTTTTCTTTTCTTCTTTTTCCTTCCATCTTCTCCAGCATCGGAGCTGTCTCTTCAGAGCCGTCTCTTGGCATACTGCCGTGTTTCTCAACCTTGACAACTTTAAGATAGAATAACAGAGTTGGAAGGGACCGTGGAGGCCTTCTAGTCCAACCCTCTGCTCAAGTTGGACACCCTGTACCATTCTGGTCAAATGCTTGTCCTTAAAAACCTCAAATAATGGAGCACCAACAATTTCTGAAAGCAAGCTGTTCCGTTGGTTAATTGTTCCCACAGTTAGGAAATTTCTCCTTAGTTCTAGATTTTTGATATTTTCCTTTCTGTGTCTTTAAGAAAAAAAACAAGAATGGTAGCCCTCAAGAGAAACAACAGGTCAGTGGCATTTTGCATGGAAGGTCACAGCTTCAGTTCCTAATACAGTATTCCAACTTAAAACAGGGGAAGGCAGCCTCTAATCTTGACCCACAATGGGTCACGTAGCTTAAGTCATTTTGGTTGATAGCCTAAAATCCTCTTTAAGCATAACTCTTGAAGATCAGTGGCATCTTGCACCGCTTAGCCATCCATCCATTTATCCATCCATCTGCATTTTTACTGCATTTTATATCCATCCTACTGCATTTTTATACCACGATATAAAAAATGTTGAGACAGCAGAAAAGAGCAACAAAGATGATCAGGGAGCTGGAGACTTAACACTTGCAGGAATTACAGTGCAGGAATTACATATGTCTAAGGGACGCGGTGGCTCAGTGGGTTAGGATGCTGAGCTTGTCGATCAGATGGTCGGCAGTTTGGTGGGTCGAATCCCGAGTGCCACGTAACAGAGTGAGCGCCTGTTACTCGTCCCAGCTTCTGCCAACCTAGCAGTTCGAAAGCACGTAAAAATGCAAGTAGAAAAATAGGGACCACTATGGTGGGAAGGTAACAGCGTTCCGTGCGCCTTTGGCGTCTAGTCATGCCGGCCACATGACCACGGAGACGTCCTCGGACAAGCGCTGGCTCTTCGGCTTTGAAACGGAGATGAGCACCGGCCCCTAGAGTTGGAAACGACTAGCACACATGTGCGGGGGAACCTTTACCCTTACCTTTAATTACATATGTCTAGCCGAGTGAAAAGAAGGACTAGGGATGATATGATAGCAGTGTTTCGATATTTGAGGGGCTTTCACAAAGATGAAGGGGGGAAACTATTTACCAAAGCCCCAGAAGACAAGACAAAAAGCAATGGATGGAAACTAATCAAGGTGAGAAGCAACCTAGAATTAAGTGAGAACAATTAAACAGTGGAATGGCTTGCCTTCAGATATTGTGGGTGCTCCAACATTGGAGGGTTTTAAGAAGAGACTGGCCAGCCATCTGTCTGGAATGGTATAGTATAGGGCCTGCTGCTTGAGCCGGGGGCTGGACTAGAAGACCTCCAAGATCCCTTCCAACTCTGTTATTCTATGTTCTATAATTTCTTTCCTACCTTCACTCAACAAACTCTAGGGGCAGGCTACTTCTAAAACCAATAATGAGAATTTAACATATTTTTACAGCCAAGGAGAGGGCGGGGGGAGTCTATGCATGCTTGTCCAGGTTTTGACAGCATGCTCAGAAGGTCTGTTTTTTACTTTAAGGATTTTAATGGTGATTCGGAAAAATCCTCTAATGGGTGGAGAAAGAGAAGAGTCAATATAATGAGAGTCTATTAACAGTGAGCATGCTTTCTCTGATTTTTTTCCTCTTTATTTCTCATTTATGTAACTCTCAGGTTCACAGGAGTTGAAAATGGAAAAACAAGCCTCTAAATAAGTAATAAAATCACCTTTTGTGACATCTCTATTTCATCAGGCAGCCAGTGACACCGTAGTCTTAGACAATTAAGCTAGAATTCAAATTAAAGGAGCAAGAGGCACTGGGCCAAGATATATGTGGGGGGGGGAGAAATAGCTCCTGTAAATGAGATGTCTCTTTTCAAAATCAGTGGAGGAGTTAAATCAAGTAGATATACTTAGAGTTTGTTCTCTGGATATAGAAAAGAAAACATATGTAAATAAAAATGTCAAAAACATTTTTCAGGAATCAGATTTTTGAAAATGAAAGAATGTAAGGACTGGAGGAATCATATGAAATCTTTACGTGGGGTCTGCTGAAAGAGATATCACCGATTGCATTCAACTGAGTTGTTAACTAGGACATTTCTGTGACGTGCTGAAGAGGCAAATATAGAATAACAGGTGGTCCTTGACTTATGACCACAATTGGGACAAGAATTGTTATGCAAGTCACTGCAGTTGTTAAGTGCAATTTAACTGCAGTTGTTAAGTGCAAGCAGTCCTTAAGCGAATCTGGCTTCCCCCATTGACTTTGCATGTTGGAAAAGCTCATATCATGAACACGTGGCCCCTGGATGCTGCAGCTGTCACAAATACATGCCCTTTGCCAAGGGCCTGAATTTTGACCATGTGACAGTCGGGATACTATGATAGTCATAAATGTGAGGACAGGTCATGAGTCATTTTTTTCAGTGCCATTGTAACTTCAAATGGTTGCTAAGCGAATGGTTGTAAGTCAAGGATTACTTTTAATATCTGTTGAATCACAAATCCTGATAGAAATGCAACTTCTGGCAGCAAACACAATCCGGTCATGGTACATGCAAAAATACCTGGGTCTTGAATGAACATAATTGCCACCAATGTAAAATGGACCTAGTATGATCTTCTCCTGAACAAATGCCCCGAGCTAGAAAAATATAAAATGTTAGCTGAGTTTTTATTCTAACATACTAGAGGTTGACATGGATGAAAGAGGGTTGTTTTTCTGCATTCACCTGAGTGCACAGCCATAACCCCCCAGTTTTAAACCAAGTTAAAGAGAAATAGTTTATAGTGATACAAGTCAGGCAAATTTGCTGTTTGATTGAGAGTTTATGCACTAGAGACAAAATCCTTGTGTGTCCAATCACCTAGTCTAGTCTACAGTAGTCTAGTCCTAGTCCTAGTCCAATTCTATTCTAGCAACCTGGGAAAAACACCACAAGCTTTGCAGATCGACAAGAGATAATATCACTGCAGAGGAATAGGGCCATGTCTTCTGCTTGGAAGCCAACACACTGTGCTTCTCCTTGTAGCAAATGTCATCATAACGCTACTTTGATTCTGTTCTCCTTCTACTCTTTAAAACATCGCATCCTTTTTCTAACAGCAGTGTAAGAGATAGTCAGAATATTTCACTTCTTTCTAATTCATCTGCTTGTTTGGGATGTATATGTACATCAGATATGAAACCATAGCTGCCAGTTCTTTACCTGGGATTGGCCTTCATACACATTAAATTAAAAGCACGGCCTTTTGTAGTTAACAGAAAGAAATTTTATTTATCTAATGTTGTTAATGCAGATTTTCTAAGCACCATCCAAGATTTTTTGGCATGGCCCCAGTGTACCAATAACCGCTGGGACTCACCATGGCCAGTTTCTGCCATAATCTTTAGTAAACTAGATCTTTAGAGTGGATTTGGCACTTTTATTTACCTATCAAGTCCTTCCTAAGAATCTAAACTAGGCAGGCGTTTTGTTGTTGTTATTATTATAATGAGAATTGGGGATCATAAAAGTAACATCTAGTAACCACACAGTTCTTGTTTACACATGGGCTGTTTTAAGATATTCCAGAATTAGGCAGGTCAATTTTTTTCTACATCCTTCTGTTATTGCACCTAATACCAATAATAATAATAATGACAATACCTCCAAAATTAAAATAATTTTTCAAGCTAATCAGAGGTTTCCTATACCTTGTTTGCCTTTTTACTACTGTATGGGGGAACTGCAAAACCCATGTTACTGAATTTGAGCATTTTACTTTCCCATTTTGATATTGGAGACTGGGGAAGGATGGGCTTCAGGAGAAGCAACAGAAAGATGCTGGAGATGCATTTGGCTCACAGCCCTGGATTCCCTCCACCTGCTTTTAATCATTGGCCAAGAAAAGGAATACTATGGAAGTCTTGCATTATTGCATAACAATAATACTATTAGGTGATAGAGATTTTCTTACGCACCTGCCTATCCATTTGCTTGCTATTCAATTCCTTCACTGCTCAAGCAGAGGTTTTGACACAATCCCAGAGTCCCTGTGGTTCAAACTGGGGACTAATGCTCCAGTTCCTAACACTTGGCGGGGGGGAGGCTGCGCATGCCCAGTGAAGGTTTTTCCAATTGCATGGCCACAGCCGAGCTCAGAATGGGAACCGCTTTGGCCCGCATGACGCTCCATGTTTAAACCAGCAACAACAGAGCATGCAAGAAGTCTTGGTTCACTTCACAGCAGTGAGTTTAAATGGATGTGTTTAAAGCAATGTAGCTTTTGTTGAGAATATCTACATGCATACATACACAGGTAGTCCTCAACCTACAGCCACAATGAAGCCCAAAACTTCTATTGCTAAGTGAAATATTTGTTAAGTGAATTTTGCCCCATTTTCTTGCCACTGTTGTTAAATGAAATCACTGCCGTTATTAAGTGAGTAACACGGTTGTTAAGCGAATCTGATTTCCCCATTGACTTTGCTTGTAGGAAGGTCACCAAAGGGGATCACATGACCCCGGGACACTGCAACCGTCATAAATACATGCCAGTTGCCAAGCATCCGAATTTTGATCATGCAACCATTGGGATGCTGCAACGGTTGTGTGAAAAATGGTCATGAGTCGCTTTTTTCAGTGCTGTTGTAACTTTGAAGGATCACTAAATGAACTGTTGTAAGTCAAGGACTACCTGTATACACAGACAAACACACACACAAACATACAGGCGTGTGTGTATAGACAATATGTATGTGTGTGTCTGTGTGTACATATATATAGCGTATGTATAATTATACACATACAGTATACACACACACACACACACACACACACACATATATATAATTTCTAGAAATACAATCAGTGGAGAAGACATGCTCACTGTTTCCACATTTTTAATTCAGGAGGTCCCTGCATCTGAAGGAATAACACATAAACACACCTGATGAAATGCAGAATATCTCATAGCTGTGGATGGGTGACATATGGACTTATTTGTGTAATCTACAGTGCTTACAAGATATTTTTACAATGATTTTTTTTCCGCAACTTTCTGTCATACGTTCCCTATGAAATAAGTATAAATAGTTGGTAGAATATACGTAATTATTTACATAGATGTGTCTATGTGTGTGTATGCACAAACATGATATACACATGCATATCTTTATACTGTATTTACATTTATCAGGGAACATACCAAATGAAATCAGTCGTGCTTTGTATAAAAGAGACCGATGTTTCTGGGTGAAATTATCTTGTATCTTCTGGAAGACAGAAGTGAAGCAGAGCAATAACTTGTTGTTGTCGAACCAAAATGTCATGTTTGATTTGCACATATCAACCAGATCTGGGCTGTAGCTTCACCTCACCTTCTCTGCCCTAGAATTGTACCACCGGCGCTGTACAGGTAGTCCTCGACTTACGATCACAATTAGGACCACAGTTTCTGTTACTAAGCAAGGCAGTCGTTAAATCCAATTTTATGACTTTGTTGCCACGGTTGTTAAGTGAATCATGTAGTCATTAAGCAGATCCAGCTTCCCCCATTGACTTTGTTTGTCAAAAGCCAGCTGGGAAGGTCTCAAATGGCCATCGTGTGACCTCAGGTTGCTGCAACCATCGTAAGTGCGTGCCAGTTGCCATTTTGAATTTTGATCATGTGACTGCAGGGACTCTGTAATGGCCGTAAGTGGGAGGGCCGGTTGTAAGACACTTTTTTCCTATGCTGTTGTAACCTTGAATGGTCACTAAATGAGTGGTTGTAAATCGAGGACTATCTGTACTTGTTCTTCATATTAATTGCAAGTTTCCACCCCTGAAAATGCTCTTTGTTTTCTTCTTCCATCATATCTGTGTCAAGCATTTAATGTCTTTAAGAAATTTGTTCCATCTAAAAGGGAAATTAGGGAGGGGCTATGTGCAGTCCCTGGGGGAATCCTTTCCTTGTGTCTGTGTAATGTAACTAATGATGTACAACAGGAAGGCACAAGTTGAGATCCTCAAGGCCCTGGACATGACTCTTTAGTACAACTGCTGGAAATCTCCAAAGGTTCCTACAATTTTTCAATCTTTCATGTGTAGGAAGTGAGAAATTTCAAAAGCCCAAATTCCTATCTGGAATATTATCATACTCACTGTACTTAATTTCAATTAAATTTTATGTGTAAATGAACTCAAAGACAATGTAGTTTTTATTTCGGCTTTCGTTCACTACTTTATGCCGTAACTCCTTGTACATAGAAATCCTTTTCATTCTAATATATCTCTTCCCAAAGGAAAAAGTCAAGGTAAACTGGCAAAATCAATATATTGTCCTGGGAATTTTCTCCCCTGTTTGAGGATGACAGCATCAAACAGGACAGGACTGTGTATTCCAACAGGTTTCACATTGTGAACTCCTTCTGGAATGGGGAGTTGTCCTTAGCCTGCTCTATGCAGTCCACCTTCTTTCACATAAACTCAGACAGAAAGGGATAGATGCTATTGTTTCCTCCAGGGCTTTTTTTCTCATAGAACGCTCAGAACGGAGTTCCGGCACCTTTTTTGAATGGAACCTTGTAGGGTAGGCAAGGCGGGTTGTATGACATGTGTGAGTTCCGGCACCTTTTTCTTTTACAAAAAAAGCACTGGTTTCCTCATTTTGTGAGCTTTTGTGTGTCTTCCACAACTACTCATTTTGGAAGGAGGAGGGGGAGGAAATTCCCTATTTTAACACAAGAAACATCCCGTATTGTGTTTTTGTTCTGCTTGGAACTCATCAGGACTCATCTGGATGGGGGAAATAGACAAAATACTTACAATCCTCTTGGGTCTGAATATCCCAAAGTTGCTTTAGATTCTGTCAGAACTGAAGGAGCTTTTTGGATACAAAACCAAACATCTTCAAAGAAAAACAAAGTCCAGTTGCCTTTTGAAAAAGCACCTCTGGGACAACCTTGACCAACTTTTGATCGATGTGGACCAAGGCTTCATCATCATAAACCCTTGAGGGACACCACATCTATGGTTAACAATGAAACACCTGTATACACCATACCATATATGATTTCTCCCCATGGATAGCATCCAAGAACTCAGGAAAGAACCACAGAACTTGGCCAAGTGAGTGCTTTGTGCTTTGTCAGATTTTGGCCATTTAGTTATCCTTTTATTTTGATCTTTGCACCAAGGAACACCTTCAGGATTAGGGTTTACCAAAAAAAAGGCTAGTCGTTCCAAGGCAGTGTTTCTCAACCATAGCAACTTTAAGATGGGTGGACTTCAATTCCCAGAATTCCCCAGCCAGCTTTCTGAACTGAAGAAGCCTCTTGGATGAGAAGCAAAACATCTTCAAGGAAAACAAAGTCCAGTTGCCTTTGGAAAAAAACACCTTTGAGACATGGGCCTTTTATGCCCTCAAATCCACAAAATTACTCTGTCGAAAGTTCAAAGCAGAATGCCAAAGGATAGCAATGCATTTTCATCCATCCACTCTGGTCCCATTTTCAATAGGCAGCTGTATGTCTATAGAGATTCTCAGTCATCCAGGTCATACTTAGCCCAAAGATGCTTTTTCACAAGACAACTGGACTTTCTTATTTTTCTTTGAAGATGTTTCGCTTCTCATCCAAGAAGCTTCTTCAGCTCTGACTGGATGGTGGGGATCTTAGGCAGCTAAAAAAAAACTAAGCCTTGAAGTATACCTATACTTAAAAGAAATGGAAAACAAAGTGTCCCCAAAAAGTGGGAGGGAAGAACCAGAGCATAAAAACCATCCTGACACTTCTGGTGACATCATTACATCATGTCTGCACTCACAGCAGTCCCCTGTAAGCAAAATAAATTCATCACAACAATAACCATAATGATTTGTAATGCAGTGTTTCTCAACCTCGGCAACTTTAAGATGTGTGGATTTCAACTCCCCAAATTCTCCAGCCAGGATGCTAGCTGGAGAATTCTGGGCGTTGAAGTCCACACATTTTTAAGATGCTGAGGTTGAGAAACACTGACATAAACAATCAGTTGCCCAGACTTTGCCTGCAAGGTGCCACCAACTGGAATTTGCTTACTATATACACCTTAGAGCAGTGTTTCTCAACCTTGGTCACTTTAAGATGGGTGGACTTCAATTCTCAGAATTCCACAGCCAGCCTGGCTGTGGAATTCTGGGAGTTAAAGTCCATTCACCTTAAAGTAGCCAAAGCTGAGAAACACTGGTTTAGAGCAGGGCTTTTCAACCAGTGGTACGTGTACCACCTGTGGTACATTGGCACCTGGCAGGTGGTATGCAACCATCCTAGAAAAGTGGTAGCAGGAGAGAGGAATGAGCTGAACCGGTGGCAGCACCACACAAGCCTGAGCGAGAGACGGCTGGAGCTGCAGGGTTGTCAGGGCTCAGTGGAAGCACCAGGATCAGCGCCAGGCTCCAGCTGGAGCTCGGCACTTATCCTGGCGCTTCTGAGCCCAGAAGAAGCACCGATCAGCTGGAATGTTGCAGCATCTCCAGGATCTTGTGATTTACATTCAGATGCTTGGCAACCGATTCATGTTTGTGACGGTCACAGTGTCCCAGGGTCATGTGAAGTGACCAAAGCCTGCTGCAACCACCCAGCAGAGATGGGGGGAATAAAAACCAAACACCGCCCCACCACCGCTGCCAATCCTCAACAGAAATGCTCACAACGAAGAAAACCTCATACAGGAGGAAGAGCACCGCCGGGTGGGCAGGCAGGTGTTTTGCTCGGCTGTGGCTTGGGGGGTACCTTTTTCAGTGCCATTGTAACTTCGAACAGTCACCAAGCGAACTGTTGTAAGTCGAGGACTACCTGTACTTCATCACTTTTTTCCTTTTTTGGGGGGGGTCATCAAGTTTTTGACACCTTGCTAGGCGACCGGTGGTACTCAGATGTTGCCATATCCTAAAAGAGGTACAATGGGTGAAAAGGTTGAAAAGCCCTGGTTTAGAGCACTAGATGGTGGCATCACTGGATGAGTCACATCCCTAATTCCCTCCATGCAACGCCTCCACTGGAATGTCTCCTGCATAAGAATTATATTAGCAAGGCAAAGCTACCTGCAGCACACTACGTCCAAAATGTAATTCCTCCCTTGCTACTAGCATGGATGCACTTAGATGAGAACCACTGAAACCACTTCCATGTGAAGAGGCTTTTCACATAAATTTAGAGCTGCCCTTGACAACATTTAAGTAATTTTTAAACAACTTCCCTCCCCATTCCAGTAATACCACCCCCAGGGAGACACTGGTGCATTCACCTGAGATTCACCAACTTTCCAGCTTAGCATACTGGCATTTGTTTTGCATTTCAAGCAAGTGAAACTAATACCCATTTGTTCTTTGGAGAATGTGGTTAGCTCTGTTTCCTTTAGCCAGATACCTGCTCTCCAAACATGGTGGACTACTGCACCTGAGCCACAAGCTGGGGTAAGCGTAGATTACAATAAACGCCAGTGCCCACCTTATTCCGGTTCTTTCAGCAGTGAATTCATTGGCTCCCAAGTTTGATAGTCATTTAAGCAGATGCTTTGCTGAGTCACCTTTTCTGATTACAGGCCAAATTTGCAGGACAGCCCTTGCCAAGAAAGGCGGGTGAGGAGGATAAACACACCTTTATTACTGTACGCTACAAGTTCAGGCTGATTCCTTGTGTCAGCAAGGGATAGAAACAAAATTGTAGTTGTAATGGGGAACAAGAGGCTTGTAAAATGAACGTAACAGAGGCTTCCTGGAGACTTTTCAAAAGAGGCTTGCTGTCCACCTTTCTAACAACTGGATGCAAAGCTATACAGGTAGTCGTCGACTTACATCCTCAGCTGAGAATTTCCACTGCTAAGCAAGGGAGTTGTTAAGTGAGTCTCAGCCAATTTTACAAACTTTTTTGCCAAGGTTATTAAGCAAATCACTGAGGTTTTTAGTGAGCCACATTGTCCTTAAGCGAATCCAGCTTCGCCCACTGACTCTGTTTGAAGGGAGCCAGATGGGAAGGTTGTATGTGGTGATCACATAACCTGGGATGCTGCAACTGTTGTGAATACCTGCTGGGTGCCAAGCACCCAGTTTTGATCACTCGACCCTGTGTGGATGCTGCAAAAGCCACAAGGACAGGTTGAAAGTCACTTTTTTCAGTGGCGTTGCAACTTCAAATTGTCACTAAATGAATGGTTGTAAGTCAAGGACTACTTGTACAGCAACTCAGAATATCCACAAAAAAGTCAAAATGGTGGCCACAAAGCATGCAATTGAATGCCCATTCCCATTTCTTTTACATTCAACCATATGATTCTAGCTGCCATTTTGACTTTTGGGGAGGGTGCTGCAGATACCTTTGCGGCTACTGAGTCAGTAGGAGCCAATTTGGTCTAGTGGTTAAGGCACCAAGCTAGAATCCAGGGGACTGTGAGTTCTAGACCAGCCTTAGGCATGAAAGCCAATTGAGTAACTTTGGGCCAATCACCAGGAGATGATGAGATGTAGTCCCACGTTAGGCATGAAAGTGGGCTTGATGACTTTGGGCCAATCACTAGGAGACAATCCATTTCTAGTCCCGCCTTAGGCCGGAAAGCCAGGTCAGTGACTTTGGGCCACCCCACCTCACAGGGTTGCTTTTGCAGGGAAAATAGGAGGAAGGAGGAGTATTAGATAGGTTCACCACCATCAATTATTTATAAAAAATAATAAAGGCAAGATGAAAATAAATAAATAAAAATAAACTGCATGGGGAGCTTTCTCATGGGTAAAACAGATGAGGGGAAATTCACACCCTCTATTTTACTTCCTCGAAAACCTGGATTTTGAATGCCTATCAAAATTAGAGAATTATGCACAGTGTAAAAGTGTTTATTTTGTCTCCAGGATCTGTAGATTGTTGGCTAATCTCCAAATCTCCTCTGATTCTAACATTATGAGAAACAAAAGTGGGAAGGATGTTCTCTTTTCTAAACCACTGCCCTTCAGATGTGTTTATTTTTTTTTTAATTCCACCTTTATTGCTTTATAAGTAACTCAAGGTGGCAAACATACATCATACTCTTTCCTCCTCTGATTTTCTCCACAACAACCCTGTGAGGTGAGTTATATCCAGAATTGTAAATAAGTAGGAATTCTGGGAGTTGCAATCCCAACATATGCAAAAGGTTTTGCTCTAGCCATCAATCATCTGCTCTATTTCCAGCAAATACCTAGAGATGTTTCAGTTTTCTGCCGTGCAAAACTAAGTGGCAGGTTGGTCATTGAATTCTGACACCTTGCCAAAGAACCCTGATGACAAAGACAAAAAAAAAGGTGGACGAGTGGCAGATACCTTATCCAAGCTCACCTCTTTTACTAAATCAACAGTCGGTACCATTTACTGTGGTACCTTGCCCAGTATATATTATATTGTACATCCACAAAAACCAGGGTCTTCTGGAATGGCCCTGTGGCTAAAAGTCAATCAACAGGTTATAGGAGAACTTGGGTATAGTTGTCCACAACTCTTAGAGCAGAGTTCCTCAACCTTGGTAACTTTAAGATGTGTGGACTTCAGCTCCCAGAATTTCCTAGTCAGCATGCTGGCTGAGGAATTCTGGGAGCTGAAGTCCATGCTTCTTAAAGTTGTCAAGGTTGAGAGAGAATTCTCTAGGACAGGGATTTTCAACTTTTTCACCCATTGTACCACTTTTAGGATATGGAAACATCCGAGTACTACCAGTTGCCTTGCAAGGTGTCAAAAACTTGATGACCAAAAGAAAAAAAAATGGAAAAAAGTGATGAAGTACAGGTAGTCCTCGATTTACAACAGTTCATTTAGTGACTGTTCGAAGTTACAATGGCACTGAAAAAAGTGCCCCCCAAGCCACAGCTGAGCAAGACACCTGCCTGCCCGCCCGGCAGCGCTCTTCCTCCTGTCCGAGGTTTGCATTGTTGTGAGCATTTCTGTTGAGGATTGGCAGCAGGGGTGGGATGAGGGGTGTTTGGTTTTTATTTTTTTTCCCCTCTGCTGGGTGGTTGCAGCAGGTTTTGGTCACTTCACATGACCCTGGGACACTGGGACTGTCATAAATATGAATCAGTTGCCAAGCATCTGAATGTAAATCACAAGACCCTGGAGATTTTATTTATTTTATTTATTTATTTAGATTTATATACCGCCCTTTCCCGAAGGACTCAGGGCGGTTTACAGGATATTTAAAAGAAAATCAATACAAAAGTTAAAACAAATTAAAAAAGATTAAATGAAACCCTGAGAAAAAATAAAAACCCAGTTAAAATTAAAAATTAAAAAATTCTCAGCCTGGGCCAGAGAGCTCAAAGAGCCAGGTCTTCAGGTCCCGGCGGAATGAACGGAGGTCGGGGGCAGTCCTAAGCTCCGCAGGCAGCTGGTTCCAAAGGGCAGGCGCGCCCACTGAGAAGGCCCTACCCCTGGGTGTTACCCGCCGGCAATCTTTAACCGGCGGCACCCTGAGAAGACCCTCCCTGTGGGAGCGCAGTGGACGAAGGGAGCTTGATGCTGGCAGCAGGTGTTCCCTCAAATATCCTGGACCCTTGCCATTTAGGGCTTTATAGGTCATCACCAGATGCTGCAACATTCCAGCTGATCAGCGCTGGGTTCAGAAGTGCCAGGATCAGAGCCTGGCGCTGATCCTGGCACTTCCACTGAGCCCTGACAGCCCTGCAGCTCCAGCCGTCTCTCGCTCAGCCTTGTGCGTTGCTGCCATTCCCCTCCCCCGCTACCACTTTTCTAGGATGGTCGCATACCACCTGCCAGGTGCCAATGGTGATACAGTTGGTACCCATGCCACTGGTTGAAAAGCCCTGCTCTAGGAGACGACATATTCAAAAATACTCTGAGGCAGTGTTTCTCAGCCTAGGCCACTTTAAGATATTCATGCTGGCTGGGGAATTCTGGGAGCTGAAGTTACCCTCGTTGAGAAACACTGCTCTAGGGGTATTGCTGATGAAATCACCAACCTCACAAGTGAGAAGGAACTGTCCCTGGCCTCATGTTTCAGTTTTTCCCAGCATTTCCACCCACCCATCCCCGTAAATCCTCTACGTTTTGAGAAGCGTGCCTCCTAAATGCTGCTAAATGTTATCTGGATGCGTTTTCTCAGATTAATTGCTTTCAAAAATATACCAGTACAGAAGAACCTCTCTTTGGGGCATGTCTATTCTTGTCAATCATTCACCCTGCAATGCCAAGATTCAGTCTGACCTGCAGAGATCCCAGAAATGCAATAGGGGGAGAGAAAGTTTTTTTCATCTTTGTCCTTGAGAATGTATTCTCATTTTCGTTGCGTCAAAACACCGTCTTGAGGGAAACAAGATAAAAACTGCTGATTCACGCAGAACGTCTCTTGTGCTACCAGACTTCGGAAAACCATTTCATCAGGACCAAACAAAATACATTTAAATCACTTTAAATTTTGTCTTACAGAAATGTAAACTCACACATAGGTCCCTCTTTACACTGTAGTTAATGTTAATTTACGCAAACAACTCTCTTTTTTACGACTTTTTGATCCCTTAATTTGGGCTACAGTTGGGGCAACGTGGGGCGATTTCACAAACCCTGCACTAAGTTGAATTAGTAGTTTGTTTGTTTAATTAAATTCTCTTGTCGTTCTGTTGCCTTCTCTGTTGTTCTGCTTCATTTTACCCTGGACCTCTGCGCTAAAGATCTGTCTTGAGGCCCCCCCCCCCCAACATCAAAACTGTAGCTAGAATGCAGCACACAGGAAATACCTCTGCATTTCCTTGCTGTTTTAATTAAGATGAACAAAAGCCAAACAGGTCAACATTGGAATTTCACATCAATATGGAAGAAGGACCAGCCAATTGCACCACACCTGAAGGTAGCAAGCGAAACTGGGTGTGTTAGAAAGCTTCCAACAATAGAGAAATTGCAGGGGTGGAGCAATTTTTGAGAATATAGAACAGACATGTCAAACACAAGGCCCGGGAGCCGGATGCGGCCCGCGAAGTGGTTTCATGCGGCCCGCGAAGCCATCCTGGAAACAGTGAGGGAACGGTCCCCATTGCCTTGGCCCTGGCCCAGAGACCCTCCTTCTGCCAGAGACCCTCAGATCTGTCCCACTCCTGCCCATGCCCCCATAGGCACCCTTGATGCGAACGATGTAGAGCTGGCCACGCCCACCCAGTAGGCCATACGCACTCTAGCCACGCCCACCCAGTAGGCCACACCCACCCTGGCCATACCCACCTGGCCCCCTGAGGGCAATCGCAATGCTGACGCGGCCCTCAATGAAATTGAGTTTGACAACCCTGATATTGAATAACAGAATAACAGAGTTGGAAGGGATCTTGGAGATCTTCTAGCCTAGAGGTCCCCAACCTTTTGGGCACCAGGGACCGGTTCCATGGAGGTTTTTCCGTGGACCAGAGGGGGCATGGTTTTGTGTGCTGCCTGCATCCCGCAGATGAGGCTTTGCTTGTTTGCGCAGACCAGTTTCTGGTATGCCGTGGCCCGGGGCCGGTCCATGGACCAGGCGTTAGGGACCCCTGTTCTAGCCTATCCCAGTGCTCAGGCAGGAGACTCTGCTTACCATTCCAGATGAATGATTGTCCAATCTCTTCTTAAAAACCTCCAGTGATGGAGCACCCACAACTTCTAGTCAGCCGTTCTACTGATTAATTGTTTTCAATGTCAGGAGATTTGTCATTAGGCTGGATTGCTCTTTAATGATCTTCCACCCAATACTTCTTGTCCTGCTCTCAGATGCTTTGGAGAATACATCAACCCCCTCTGCTCTGTGACATCCCTTCAAATACTGGAAGATAGCTATCATGTCACACCCTAGTCCTTCTCTTCGTTTGACTAGACCAAGGGTAGGCAACCTTGGCTCTTTTATGACTTGTGGACTTCAGCTCCCAGAATTCCTGAGCCAACTGGCCAACTGGCTCAGGAATTCTGGGAGTTGAAGTCCACGAGTCATAAAAGAGCCAAGGTTGCCTATCCCTGGACTAGACATATCCAGTTCCTACAATCGTTCATAGTACGCTTTAGCCTCCAGTCTCCTAATCATCTTGGTTGCTCATCTCTGCTTTTGCCTAATGGTGAGATGCATTGTATCAGGGGCATCCCCTCCTGTTCGTGTCAGAGGCACCACTTAAGGCACTTCCAAGGTGAAAGAATTAGCCAGTGAACATCACCATTGTCTGGGGGACACCTGTGGGGGCTCCTTTCATGTCCTTGGAAGGAGCTGGAGCAAATGACGGGAGCTCACCCCGAAATGCAGCAGCTCTCAGGTTTCAAACATGGCCTTTGATAACCTCTAACACAGCATTCTAACCACGTGGGCCACCGTGCTCCATCAGGAGCATAATTTGTTGGGACACCATTCTAAGCAAGTGCTTATTGGAAAGGATGGAACCTACCAACAAAAAGCCTACACAATGCTTCTACACATAAATACACCAATGCAAATGCAATGCACATAAATAAACATAGGCCACTTTCATGAGCTCCTTCATGTTGGACTAGATGACCTCCAAGATCCCTTCCAGCACTATGATTCTATGTCAGGGGTGTTATGTATTGGGCTCAGTTGTAACACCACGTGGTAAGCTGGAGAAGCTAACAGCTCTGCAGCAACCCAGACTCCAGGTCTCCAGTGCTGCTATTGGCTGTCCCTAGGCGGCAATAGGTTGCTTTAAACCTATTGGCTGCTGCCTAGTGGCCAGGCTATAAATTGCTGCAAGCTGCAGCCCAATCATCAGTTCAGATCCTGCAAGCAATAAACCATGAGCTTTGTTGAACTCACTTGCCTCATATCCTTTCCTGCGCGAAGAACTCACTACACAACACTGCCGACGAAGGTGGGATCCTGCTTCTCCAAAAGAGCTGAAGTTCACTAGGGGAGAGGCAGCTCACACCTGGAGGAAAAAGGCATTCCCCCTGATGGCCTTCCTACTTGTCCCAGGTAGAAAACTACCTCTGGGCAAACCAAATCGCAGAAGATGGGCTGAAGGCCGCAACACTGCTTTGTGTGTGCGGCCCAGCCACTTTCAACCTGGCCAAAAACCTCTTTGCTCTGACACCGCTAGAATCGATTCCCTATGCGGACCTCAAGAAGAAGCTGGGAGAGCATTTTCAGCCAAAGATGTCAGACATTGCCTGGTGCTTCACGTTTGATCAGCGAGTGCATCAGAATTCATCGCGGCCTTGAAGCAGCCCGCAAACCTCTGTAAATTCTCGAACCTTGAAGAGCGACTGTGAGACCGGCTTGTCTGCAGCCTGCGGAACCAAACACTCCAACAAAGACTTTTTGCCAGACCGAACTTAACATTTTTAGAAGCTGAAGATGAAGTTATGGCAGACGAGGCCACCGGGGGTGCAGTCCAAACAGTCCAGCCCGCCAAAACGACGAAACATGAAGAAACAGTCCACCACGAGGATGCCAAACGCTTAGAGGAATCTTCGGAGGAAGATCCTGAACTCAACAAGCTTCACAAGCAAACCGATGCGCAGCAATGCAGCAGCAAACAGCAAGACAACACTTACAAGGCAGTTCTCTTACCTAGATGTAAAGGGTGCGGTAGCAACCATTTTCATGCTGATTGCAGATTCTGGTCAGCCACGTGCAGGGCCTGCAGCAAAACAGGCCACATCGCAGCGGTCTGCAGAGCTCGCCAGAGGGACCAGCTGCCCAAACACCAGTCGGAAAATCTGACCAGGAAAGGTACTGGGGCCCAGGGTCCATTCAGTGTGGGGTTTTGTAGAAGCTGTAGAAGTGTATGCTGCACAGGGGCCCATCGCCCCCTCAAATCTAAACTCAAACTGCAGGTAGAGCTACAAGGAGTCCCTTGTAAAATGGAGTTAGACTCTGGCTCTGCTGTCTCCATTATTTCCCAGGACACCTTCAATTTCGTGTGCAGGCGCAGTAATAAATGGGCCAAGATGAGGCCCTCAGACATAATTTTAACTGACTTTCAAAATGCTCAAGTCAAAGTTAAGGAAGAAGCCACCTTGGCTGTAAATTTTAAGGGGGTTTATGGGCACCTGGATGTCATAGTAGTAGTGGGCCAGAGAATGAGTCTCATAGGACTTGATTGGTTTGATGCCTTAGGCATTCAGATAACTGGTATCAACCGGACACAAGCTGCAAACCTTTCGTCAGTTTGCGATGATTTTGCAGACATTTTTGATTCAGCCCTAGGAACATACACAAGACCGCCTATCTCATTCAAGCTAGACCCCAACGTAGTTCCCATTAGAGTTAAGCCACGAAGGGTCACTTTTGCCCTCAAACATAAAATTGACTCAGAAATAGACAAGCTTGTAGAACAGGGCGTTTTACAACCAGTTGACGGTGGGGAGTGGGAAACTCCTATAGTCACCCCGCTTTAGGCCAATGGGGAAATTAGGATATGTGCAGACTATAAATGTACAATTAATAAGGCCCTTAAGCAACACGCTTATCCTGTCCCAGTGGTCAACCACATTTTAGCTTCCTTGCAAGGGGGTACTATTTTCGCTAAATTAGATTTAGCACAGGCCTATCAGCAATTGCCAGTTGATGAGGCCACAGCCGAGGCTCAGACGATCGTGACTCACAGGGTGACTTTCAAGGTTAAGCGTTTACAATTTGGAATCAGCGTAGCTCCAGGCATTTTCCAGGGGATCATGGAGTGCACACTTAAAGGCATTCAGGGCATCTGCCCTTATTTTGATGATGTTCTTATTGCTGGGGAATCTACAGAAGTGTTAGCCAACAGGCTCAGGGCTGTCCTACAGAGGGTTCGCGAAGCAGGCCTCAAACTAAAAAAGAGTAAATGTAGTATTGGGGTCCCTTCAACAGAATTTCTAGGATTTCAAATTGATGCTAACAGTATTCACCCTGCTGAATCCAAAGTGAAGGCCATTAAAATGGTTCCTAGTCCTAAATCCAAAGGAGAGCTACAAGCATTCTTGGGCCTCCTCACCTTCTACCATGCCTTTCTGCCTAACAAGGCCGCATTAGCAGAGCCTCTTCACAGGCTCTTAGATAAGAAAGCTCCATGGAAATGGACCAGCATTCATGAAAAAGCTTCCAGGACTTAAAGGCACTGTTGTCAGTTAAATCCACTGTAACTCATTTTAGGGAGTCTAAACCAGTCTGTTTAGCATGTGATGCATCTCCTTATGGGGTGGGAGCAGTCTTGAGTCATTTAGAAAAGAATGGAACACAAGTCCCTATTGCATTTTATTCTAGGACACTGTCCTCTGCTGAGCGTAACTACACTCAGATTGACAAAGAGTCCCTAGCCATTGTTGCTGGAATAAAAAAATTCCATGACTATTTATAAGGCAGGGACTTCACAGTCTTTACAGACCACAAACCACTGTTGGGACTCTTCACAACAGACAAACAAACCCCCCCACATACTTTCTCCAAGAATGTTGAGATGGTAGCAAGAAGCTACCTTTGGTGGCCTGGCCTTGACAAGGACATTGAGGCACAGGTACATGGTTGTTATACATGCCAGCAATCTAGGCCTGAGATGCCACAGGTGGGAGGAAACGCACACTCCCTGGTCTAGAATTCACATTCTGGTGGGAAGGCAACAGTGTTCTGGATGCCTTGGATATACAAGTAGTCCTCAACCTATGACCATAATGGAGCTTAACATTTCTGTCACTAAGGAAGACAATTGTTAAGTGACCTTTGCCCCACTTTACAACCTTTCCTGCCACAGTTGTTAAGTGAATCCCTGAAGCTTTTAAGTTAGTCACACAGTTGTTAAGTGAATCTGGCTTCCTGCTTGTCAGAAGGTCTCAGAAAGGGGATCAGGTGACCCCAGGGCACTGCAAACATCACAAATATGTGTCAGTTGCATGTCAGTTGGCCATTTTGAATTTGATCATGTGACTGTAGAGATACTGCGATAGCCGTAATACGAGTCAGTTGCCAAGCATCCAAATTTTGATCACGTGACCAGGGGGATGTTGCAACGGTTGTATGTGTGAAAAACGATCATAAGTCACTTTTTTTTCAGTGTTGTTGTAACTTTGAATTGTCACTAAATAAATAGTAATAGCACTTAGACTTATATACCACTTCACAGTACTTTACAGCCCTCTTTAAGTGGTTTACACAGTCAGCATCTTGCCCCCAACAATCTGGGTCCTCGTTTTACTGACCTTGGAAGGATGAAAGGCTGAGTAAACCTTGAGCTGGTCAGGATCGAACTCCTGGATTGAGCAGTGAGTTAGCCTGCAATACTGCATTCTTACCACTGTGTCACCATGGCTCTTAATGGTTGTAAGTTTACCTATATAGCAGAAGTCCCCGACCTTTTGGGCATCAGGGACCTGTTCCGTGGAGAGAGGCTTTTCCGCAGACCGGACGGTGTGTGGTTTTGTGTGCTGCCTGCATCTCGAGGATGGAGCTTTGCTTGTTTGTGCAGACTGGTTGCTGGCATGCCACGGACCGGTACTGGTCCACGGACTGGGGTTTGGGGCCTCCTGACCTATAGTCATGCTGGCCAGAAGGGTCTTTGGACAACACTTCTTCAGCTAAGAAACAGAGATGAGCACTGCCCTCTAGACTCGGATACGACTGGACAGGGGAAACCTTTGCCTTTACTGAGCCTATGTTCATATCTATGTCTTCTTTTAGGACTCAACTCTCTGAAACTCTCCAGAGCACAGTAGCTTTTCTGTGCTCTCCAAAATCACAGAATTACTACAGTGCTCCCTTGTTGACACAGATTATGTGCACTGTTCATGCAGTCACGGGATTGTAGCAGTATAATTAGAATGACTGTTCTTGCAATGTTTTCAGAAGGTTGTCCTAAGCAGCCCTCCTTCTGCTAAATACCAACTGCTTGGTTCAAGAATCTTTGCTTTGAATGGATTCCTCTCCCTGCCCAAAGATCAAAAGACAAGCTTAATGACTAACCTCCCTCCTTATTTAATCGATAAGCACTCATACAATGGGAGAGAAGGCACTGAAAACATTGCAAATTAAATTGGTCTGGTTAGCAGAACTGAATACTCTGTAAACAAAGGTCAACTGGGTTTTGAACAGGGTTGCACTGCTACCTTTGATGGAAGGATCAGCTACTCTTAAAGAGGTTCCAAATGACATGAATATCTATATCTATATCTATATCTATATCTATATCTATATCTATATCTATATCTATATCTACATCTATATCTATATCGAGATAGATAGATAGATAGATAGATAGATAGATAGATAGATAGATAGATAGATAGATAGATAGATAGATAGATAGATAGATAGATAGATAGATATTAAAAGAATGGGAAGATTCAACATTACCCCCTATGGAGCAATGGTTGGTGAAGTTGACAAATTCTGCTGAAATGGCTAAACTGACTTCTATAATTAGAGAAAAGACATCCACATTTATTGGTGCCTGGATACTCTTAGGGACTTTTTTGCGTAAAAATGGGGGGAAATGAATGTGATTTATGATTTTGGGAATAGATTATAAAAATAAAAGCAATATGATATAACTTTAGAGAGAGGTTAAAATGCTATATTTGAACATATAACTGATAGGAGGAATATTGTAATACTTCTTTGTAACTTAGTTATTTCTTTTTCATTTTTTTAACTTTTTTCTTTTCTTTCACTATTGCTTTTTCTCTAAACTTTTTTTTCTTACTTACTTTATATTAATTTTTCATTCTTGTTTAAAAATTTTAGTAAAAATTACATACAAAAAAACCGAAATATTTTTCTTTCTCGGTCATAGAAGAAATGTGAGAGGCAGATGGAGGACTGGATGTGGAAAATGGATTATCTACATAATAATCTTTTCTTCTGGAATGTTCTGCTTTTTTCTTTTATCCCGATGGGGGGAAATAACTTTCTGTCAAGCTATTCCATTGTGGGTTATTCTTTATTTCCCTAGAGATGGCTTACACTGGTAGCCCTGGACTTACAACGAGTTGAAGTCCATGAGTCATAAAAGAGCCGAGGTTGCCTACCCCTGCCCTATCCTCTATCAGTCTATCTGCCTTGGTGGAGCAGTGGGCTAATGCCTCCTTAAGTAACACCTGCTGCCTGCAATTAGTTCAGGTTCGCATCCCACCAGGCTCAAGGTTGACTCAGCCTTCCATCCTTCCCAGGTAGGTAAAATGAGGACCCAGATTGTTGGGGGCATTTAAGCTGACTTTGTAATAATGCCGCTTGGGGGTGTGGGGTGTGAAAGCCCTAATAAGCAGGCATATACATAGAACGAAGGCTACTGCTAAGCTTGTAAGCCGCCCTTGAGTCTTCGGAGAAGGGCGGGATATAAATGGAATTAAAATAAAATTAAAAAAAATAAAAATATCTCAGTTCTGCCCCTTTAAGGAACTGCCGGCTTCCCCGCCAGCTTCTCCGCCCCCCCACCCCCCGCAAAACGCAATGAATTTTGCCCCCGGCCGGCCGCCGTCGGGCTGGAGGGGGCGAGGCTTCCGTGACAGGCAGGGTGAGAGGGCGGGGCCAGCGGCCGAGGGCGGCGTGTCAGGGGTTGGAGCGGCCGCCGAGGTGAAGTGCGGACCACGTGGGGCTGCGACGGGCTTGGCTGTCCTTCCAAGCGGCAGCGCAGCAGGGCCGGCGGCGAAGCGAGGCAGCGGGCAGCGACAGAAGAGCGCGAGCGGCGGCGGCAGCCGGCCATGGTCATTAAGGCGGATGAGATGACTCCTGCGGGAGGAGCGGCGGCGGAACAGCCCAGCCAGAGCGCCGGCAAGGACCCGCCGAGGGAACCCGCAGGTGGGTGAGAAGGCGGCGGCGGGAGAAGCGGGCTACGGATCCGGGCTACTGATCCGAGGAGAGCCTCCTGCTCTCCCCCTTCCCTTAATCCCGGTTCACCTTCCCTACCTTCCGCCGGGGTGAACCCCTCCGTTTTGCTCCTGCGCCCGATCCTCACCCCGTTTCCCTCCCCCTCCCTTGGCGAGGTAGCTACCCTGGAATAACTTAACTCCCTTTCCTCTCTTCGGAGCAGTGGGGGGGGGGCGGCCCTGCGGGGTCTTTTCTCTTCCCCCCCCCCGCAAGACACGGCCGAGGCATTCCTAGGGAGTTACCAGGTGGGAACTACTAGCTTGCCCTTTTTAAGAGGGTCTTCCAGAGAGTAAGCTGCAGCCGCATGGTAGGATTTGAAACGTGGAGATGGGTGTGTGTGTGTGTATGTGTGTGTGTGTGTGTGTGTGGTGGGGGAGACCGTAGAAGCTGGCAAACGGGCCTCTCTGCTCCCCCTTCTCCTTCGCTTGAATTTGGGAGCAAAAGGATTCCTGGGTCAGCCTCGGGATTATCTCCTGCTCCTCTGACTGACCAAGGCCTGCCTTTTATTTCTCCCAGGCTGTCTTTAACCTTGCTCGAAGCCAAGGTTGCACTTTTCGCGTAGAGAGCCTTACTTTGGCGGCTGAAAGATTGCAGGGCTGATTTGGGCGGGTTGCAATCTGCACACCCTGGGGAGAGAGGGCCCTGGGTTGGAAGAAGTTGAGGGAAATGAGAGCTGGGAAGAAGCCTTGTCTTTGCTTTCTCCCAACCTGAGAATCCTCTCCTCCTTTTTTCCACCCTTGGTGATTGGTAAAGCTTCAGTCAAGTTATGGAGTTATTGAATCCTTATGTATTCTGCATATGAAGCAATCGTAATCGCAGTAACTTTAACCTAAAAAAAATTGAGAGACTGTGCAAAGGCAAGAATATTTTGCTCTTGCTGCGGCCAGCCTGACCCCCTCAATCTTCAAAGCACGTTAACACAGACTTCTACGCAGCAGATTTACTGATTTTTCCGTTGTAGGCAACTTTACTCAAGTGCAAGCCACAAAGAATATGCTCTGGAAGGTTTAACCATTGGTGTAAGTTGGTTAACATGCAAGGGAAAGCTTAAGTATTTCTCACATATCTGCTTAACTCCATGACCAGAGACTTTTGGAGTAGGGTGGCCATAACAAAAAATATTAATGATACCTGTGATTTTTTTGCTGATAGGATACTGTTGCTTTGTTGTGTGTGCATTGTAAAGTGATAAATAAGCCTGCATGCTCTTAAGAATATAGAGTGGGTTAATCTTAGGATACGGAGCTCCACGTGATCGATCCTTTTTATTCTTCCTTCATATGTGGAAGAGAGTGAGTGAAGATGTAGGGCTTACCTGAACTGTAGTACTCCCCTTTTACCTATATTACTAGTAGTTTTAACTTATTGCTCTTCTTATGTACCAGGTTTATTCTTGCATGATTTATTTTGGGGATGAACCCACTTTTACTAGTTGCCATGAGACAGTGGTGTGTATAACGTATCCGTACACTCATCTGTATCCAGAATGACGTTTCTTTTCATCTTGAGTATAAGTGACCTTTGTCCAGCTTCCACTCACTTCCCCCCCCCTCCTCGCATGGCTTCCAGGAGGCTGGTTCTGCTCTGTAAATGTTGTGACCCCTACGTAACCTTCTGGGTAAAGAGCTTTCCTAGGACTCTAGGCTTGCAAAGGCCTAGTCCTGTGGAAATGGCTAACCTGTGCTTAATGTCCTCCAGATGCACTAGATCTCACAAACCCTTGACCATGCTGGCCTGAGGGCTTATGGGAGTTGAAGTCCAAAACACAGAGGCCTCTTGGTTGCGTGCTTCTAATCTAGCTTGTGGTTTTAGCGTGGCTTGGTGCAAGAATACACAATTTCTTCCACCAAGAAAACTATCAAGGGTTTTAGCTCTCCTTTCTTCATAAAATGCTGGTTTGAGTGAATTTTGTGAATTTCTGTTCTTTGAACACCTCCAGACGCAATTTGAGTCTGCTTTCGCAGGACACAGGCTGCTCACTACAGTACTAGGCCTCTGTTATGCAACGTTCCTCATCCAGTGTACATACTTTGCAGGGGAATTCATGTTAATGCTTTATGTATGTGTAGGCAGTGTCTCTAATCCAGCTGTTAGCATGGTAACATCTGTGGGGGTGGTAGGTGCCTCTTGATATTTCTTGTACCAGCCCTTCCCTATTGGTGCTTTCCAGGTGAGTTGTGCCTACTACTCTAGAATTC
This sequence comes from Vipera berus, assembly GCF_964194415.1. Classification (NCBI taxonomy): domain Eukaryota; kingdom Metazoa; phylum Chordata; class Lepidosauria; order Squamata; family Viperidae; genus Vipera; species Vipera berus. The sequence goes on from NC_138202.1 coordinate 350,270,386, forward strand.
CCCACCAACTACAGATAGTCCTCAACTTACAATCACAGTTGAGCACAAAATTTCAGTTGCTAAGCAAGACAGTTCAGTTAAGTTGCACCCCATTTTACAACCTTTTTTCCAGTCACTAAGCAAATCATGCAGTCTTTAAGCAAATCTGGCTTCCCCCATTGAGTTGGCGTGTCGGAAGTAGGATTGAAAGGTTACAGAAGGTGATCACGTGACCATGGGGATGCTGCAACTGTCATAAATACATCCCAAGCACCCGAATTTTGATCACGTGACCACAGGGATGCTGCAATGGTTATAAGTGTGAAAACTTGCATAAGTCACTTTTTCCAGTGTTGTAACTTCACTCACTAAGCAAATGGTTGTAAATCAAGGCCTACCTGCATATAATCTAAATGCATCTGGAGTGCCTCAGTAAACAAAGGTTTACAACATTGGAGGAAGGCAATGTTATTTTGAGGGTGCCATTTAGAAACTGTACATTTGGTTAGTTGCTATCTGACATAATAGCACATTCTTGTAATTTATGAGAACCTATAACAAGGGGAGACCATTTCGAATAGTAAGACTTTCTTATCAGATCTGCTTCTCTCTGGTTCCCCACTGATACTCCCTTTCCTGACCTGAATATCTCTTTCTCTTGAAGAGATTAGGACCAATCTGGACCAGCTTCCTTTTGGATATGACCTACTGCATGATTATCTTCAGATGCTGTGCTAAACCACAATTTGCATAAGAATGGTTCATTTAATAAGCCACAGTTGGCTGGGTTCACACATACTATGTCTTAATGCGTGGATCACAAGCCCAAGGGATGGGTTGCAAAACTTGCTACTGAATGTCCCCAAAATACATTATAACTTAAGACACTCAGCCTCTGTGGGGGATTATGCAGAATTTTCTGTCCTTTCATATGAAAACATTCTGCAGTATAATCTATTCCTTTAAATGCATTCCTCTTGATGTAAGTGATCAACTCAAGAAAAACTGATAACTAGGTATGGTTTGCTATTAAAGGCAAAGATCTACTGAGCATTCAGTTTCCTGTAATGGCTAACCAGAATGGAAAATTACAGAGAAAAATATGAAAATAAAAAGATTGTACATAATATGCTTGGGATAGACTGCCTTGGTATCTGGGGGTTCTGCTTGAATTGGCACCAGGGTGTATACTGCATGTTACTATGCAGCATATAAAAGATAGAGCTAGATTTATCAACTGGGTCTGGGAAGATGATACAGTACAATGTATGCTTGATGTATTTGAGGAATAGTTTTTTGCATAGTCAGCTTACCAGTAGCATTCAATTTTTGTATTTGAAGGAAATCCTAGGCCCAGAATTCATTAAGACAGCAAACACATATAGGTAGTCCTCAGCTTATGACCACAATTGAGCCTAAAATTTCTGTTGCCAAGCAAGACATTTGTTAAGTGGGTTTTGTCCCACTTTACAGTCCTCCATGCCATAATTGTTATGTGAATCACTGCAGTTGGTAAGTTAGTACACTACCTGTATTGTGGTAAAACATCATTAAACACCAGTCTTGCAGTCAAGCAAACTATATCTGGTTTGTCCACTTCTTGGTTCTTTTACTTGCTTTGTTAACTCCTTTCCCCTCTATATTTCTCTGGATTGATTATAACAATGTTCTCAAACTTAGCAATGTTGTCGAAACTTCAACTCCCGGAATCCCCTAGCAAACATGCTGACTGAGGAATTCTGGGAGTTGAAGTCCACATACCTTAAAAGTTTTCAAGGTGGAGAAACACTGGAATAGTGATTTGAGTGGCACATAAAAATCAATTCAGTAAATGCTGAGAAACTGCAATCTAACCATAGATCTCTCTTGACACATCACACTTGGAAGAGTTGAAATCTGGATGCTAATGATTTTTTGTTGTTTAGTTGCGAAGTCGTGTCCGACCCATCGCGACCCTATGGACAACGTTCCTCCAGGCCTTCCTGTCCTCTACCATCTTCTGGAGTCCATCTAAGCTCACGTCCCCTTCTTCTATTGCCCTCAATCTTTCCCAGCATTAGGCTCTTCTCCAGTGAGTCCTTCCTTCTCATTACGTGGCCAAAGTATTTGAGTTTTAGCTTCAGGATCTATGCTAATGATACTGAGTCGTAAAACATCATTTATTCAGAGACCCCCATTTCTACATCACTGTAAGCTAAAACAGTTACATTATTTGCATGATAAATGTAGTTCATTTGGTTGTAGCTTCTTGTGTTGTATGTGACCCAATTTATTTGGTGTTTCCACTCCCCATGAACCAGGGTTATAACAAACAATGGTGTAGCATAGATCATACTTAAGTCTTAATACTTAGACTGAGATAATGAGGAGATATTCTGTGTATTTGCATGCTTGAAATAATTCTGCCTTTATGGGAAGAGAATCAGAAGAGCTATATTATTCACCCGCAGAAACAGAAACCATGTTGTCTTTCTTCACAACCCCCATCTCACACTTTCCCAATTTTTTTATTATTATGGACATTACAACGCACCTTAAACTGTATAACATTTGATGAAGATAGGTCACCTGTCTCCGTAATCACCTTTGGCATTTACAGTCTACACTAAAATGGTTGGATCAGACACAATGGGATTGCTTTGTTCATAAGAATGTATAACACATCCTTCTGGCTCTCAAAAATTTCTCCTTCACAACTTGCAAATTCCAGTGGTGAGATTCAGCCGGTTGGCACTACTTTGGCAGAACCAGTAGCTAATTTTTTTGTTGCCCAGGCCCAGAATGGACTTCCGGAAGTGGCATCCATACAGAGAACCGGTTGTTCACATATTTGAATCCCACCACTGAAAAATTCTACAAAATATTTCTTTGGCTCAGGGGGAAAGAGGTCTCTCGTTTGTGGAGTTCCTCAGGGGTCGGTTCTCTCGCCTCTCCTGTTCAACATCTACATGAAACCGCTGGGTGAGATCATTCGTGGTTTTGGAGTTGGGTATCATCAATACGCCGATGATACCCAACTTTTCTTTTCGACCCCAAACCACCCCAGTGATGCCCTCGCTGTGATGTCCCGTTGCCTGGAGGCGGTTCGGGTCTGGATGGGGAGGAACAGACTTCAACTCAACCCTGACAAGACTGAGTGGCTGTACATTCCGGCATCCCGGGACATTCAAAATGTTCCATCTCTTTCTATGGGGGGTGAGCTCTTACCCCCCGTGGATAGGGCTCGCAACTTGGGAGTCCTCCTAGATTCACGGCTTACTCTGGAAGATCATATAGTGGCCATGACTAGGGGGGCTTTCGCCCAGATTCGCCTGGTGCGCCAGTTGCGGCCCTATCTGGACCGGGATGCTCTGTGTACGGTCACTCATGCGCTCGTGACCTCTCGCCTTGACTACTGTAATGCTCTCTACATGGGGCTTCCCTTGAAGACCACTCGGAGGCTCCAACTGGTACAGAATGCGGCCGCGAGAGTTGTCCTGGGAGTTTCCCGGTACTCCCATGTTACACCTTTGCTCCGCGAGCTGCATTGGCTACCAGTTGTCTTCCGGGTGAGGTTCAAGGTCCTAGTTATGATCTTTAAGTCCTTACATGGCATGGGTCCGGGTTACCTCGGGGACCACCTGCTGCCGGCGTCAACTTCCCTCCGCCCAGTACGTGCCCACAGAGAGGGCCTCCTCAGGGTGCCTCCAGTCAGGGAATGTCGACTGGTGGCCCCCAGGGGCAGGGCCTTCTCTGTGGGCGCTCCGGCATTATGGAACCAACTGCCGGTTGAGCTCCGGATGGCATCGGACCTCCGATCCTTCCGTCGCGGGTTGAAGACCCACTTATTTGAATTAGCTGGTCTGGCCTGATGGGGGAATATGGGTTTTTAAATTGATTTTTAGTATTTATTATTGTTGTTTTAACTGGGCACTGGTTTAATTTTCTTTTAACTTTTGTATTGTTATTTATATATGCCCTGTGAACCGCCCTGAGTCCCTAGGGAGAAGGGCGGTATAGAAATCAAATAAAACTAAACTAAACTAAACTAAAATTGAAAACGAGCATAAAAACTCATCATTTAGTAGTGAATATTTTTAAGTTTTTTCAAAGACCAGTGATAGGGGAAGATGTTAATCACTGTAGGGCACTCTGCTGAAAAGGGTATAAAAATGGCTTGGGAAAAGCTTGGCCTCTGTGTGTTTGTGTGTGTGCGTGTGTGTGTGTTACATTAATAGTACATGTTGAGAAGAGGTGAACAGTTTCTGGATTAGGTATTTCTTTTTGGTGTGTTTGTTATGCAACATATTAGTGTCTTAGGTTGCATTGTATAAGATTGCATTTTTTCATGCCTGTAGCACTAGAAAAGCAAGCTACCTCTTATGGTTCTCTACTAAAATGGATTTATAGAACTCTATAAATTCCGCCTTCCACACTGCTTTTTGCAAGGAGTTAACTGACTCTCCTTTCAGCCAATCATTTATGATCCTGGGAAGTTTTGAAAGTAAGAGAAAGTGTTAAGAAGGCGTTGGCCTCTTCCTGCTGCCAAGACTTAATCGGGCACCCTTTTCCCCTCCCTTTTTTTCAGCAAGGGAGCTGGGAAGGTGGCAAGAAGAGCCAAACAACTATTTGATGTTTGCTACACTACGTTAAAGGGGACATGGTGGCTCAGTGGGTTAAGACGCTGAGCTTGTCGATCAGAAGGTCGGCAGTTTGGCGGGTCGAATCCCGAGTGCCGCGTAGCAGAGTGAGCGCCTGTTACTCGTCCCAGCTTCTGCCAACCTAGCAGTTCGAAAGCACGTAAAAATGCAAGTAGAAAAATACAGTAGGGACCACTACGGTGGGAAGGTAACAGCGTTCCGTGCCCCTTTGGTGTCTAGTCATGCCGGCCACATGATCACGGAGACGTCCTCGGACAAGCGCTGGCTCTTCGGCTTTGAAACGGAGATGAGCACCGGCCCCTAGAGTCAGAAACGACTAGCATGCATGTGCGGGGGAACCTTTGCCCTTTATCTTACACTACGTTAATCCATGCAAGAAGCAATCAGTGCTAGTGTCCACACATTGCTGCATATTATCATATGTATCCCTAGTTTTGGCTTAGTCTAGTTTAATGAACCCAGTGGGTGAAGTCATGGCATAACAATGGTAAATGGCATGAGCCAAGAGTTTGCAGTTTCAGGAATACAGGTAGTCTTTAATAACAATAAATAACAATAAAGCTGGAAGGGACATTGGAGGTCATCTAGTCCAACCCCCTGCTCAGGCAGGAAACCCTATACCATTTCAGACAAATGGCTGTCCAGTCTCTTCTTAAAAACCTCCAGTGTTGGAGAATACACAGCTTCTGGAGGCAGGTTGTTCCACTGGTTAATTGTTCTAACTGTCAGGAAATTTCTCCTTAGTTCTATGTTGCTTTTCTCTTTGATTAGTTTCCATCCATTGCATCTTGTCCTGCCTTAAGTGCTTTGGAGAATAGCTTGACTCCCTCTTCTTTGTGGCAGCCCCTGAGATATTGGAACACTGCTATAACGTCACCCGTAGTCCTTCTTTTCTTTAGACTAGAGTCTAGAGTCTAGACATACCCAATTCCAGCAACCGTTCCTTATATGTTTTAGCCTCCAGTCCCCTGAACATCTTTGTTGCTCTTCTCTGCACTCTGCACTCCTTCTAGAGCAGGGGTCTTCAAACTTGGCCCTTTTATGCATGCTGGCTGAGGAATTTTGACAGTTGAAGTCCACAAGTCATAAAAGGGCCAAGTTTGAAGACCTCTGTTCTAGAGTCTCAACATCGTGGTGACCAAAATTGGATGCAGTATTCCAAGTGTGGCCTTACCAAGGCATTGTAAAGTGGTATTAACACTTCAGATGATCTTGATCCTATCCCTCTGTTAATGCAGCCTAGCACTGTGTTGGCTTTTTTGGCAGCTGCAGCACACTGCTGGCTCATGTTTAAGTGACTGGCCACTTGGACTCCAAGATCCCTCTCACCATTACTACTACTCCGATTTACAACCATTCCTTTAGTGACTGTTCAAAATTATAATGACACTGTAAAAAGGGACTTAGAACCGTTTTTCACACTTATGACCATTGCAGCATTCCCCCCCCACAGTCATGTGATCAAAATTCAGGCACTTGGCAACTGGCATGTATTTATGACAGCTGCACTGTCCCAGAGTCATATGATCATCATTTGTAACCTTCCCACCAAGTTTCCAATAAGCAAAGGCAATCTAGTAAGCCAGATTTGTTCAATGACCGCATGATTCACTTAACAACAGTGGCAAAAAAAATGTTAAGTAGGGCAAAATTCACTTAACAATTGTCTTGCTTAGCAATGGAAATTTGTGGTCGTAAGTCAAGAACTACCTATGTTGTAAGAACCAAGTATGGTTTACCACAATGTAGAGAAAACAAAGCTAGATCATATGCAAAAAGTTTATACAGAAAGTCCTTGCTTATCAGTTGGTCATTCTAGAACCAGTTATGACCCATTTGAGAAGCTACAATGGCCACAAGCAGTCACATGATTCCATTTTGGTCACTTGGCAACAGGCTTGCGTTTATGGCCATTTGCAGCATCCCATAATTTTTGATTTTATTTATTTATTTTGCCAGTTTCTGGCCTTTTACTTCTAGTTTCTGGCCAAAAATGCCCATTGGGAAAAACTTCATGACCATGATATTCCCTTAATGAGGCACTGCGAAAAAAACAGTAAAATGAGGTTGAGCATGTGATGACCCACCCTAATGGCCACCTCGATTTATGACTGTAATTCTGGGCTCAATTCTAGTTGTAAGTCAAAGACTACTTGTAGTACAGTGCAGTCATCACAGGCCTGGCTCACAAAAGAGAAGACAAGCAAAGGGGCTGAACTGCTCGTCTTCAACATTAGACAAACTGCAGATTATAAGGTAAAGGTAAAGATTCCCCCGCACATGCGTGCTAGTCGTTTCCGACTCTAGGGGCCGGTGCTCATCTCCGTTTCAAAGCCGAAGAGCCAGCGCTTGTCCGAGGACGTCTCCGTGGTCATGTGGCCGGCATGACTGGACGCCAAAGGCGCACGGAACGCTGTTACCTTCCCACCGGAGTGGTCCCTATTTTTCTACTTGCATTTTTACGTGCTTTCGAACTGCTAGGTTGGCAGGAGCTGGGACGAGTAACAGGCACTCACTCTGCTTTCTATTAAAGTTCTGAGTAGAGTAGTCAAGGACTAATGGTTTAGTCCAGGGCTTTTCAACCTTTTCACCCGTTCTACCACTTATGGATATGGCAACATCCGAGTATCACCAGTCGCCTAGCAAGGTGTCAAAAACCTGATGACCAGAAAAAAGTGATGAAGTACAGGTAGTCCTCGACTTACAACAGTTCGCTTAGTGACTGTTCGAAGTTACAATGGCACTGAAAAAAGTGCCCCCCCAAGCCACAGCCGAGCAAGACACCTGCCTGCCTGCCCGCCCGGCGGTACTCTTCCTCCTGTACGAGGTTTTCATTGTTGTGAGCATTTCTGTTGAGGATTGGCAGCGGGGGTGGGGTGGGGGGGTCTTTGGTTTTTATCCCCCCTCCCCCTCTGCTGGGTGGTTGCAGCAGGTTTTGGTCACTTCACATGACCCTGGGACACTGTGACCGTCATAAATATGCATCAGTTGCCAAGCATCTGAATGTAAATCACAAGACCCTGGAGATGCTGCAACATTCCAGCTGATCGGCGCTTCTTCTGGGCTCAGCAAAAGTGCCAGGATCAGCGCTGAGCTCCGCTGAGCCCTGACAACCCTGCAGCTCCAGCCATCTCTCGGTCAGGCTTGTGCGGTGCTGCCATTCCCCTCCCCCGCTACCACTTTTCTAGGATGGTCATGTACCACCTGTCAGGTGCCAATGTACCACAGGTGGTACCCGTACCACTGGTTGAAAAGCCCTGGTTTAGTCGTGTAATGATAAGGAATGTAGAATGCTTTTTAATCTAGGATGTTGTATAAACCCACATTCAGTAAACCATTATTACCATAAATTTGCTTAGCTCACTTTGGAAAACTTTATGTAAATTTAAGAGCAACTTCTACTCATACAATGCAAGATACCAGTGTTATAAATAATATCAGATTATTAGGGTTAAAGTATAAGATGAAGGCAGTCTTTTAAGTTAATGACCTAATTAAGACATTTGCATTTCAACAAGCCCTTTCCTATTGGATCAGGATATTAACATGTTCAAGAGCGTATGAACTGAATTTACCTTAACTCGGAAGAAAACTAATAGGGAAAAATGTGGGGGTGGGGGGTTATGTACGTATGGGATGTGTGTGTGTGTCCTATTATCTACTTACTTGTAAACCAAGTCCAGCTGGCTTTAACAGGGATTGCAAATCCTAACAGCTACTTGGAAATAATCTTTTTATTTAAAACACTGACCTTTATATGACATTTCTTCTTTGGCCCCTAATCTGCCCCCATCTTATCTCCTTCCACCTATGGAATATAATTCTCTGTCCATTTGATAAGTTCTTGGTTAAACCTCTATTTCTTCTTGCTGATGTTTCTGATTGTAGAAGTATTTCACAGCCTATTATTATTTATTCTTTTATTTTATTCTCACTGACTTTTGAAACCTAACTACGGATTATGACCACAATTAGAACCAGAACTTCCATTGCTAAGCAAAGGGGTTAAGTGAGCCACACCACTTTTACAACCCTTTTGCCAAGATTGTTAAGCGAAGCACTGCAGTGAACCATGTGGTCGTTAAATCCACCTTCCTCCATTGACTTTGCTTGTTGGAAGCCAGCTGGGAAGCGCCTGAATTTTGAACCCATGGCAGTTGTAATTGCGAGGACTGGGTCTAAGTCACTTTTTTCAGTGGCATTGTAACTTCAGTTGCTAAATGAATGGTTGTAAGTCAAGGACTACCTGTATTTCTTGGGGCTGCAGCCAAACAACCATTCTTCAAACTGGTTTCTTCCCAAATCCCATTAACCGCAATCTTCATTGCTTTGCAATTATGTATGTAATGTAAAAGGTTTGTTTGGCTGCCCGTCTTAAGACACAACTCTGGCTGGCTCAACAGCAACAACAGCAAAACTCCAAACTATAAAAACAAGCAAAGAAGTCTAATATAAAATAGAAAATATAAAATCATAAAATAAAGCACAACCCAAATCCAGTGCCTCAGTGATCCCCTTAGGATGGATCAATAACCACCCAAACATCCTCACCCTATCTTAGTCAGTGCCTGGGTGGGTATTCCATAAGTTAGGGTCAGCCCTACTTCTGTGGTTCTGCAATCTGGAAGGACAAGCAAAGAGAGGTGGTCCTGCAAATTACCTGGTCCCATTCCATGTAGGCCTTGAAAGGCGATACCTAGCACCTTGAATTGCACCTGGAAGCAAGTGCAGCTTATGCAGCAGAGTTATAATGTGAGTGAACTTAAAAGCACCCAGCTCTGTATGTGCCATTGTGTTCTGAATCAGTTGTAATCTGAGGAGTACAGGTAGTCCTCAACTTACGACCACAATTGAGCCCAAAATTTCTGTGGCTAAATGAGACAGTTAAGTGAATTTTTCCCCATTATACGACTTTTCTTGCCACAGTTGTTAAGCAAATCGCTACAGTGGTTAAGTCACTAACATGGTGGTTCAGTGAATCTGGGTTCCCCTTTGATTTTGCTTGTCAGAAGGTCGCGAAAGGTGATCACATGACCCCGGGACGCTGCAAATGTCATAAATATGAGTCAGTTGCCAAGCGTCCCAATTTTGATCTTGTAGGGATGGGGATACTGCAACGGTCATAAGTATGACGGAACGGTCATAAGTCCCTTTTTTCAGTGCCCTTGTAACTTTGAACAGTCACTAAACGAACTATTGTAAGCCGAGGACTACCGTAATCTTCAAGAATAGCCCTGTGAGAAGCACCTTGCAATAATCCAAACTGAACGAATTTTTAGATTAACCCATTTGGTAAGCACTAATCAGAAATCTGTTCTCTCCAGTAGAGTTAGGGGTGACTTAGGAAGATATTCTGGACATGCTCACAAGACAAGTCCCATCAGGATAGGGGCAGTCATCAAACACACCTGCGTTTTTTGTGAGCAAGAGGGCAAAACAGTGGGACCAAGGAAAGGGTCTTGCGTGCAGTAGTGCCCTCCAGGCAGAAAGTTGCTAGCCCCTGTTCTTATACAGACTGCCAGTGGGCATGGCTAAAACTAGTCACGAATGATCAGAAAAAAAACTCAGCAAAAGGACCCACATAGTCTTTTACCTCTGCAGAACCAGCTACTAGTGACTGCCAGGATAGGTTCAGATTACTGTTGCTGATTGGTTTTAGAGGGATTTTTATCTTATGTTTGAGTAACTTCAGTTCTTCACGCCAGCACGGCTTAGCCATTAAAGAGCTCTGATTGGCCTCTCAGATCAGCGTAAAGCTGAGCCACACGAATCCCGGAGTTGATCTAAAAAAAAAAGTTAAGCAGGGTCAGACCTGGTTAATGCTAGGATGGGAGACCAACAGGAAATCCCACTGCTGTAGCTTAGATTGGGAAGCCATAAAAATATCCGGGAAGAAGGCCGTGGTTAATTACTGTGCTACTTTCATCAAGAAAATATGAATCCAGAGAGAGACAAGTAGGCAAACCTTTGTAAAACTGTATCAAATGAATTTAGTATTTTCCATTTGATTTGCTGGGATAATTTGCTGGTGACAACTTGCAAATGTCTAGTGTGATTCAGTATAAGGCAGTATTTAAACTAGGGGAGATCATGTTACTTAGTGACTTTTCAGAATTATGATGGGCCCTGAAAAAGGGATTTATGACCTGAATTTGAAGTTCCATTCCCATCCCCCAGTTACTTAACTAAATTTTAGACACTCGGTTACCAACCCACATTTACAAAAGGTCAGGGGCAGTCCTAAGCTCCACAGGTTCCAGAGGGCAGGCGCACCCACAGAGAAGGCCCTCCCCCTGGGTGTTATCCGCCGGCAATCTTTTACCGGCGGCACCCTGAGAAGGCCCTCCCTGTGGGAGCGCACAGGACGAAGGGAACTTGATGCTATAGTGGATAATGGCTTCACTTAACAACCATAGTGTTTGCTTAATGACCACTCTGTTTGCTTTATGATCACTGTGTCCACTTAATAGCCACAGCCAAAAAAGATCATAAAATCAGGCATGATGACCCACTTTACAACCCGCGTGACTTTGGACCAAAATTGCAGATTTAATTATGGTTGTAAGTCAACGTCGACCTATAAATTCCTATATATTGCAATTTGTCCAGGTCAGTTGAAAAACTAACACTTGCATGAAATGTTAAGCCTGTTTAATTTAAACCTTGGATTGTGGGGTTGTTTTCGTTTTATCCTTGATGTACCAACCCAACCCATCTGGTCAGTTGTATGAATCAGTGCTTTTCTGATCATTGCAGAAAATCCATCAGTTTGGTAAGTGAGGATGTAGTGTGAACATCACTTCTGAAAACCCTTCTGGACTGCATACAGTTCTTGGGTTCATGACTTGGGACCTGAAAAAATCCTGTTTGTGAGCTCATTCAGCTGTAGTTTATTCAGCAAACCTCACTAAGCAAACTATGGTTTAACAAACGATGGAAGCCCGGTCATTGCCATGCAGCAATTTAAGCTTAAACAACCTTAGCATACTGTTTAAATGAATTTGCTAGAACTTTACCTGGTCTATTTCCCACTCTGCAAATACAGCCTACTTCACAGTAATCCTGGATAATTAAAACTCTTTTCCCCCAGCTTTCATTTTGTACAGCTACCTACCCATTGACGTGGGTACTCATTTGCGAAAAGAACTGCAATTCCCTCTGCATATTCTTCAGAATAGGAGGGAAAACCCTCTTAAGACTTCAACAGATGTGGATGTGAATTAGTCCACAGAGATGATCAGATCACTTTCCTTATCTGATTGTGCACATAGTTGGGGAAGAAAATCTTTGTCCATTCCAGGAAAAGTAATCCTGACACAATCTCCACAGGGAGTCCCTGGCAGATGTTTTGAAAAATAACCTCCAGATTGGGAAACTGTTCTAATGAATTTTCACAACATTGTTGGGATTAGGGGAGAGACCCGCATCGAGGGTTGCAAGTGGTGAACAGAGGAGAATGATACAGGTTGTCCTCGACTTACAACAGTTCATTTAGTGACCATTCAAAGTTACCACAGAACTGGAAAAAAGTGGCTTATGACCATTTTTCACACTTACAACCTTTGTAGCATCCCTGTGATCAAAAGTCAGTTGCTGACTCATACTTATGACCGTTGCTGTGTCCCAGGGTCATGTGATCACCTTTTCCAACCTTCTGACAAGCAAAAAAAAATCAATGGGGAAGCCAGTTTCATTTAACAACCATGTTACTAATTTATCAGCAGCAGTGATTCACTTAACAACTGTGGCAAGGAAGGTCATAAAATGGGGCAAAACCCATTTAACAAATGTCTCAGTTAATAACAGACATTTTGGGCTCAGTTGTGGTCATAAGTCAAGGACTACCTGAAAATATTTCATGGAAAAGGGATGCAAGGTTGGGGGAAACAACTGAACTACCAGTGTGTTCACACAACCTGCTTATCCAGGTCAGACAAAAAATTTAGATGAAATGCTTTACTTTAGCACTGTCTTGGAAACTTTTAACATGTATGGACTTCAATTCCCAGAATTCGCCAGCCAGGAGGATTTTGAGCTTGATCAGTATTAACTCAGTGAGGAGTTAATACTGATCCTGTACAAGTAGCTTATCCTGTACAAGTATTCCTCAATTTACAACCACAATGCAGCCCAAAATTTTATGTTGCTAAGTGAAACATTTGTTAAATCAGGAGTCTTCAAACTTGGCCCTTTTATGACTTGTGGACTTCAGCTCCCAGAATTCCTCAGCCAGGCACGCTGGCTGAGGAATTCTGGGAGCTGAAGTTCACAAGTCATAAAAGGGCCAAGTTTAAAGACCCCTGTGTTAAATGAATTTTGCCCCATTTTATGACTTTCCTTGCCACAGTTGTTAAGTGAACCACTGCTGTTATTAGGTTAGTAACACAGTTGTTAAGTGAATCTGGGATCCCCATTTCGCTTGTCAGGAGGTCACAAAAGGTGATCACATGACCACGGGACACTGCGACCATCATATAAATACGAGTCAGTTGCCAAGCGTCCAAATTTTGATCACATAACCATGGGGATGCCGCAACAGTCGTGTGAAAAACGGTCGTCACTTTTTTTTCAGTGCCCTAACTTTCAACAGACACCAAATGAATTGTTGTTAAAAGTCGAGGATTACCTTGTAATAGATCGTACGGCATGTTGATTAAAGCAGCATGGCCTTTTGTAGTTAACAGAAGGAAATTTTATGTCATTTAGCAAATGTTGTCAGTGCACAGATTTAGACTGTTGTTCAGCCGGGGGATTCCCTGTAATGCAAACAAACCCCAGGCCTTGGCAAGCAATAAACCCAAGGAGTTAATGCTGCTGGGTTCCAAGACGGGCCTGTTCTGCAAAAGCAGCCCTTGGGTCCGAAGGGGCAGGCAAGGCAGTTGAATGGAGGAACTGCTAAACACGTGTATTTGGCCTTTGTGGGTAGAAGGAGGGGGGGGGTGGAAGAAGGTGAGCTGAAGTTGGATGGGGATACCTTGCCTGTTTTCAGAGGGGAGGGGGGGGAGCGATCGCAAGTCCCGGCTGGCCCTGTGTGCAAATAGCAGCGGCCCGACCTCTACGACGGTTCTCCTCCTCCTCCTCCTCCCTTTTCGCCACCTCCCTCCTCAAGGTCACCTTCACCGGACTGACAAGCCCCGCGCAACCAATCCGGACCGAGTGGGCGGGCTTAAGAGCGCGGGATTCCTTGAGGCAGGGGTAGGCAACCTCGGCTCTTTTTACGACTCGTGGACTTCAACTCCCAGAATTCCTGAGTCAGCGTAGCTGACTCAGGAATTCTGGGAGTTGAAGTCCACGAGTCGTAAAAAGAGCCGAGGTTGCCTACCCCTGCCTTGAGGGAAGGCGTCCTTTTCTACTTGGCCGGGCGGAGAGAGGAGGGAGGAAGGAAGGATCCCCAGGCCGACCCGTTTCGTCCTCGAGAGATGTAACTCTCCCGTCCCCGACGCGTGTCCTAAGAAACCCCGGCCCCGGAGAAGTGGAAGCGTGCGGGGTGGGGTGAGGGGGGGGGGAATCCCGATGCCCTTGGGCGCGCGCCTGGGCTGGAGCAGGGAGGGGGCGGAACAGAAATGCCGCCTTTCCTCCTCCTCCTCCTTCCCCCACCCCCACCCCGCCGTCTCCGCGCACGTGGTCGCTTCTCTCTCGGCGAAGGGTTCCACCCTTGGCAACAGTGGCTCCGCCCCGGCCTTCCCCGGAGAGAGATTTAAAGCGATAGGCGCTCTTTTTTTTTTTCTCTCCTCCTCCTCCTTCATTTGCTTCCCGCATTATGCGGGTGTCTCAAGTCACAGCAAGAGTCAGCAGACGATGTGTTCTGGCTTGTTTACGGGCATGGGTGGTGCCCTGAAGCCGTCGGGGCAAGGTGAGGCTTTCTGGAGCTCACGAAGATGCCTCTCGAAAGCCCGTGGCTTGCCGTTAACAGGCGGTCCTCGACTTGCAACGGTTCGTTTAGTGACCGTCTTAATGGCACCGAAAAAAAGGGGACTTGTGACCGTTGTTCACACTTACCCCGTTGCAGCATTCCCCGTGGTCACGTGATCAAAATTTGGACGCTTGGCTAATAATAATAAATAATAATAATAATAATAATAATAATAAGAATAAGAAGAAGAAGAAGAAGAAGAAGAAGAAGAAGAAGAAGAAGAAGAAGAAGAAGAAGAAGAAGAAGAAGAAGAAGAAGAAGAAGAAGAAGAAGAAGAAGTAGTAGTTGGAAGGGACCTTGGAGGTCATCTAGTCCAACCCCCTGCTCAGGCAGGAAACCTTATACCATTTCAGGCAAATGGCTGTCCAGTCTCTTCTTAAAAACTTCCAGCATTGGAACATTCACAGCTTCTGGAGGCAGGTTGTTCCACTGGTTAATTGTTCTAACTGTCAGGAAGTTTCTCCTCAGTTCTAGATTGCTTCTCTCCTTGACTAGTTTCCATCCGTTGCTTCTTGTCCTGCTTTCAGGTGCTTTGGAGAATAGCTTGACTCCCTCTTCTTTGTGGCAGCCCCTGAGATATTGGAACACTGCTGTCATGTCACCCCTCACTCTTCTCTTCGTTAAACTCGTATTTATGAGGGTTGTCACGTCTCGGATCGTGTGATCCCCTTTTTTCAGATTTCGGACAAGCAAAGGCAATGGGAAAGCCAGATTCGCTTTACAGCCCTGTTATTAACTGGCAAGAAAGGTCGTAAAATGGGGCAACGCTCACTTAACAAATGTCTCACTTAGCAACAGACATTTTGGGCTCAATTGTGGTTGTAAGTCGTGGACTACCTGTATTATGAAGCAGGTGATAAATAATCACCTTGATAAAGAGTGTTGTGATAAAATGAAAGATGGCGTAAATGTATTTATGCATGCCACCTTCAGTTAGGGGAGGCATTTTTTAAAAAAAAATTAAATGGGGGGGGAAAGGGGTGAGTTGCCGTGTTGCCAGAGTCAGGCCACTTCTATAGTTTATATTTCCAAGAATGTCCAAATACAACAAAGTGAACAAGATACAATACTCTTCCCCTCTCCTCACATGCTGCTTGAAAAATAAATCAGATTCATGGCTTAAAGGACTTGGATAGTTTTTCTGCTATGTGCATGAACGTTTCCAAACCTCACCTTTGTTTTCTGAATTAGCCTGCTTTAATTGTTAAATTAGATGGTTGGGGGGTGGGGAGGCCCTACTGCAGAACTGGAATCACTGCATGTTATTTAATAAACTAAGAAAAATGCATTGATTGAGATCAGGGAAGCCCCAATTAGAGGAAGAAATGCAGGAAGTTTTCACTTAACTACCAGGTGCTATGTTTCAAGTTATGACTGACCTCCACAGAGTAACTTACGTTTGGGTGGCCCCTCCATTGCATAATCGTATTTCAGATTCCTGGCAACCAGCTTGCATTTATACCATTTGCAGAGTCCCACAATCACAGTATTGTGGGGGGGGGAGGTTTGTGGGGTGTTTTTGCCAGTTTCCAACATTTACTTCCAGTTTTGGCAAAAAAAAAGCCCATTGAGTAAAATGGCTTTGCTTAACAACCTTGGCATTCACATAATGATTGCTGCAGAAGAGGTCATAAAATTGGGCATGATCATTTGGTGATCTGCTTAATGACCCCTGAAACTTGGAACTGTACCTCTGGGCTCAATTACGGTCCTGAGTTGAGGACTACAATATCTGTATGGCAAATCTCTCAAAGAGTTTTCACATCTGAGGTGACTCCCCCAACCCTAAATCCATTTAAGTCTGAGTTTTTAATTCAGAATCCAACTCTACAGCTCTTCTTTGGGGACTATGCATTGTTCCAGTTCAAGATCGATTCCAGACTTCAAGGTGTGGTCTTGCAACAAGTCATTTTTTTTCTGGGTTACGTAGGGGGCATTTTAAGCTTCAATAAAGCTCATATCCTATTTAAAATGTGACTTTTCAGAACTGTCCCTCTGTTGCCTCACTGCATCTTCCTGAGTTTCATTTACCCTAGAAGTTCTTTGAAAAGAATGGTTAGCTTGGTGATCTTGCAGTTCCTCCCCTGGAACTGCTCAGAATCTTTTTTTATGTTTTATTTTACATACAACCTGACAAATGCAAATGCATATGATCTGAAGCAAAAATTCAAACAATGACAGAAGATGCAGGCAGTCTATTTTCATTTTCCGAGTGTCGAAATTACTTTGTTCTTTTGTAGTGTTAGAAAACAGGAGGAAAAGAAGACAGTTGTGGATTGAGGGAATGGAAAAGGTTGTCTGGATGTATTCTGGTTGCCTTTTATGCCAAGGTCCCATCTTCTGAAGAAATGACAATAATTGTGGCTTGTTTTGCTGCAGGCTTCCCTGACCATATACAGTGTTGGGGCTACCAAAAGCTCCATTAGCTGGGAATTCTGGGAGGTGGGGTTGGTGCATACACAGTGGGGACTGGGATAGAGAAGGCAGGAGTAGGATGGCCAAAAGATAGGACATGTGGTAAGTATGGCATGCTAGGAATAAAATGCAAACCTCCCCTGAAATTGCCGAACCCCAGTTTTGTCTGTTGCAACAGTGGGTGACATTTTGGAATTTGCAGCTTCGTTTTTTTTTTCGGGTAGTAACCAGAGATTGAATTTGGGATCATCTGCATACAAGTATGTTTTCCAGTCATGGGCATGTATGGGTAGTCCTCAACTTACAACAATTTGTTTAATGACCACTCAAAGTTACAATGGCACTGACAAAAGTGACGTATGACCATTTTTCACAATTAACAACCATTGCAGCATCCCCACGGTCACGTGATCAAGATTTGGATGCTTGGCAATTGACTCATATTTATGACAATTGCAGTGTCCCAGGGTCATATGATCACTTTTGCGACCTTCTGACAAGCAAAGTCAATGGGGGGAGCCAGATTCACTTAACAATTGTGTTGCTAGCTTAACAACTGCAGTGATTTGCTTAATAATTGTGTCAAGAAAGGTCATAAAATGGGGCAAAACTCACTTAACAAATGTCTCGCTTAGCAACAAATTTTGGGCTCAATTGGATCATAAGTTGAGGTCTATCTGTAATGCCTTATGGAACCAACTCCATATTGCTTCTGTCTTTCCTGTGATGAACTGACACTGTAAACTCCTTGGGACAGAAACAGCATAATCATGACACTATGTTGAGGTTGGGCTTCCCACAACTTTTGAAGCACAAGTACCCTCCCAGTTTACAGCAACTGGATCACCCCAGGATTTCCTTCCCAAATACTTGGCAGGAAAACAAAACACATTTTGACGTATTGCAAATTTCATGTTCTTTTTTTAAATAATTTGAAGGTCATAAAAGGTAAAGGTAAAGGTTCCCCTGCACATGCGTGCTAGTCGTTTCCAACTCTAGGGGCCGGTGCTCATCTCCATTTCAAAGCCGAAGAGCCAGAGCTTGTCCGAGGACGTCTCCGTGGTCATGTGGCCGGCATGACTAGATGCCAAAGGCGCACGGAACGCTGTTACCTTCCCACCGTAGTGGTCCCTATTTTTCTACTTGCATTTTTACGTGCTTTCGAACTGCTAGGTTGGCAGAAGCTGGGACGAGTAACAGGCGCTCACTCTGTTACGCGGCACTCGGGATTCGACCCGCCAAACTGCCGACCTTCTGATCGACAAGCTCAGCGTCCTAACCCACTGAGCCACCGCGTCCCTTCTTGAAGGTCATGGTCCATAGTAAAAGAACAAACAGTCAAGAAATACGCTATGGACTAGCTCTTAATAGATTAGCCATGACGGTTTGGAAAATGTGTCTTTACATCTGAAGAACAGAACTGTCCAAACTATTTCCTGTGATATTCTATGGAAGTAAAAGTTGAAGAAGCCAAATAGAAAAAAGTATTGAGGCTTTTGAACTTTGGTGTTTGAGAAGACTCCTAAGAATACTATGGACAGCCAAGAAAACAAAAACCAAATGGATCATTGAACAAAATTAACTCAAGAGTTCTCACTCAAGGCACAAATGACCAGCCTCAAATTATCCTTCTTCAGACACATTATGCCAATGTTTCTCAATTGTGGCAACTTTAAGATGTGTGCACTTCAACTCTAGTGAAGAGAAGGTGAAGGGGTGACACAATAACAGTTTTCCAAAGCCACAAAGAAGAGGGAGTCAATCTGTCCTCCAAAGCACCAGAAGGCAGAACAAGAAGCAATGGATGGAAACTTGTCAAGGAAAGATGTAACTTCTAGAAATAAAGAGAAAGGTCCTTAACAGCTAGAACAATCAGTGGAACAGCTTGCCTTCAGAAGAGGTGGATGTACCATCACTGGAGGTTTGTAAGAAGAGCTTGGACAGCTATTTGTCTGGAATGGTATAGGATCTTCTCCTAGAGCAGCGGGTTGGACTAGAAGACCTCCAAGGTACCTTCCAACTCTGTTATTCTGTTATTCTATCTTAAAAGTTGTCAAGGTTGAGAAACACTGCCTTATGCCAAGAGACAGCAACTCTGATGCTGGAAAAGGTGGAAGGAAAAAGAATAAAAGGACAACCAACAGCAAAGTGGATGGATTCAATTATAGAAGTGATGGGTGCTTCATTAGAAGGCCTGAAAGGACCAGGTTCTGAGGAAGGTCTAGGGAAGTCAGTCAGAGTCAACTTGATGGCACATAATCAGTAGCAGTCATGAGCTAAGCATTAATTCTGCACATTGCATTCGTTCTGATTCTTTATATCACCTTAGAAGGCTTAAAAATTGCACCCACCCACTCAGCAGCAGCAGCAATCTTCACTTCCCTAGATAAACCCTTGGAAAGTAACATAATGAAAGCCGAAATGTGACTCATGCTTCATCATTGCACACAGTAATCCAATTTAAAATGAACTTCCCAGTCGCTCGGTTTTCCCATTTTATTCTCATAGAACAGGCCTGGAGAAAAAAAAAGAAGAAAGAGGTATCCTTCCTTGCAGATTTTTTAAAATAATAATTCCTTGTAGGCAACTGCTGTTATTCTTCCAGCTCTCCGCCATTTGTGTTATTTGGGGGGTGGCAAAAAACATCTGCGAGATGCAGAAGGAGCTCTGAGCATTTGTTTGTGTCTTAACTTGTTCGGAACAAGATTGGCCTCGAAGGGAAATAGCCAAAAAAATAACCTTTGCCAGGAGTTTTTGGCTACGGTAATGGAGACTGTTGAGACATGTTGGGGATGTTCAGCTTCTTATTTTAGAGTGGCAGGAAGCCTCGTTGGTTTTCAGCGGTTAGGATTAGAAGGGATTTTGAAGTGTGCCGGAAGGAGACGCAAAACTGTGAGTTGTCGAACCCTGTTTGGAAATGGGAAAAAAACCAACCAATCACTCCATCATCTCTTGAAGTCTGCACAGAATATATTACAAGGCGCTAACAAGCTGATGTCAGCATAATAGGATCCTGGTGAACTACATCTCTGGGGTGTTTCCTTTGCCCTTGCATCACAGATGAGCAGATGCCTCCTTCATATTAAGGATTCAGTTTGGTGGGGTAAAAGTGCACACTTGTTTACAGCAGCCCATACGAACGCAATGTAGTTTGCGGTATGTGGCAACCTGCGTATGGAAACCTTTCCTGGTGTTTCCAAAGTGGAGCACCATCCAAGGAGATGTCTCGGATCGCCTCTCCCAATCCTTGCAGGATTTGAACCCTTGCAAATGAATAAAAAGGAAGGTCTTTGGCCCATCTGCAAAAAGGTAGGGGGTGGAAAAGTGGGATCAGGGGAGGATGCGGGTTGTTTTTTGAGGATATATGGGTCGTCGGATATCCAGCAGTTGGTAGTTTTTGCTGTGTATTCAAAGAGAAAGAGCCACAAATTGTAGGATTGTATAGAGAATCAGAGAATCACAGGGCTGGAAGGGACCTTGGAGATCTTCTAGTCCAACCACCTGCCCAAGGCAGGAATCCTTATACTATCTTGGTCAAATGGTTGTCCAGTCTTTTTTATTGAAAACCTCCAGTGATGGTGCACCCGCAACTCCAGGAGGCAAGCTGTCCGATTGACTAATTGTTCTCACTGTCAGGAAATTTGTGCTCTAGATCACCTCCACAACTGGATGGCTAAGAGAGAGAGGAAAGCTTGAATATTCTAAAATTTAGCACTCTGGACCTTCACATTCAATCAAAAGCTATGTGGTTGGTGATTCCACTTAGGTGCCCCTAAAAGGCAGGCAGTCCTCGACGTACGACCATAATCAATCCCAAAATGTATATTGCTAAGCAAGACATTTGTTAAGTGAATTTTGTCCCATTTTGCAACCTTTCTTCTCATCGTTGTTAAGTGAATCACTGTAGTTGTTAGGTTTGTAGCATGGTTGTTAAGTGAATGTGGTTTACCCATTGATGTTGCTTGTCAGAAGGTTGCAAAAAGTGATCACACACGACTCCGGAACACTGCAGCCATCATAAATATGAGTCACTTGCCAAGTGTCTGAATTTTGATTACGTGATCATACGGATGCTATAACCATCGTAAATATGAAAAATGGTCATAAGTCACTTTTTTTCAGTGCCGTTGTAACTTTGAACAGTCATTAAACAAACTGTTGTAAGTTGAGAACTACCTGTCATTTGAGGTTCCTCATATTAAAGCCTGAGGTTGGTAATAGCTGCATGGGGTTAGATGAGGAATGACTATTTTTAATGTTTCTATACTGGCTTTCAACCTCCCTTGATCCCAAATAGTTCACGATAGTAAACAGAATGAACTTATAACTACTGTGAAGAATTTTGGAAGAATTTTTCTTTCTTTTCTATTTTTCCACAACTTTTTTCCTTTTTTCTTGCACTTTCTGCTTTGTCTTTGCTTGCTTTCTCTTTTTTCCTCCATTACTTTATATTAATGTGCATCTTGCTCCCTTCTTCACTATCTCTGTCAGTTTTAAATCGGTTCTAGTGTTACTATTGTTTTAATGTCTCATATTGATTTTTATTGAGTGTAAGCTGTCGTCTCTAGGTAAGGTGGACAGCTTATAAGTTTAATAAAAAAAATAGTTTAATAGTAGTATTAGTTGCTCTCTTCTTTTTGTAAAGCTTCAATACAAATCCTATACAAGATGTTAGACAAAATCTATAGTTGTTGTTAGCTGCGAAGTCGTGTCTGACCCATCGCGACCCCATGTACAATATTCCTCTAGGCCAGGGGTAGGCAACCTCAGCTCTTTTATGACTCATGGACTTCAACTCCCAGAATTCCTGAGTCAGCATAGCATAGATGACTCAGGAATTCTGGGAGTTGGTCCATGAGTCATAAAAGAGCCGAGGTTGCCTACCCCTGCTCTAGGCCTTCCTGTCCTCTACCATCTTCTGGAGTCCATTTTGGCTCACGCCTGCTGCTTCAGTGACTCCACCCAGCCACCTCATTCTCTGTTGTCCCCTTCTTCTCTTGCCCTCAACCTTTCCCAGCATTAGGCTCTTCTCCAGTGAGTCCTTCCTTCTCATTAGGTGGCCAAAGTCTTTGAGTTTCCTGGTTATAATACATTAGTGTTTCTCAACCTTAGCCATTTTAAGATGTGCGGACTTCAACTTCCAGAATTCCCCAGCCAGTATCAACTGAAAACAGGCAGCTCATTGGAAAAAAAGCTGGAAAATTTAACAAAAGTTTTATTTGCAGCTCAGACCAGCCAAGCCTGACATACGTCTTGCAAGACTGCAACCTCTTAGAAATTCTGGTTGCCATGCCATTTGCCTTTTAGCATGGTTTTAATTCCATACTGGGAATTCAGTTCTATACGTGGTAAAGTTGCCAAGTTTGAGGAATACTGACTTAACGGCGATCTGGATTTGGCCCGGAGCTTTTAAGTATTTGTAGAAACTGAACACAAAAAGGTCTGAATCTTCTTGCGAAAAAATTGCGCACTTCAGCTGCTGCCTGAAAAGGCCAGACTTGGGATTTTCACTAGTCATATTTTCCACTCTGTTGATATTCAGAGCATAGCATATTTAAATTATCCTGACTTGCAAGCAGGGCTATGAAGCAACATTTAACTGCAATTGTTCAGGGTGTTAATCCTCCTAACGTGGCTCATAATTACCTCACAATCTTAAACCCTCAATACATAATATCAGAATTCATAATAGTTATCTGAAGTCTTCTGAAAAGCTATTAGTAGCACAGGTAGTCCTCAACTTGCAACCATTTGTTTAGCAACTGCTCCAGTAGTAACCAAACAGTAACCCAAAACAGTGACTTATAAGTAACAAGTCCTCAGTCTTATTACCATTACAGCATCCCCATGGTCACGTGATCAAAACTCAGGTGCTTGGCAACTGTCGTGGGTTTACGACAGTTGCAGCATCCCTGGCTCATGTAAAATCAGACGCAATTCACTCAACAACTGCCTCACTTAGCAACGGAAATTCTGCTCCCAGTTGCGGTCATAAATCGAGGATTACCCGTTAGATGGCTTTCTGGAGACAGAGCACACAGGGAAAACACCTTTTGATATAAGTACGACCTCCCCCTCCCCCCCCCACACACATATGTTTGAATGATTTAATATTAACTGTGTAACATGCTTTCTCCCCCCCCCCCCCCCCAAGGCAAAATTAATTTACCGTGCTGCACGTAGGATGGCAGTTCTGGAAAACAGCCAAGAAGAGAGATCCATGCCTGGATGGCTTTTTTCCTTCAACCCACCCCACGTCTCCCCACGTTGTGGCTGTCAATCAACTGGGGTAACCAGTGATACTGGTTTTTCTGCTTTGAATGACTGAGGATTGAGCTGAGCTGAGAAGACAGGAAATGTTAAATGCACAGCTTCTATTAAAATACAGGGAATATACCCATTAATTATTTAAACAGCCTCAGGATGCTGATTAAGTCGCATTGGTAGATTCTCTGGCAAAATATCTTCAGCGATTGACACTTAAAATATTCCAATCCATTTTTCCTCCTTCCTTGGGTTTGTTGGCTAAGGCAGGGTGCCAAACTCTGCTGGTGAAACTATTTAGGTTAAATGCTTAGGGTGGGGTGGGAACTGACTAGCAAACCCCAATTCTAAAATTCCCTTGATTAACCCTTTCAGCAGAGATTGATGGCAGGAGCATTTGTCCCCAGTAAAATTAATAGTTAAGAAGAAATGTTTCATGTTCAGTAAAATGTCCAATTAAAGCAAAGCTTTGCTCAAAGACAATTAAGAGTATAAGCTGTTAAAATAGTAATTGTACCACACCCCAAATCTTTCTGTATAATAGATGCATGCATCTTTCAAGGGAAGTATTACTGAACACAAATGACAGTCTGGAATCTGTCTGGTTTGATTAATGTTCACATATTTTAATAAGTAATAAGTGTATTTTAGAAAGCGGGAATCTTCACATAAATAGAGCAGTGGATTCTTTCCCCCCTCCCCTTCAAATGAAGCATCTTTCTTAGCATGTGATCAGATCCATGATTGTATTTAGTCAGTGCTCAATAAACATGGAACAACATTTTCAGTTATAGTAATTATATTTTAAGAGCCCAAGAACCAAGTTTTGCTGTTTTTACATCTTGCCACTCCCTTGGAAAAAGAGGGCATTTAAATTTTTATTCCAAAAAAAATAATAATATTAATTTCTATCTGCTACTTTCAGTGCCTCTTAAAAGTTGGAAACCTCTATGCTTAAAGCTAGACCAAATCTTGGCAACTTTTTTAAGGCTTGTGGACTTCAAGTGCCAGAATTTCTCAGCCAACGTGAAGCTGTAAAGGAAGACTAAAATTCATGGTCTCTTACTTTCTAGTCCAGATCTTCCCTGCTTCACCAAACTGGCTCTCCAAATATTAGCAGAAGATTGTTATGTCATATGGATTTTAAAAGGGGGGGGGGGAAAGAACAGGAAGATTCCAAAAAACTCAATTTTGACGTGAATCCAACTTACTTATGTGATCACTGGACTTCTTTACAAAGCTCTCCATTGTTCATCTTCAAAACCCACAGGAAATCTTAGAGAAAGGTCTAACGTTGGGAAAGGTAGAAGCAAAGAGAAGAGGTGACCAACAATAAGCTGGATGGACTTGGTTACAGAGGAGATGGGCGAACCATTTCTTGACCTGAGTCTTCAAATCCAAAATACAGTACCTTGTCTTGCCACCTGGATATATAGCCCTTGCACATTTTCCCCTGCAACCATTAAAGATAAAAAGGAGAGACACTGACTATATTTGTTCTCATCCATGGCCTATACAGTGAGTCCTCCACTTACAACCGCAACTAAGCCCAAAATTTCTGTGGCTAAGCAAGACAGTTGTTAAGTGAGTTTTGCCCCACTTTACGACCTTTCTTGCCACAGTTGTTAAAAGTGATTGTTAATAACACAGTTGTTAAGTGAATCCGGCTTCCCCATTGACTATGCTTGACCACATGATCCCCGAGACACTGCAACCATCATAAATATGAGTCAATTGCCAAGCATCTGCATTTTGATCACATGGCCATGGGGATGCTGCAACAGTCGTTAAGTGTGAAATATGGTCATAACTGTTGTGATTCAGGGTCAGCCTGTGGGTTCGGCAGTTGGGTCGGACGACTCAGAGGAGGAGGAGGGGGGTGTTGAAGAGCTTGCTGATGATGGCCTTGAGGCTCCGCAGAGCCCTCAGCCAGGCCCCTCCCACCTGGTCACGACGGAGACCCAGCTGTGTGAGCCTGACAGCGTGGATGAAGATGACCCACAGCTGGCCCTGTTCAAGGACGCCCGATGCAGGAGGCAGTCAATCAGGAGTAAACAGAGGAAGGCAATGGGGCACCTCGGAAGGAGGCAGAGAGAAGCCACGCCCTGAACTGTATAAAAGGGGAATGCGTGGGAGGGCTGGTTTGCTGAAGGCAACCGCTTGAAAAGCTCCTGTTTCATGGTTCGTGTTTGCTCTCTTTGCTCTGTGTTTTTATGTTAATAAATTTGGCAGGCTTAATTCCAGGCTCTTACCTTCTTGTAAAAGGGGTTGTCCCTGCCTTTTCTGCAGGGCCGGTAGCAGACTGGTACAGAACAATAACTCACTTTTTTTCAGTGCCGTTGTAACTTTGAACAGTCACTAAAAAAACAGTTGTAAGTCGAGGACTACCTGTATGGTATTCCTTCTTAGTCTGATCCATCTTACATTTTTGCCTGGCTTCCAAGGTTTTCACCCCCGAAAAACAGAAGGCTGGAAGGAATGAGAGGAAAATGAACGAAACTAATTTTGCCTTCCCACAGAGTGGGCAGTGGCTCATCTCATTTCCATTCTTTTAGCGAACGGTTAGTTTCAACCGTTCCAAGAAGACTCCACACACATTTGCACTACTCAGGTGACCCTGAACACACAGATAAGGCTCCAGGTAGCTTTAGTGACTCTCCAAAAGAATGCAAATGGCCAGCTGTCTGCAAGGGGTATAAATCTTTCCATTTCCCCACCATCCAGCCAGAGCTGAAGAAGCTTCTTGGATGAGAAGTGAAACGTCTTCAAAGAAAAACAAGGAAGTCCAGTTGCCTCCTGAAAAAGCACCTTTGGGACAACCATGGCCCAGATGACTGAGAATCTCCATATACAAAAGAGAAACTACAGGAAATCCTCAACTTATGACTGGTTGCTTTTGTGACTGGTTGTTTGAAGTGACAACAGACCCTGAAAAAAAAGACTTGCAGCCTGTTTCTGAAGTTCTGGTGGCTGGGCCACCCCCACTGGGGTCACATGGCTGTATTTCAGGTGTGCTCAGCCACCAGCCTGCATTTACAGCTGTTTCCCACGGTCACAAGACTGCAACTCATGATGTTTTTGCCCCAAACCAAGTTTACTTCCGGATTTTGGCAAAAATACCCCATGGCAAACAGTGGGTTCACCTAACAACCACAGTGTTCATTTAACAACTGCAGCATTTGCGTAATGACCATTGCAAAAAAAAGTCGTAAAATCAGATCAGACATGTGGTTTACCTGCTTTACAGATGTCATAACTTAGGAGCATAGTGGGCAGGCTCCATTACAGTTGTAAATCAAGGACTACCTGTACAGTAAACCATGAGAGAAGCTCCCTGTATTAGTGGCTTAATCCACTTGTCAAACAGTACTTTCCAAAAACTTATTAGTCCACAGATTTCTTAAATATTTCTCAGCTGGAGGCACCTTAATTCTCCAATCTTAAAGGAAACAATGATAGAGGAACTAGACTACTTAGCAAACAAAGCACACATTGCTCTGTTCAGCAACTGCTGGACTGATGCTTCTTTTTTGCAAACAACAAAACTGGAAACCTTTGGCTAGATTTCCATTCTTTGCTTTGCACCAAAACAGGTACCTGCAAAGTATTTTGGCTAGGGCCAATTTAGGAGCTCACGCGTGCAGACATTGACTCGTTTTCCCATTCTTCTGGATAGCAAAGAAACAAAAAAAACCCTCTATTTCAATTCGACCTAAATATTTGCAAGAGGAGCTGTTGTGGCAGCTTCCAAGCCAGCTGCAAATAAAACCCAAGAAACAGGCTGAGACCTAACAGAATGAAGCTTACAGACTGGAGGGCACCAACTTTGCTAAGATTTTAAACAAGGAAATGGGAAGAATGAGGAAAGCCACAGTCAATTAGGATGTCATGTTAACATTTCCCAGTGTTTATCTGTTCTAAATGGAGGAACAGAAAAGGCATTGCAGCTAGTCCCAAACTTACAACCATCCATTTAGCATTTATAGTAGCGCTGAAAAGAAGGTCCTTGCACTTATAGATACAGCATCCCCACGGTCATGTGATCAAAATTCTGGCACTTGTATGGCATGTATTTAATAAGCTATTCTCCAGAGCACCTGAAGGGAGGACAAGATGCAATGGATGGAAACTAACCAAAGAGAGAAGCAACCTAGAACTAAGGAGAAATTTCCAGACAGAACAATTGATCCGTGGAACAACCTGCCTCCAGAAGTTGTGAATGCTCCAACACTGGAAGTTTTTAAGAAGAGACTGGACAGCCATTTGTCTGAAATGATATAGGGTTTCCTGCCTGAGCAGGGGGTTGGACTAGAAGACCTCCAAGATCCCTTCCAACTTTTATCATGATGATGATGATGATGATGATGATGATGATGATGATGATGATACAGTATCCCAGGGTCATGTGACCTTCCCAGCCAGCTTCCAACACCAGGGAGGAGGGCGGTATACAAATTGAATAAATAGAAATAAATAGAAATAGAAATAATCTAAAGCAGGGGTAGAGGACGATGATTTGTCTCCTTTTTATGACTTGTGGACTTCAGTGCTGGCTTCAGTGCTTCCATGCTAGCTCAGGAATTCTGGGAGTTGAAGTCCACAAGTTATAAAGGGGCCATGGTTTCTCACCTCTAATCTAGACCAGCCCTCCATCTGGGGCAAGAATCCGCTACTGCTGCACTCTTGACGGATGGCCACCTGGTCTCTGTTGAAAGACGACCTGCGATGGATTGAGGTTGAAACATTTTTGATTCTTCACAACTGAAAGAATAAAATAAGCAAGGAGGTCTGCTACATGCGCATACACCCAGAAGTTGCTTTGAGGCAGACAGGGTTGGGGGTTCTGGTTGTGCGCTTATTCGTACGTCTTGGCATGAAAGAGGCTAAAGCTACACCAGAGGTTTGTTTCAGCTTTAATTAAAGGGGGTGCTTCAAGCTGACCCGAATTAGGTGATTTATTTTCTCCTCTGCCTTCTTTGCTCAGCCTCTTCTTCCATTAACTGCCATGTTGCCTCCTCTCTCTGAAATATGTCTCCCCAGGCCAAAAAATAATAATAATAAAAAAAGAGCATTAGTCATTTAGGCCAGGAAAAAGGCTAAGAAGAAGAAAAAAGAAAGATCACTTTAAAAAACTGATTTCTCCTAAAGCATTTGTCAGCAGAGCAAGAGAGAAAAGAAGCAAAGGATTTTAACTTTTGGCCTATTAAAGGTAATCCTCAACTTATGACGACCATTGAGCCCAAAATTTCTGTTGTTAAGCGAGACATTTATTAACTGAGTTTTGCCCCCTTTCACAATCTTTCTTGCCACAGTTGTTAAGTGAATCGCTGCAGTTAAGCTAGTAACAAGGCTGTTAAGTGAATGAATGAACCTTTATTGTCAAAGTACAACCATGTATACATAGAGATTGGCTGAGCCTCCCTTCGTGCCCCCACCCCCCAGCTTACAGTGACACAAACCCTCCATCTTATTACACCATGTGAACTAATTGCACAACACACCGGCCTCGCAAGTCAATTATGCATAAAGTTTATAAAAATTATTTCCCGTTCAAAAGCCTAACAGCCCATGGATAAAAGCTGTTTTTCAGCCTGTTGGTGCGGCTGGCTATACTCCTTTATCTCCTACCCGATGGTAGGAGAGTAAAGAGATACCTTCCAGGGTGTGAGTCATCCCTAAGAATTTTCCTCACTCTTCCAAGGCAGCGGGCCCTGGTGATGTCATCCAGTGGTGTCAGGGGACAGCCCACAACGTCTTGTGCTGTGCTCACCACCCTCTGTAATGCCTTCCTATCCGCGGCTGTCAGACCAGCATACCAAACCACAATACCATACGAGAGGACGCTTTCTATAGTAGACTGGCAAAAGAGGGTCATTAGCCGTTGTTCTACCCTGTTCTTCCGCAAGACCCTGAGAAAGCGAAGCCTCTGTTGGGCCTTTCTGGCCACCTGGGTTGTATTAACTTTCCAGGTCAGATCTTCGCAGAGGTAGACTCCCAGAAATTTAAAGGAGGAAATTCTCTCCACACAGTCCTCCCCCATTTAAAGTGGGGCAGGTTCCTCCTTTTTCCTCCGGAAGTCTAGCACCATCTCTTTCGTCTTGCCGATGTTCAGGTGCAAGTTGTTGTTACAACACTATATGGATAGTTTTTGTACCTCCGCCCTGTATGCTGTCTCATCCCCACCTTGTAATAAGACCCACCACGGTCGTATCATCTGCGAACTTAATTATCGCAGTAGATGGGTCGGATGATACACAGTCATATGTGTACAAAGAGTACAGGTAGGGGCTTCCCCATGGATTTTGCTTCTCAGAAAGTTGTAAAAGGTGATCACATGATCCTGAGACACTGCAACCACCATAAATATGAACCAGTTGCCAAGCCTCTGAATTTTGATCATGGGACCATGGGAATGCTGCAATGGTCGTAAGTGTGAAAAATGGTCATAAGTCACTTTTTCAGTGTCGTAATTTTGAACAGTCACTAAATGAATTATTGTGAGACAAGGACTATCTGTATTGTTTTTGAGTGCCTTCTAAGTAGTAATTTGAGTAGCAGAAAGATTTGCCTCCTCTTCCTCCTCCCATCTCCCTTCTTCTTTTTCTCCTCTTCCTCCTCCTCCTCTTCCTCCCCTTCCTTTCTCCCTTCCTCCCTCCCACTCAGATTTCACCCCAGTATGACCTCATTTTGACCTAGAGGCAAGAATCTCAAATCCAGAGCTTTCTTTAGGAAAGGGCACAATTAGTCATTTTGCGTTCCCACGTAATTTCTGAGCACTACATGCTGAACTGAGAGGTAGCGTAGTATAGTGGGTATTATTCAAGTTGGGTCAGGTCAGTTAAATCCTATAAATGTTTGCAGTTATTTGCACCTGTGTAAGAAATTTGGTGGTGATCGTTCATTGTATATTATCAATTTATTAGATAGATTTAAATGTGTTTCCCATACACTCCGAAGGCTTTGCCTGAAGAGGGCAGATAACTTAGACAACAAATTATTGTAATCATTCTCATGACTAGAACAATTTCAAATAACCTGTTTTTATTATTAGGCTAGCAGAACAAAGAAAATGTTCTCTGAAATTGAATATGTTAATGTAACATATACAATAAAGGGTTTTTTTCCTCAAATGTTTTGGGGCAGCCATTCTGAGAGTGTGGTCTCAGAGGTCCCCATAACTTTTCATGGGGTCCATGGTCAAATATTTTAAAATATCCCAAGTGTTAGTTTCTAATACCGTAAATATTGATAGATGTAATCCGCATAAACCAGAGTTCTGTGGGGTGCTCAAGAACATGAAGGGTGCTAGGAGAAGGAGTGGTAGAGGGGTGGAGTCAAAAGAGAAATCAACCTAGAATCCCTACATAGCCACAAGCAGACTAAATCGAAGCTCTTGTGAATCCCATGGACCATTAGCTAACTCCAAGCAGATGCTAATTATTAATTGAGAAGATTCCTATGTATAGGCTATTTAGCAATAAATCGGTTTAATTGGACCATCACTTGTGGACCTGATCTTTCACACTTGACAAAGGGGTCCTGAGATCAAAATGTTTGAGAACCACTGCTTTAGGGCATCTTTTCCACGTGGTAGTCATGAGGGCATGGTCTAAAGCAGTGGCCCCCAACCTTTTGGGCAGCGGGGACCGGTTCCGTGGACAGAGGTTTTCCCGTGGACCAGTGGGAGCGTGGTTTTGTGTGCTGCCTGCATCCTGCAGATGGGGCTTCACTTGTTTGCGCTGCCTAGTTGCTGGCATACCGTGGCCTAGTGCCAGTCCACGGACCGGGGGTTGGGGACCCCTGGTCTAAAGCAAGGATGGGCAACTATGTCACTTTTATGGCCTGTGGACTTCAATTCCCAGGAATTCTGGGAGTTGAAGTCCACAGGTTGTAAAATTGACATAGTTCATTGCTATGGGCAATTTGCACTAGTGCTGTTCGAGCCTCCAGATAGCTATAAACCATCTTCTCCTCCTTTCCCATGACCAGAAGTGCAGCCTTCCACCACCGCTCTGATGAACGGGGACAGTTTGCACGAGAACGGCAAGGAGGAGACCAGGCAAAATGACCACGAAGATCCAAACCATACGGACGACCAAGAGGTCATCGTCATCCAGGATACTGGTTTCACGGTCAAAATCCACGCCCCAGCAGTAGAACCCTTTCCCCTACAAGTGAGTATTTCTGCAAAGCTGTTTGGTCCGACTTTCTCGGCAAGCCCCAAATCCTGATGAATCATCTGTCGGTCTGCCAGTTGACTTAGCAGTTATTGCCTCAGATTCGTCTTCCCCCATCCTAGTGCCCTCCAGAGGTGTAGGAAATGCAGACGCTAAATTTCCTAGCCAGATACATTGGCATTTCCTAGCCTGAAATCTCTTTTGAGATGGGATTCTGAATTGATCCAGAACTAGCCTTTAAATTTGCTGCATGGCTACTTGCGGTTCCAGATGGAGTAATTGCAGAATAAATGAAGCTCTGTTTGTCTATGGAGATTCTCAAATCATCCAGGTTCCGGTTGTCCCAAAGGTGCTTTTTCTAAAAGGCAGCTGGGTTTTCTTGGTGTGTTTTTTTTCTTTTGAAAACCTTTCGCTTCTCCTTCAAGAAGCTTCTTCAGTTCTATTTAGCTTTCTCCTAAAGTAGGCTTCTATTTAATTTTTTTCAGGTATTCTTCAAAGAAAATGTATGAAAACATATTCCACCCATGGTATGGTGGACCATTAAATACACAACCCCCCTCTGGACCACTCAGTAATCCTGCCAAATCCTCAGTTCGCTTTCATCTTTTTCCTCTTTTAAGGACTAGAAACAAACTGAAAAGTTTGGGCTTCTGCAGATGTTGGCTTCTTTGACAGTTCTGTTTACACAATCTTCTGCAGTTTGGCCAAAGTTCAAATAAGTGAGCAAGAGAGTAAATAATTCCCCCTCCCCCAGGTTAAATTCTTCTAGAGCGGTGTTGGAACTGATTGATTGCGTTTTATTAGAAAAAACAAGAAAGGCTGCATTTCATGGTATGACATGTTGAGGATTTTCTGTACAGTAGGCTTTACTGGAGAAGAACCTAATGCTGGGAAAGGTTGAGGGCAAGAGAAGAAGGGGACGACAGAGAATGAGGTGGCTGAATGAAGTCACTGAAGCAGTAGGCGTGAGCCTAAATGGACTCCAGAAGATGGTAGAGGACAGGAAGGCCTGAAGGAACGTTGTCCATGGGGTCGCGATGGGTCGGACACGACTTCGCAGCTAACAACAACAACACGTATCTTTTTTGAAACTCAAATACTTTGGCCACCTAATGAGAAGGAAGGACTCACTGGAGAAGAGCCTAATGCTGGGAAAGGTTGAGGGCAAGAGAAGAAGGGGACGACAGAGAATGAGGTGGCTGGATGGAGTCACTGAAGCAGTAGGCGTGAGCTTAAAGGGACTCCAGAAGATGGTAGAGGACAGGAAGGCCTGGAGGAACATTGTCCATGGGGTCGCGATGGGTCAGACATGACTTCGGAACTAACAACAACAAGGCTTCAGAGGAAAGATCGAGGCATACACAAACATGCTGGCTGGGGAAGTTCACACATCCTAAAAGTTGAAAAACACTAGCATAGACCATTCTGAAGAGAACCAGTTTGGTGTAGTGGTTAAGGCACCAGGCCAGAAACCAGAAGACTGTGAGTTCCAGTCCTGCTTTAAGCATAAAGCCAACTGGGGAATCTTGAGCCAGTCACTCTTTCTCAGTCCTAGGAAGCAAGCAATGGAAAACCACTTCTGAAACTTTGCCGGGAAACCT
Organism: Vipera berus; assembly: GCF_964194415.1. Classification (NCBI taxonomy): domain Eukaryota; kingdom Metazoa; phylum Chordata; class Lepidosauria; order Squamata; family Viperidae; genus Vipera; species Vipera berus. The sequence continues at coordinate 350,303,375 of NC_138202.1, forward strand.
GCAGGGACTAATCCAGTCGGTTGTCAGAAGTTAACGCTGTCTAAAAGGCGCGCACACACACACACACACACACAAAGACACACAACATCCATTCTTTCAGAGAGTTTGTTCACACATTGTGTTAAACCATGGTTTATTTAACTAGCCACAGTTGACTAGGTCCATCAACCCTAACAGCCAAGTCTCTATAACATTATAGGCAAAACTAAACAAAATTTATTACAGTTTAGGAGGAGAGGCGGACACGTTTTAAAGCCATTGTGTAACTTTGCAGAGTTTAGTATTTGGGGGGGGCTAAACTATTGGAAGGTCTCCCATAAGCACCATTTTAGTTAACTTTTTAACTTTAATTTATGGCCAGTGGATAATATCTAAACCTATTGTGGCTGATTGGTATCCAAGTCCTGATGGAGCAAAATGTGTGATCCAAGCCAGACCAGTACATGGAGTTGCATGTCCAGAGGAGCCAAATCAAGCCATCTTACATATTCTTCATTACGTTTTCCTGATCCAAAAGCTGTGGATCATCATTTACAGAAGGAGTCGTATCCTTGTTATTTGCATTTAGAATTCTTCCTCTTCTGTAGGATTTGAGATAAAGACCGTATTTCCTCCTGTTTCTGAATTAACATGATTATTCCTCGGCTTTTTTTTTTTTTTTGATAGTTGTTTTAAAAAAATATTTTATTGAAATATTCCACCTTTTCTCCAAGAAATTTATTATTCAGGCAAGTGGCTGAGGAATTTGGGGCTTGATGTCCACATATCTTAAAGTTGCTAAGGTTGAGAAACACTAGTTTAGTAATTTGCTTACCTGTAGTTTTCTTAAGCTTGGATTAAGCTTTTATCCTTCACTTTTGTAGAGAAGATCTGATTTCAGTGTGTGTTTTGCTTTGAATGCCTGCCTTGTATATTTTGAAAACACTTTTCATATGCCCTGCAGAAATCCTAAAGGAAAACTGAGGACAATCTTGGACAGTTGTGATCCTCTCTTCTCTCATCTGTTCCCTGCTCTGCCAGGTGTCCCCCCAAGAGATGGTTCAGGAGATCCACCAAGTTTTGATGGATCGCGAGGATACCTGCCACCGAACATGTTTCTCTCTGCAGTTAGATGGCAATGTTCTTGATAACTTTGCTGAATTGAAGACCATTGAAGGCTTACAAGAAGATTCAGTATTGAAGGTAGTTGAAGGTAAGAACTGATATATAAGGAGTAGTTGAAGGCAAGAGTTGCTATCTAGGTCACGGTACATGGAAGGAAAGGTCCTTCCTAGGAATCCATCTACCCATTTATCTCTAGATGGTGTCTCCAGATATCGTTGATTCCAAGCAGGTTGGCGTGGAATTTTAGGGGAACTGGTGTATCTGGATGGGCCATTTTAAAGAAGGTTAATCTAACATCTGGTATCGGGGGGCTCCAGCATGCAGATGTTTCTCTTGATTTTCAAAAGATGGAATTGGTCAAGAAAAGTCTTAAAGATATGTAAGAAAATGTGAAAATAACACAACAAAAGGAAACATTGCATTTCTTAGAGTCCAGCAGCTTATAGTGGCATTTGCAATAGTTTTTAAGTATTAGATAAACCCATGCAAAATATGGATTTATTCTAGCAGTGTTCCAATATCTCAGGGGTTGCCACAAAGGGGGAGTCAAGTTATACTCCAAAGCGCCTGAAGGCAGGACAAGAAGCAACAGATGGAAACTCACCAAAGAGAGAAGCAACCTAGAACTAAGGAGAAATTTCCTGACAGTTAGAACAATTAGCCAGTGGAACAACCTGCCTCCAGAAGCTGTGAATGGTCTAACACTGGAAGTTTTTAAGAAGAGATTGGACAGCCATTTGTCTGAAATGGTATAGGGTTTCCTGCCTGAGCAGGGGGTTGGACTAGAAGACCTCCAAGGTCTCTTCCAACATCATCATCATCATTATTATTAGTTTGATAAAGTAACTGTATTTGTAACTTACAACATTAAGTTGTTACTTAATGTTTAAGTTGTTACTTTAGTTGTTACTCAGTTGAAACTGATGCACCCAACATTTTTAATATTATCCATTTTAATGTTTTGAATATTGCATTTCAGTTTCAAGTATCATAAGTCATGGTTTTTTTTAATGTAAGTAGAAAGATTGGGTATTAGTGTAATAAAGAAACAAGATAGCTGAATACAGATAGTCCTTGATTTAAGACTATGACAGAGCCTGCCAAGTACAGTCGTAAATCGCGACAGTTGTAAATTGGGTCATCACACAACTGCCCCAATTTTATGACTTTTTTTGCGGTGATCATTAAATGAATGCTGTGGGTTGTTAAGCAAACACATTGTTCGCTATGGGAGGTTTTTGCCCCAGATCATCGTAATTCATGCTCACATAACGGTGGGACACTGCAAATGACTGTAAACGTGGGTCAGTTGCCAAGCACCCAAAATTCAGTCACATGGTCATCGGGGTGGGAGCTGGCCATAAGAACTTCAGAGCTTGGTCGTAAGTACCTTTTGGGGAGGTCTATCGTAACTTTGAATGTTTGCTAAGCAACCTTTTGTAAGTTAGGACTACCTGTAGTGAGTTGGTTTTTTAAAAAACTTTTGTCTACTCCTCTGCATTCCCAGAGCCATATACAGTTCGAGAAGCTCGGATACACGTCCGTCACGTCCGTGATCTCCTCAAGAGCCTTGATCCATCAGATGCCTTCAATGGTGTTGACTGCAACTCGCTGTCATTCCTCAGCGTCTTCACCGATGGAGACCTTGGAGGTATTGAGAAATAGGTGCTTCTCTACTGAGAGGAACTGTCTTGCTTAGTCCTGAGCCATTGGGGTTTCAATGCAGTTCCTTCTGATGTGGCCCGCAGAGAAGGCGAGCCTAAGGCAGAAGCATACAGTAGCGTTCCAGGCGACATATGTGCGTTGTACCCTTGTAAGGATAGCTTTTCTATAACTTCATTAGCCAAAGCTGTTTAAAATTAATTTTATAAATTTTGGCTGACTTTAAATTCCTGTCTGTCATCCGACAAAAAATAAAATAAAATAAAATAAAATAAAATAAAATAAAATAAAATAAACCTCAAAGGGCAGATTCAATGGACCACTAGGTCTTTTGCTGCTGTTAGTTTTCTATGTTTCTAGGTGACTTATTTGTCCTTTCAATAAAAGCCTTGGTCATATTTTTTTAGGTGTTTGGGAAGCCTTTTTGTAGAATAGCAGCTTGGCAACTGTATAATTGTAGACTTTGGACTTAATCTGAGTGACATGGTGGCCTAGAGGTCTAGCTCTCGCCTCTCAATCAGAAGACTGTGAGTTTAGTCCTAGGTAGTGGCAGATATTTCTCTGGGCGCAATAAGTATTTGTCTGCTGTGAACATCACATAGGCATCAGGAAGGGTATCTGGCCAGTAAATGCTCAGCTCCATTCAGTCACCGTGATTCCAGCCTGATGCAAGGGATTGCAGGGTCATTAAAAGAAAAAGAAAAAAGACTTTGGACTTAATTGTCTTACCAGCCTGAACCTTCTGAAATGGTAATGCATTAGAGACCTTTTATTTGCCCTATTGACCAGACCCTTCCCTAAAATCCTGTCCTAATAGAACCACTGCAGAGAAAGCTCCTTATGGGGTTTGGTGGACAGGAACACTTTTCTGTAACTGCTGATTCAGTTATACAGCAGAGGTCTTCAAACTTGGCCCTTTTATGACTTGTGGACTTCAACTCCCAGAATTCCTCAGCCAGCGTGCCTGGCTGAGGAATTCTAGGAGTTGAAGTCCACAAGTCATAAAAGGGCCAAGTTTGAAAACCCCTGTCATATAGCAATAGGAATAGCACTTAGACTTATATACCGCTTCACAGTGCTTTACATCCCTCTGTAGGTGGTTTACAGAGTCCGCCTACTGCCCCCAACAGTCTGGGTCCTCAGTTTACCGATCTCGGAAGGATGGAAAGCTGAGTCCACCGTGAGAATTGAACTGCCAAACTGCTGGCAGCCGGCAGTCAGCAGAAGTCGCTTGCAGTACTGCATTCTAGCCACTGCGCCACCATGGCTTTTATGAATGCAGAATGATGATGAATTGGGGGGAAAAAACCACTTATTGCATACAGTTCAGCACCCTAGTGTCATCCCTAACATGAGCCTTGGTCCCGTTCTTTTTCCCTTTTAATCTATCCAACTTCCAGATTTGGGATGCAGGGAACAAAAAAACCTAGTCCGCATGAGACACTGCAAAGCACTGCTTACGAAGTGATTAAAGTGCATGTTTAAAACTGCTGGTAGAGATATCTTAAGCACTGAGGGATCCCGTGCTCTGCTTCCTGCCCTACTTGCAGGGACCTAGCTGGTTGGGGGGGGGGAGGAGGAGAGAGAGATAGGTTGGGGTGCTGCAGGGTCCCTGGGGTTGGTCGTAAGGGCAAATGTAGCTCAACTTTGTTCATACGATTGCAGTGGCGCTGCAGCAGCTGTAATTTTGAAAACTGGTGCTAAGTAGCTACTGGGATGGGGAGGCCTGTCATAACTGCCAACAGTTGTTAAGTTGTAAGTCATCCGTTGAGGACTACCTGTATCAGAGAATGGAAGTTTTCCTGCCTTTTCTTTGTAAGGGCCAACTTTCCAGTCCTCGTGGTCTCTTCTTGGAAGTGTGAATTGGACCACGGATGACAGGATGAAGTCATTTGTCCCCTTTTCTCATGTTCACCTGCTGGTGCTAATACCTCTTTTTTTAAAAAAAAAATATCTCTCCCCCCCCATGTTTTAATTCTAGACAGCGGCAAGCGGAAGAAGAAGGGTACAGAAATGGAGCAGATTGACTGCACCCCTCCTGAGCACATCTTACCCGGGAGCAAAGAGAGGCCACTCTGCCCTCTTCAGCCTCAGAACCGAGACTGGAAGGTAACATCCGTGGGTCTGCAAGCAGGGAAGCTGGTCGTCACTTCCAGCACTTGTTTCAGGAATGCCTGCTTCCACTCACCTGTCCCCTCCCGGATAAGGCCCACCTTTCCGTCTTCCATGCCAAGGAAGCCAACAAAGAGGCAGGCATTGCTTGGTCACAAGCACCGTGGGTATTTCCTATATAAATTCTTTCTTCCAAATCCTCATCTTTTTCTGGTTGCCGCTGTGATTCTGCCCACTTCCCATCCTGGGTGGGGGGGAATAATCCGGATTTTACTGGAGGACAAAAGATCCCAAGTGTGTTTCATGTTAATATTATGGGTTAACAATTTTCTGAATCCCAAGTACCTTCCCATAAAAGAGGCTGTTACTTATTCTTCTGCAATTGGTCACTAGAAGGAACAAAGTCCAGAGCTGGGTCCCTCTTACATTTAAACCACTTTTCTGCTAAGGTGCCACCAAGACTACATGAAGGATATCATAAACACAGTGGCAACAGTCGAGAGACGGTGGTTTATTCCACTGCACTAAATGTAATAGATAGCCCTTGAATTATAACTACAATTGGTAGCAGAATTTCCATTGCTAGGCAGTTATTAAGTGAGTCACGTCCAATTCTGTGATCTTTCTTCCCACGATTCACTGCAGTTGTTAAGTGGATCTCTTGGTCATTAAGCAAATCTGGCTTCCTTCATTGCCTATGCTTGTCAGAAGCCAGCTGGGAAGGTCACAAATGGCAATCACATACCCCTCGGACACTGCAACCATCATAAATATATCTGGTTGCTAAGCAGCCACATTTTGATCATGTGACTCAAGATGCTACAACAATCATAGGTGTGAGGACTGGTCATAAGTCACTGTTTTTAGTACCATTGTAACTTGGAATAGTCCCTAAATAAAGTTATAAGACAAAGACTACATGTAATTTGTAGTTTGTAAACTCTGGTTGAACATATGTGATGTGACTGAATCTCTTCATTCAAATTAAATCGTGGTTTAGGCAAATGAGTACACCAACCCAATCACTATTTCAAAATATTGTGCGCTGATAAAACACAAAATAATATCAGAGGCCACATTAGAGATGTGGATGAATGAAGAATTCTGGGAGTTGGAGTCTGTGTGTCTTAAAGTTGCCAAGGTTGAGAAACGCTGGTCTAAAATTTGAGACTTTGGAAACAATTGAGGACAGAAAGGCAAGTGGAGACAAAAATAATTTGGGAATGTATAGGAATTCTTGCAGCTGTCTCCATGTAAGGCGTAACATACCAACTGAGAGCTTTGGAATTTACCATTTTAATTAAGAATGTGTCTGGAATACAGATCCTTGAGTTATTAAATTATTATTATACCAAAAGGAGAGAGAAACCACAAAGCCATTGATTGATTGATTGATTGATTGATTGATTGATTGATTATCTAAATTGTTTACATGGTGATTTTGCTCTTTTTTTTGTCACTCCCAAAAGGGAATGTAAATCTGTGGCTCTTGCTCGCCTTTACATTTTCTCTCTTTTATCTCTGCCCATAACTCCTCAAGCCTTTGCAGTGCCTAAAAGTCCTAACTATGAGTGGCTGGAATCCACCACCTGGCAATCGCAAGATGCACGGAGATCTCATGTACTTGTATGTCATCACGGTAGAAGATCGACATGTCAGCATTACCGCATCCACCCGAGGTTTCTACCTCAATCAGTAAGTAGCTAAATATCTGGCTTTTTTCTCGGTTCCCTTGTCAAATGCCATATGGTTCGTTTTGATGCTGGTCTTTCAGGGCCTCATTTGGGGGGTCAATTCCATTTTTGGGACTCGGCATGTGTCTCTTTTTTGGGTGCACATCTGTCCTTTGAGCAAATGACTTCTCATTGATTTTGGGAGACAGGCTGTAGGACCTTGCATTAAGTTCACACTGTGGATAGAATTTGCCATTTCTGATGATTACCGCTTTTTTATTTGAATTTGGAAGATTCCAGTGACATTTTTGTTGTTCCTCTGTTCTAACCATAATGCTGTTGCTTATATCACCAAACTGCTCTTCATTGACAGAGGTATGAGGGCTGCATGAAAAGGACAGTGCTCCAAAAGAGGGCAAGGTTTGGGAGATCTTTTTTGAGGGGGAAAAATAAGGCATTTTAAGAGGTAAAAAGGGCCTCTGCAATACCAAAGACACTTATTTTGACCTTTAAACCAGGGGTCCCCAACCTATGGGCTGTGGCCCGGTCCTGGGCTGCAAGCTCTTGGCCAGCAGGCCATGGAAATGGCTGGCTGGTGTGCACACGTGTAGGTGCACATTTCCCCCCACTCACACTAGTGCCCATGGCCCTGTTTGCATATGCACATGGGTGCGAACGGGGCCGCCAGCAGTGGGCGGGTTGCGCAGGCCATTTACGCATGCGTGAATGGGGCTGCTAGCCGCAGCAAGGGGGTGCACGGCCGTTTGCACATGCGCACGCTGCCAGCACGTGCTGCATGAGCAAATGGGGCCACTAGTGCCACGCCAGTGCACATGGCCCCATTTGTGTGCGCGTGCACACCAGTTTTGAAGCTGCTCTCCTTCCCTCTGGGCCATGAGCCCGGAAAGGTTGGAGATCTCTGCTTTAAACTAGCTCCCATACTTGGTCCCAGTTGGGCCACAAAATGAATGCTGGCAGGTTGCATAGGGATCCTGTGCCATCATCTTCGTACCACCAAGTAGAGGAAAAAGGGCAGGCGAAGAGAGCACCAATTTTTGACACACCGGTAGTCCTAGACCAAGGGTGTCAAACTCAATTTCATTGAGGGCCGCATCAGCATTGCGGTTGCCCTCAAGGGGCTGGGTGGGTGTGGCCTACTGGGTGGGCGTGGCTAGAGTGCGTATGGCCTACTGGGTGGGCGTGGCCAGCTCTACATCGTCCGCCTCAAGGGTGCCTATGGGGGCCTGGGCAGGAGTGGGACAGATCTGAGGGTCTCTGGCAGAAGGAGGGTCTCTGGTCCAGGGCCAAGTCAGTGGGGGCCGTTCCCTCACTGTTTCCAGGATGGCTTCGCGGGCCGCATGAAACCACTTCGCGGGCCGGATCTGGCCCCCGGGCCTTGTGTTTGACATGTCTGTCCTAGACTTACAACCTGTTGCTTAGCAACTCTTCCCCATTACAATTGACCCGAAAATGGTGAGTGACAACCCAGATTCGAAGTTGCAACGGTCAGGCCCTCTCCCCAGTCACACGACCAGACTTCAGGCACTTGGCAACATGGACCTATTTATTGCCATTTGCAGCGTCCCTTGGTCACATGACCCTGTTTTACAATGGTTTGGCCGAAAACTGATGCTTCCACTTTTTGACAAAAAAACATTCCCCTAGTAAACCATTGGTTTGCTTAACAACTTTAACATTCGCTTAATACTTGCTGCGTTCACTTCATGACTGCTGCATTTGCCCCAGAATTGTGACTGATCCATTTTGTGACCATCATGACATACAAGCGTAATAGAGCCTGCCCATTCATATGGCATGGGCTACTCATATACCCAAAGAGCCAGGGGACCGGGGAGGATTCAAGCCCAAGGAGTGTTGACCGTGGATCTCTTTTTTGGGGGGAAATGGGATGTTCCTCTTGAATCCTGGACTTCCAAGCTATGGAACGTAATGCTTCTTTACACAGGTCAAATTGGCAATCGAAAGCAGAATTAGTGGGAGCCCGTTCCCCGTGAGAAAAGTTTGAGTTGAAAAGTTGAGTTGATCAGATGCCACATAACTAGCCTGTTACATCCAGAATCTGCAGAATCAAATCTCAGGTTGACTTCTGGTTTCCTGAATGCTTTGGTGGCTGTTTTTCTCACTTTGCCTGGGAAAAGGTTAGGCTGTTGCTAGCCGTGGCGTTGCCACTAAGTGTCTTCATCTTTGTTCCTCGCAGGTCCACAGCTTATAACTTCAGCCCTAAGCCAGCTAATCCCAGCTTCCTCAGCCATTCCCTGGTAGAGCTCCTGAACCAAATTAGCCCAACTTTCAAAAGGAATTTTGCAGCTCTGCAGAAGAAACGGTAATTTGTCTCTATTAGCCTTTTATAGTCTCTCTTTCTCTCCCTCTCTCTCCCCCTCCCTCTCTCTCAGACATGCACATTCATGTACCCTTTATACATTCCAGCTGAGGATCACTGTTTTTTTTCATTTGTTGTTTCCTTTTCATTCTTTCTGTTACAAGCATTTTAAAGATGCACAATCTTATTATTTATTTATTAGATGTTTATCCTGCCTTTATTGCTTCAAAAGTAGCTCAAGGCCGTGAACATACTTGTTACTCCTTCCTTCCTTCTATTTTCCCCCACAACAACCCTATGAGGTGGGCTGGGCTAAGAGAGAATGACTAGCTCAAAGTCACCCAACCAGTTTTCATGCCTAAGGTGGGATTAGAAGTCATCATTTCCTGGTGTCTAGGTCAATATTAATTTTATTTTAACCTGTGTATATTGTATTGTTTTAATTTGCCCTGTAAACCGCCTTGAGTCCCTCGGGGAAAAGGCGGTATATAAATCGAAATAAATAAATAAATATCTTACATGAAACTGGCTGTTTATTTATTTTTGCCTATTGGTTTGTAATTCTTGCTTTTTTGCTAGTAAAGCACCCAAGGCAAATAATAACATTGAAAAAAAACAGCGTAAATACTTAATACCTCATTTCAAAACCCACACAGAAAAAGCCTAGCTGGAGAGTTATTATTATTTAAACATGTATGCTGCTGAATCATTTGGGCTCTTGATAGCATACAACAAAATCAAGTACAGTTAAGAACTTCCACAATAAACTAAAACAAAACATCCATAGTAAAGGAAAAGACAACAGGTTTTGTAAAAGAGGAAGCTTGCAGTCAGTAGAGTTACTGGAGACGCTTGGATTTAAAGGGACTTAGACCTTTAAAAGGAATGAGACCCACAACTTTTAATTCCATTTTTTAAAAATATGTTAAATCTTAGTTTGAAATTTGTAGACCTGGTTGGGGGGGGTGTTTTAGAAGAGTAGCAGTACTAATCGTTGTGTTTCATTTTATTTCCAACCAGGGTCCAGAGGCACCCACTAGAGAGAATATCCACCCCCTTCCAAGTATACACGTGGACAGCTCCTCTAGCAGAACACGTCATGGATTGTGTGAGAGCAGAAGATGCTTACACCTCTAGACTGGGCTACGAAGAACATATCCCGGGACAGGTATAAAGACACACTGGGCTTTGTGGATTTCTTCATTTGCTTTTACAGGGGGTCTCTACCTTCCATTAATTCTAACTGTCCATGAGGCAGCTTTTTAAGTCTCCTGGAAAAAAATCTTATTTTGAGAACCAAACATCTTGAGGCCTGATGAGACCAAAGGAAAGCTGATGACCTCTAGGCCGTTTCTTATACCACCAAAAGATCCAAGAGGAGTTCCTCCACGACAAAGAAGAGAACAACGAAGCCATGTTGTCATTTATCCATACATTGCAGGAATATCCGAAAAGCTTAGGAGTATTTTTAACCAACACAACATGCGTGCACACTTTAAACCCAAGGATACATTAAGGCAGAAGCTCGTCCACCCCTAGAATAAAACAGCCAGACACAAACTGAGCAATGTCGTATATGCACTACAGTGCAGTGAAACACATGCAGATTATATATTGGGGAAACAAAACAATCACTTCACAAGCCTGTGTCACAACACAAAAGAACAAACCCATGAGGATAGGATTCAGCAGTCCATCTGCATCCAAAATAGAAAGGTCATTCTTTTGAAGTTAGCAAAGTCCACATTCTGGACAGAGAGGGCCACTGGTTTGAAATAGCAATACTACTTAAGACTTATATACTGCTTCATAGCACTTTACAGACCTAAGTGGTTTATAGAGTCAGCATATTGCTCCCAACAAACCAGGTCCTCATTTTACCGACCTCGGAAAGATGGAAGGCCAAGTCAACCTTGAGACAGTGAGAATCAAACAGCTGGTAGTCGGCAGAGTTAGCCCGCAATACTGCAGTCTAATCACTGCGCCACGACGACTCAGAAAGAGGGATCAAAGAGGCTAAAAAGGTAAAGGAAAAGGTTCCCCTGCACATGCGTGCTAGTCGTTTCCGACTCTAGGGGCCGGTGCTCATCTCCGTTTCAAAGCCGAAGAGCCAGCGCTTCTCCGAGGACATCTCCGTGGTCATGTGGCCGGCATGACTAGACGCCAAAGGCACACGGAACGCTGTTACCTTCCCACCGGAGTGGTCCCTATTTTTCTACTTGCATTTTTACGTGCTTTCGAACTGCTAGGTTGGCAGAAGCTGGGACAAGTTACAGGCGCTCACTCTGTTACGTGGCACTTGGGATTCGACCCACCAAACTGCCGACCGTCTGATCACCAAGCTCAGCGTCCTAACCCACTGAGCCACCGCGTATCTCTGTGAAAATTGAACGGTGGTGGTGGTGGTGGGAATACGACACCATTCTTGTTTAAACACAGTCTTTTCAGTAGTCCCAAGAAGGTTTCACACTCAATTGCGCTCTGATTCAAATAACCCTGAGAGTACAAATAATTCCCAGAGGCCTCAACGACTCTCAGAGAGCTAACAACTGACCTTCAGAGTGCTAACGACCAGATGACTGCAAAGAATATAAATCCTTCTATTCCCCACCATTCAGTCAGAACTGAAGAAGCTTCTTGGGTGAGAAGTGAAACGTTTTCAAGGAAAGAAAACAAGAAAGTCCAATTGCCTTTTGCAAAAGCACCTTTGGGAGAACATGACCCGGGTGATTGAGAATCTCCATAGACCAAAAAAAGCCCACAGTTTCACTGTACTGAAATAACTATTTTAGTTTTGAACTGTTTCATCTGTTTATTTTGACACACCTTAACAGCTCTTTGCAGTCTTGAAAGGTGCTTTTAATGCCTGATTTAAGGTTGTAACTCGGCTCAGTTTCATTTTAAGGTCTTTGTTGAAGTGTTTGTTATGTCTCCTTCCATTTGGTCAAGTGCTTTGAGAAGCCTTTTTAGGGACTACAACCCTATTTTTTTAAAAAACAAAACACTGATCCTTTAAAATCGCTTAGTGAATAAAATACATTATATGATTCACACGCAATAAATCATTGTTTTAACAGATCTTGGGTTAGCAGACATTTCTCATTTGGAAACTGTTCACATTTAACATACCATTTGTTGTTTTTGATGTAGTCTGGATTTTTTTTCCATCTTTGTTAATCACTGTCATTTGTGTCAATTTACAATAATACAAATTATAGAAATCAACGCAAATTGCATTTAAGTGACATGTACCCACTCTCTTCAAATTACTCAAAACAATTTACTGTAGTATTTTAAGAGCTGCTCAATTATGTTTACACACGAGGTAATAATGTAGATGCAAAAAAATCACTTCCTGCCTTCTTAAAATAGAAGTTGCTCTGTGAGTGAGATGGGGTTTCCCCCCCCCTAAATTTGATACATAAATTTAAAAAAGGAATAAAAAGCTCACAAATTCTTCTCTTGCAAATGAGCCACGTGCCTGGTTTTACTGCTGAGAAGCCACCATTTCCTGATCCATTTGAACTGGCAAGGCACAGATAATCCTGGTTAATATGGTAGAATAAAATACAAGAGCTCAGCTCAAAAGGGAAATGTGGTTTCAAACAGCCAGAAACAAATTCAGCGAACCAGAGAGGATACCAGATTGCCATCTTCTGTATTTCTGCCCGACATTGGAAAGTTGCTTTCTTTGCGTGCTTGCATTTAATATATTTAGCCTCTTCCCCCATCTCCTTTCAGACCAGAGATTGGAATGAAGAATTGCAGACAACCCGAGAACTGCCACGAAAAAATCTGCCGGAAAGGTTGTTGAGGGAACGAGCGATCTTTAAGGTAAATTTCAAACCCTGCAGGGAAATAGACAAATCCAGAAAGGAGACGACAACAAAAAAAGCACAACCACAAGTTTCTAGTCCTTATCGTTAGGAAGGATGACACCTAAGACAAATTTTATTTTTTGCGCTCAGTGCTTAGAAATACTAAATGGAAACTGGAAAACTGTCTAGTGAGGCTGCTTTTCAGCAAGACCGTGGAATCTGATTTAAGGCAAGACACAGTAGTAGAACTGCCAGCCCTACAAGATTAATTTACTTCCTTTGGTCAATAATTAAAGTTTACACGACTAATCCCCTTCCAGAAGTCGGTTGAAATAAGCACTCTATTGCTGAAAGCAAAGGTAAATTGCAAAAGGCTGGATATTTCTTGCATAAGAGGTGACTGCGGCTGTTTTAGTCCCAAACTCCTGAGATTCCCATGAAGAAAGAGATCATAAGTTAGCGGTCAAAGGTTAGCGGTTTGTAGTTTGGCACACCAAAAGTTCTAAGGTTAATCCTTAGCTTCCCTAGTTAAATTCCAGATAATGGGAGATGCAAATAGTCTGTCTGATTAAGAGCAAAAGAGCAGAATCCTAGCTTAGCATCAGAACTGCTACTTTGTCCAAAGTTCAGTCAATAGTGTCTCCAAGGAGACTTTGAGGGAATAGTAATGGCCACGACCAGTCAAGATAGGCCAAGAATTTGCAGCCTAAAACCACTGGATTGCAACTTTTACAAGACCTTGCTCAGACTATGCTGGTTGGAATTGGTGGAAGGTGAAATTACGTACATCTGGTAGCCACCAGGTGCCCAGCTTCAGCTGTAGGAAGAATCAAGCTAGTTCAGTCTTTCTTGCTCAGCCTTGGCAACTGGTACCTTTAAGATTTGTGGACTTCAACTCCCAGAATTCCCTAGCCAGCATGACAGTAGAAGTACACGTATAGTAGAAGCTCATCCGCAGCCTGAGTTCTGGGGTTAGAAGTCCATGCGTCTTACGGTTGCCAAGATTGAAAAGCACCAAGCTAGATGAATCACACCAGCTTCTAAATTCCTGTTGTTGATGCAGTGAACAATTTAGTCTTCTTCAGTTAGCGTTAGGGCCCTAGTTCCTGACCCTGGGTCTGTATATTGGAGGCCTAGAATGTAAATAATAAGAAGAATTAAAATGAGGTCCCCTTTTTCAAAATGTTATTTCATGATAGTATTTTCTTTGTTATATGCTGCAGGTTGACAGGGCGGAATCCAAGAAAAAGCTTTTCTCTTTTCATTGTGATCTTGGTATATCTGGGAGGATTACTTTTTTAATTTATTTATTTTTAATGTACAATTACAAGAATGAAAAAAATCAAGCATATAAATGCAAATAAAACATTATAAACAGTATAAACAAAGGATTGTTGTAGGGAAAATAGTAGGCTATATGCCACCTTGAGTTGCTTAAAAATAAAACTAAGATTGAAAGGGGAAGGAAGGAAGGAAGGAAGGAAGGAAGGAAGGAAGTTAGGAAGGAAGTTGTAACTTCAAACAGTCACTGAATGAACTTTGTAAGTCGAGGACTACCAGTACTTGGAAACTAGAAATGCCTAAATTAAGGAATGCCACTATTCTCATAATCTAGTCATCATTTGATTGTTTCGCCCATCCCAGGTTCACAGTGACTTCACCGCAGCGGCCACCAGAGGTGCAATGGCAGTCATTGATGGCAACGTGATGGCCATCAATCCGAGTGAGGAAACCAAGATGCAGATGTTTATCTGGAACAACATCTTCTTCAGCCTGGGTTTTGACGTCCGGGACCACTATAAGGACTTTGGAGGAGATGTGGCTGCTTACGTGGCCCCAACCAATGACCTCAATGGGGTCCGGACATACAATGCTGTGGACATTGAAGGACTGTATACCCTGGGCACAGTGGTGGTGGACTACCGGGGGTACCGGGTGACAGCTCAGTCCATCATTCCAGGCATTCTGGAACGGGAGCAGGAACAGAGCGTCATCTACGGCTCCATAGACTTTGGCAAGACAGTTGTCTCCCACCCCAAGTATCTGGAGCTGCTGGAGAAAACCAGCCGGCCGTTGAAGATCCAGAAGCACCTGGTCCTAAATGACAAGAGCGAGGAGGTGGAGTTATGTTCATCTGTGGAATGCAAGGGGATCATTGGCAACGACGGGCGCCATTACATCCTGGACTTGCTCCGCACCTTTCCCCCCGACCTGAATTTTCTACCGGTGGAGGGGGAAGAAATGCCCGAAGAATGTCAGAAGATGGGCTTCCCCAAGCAGCATCGACACAAGCTTTGTTGTCTCCGGCAAGAACTAGTCGATGCCTTTGTGGAACATAGGTGAATCCCCTTGGTATTTCTTTCTCTTTCGCTCCCTGAGTTTGCTCCCATCGTACCACAGGTGACCGCAGTTGAGCCCAAAATGTCCATTTGGTCTAAGCAAGACTAAGTGAATGAGTGGATTTTGCCCTATTTTACAACCTTTCTTGCCACAATTGTTAAGCGAATCACTACAGTTTAAGTTAGTGCAAGTAGTCCTCGACTTACAACAGTTCATTTAGTGACCATTCAAAGTGACACGGTCATTGAAAAAAGCGACCCGTGACCATTTTTCACATTTACAACTGTTGCTCCCTAGGTTTGCTTTCATCTTACCACAGGTGACCGCAGTTGAGCCCAAAATGTCCATTTTGTCCATTAGTCTATTTAGTTTAAGCAATGACAAGGTCACTGAAAAAAGTGACCTGTGACCATTTTTCATATTTGCAACTGTTGCAGCATTCCCATGGTCACGCGATCAAAATTCAGCTGCTTGACAACTGACTCGTACTTATGACAGTTGCAGTGTCCCGGGGTGATGTGTTCAGCTTTTGTGACCGTCTGACAAGCGAAGTCAATGAGGAAGCCAAATTCACTTGACAACCGGGTGACTAACTTAACCACTGCAGTGATTCCCTTAACCACTGTGGCAAGAAAGGTCATATAATGGGGCAAAACTCACCAAATGTCTCGCTTAGCAACAGAAATTTTGGGCTCAATGGAGGTTGTAAATTGACGACTACCTGTACCATGGTTGTTAAGTGAATCTGGCTTCCCCATTGAGTTTGCCTGTCAGAAGGTCACAAGAGGGGATCAATGTCACCCCAGGACATTGCAACCGTCATAAATACATGGCAGTCGCCAAGCGTCCTAATTTTGATCACGTGACCGCGGGGATGCTGCAACCGTTGCAAGCGTGAAAGACAATTACAAGTCAGTTTTTTCAGTGTCCTTGTAACTTCAAATGGTCGCTAAGCGAATGGTTATAACTTGAGGACTACCTGTACTGTTTGCTTGGATATATAACCCTATTTATTTATTATTAATTAAACCTGCATGCCGCCCATCTCGTCAGAGGCAACTCCAGGCGGCTTACAGACATTCAGTTAATTCGCCCTATGAAACATTAAAACAATAAATTAAGGATCATAGGTTCAAAATTCAATTAAATTAAAACTAAGCAGGAAGGGGGGAGAGAGAGAGGGAGAAAAGGCCACACAGGAAGATGGTGGGGTGTTTTCTATCAGGCACCGCCCGAGTGCCACAGCCCCATTGGGGCCTCAGGCTAGTTGGCACAAGGTTTTCTTCGCCACTTTTCAGAAGCCTTCAATTTTATTTTAAGAAAAAATTCAGCTTAATATCTTCCAGGGTTCCCCCACAAAACCTCAAGACATCAGCCAACTTCAGCACCAGTGTAGTTTTGTGAGGTGAAGTTATTTGAACACAGCCCAAAGAATTCCAGTTTCAGATCCCCATTCAGCGAGGAGACTCGGCTTAATTAATAATCAGATTAAGACTTAGCAGTTGCATTCGCACAGCATCCTGTGGGTGGCTTATCTTAACCCCCAGTTCTTTGGTGACCTAGCAGGTTGTGTGAATTCAGTCATTTTTGTCAGCTGAGGGGTGCATCTATTGCACAAACCTTGAGAACAGGTTATTTCAGATATTAAATGCATTGTCAGAAAATAGCCAGCATTTCTGTTGGACCTACCTCCCAAAAATGTTGTGGAAATCAAATTAAGAAAGACCTCCCTTGAGTTCTCGGAGGGAAGAGGCAATAAAAATGTAATAGCTAAATAATAAATAATAATTTACTCCATACTTGCTATGTTGGACCTCCAAGGCATTTTTTTTCAACATTAAGGGAGTAGAAGGTCTAGGAATCCTTTGAGCTTTCTATTGCCTTTGTTACTCTTTGACGGAGTTCCCCAAATGTCCCAAACCTTGAAACTAGGCTAGCAAACTTGCTGTGCCCAAAATCAACTAAATCATAGCTTAAAGCAATGTGTAGCTGGTACAACATGTTCAGTCTCCCAATCTCATTTTAACCTAGTTTATTGTTATGAACCCAGTTACAGGTAGTGCTTGATTTACAACCACAAATGGGAACAGGATTTTCTGTTGCTAAGCAAGGCAGTTGCTAAGAGAGTTCACGACCTTCTTGGCAACAGTTATTAAGCTAATCTCTGCAGCTGTTAAATACAATCAGGCCGTCCTTAAGCAATCCAGCTTCCGCTATTGCAGGGGTCTTCAAACTTGGCCCTTTCATGACTTGTGGACTTCAACTCCCAGAATTCCTCAGCCAGGCATGCTGGCTGAGGAATTCTGGGAGTTGAAGTCCACAAGTCATAAAAGGGCCAAGTTTGAAGACCCATGCGCTATTGTCTTTGCTTCTCAGTGATTGGCTGGGAAGGTTGCAAATGATGATCAGGTGATCCCAAAGTGCTGCAACCATTGTAAATATATGCTGGTTGCCATGGGCCTGAATTTTGGTCATGGGCAGGGATAGGCAACCTTGGCTCTTTTATGTCTCATGGACTTCAACTCCCAGAATTCCTGACCCAGCTATGGAGCCAGCTGGCTCAGGAATTTTGGGAGTTGAAGTCCATGAGTCATAAAAGAGCCAAGGTTGCCTACCCCTGGTCATGGGGATGCTGGAGTGGTCATAAGTGCGAAGTCATAAGTCACTTCAGTTTTGTTGTAATTTTGAACAGTCGCTAAATGAATGGTGGTAACCTGAGGACTACCTGTATTCTCTTTGATTAGGAGTTGCAGGTTATAGTTGAGGTTTTGTTTAGGATACATTTGGAGCTCTCTTAATTGTGCAATAGTTAGGCTAACTGTTCACAGATCTTAAGGGGGCATTTCTATTTTGAAAATGTTTGTTGCCGAAATACCAGCTGAAGCTTCCCGGAAGCTCACAAAGCAATTAAATTTTAAAGTCATTAATTCAAAAGATAATGAAGAGGAGACCTAAGAGGGGGAAAAACCCACCAGAAATACATTACTTTACAGGTCTTGCCTGTGTGTATTGTTAAATTTATAATTACATAGCAAAGGGAGGAAATATAAAATTGATAATTAAAAATGTATTTATATAAGTTATATGATTTCCTGACACCTTTTTCCAAAGGCATGGTACAAAATATATTACCAACAACATTTTATTACCATCTCAACATTTGAGCTCAATCGGTGTTTCTTGAAAATGGACACCTTTCATATATAACGCTTTTCAAAAATAAAGGCTCCAGATATTCATTTGTTAGCAAAATTTCCTCTGAAAAACTCTAAGCTTCACCTTCTCAAATTGACCCTGGTTGTCTACTCTAGCAAGTTTTATTTAAATGACTTTTCCCATAAATTAAAGATATTCTGGCACTGCAACTGAATATAAATTGGTTGTTGTTTACTTAATAAAATAACCGTGTTTAGATAAATCAATATACAGAACAGTGATTCTGTATTTTTGAAGCAATATTTTTAAAACTATCCCTTAAAAGTCTGGGAAACTAAAATAATTTTAAACCTGCCCTTAAAATGTAACTGTGAACATTTGAGCACAATACTTTCTGGAAAATTCAGGAACAAGAAGGGGCATGTTCACTGTCTCTCATGCATCTGAAAGTACCAGGAAAGCTGGAATCTTTGGGGTCCATCTGCATGCCTGGTTTCAATATTAGGCGACAGATTAATTTTCTAAATTCAACTGGCACAAGTGGATTAAAAAAAACTAGCAAGCAAGCAAGCAAGCAGTCCTCTAGATTGGATGTGATTTCTCGGCTGCATCATATTGTGCTGTGTCTTTTCACAGGGGCATCCTTAGCGCTGGGTCAGAAAAATCCAGCTGAAACCATGTGATCAAAGCCACGCCTCCTTTGGGCACACTTTAAAAGGGGTGTGGCTTCATTCTTATGGGTGCAGCAGCCATTTTGTGGGTGGTTTTTTGGGAGGGGGCACCCCTGCTGTTTAAATCCATTTGTGAAATTGGCAGTTAAAAGGCTCCAATTTCAGAAATGTTTCTCCATTCATTCCTGTCTTCACAACGGCTTTTTTCATTTGCTCCGGTAAAACATTAAAACGGTAAAATCTTACTGTTGCAGCTGAGAAGTGGCCCAAGGGGGTAACAAACCCATGCTCCAGTGAGCATAGGCGTAGCCACACCAAACAATGGAGCAAGGGGGTTACAAACAGGTTGGAGACAAAGAATACTTTGTTTTAAGCAGAGGAGGGAATTTGGGTCTAAAAGGTGGAAGAATCGGCAAAGTTATGCTGTTTCTACACTTCTGATTATGTTACTGTCTGGAAGCAAAATCCCTGCTAACTGTCCCAGAATTCAAATATAGGGAAAAGCAGATTTTACTTCAAACTTACTGCCATTTTTAAAAATGCAAGGGTTCCTAGAGTTAATTAGTAATGTACAGGTAGTCCTCGATTTAGCAGTCGTTTAGTGATCAAAGGTACAGTGGCACTGACTACTGAACATTTTTTCACACACAGGACTGTTGCAGCATCCTTATAGTCACATGGTCAGAATTTGAACAGTTAGCTGTTGGCTCCTATTTATGACGATTGCAGTGGCCCGGGGTCATGCAATCACCACCTGCAACCTTCTGACAAGCGAAGTCAAGGGGGAAGCCAGATTCATTTAACAACCAACCGTGTTACTAATTTACCCACTGGAGTCATTCACCTTGTTTATATGTATATATATTTATTTTTTTAATAGAGATATTCTGGTTTGTCGTGTTCAGAGGTAGCCTAAAAACAGTGGGGTCTGGTTGCTGTGGATTTTAGGAAAGCTAAGAAATTGCACCTCTGACATTTAATTGCTTTGATCCTGAAAATCTGCAGCTTGATTTTGAGCTGGCTTCTCCGCTCCTCCACCCCAACAAAGTGTGTGTGTGTCTGTGTGTGTGTTTTATGGGGGATGGAAGGATCCTGTCATGCTTATTCCCATCCTTAAAATCTTGCAGAGTTACAAAACCAATAATCCGAATCCTTGTAGCTCCACCCTTTTCTGGGATGTTTTTGTAGGCTCCTAATGTTCTCCAAAGGGTCAGGATTCTTCATGCCTCAGTATGGCCTGCTCCTTCTGCCACCTTTAAAGATCAAGTCATCTCCTCTTCTTTTCTTCTTTCCCCGTCTACAACAGGTATCTTATGTTCATGAAGTTGGCTGCTCTGCAGTTAATGCAGCAAAAGGCTAACAAGCCGAGTAGCCCCTCGGTGGGAAACGGCAGCAGCCCTACCACTTTTCCAGAGAACGGTGTGGAAGATAAGGAAACTTCTCTGCTAGAAGACAGCAAGATGGAGGATAATACTCCTGGTCTAGAGCAGGTGAAAGAGCTCACAGAGACCATCGCATCAGATGATGGAGCAGGTATCGACTCTTGTGATGGGAATCCATTCTGGCATCCTCCATTTCCACATACTAGGTGGTTTTACTTATGGTTAGATTTACATCCTGTTTTTCATACAGGAGCTCAAGGTGGCGTATATGGCAGTCCATTCTCCTGTGGTAGGTTGAGTTGAAAGAGAACGACTGGCCCAAAGTTACTCTCTGAGATTCCATGGCTGAGGGAGGGACTAGAGCTGGGTTCTTCTCACTCCCAGTGAGATGCCTTCCCCATGCAACACAATGGCTGTATGTGGCAAGATGAAAACAGAGAAGCACGTAGCTCAGTATGACTGAGAGATTGGCCTAAAGAGGGGGTGGGCAACTATGGCAACTTTATGAACCGTCAACTTCAACTCCCAGAATTCCTGAGCCAGCCGTGCTAGGAGTTGAAGTCCACAGGTCGTAAAGTTGCCATAGTTGCCCACCCCTGGCCTAAAAGTCACCCAGGGAGCTTCCATGACTGAAGGCAGGACACAAATGTGAGTCTCCAGTCCTAGTCCAGGTCATTCACCACAGCCTCACCCTGACTCTTGGAATGAGAGAGAGAGAGAGGAATAGGTGTAAATTCATCAGGTGCTTTGATGCCTGAGGGGAGAATTATATCCTGGGCCTCTCCATTCCTAATTCAGTTGGACCACATGGGCCCTGGGACTGAGAGAATTTGTGTTTCCCATGTCTACAGCATTACTTTTTTTTTTTGCTGTAGCAGCAGGTCCATAAAAAGCAACAATTTTCTCAAATTGGATCACGCCATAAATTTTGGGAACTATCTGCTTGCGGATGCACTTTGATTTTCAGTTTAATGTCTGTCAGTGTTTCTTGGACCTTCTTTCGCAAAAACTGTCTTTTCCTCTCTTTTTTTCCCCTCATACAGTGGACCCCAAAAGCAGAGAAGTGATTCAGAATGCCTGCAAAGCTGTGGGTTCCATCAGTAACACATCCTTTGATATACGGTTTAACCCAGATATCTTCTCTCCAGGTGAGGATCATGTTTCAGGTGGATTGGAATCTTTGTTGCCCGTCACCTGTTCTGTTGCCACTTTCTTTGTTTTAAGCATATAGCCCCTGTTTTGGATATGTGTAGCCCTTGGCTTATAATGAGTCACTTAGCCACGGTTTGAAGTTACAATTGAACTGAAAAGTGGGGTTTACAATCCAAATTCAACATTTTGATGAACCTCTGCAGTCACATGACTTTGGCAACACCGCCACATTTACCACCGTTTGCCGTGACCTGCAGTCACATGACTGCATTTTATACAGTGGTTTTGCCAAAACCCAGCACTCCTAGTTTTTTTGGCAAATCCATGCCCATTTGCTTAATGACCATTGCATTCCTTTAAGGACCCGCACGTTCGCTTAATGACCACTGCAAAAAAGGGTTATGTTGCATCGTGAAGGGCAGGCTGAGCCTGAGGGATGGAGTCAAGTGAGAAATTAGACTAGAGTCTAACCCAGGGGTCGGCAACCTAAAAAAGGAAAAGAGCCACTGGGAACCGGTTCCATCACAAATTAAAAAAAGTGGGAGCTGCGTGCGTGTGTCCATGCACGCGCATGCGCAAAAAACCGTTTTTGGCAGCTTTGCAGACGGGCCGCGGCAGCTTCCTCAAAGAGCGGCGCCGCTGCCCCTTCGCGCGGAGGTACGCGCGCACCTCTCCAAAGGTTTGGGGAGGTGCGCGCGCACCTCCGCCCATTCGGGGAGGTGCGCGCGCACCTCTCCAAACGGGCGGTGCCACTCTCCATTTGGAGAGGTGCGCGCGCACCACTGCCCGTTCGAAGAGGTGCGCGCGCACCGGGCGGCTGGGAGCCGCAGGAGACGACTCAAAGAGGCTCATGCGGGTCTAACCTAACCCTAACCCCACTTGAATTCTCATCTGTTGCCAATTTAGGATAGCCCCATGGCAAGATAGGCAGCAGATAAATTTAACAACTAAATAAATAATAAATTTAGCACTGATCATTGATTGACTAGATTTTTGTGAATAGTCATCGTCAATAAATCACCTTAACTGGAACTTAATGTGTGGTCCAGATTCTTCATACCTGACACATGACCTTAATGGGCAGGTTCTATTGCAGTCATATGTTGAGGACCACTTGTACCTAAAGCCACTTTGCTACCAGTTGTAAAAAGAAACGCTGGGAAAGCAGTCGTAACTTTCTCAAAAAGTGTATGATTTCACTTGAAAGATTCCCAGATTTAAAGGTACCATGGAAATCCATGCAGCCATTTCAGCCACAGAGTTCATTCCCCCCTCCCTCAGTGCAACAATACCAATTAAAACTTTCCATCAACAGCGTTCTACCTTCCCCTTGAGTACAACCAACAAATGTGCATCATACTGTTGAACTACTGATATTACAGGTAGTTCTTGACTTACAACTTCAATTGAGCCCAAAATTTCCGTTTCTAAATGAGACGTTTTTAAAGTGAGTTTTGCCCCATTTTACAGCCTTTCTTGCCACAGTTGTTAAGTGAATCACTGCAGCTGTTAAACTGGTAACCCAGTTATTAATTTGGCTTCCCCCTCGACTTTGCTTGTCAGAAAGTTGCAAAAGGTGATCACATGACCCTGGAACACCACAACTGTCATAAATATGAGTCAGTTGCCAAGCATCTGAATTTTGGTCACATGGCCATAGGGTTGCTGCAACGGTCATAAGTGTGAAAAACGGTCATAAGTCACTTTTTCTAGTGCCATTGTAACTTTGAGTGGTCACTAAAGGAACTGTTATAAGTTGAGGACTTCCTGTATTAAGAAATTTTTTCTAATGTTCAGTTGGAGCCCACTTTCCTGTGTAACGTAAATCTGTTAATTCAGTTCTGTATTTCCCAACAGCTTCTAATCTTTGGCCATTTGCTGTCAATCTCAGCAGCCGAGCCTTGAACTGTGGGTGGGATTTTGTGCAGTTTGCAGATGGCGGGTTGCTTCAGTCTAATCTGAAAGAGGGAGGGGGAAAAAACCCACAATCTGCTTATCTCCCAGGTGTCCGCTTTCCAGAGTCCAGCAAAGAGCAAATTCAGGATCAAAAGAGATTATTGAAGGATGCAGCTGCTTTTCTAGTATCGTATCAAATTCCAGGCTTGGTGAGTGAATATTCAAAAGGTTAAGGAACAGGCTTGGGAAAGCAACATGATAAGAAGGTGGGGGGCAAAAACCACAGAGACCCATCTGGAACTTGCAAACGATATGTCTGATATGCATAACGATACACGTTTCTACCAAGGTTTGATACTCCCAATGTCTTCAAGAAGAAACAAAATTAATTCCATCACATAATTTTGCTAAAACCTATGGTTACAAATAGGGAGGTGGTGGCTCAGTGGGTTAGGATGCTGAGCTTGTTGATCAGAAGGTCGGCAGTTTGGCGGGTCGAATCCCGAGTGCCACGTAACAGAGTGAGCGCCTGTTATTCGTCCCAGCTTCTGCCAACCTAGCAATTCGAACACGTAAAAATGCAAGTAGAAAAATAGGGACCACTACGGTGGGAAGGTAAGAGCGTTCCGTGCACCTTTGGCGTCTAGTCTAGCCACATGACCACGGAGACGTCCTCGGACAAGCGCTGGCTCTTCGGCTTTGAAACGGAGATGAGCACCGGCCCCTAGAGTCGGAAACGACTAGCATGCACGTGCAGGGGAACCTTTACCGTTACCTTTTATATGGTTACAAATAAATGTTTCAATGCAATATGCTCCAATCTCATCACAAAAGCAAGACACCAATAGCAGTGGCACTTAGACTTATATACCACTTCACAGTGCTTTACAGCCCTCTCTAGGAGGCTTACAGAGTCAGCATTATTGCCCCCAACAATCTGGGTCCTCATTTTACCGACCTGAGAAGGATGGAAGGCTGAGTCAATCTTCAGCCCGTCAGGAATGAACTCCTGGCTGTGGGCAGAGTTAGCCTGCAATACTGCCTTCTAACCACTGCGCCATCACGGCTCTTACATTTAATGTATTTAATCACTGTATATAATGAGCCATCTAACATGCGATTCAGGACAGCTAGCTCGGTTTCAGAAAAAGAACAAATAACTACAAATAAAACATAAGTAAGGTAGTCCTCGGCTTAACGACCAGTCATTTAGCAGTCATTCACAGTTTCAATGGATCCTCCAAAAAGTTCTTAAGACTCGGTTCTGAGGCCAAGCCAATCTTCACACCCCACATTCACATGACCATATTTTGGGCTCTCAGCAACAGGCTACCACTATCACCACTATCATCTTGGGTGCATATCTGCTGTCATTGAGACCACTCAAGCACACAAAGCACACAGGCAGTCCTCGCTTAACGATGGTCACTGGGACTGGCAATTCTACTGCTCAGTGATACGGTTGTAAAGTGTGATGTCATGTGATGTACCAACTCATGGCGACAGTTCTGGCATTTCCAGTTGCCGTTGTTTAGTGAATCCCATGCAGTTGTTAAGCATGCCATTGGTGATCTCCTGCTGGCTTCCCCATTGACTGCTTGTTGGAAGCTGGCAGAGAAGGTCGCAAATAGAAGTCACATGATTCTGGGATTCTGCCACATGATTGTGAGCCAGTTGCTGAGTACCCAGCTTGCAATCACAAGACCGAGGGGACACTGCAGTGGCCACAACCTGGTTCTAAATCTCACTTATTCGGCACTTTGTAACAGTCACTGAACAACTGGTCATTAAGTAAGGACTACCTTTATGTTGCAGGGGTTTTTTAGTTAGAAACTTCATTAAAATTCCACAGTGAGTTATAGGGAACCAAATGTGTAATATGTTTTTTTAGGTAATTAAAAAACTTAATTTCCTTGAAGTAATTACAATTAATTTAAGTAATTAGCAAAGCAAATGGCATATTGTTAACAAAATCTTCCATTTTGTAAAATCCAGCATTGTGTGGACCATTGTGTCAGATGGTCTTATATAATAAAGAACAGGTATGAGCAGTATTGATATAATTGTTTTGCATCTTGTTAAATATCCTGAAAAAAACAGTATGATAGACTAAACCAGACAACCTCGTCCTATGCACTTTCCAGATGTGTGAGCTCCAACTCCCAGAATTCTCAGCAATGGCCACCATGAGGGCTGGAGGATTCTGGGAGCTGAAGCTGGAAAGCATCCAAGTTGGGTAAAGAATGGACAAACCATGGCTATATAATAAGAGAAGCAAACACCAATGATTTTGCATCAGATCTGAAATGTCAGGTTTTACAGCGAGGAGGAAGAAAGACTCATCTACTTTGCATCTTATTTCCTTCCACTTCCAAATTACAATCCTACTTTATTGTTCCCTGATGATTGTCTGGGTCAAAGATTGTGTGTTCAGAAGCTTAATTTGAGTATTCTGTGGTTGCTAAGCGGGGGGGGGGGGGAGGTTTTAATCTCCCTCCTCTTTTGTGGATGATCTGATATTAAAAGATGACTTTGGTCTGGCCTCTGAGTCAAGAATTGGCAACCTGTGATTGTCATCCTCAATTCAGAAGGCCTTTGCAGTGGGTTACAACCTGTATCAGGAGCCTTGTGGTTGGGATGGGGAAAGAAAAGATTATCATTGAACTGTGGAGTTGGAGAAGACCACCAGGGTCCTCTAGTCCAGAGGTCTCCAGCCTTGGCCACTTTAAGAAATTGACAACTCCCTTCAGCATGGCTGGCTGAGGAATTCTGGGAGTTGAAGTCCACAAGTCTTAAAGTTGCCAAGTTGCTGTTATACACCCCGACAATGGGGAGGGAGGATGGGATGGAGTGGATTGGATTGGATTGGAGTAGAGTAGAGTAGAGTAGAACAGAACAGAACAGAACAGAACAGAACAGAAGAATAGAATAGAATAGAATAGAATAGAATAGAATAGAATAGAATAGAATAGAATAGAATAGAATAGAATAGAATAGAATAGAATAGAATAGAATAGAATAGAATAGAATAGAATAGAATAGAGTTCTTTATTGGCCAAGTATGATTGGACACACAAAGAATTTCTCTCTGGTGTACAAGCTCTCAGTGTACATACAAGCAACAAGTAATAAATCATGATCACAATCATAAAATACAATCATAAATCATAAATTACTAATTAACCCATCATAGGAAACTAAGCATAATGATAAATCATAAGAAGCTAATTAACCCATCCTTGATAAGTTGAGTGTCCAGTTCAAGAGTAGGCAACCTCGGCTCTTTTATGACTCATGGACTTCAACTCCCAGAATTCCTGAGCCAGTTGAAGTCCATGAATCATAAAAGAGCCGAGGTTGCCTACCCCTGTCCAGTTTCTTCTTAATCTCCAGAGATGGAAAAAGGGGAGAGGAAGAGGTTGGCCCCACCCACTACCGCCTTGCTGTTCTCCAACAGAGACGCTTTCCCCCCTTCAATTTTACTTTCTCTTGAAGGTCAAAGACTGCCTCGACCACACCATGTTGCCAATGGATGGCACCACCTTAGCAGAAGCCATGCATCAACGGGGTATCAACATGCGCTATCTGGGGAAAGTGGTCACCTTCGTTATGGAGACTCCTGCCCAGAATCAGCTTGATCACATTTATGTAAGACTTTCATGTTTTTTTTCCTATTTGTCATCAAATTAATTAAGCAAATGTGTATGGCCATCCAACTCATATACAGATGAATCCAGGCAGCTTCCAAGGTTAAAAATCCACAACGTAAAAACTCATAAAACCCCATCCCACCCCTGGGGCAACAGGCACACAATCATATCAACCATTTGATTGGCTCTATTACCATTTGTGGTCCCTAGGTAAAACCTATGCTTTTGAGGTCTTTCTGAAAGGCAGAAGAGGGTGGGGGGGGTCATTCGTACCTTAGGGCTGTTTTCCGTGGTCCCAGCAGATGTACATTCCTAACTGATGGGAACCACAACATCCCCTGCCTTCCTGTCCTAGTGAGCCAGGTGGATGAAATAGGGAAGAAGCAGTCCTTCAAATAGACTGGACCCAAGCCATGTAGGGCTTTAAAGGTGACAACCAATACTTTGAATTGTGTCTGGGATTACCAGATGAAGCCTTCATGTTCAGCAGCAGTTGGAATACGTTAAGAAACAAGGGACAGTCATATTGCCTGACTAATTTTCATGCTAAGGTTAATGGGAATTGTAGTCAAACCACATCTAGATTGGGATGTGAATTCTCCTCAAGTGCAATCAGGGTTGTTGTTGTGGGGAAAACAGGAGAAGAAAGGAGTATTAGTATTTTTGTCACCTTGAATTATTTATAAAAATAAGAAAAGTGTGTGTGAGGGGGAGAGAATCTAAATTTTTTTTAAAATTGGGTGTTTTGAAACTTTCAATTGCAGAACATCTAATTTGGAAAAGTCAGCCATCTAAAATGGGGGTAGTTTGTGACTCCTGAAATCTGGGACTTGTAATATTCCTACAATTCTTGAACTTTGAGCCAATTCCTAAGCAGTGCCTAGGAGTTCTGGGAGATGTAGTTCTAATATGCCAGAGAGCCCAAAATCCTGAATCCTGAATTATTTCTGTCTTTGAGAGAAAGACTACCAAGCAAGTTGACTTGTAGAATTTGAGAATTTTGTTTTAATAGCCCAGTCCTACCCTTTTATAACTGCTTTTGTTCTCTGGATTACAGAAAATAGGAATCATGGAACTGATCACTCGGTCAGCCAAGCACATCTTCAAGATATACCTGCAGGTATGAATTGGGTTATCTGACTGAATGTCATCACTTGCTACCCTTTCTTTAGTGTGATTATCTCTCTCCCCCTCCATCACACCACCCTGCCCTCCCCAGTCTCCTTCCTCGAAGTAAGAGAAGCCATTTCCTCATTAGGCCCTTGGGGCTGTTGCCTAGCAACTGGAAATGCAATCTCATTAGGACCTAAATAGGTACAGACCTATGTGGGGGGGGATGAGAGTCCCTCTTTGCATGCATGCATCTTTGCAAACATTTCTCACCCAGGTTCCCGTCTTTCCTGGCGTTTTCTCTTGACAAGCAAAGGAAAGCGGGGGGGGGGAGGGGGGAGGGAATAGATGAAAGTTGCGGATTCAGCAACATGTTTTGGGCACAGCTAAAAAAAGCTCTGTCCTTGAGTAAAGGGTGTATTTAGCTAGCCGCCTTGTTTAGCCAGATATCTGGACACGGTGCAACCTTGTTTGGATTACTTTCTAGAATAAGGACCTGTGCTAAAATGGTGTTTTGTTTTGTTTTTTTTTGCATGCTAGATTAGACTCCCAACGCCTGCCCGCAGTTATGTGCTGATGGAACATTTTCTAAGGCAGTGTCTGATGTACAAACCGGGTTCCCCAATTGTTGAGCATTGCTTTACAGCAGGGGTCTTCAAACTTGGCCCTTTTATGACTTGTGGCCTTAGACTCCCAGAATTCCTCAGCCAGCATGCCTGGCTGAGGAATTCTGGGAGTTGAAGTCCACAAGTCATAAAAGGGCCAAGTTTGAAGACCCCTGCTTTACAGTATAATACCTCTCTGTGGGTTTTGGGGTTTTTTTGGGTTTTTTGGTTTTGTTTTGTTTCCTACTAGCTCTTTTAACAGTGCGGAAGAGAAGCAGTTCAGTTTGTTTTAGTGGTTAAGGCACCAGACTAGAATGCCGGAGACTATGACTTCAAGTCCCGCTTTAGTCATGAAAGTCAGCTAAAATCCTGAAAGTCAGTGGGTGGTTTTGGGGGGGGGAGGGGAAGGAAGAGGAAGGAGTGTTGGGGTCTGTGCGCTGCTCTTGAGTTATTTGTAAAAAATAATATAGGCTGGATGTAACTAAATAATCCTCCCCGCCCCCTTGACCTATTACCTCAGTTAAAGGTGGAATTTTGGTTGCTAAGCAGTACAGTCATTGAGGGAACCCTACATCAGGGGTAGGCAACCTTGGCTCTTTTATGACTCATGCACTTCAACATGGCTGGCTCAGGAATTCTGGGAGTTGAAGTCCACGAGTCATAAAAGAGCCAAGGTTGCCTACCCCTGCCCTACTTCAATAATAATGTCAGGGAGCAACCAAGAATGTACACCTCTGGAACCCCATCTCTTTAACCTGATACTGGATGATGATTCTGGAGCATTCTCTCTTGAGGTGATTGCTTAGGGTAAAAGTAATTGTGGGTAATGATATCTGGGAATGACTATGGAAGAGGGGTAGGCAACCTTGTAATGTAATGTAATCATTTTAATTGTTTTTAATTTTTGTAATAATTGTATTGTTTTTTTAAAAAAACCTTGTGAACCGCCCTGAGTCCTACGGGAGAAGGGCGGTATATAAGTCTAATAAATAATAATTATAACAATAACCTTGGCTCTTTTATGACTCGTGGACTTCAACTCCCAGAATTCCTGGGCCAGCATGGCTCAGCTTGGAAACCTCTCCCTTCCCTTCAACATGGCTGGCTCAGGAATTCTGGGAGTTGAAGTTCACGAGTCATAAAAGGGCCAAGATTGCCTACCTCTGCCCTAGACCAACCCTGGCTCTTTTCCCTACAGGGAGTAGAACTTTCAGGGTTATCAGCTGCCATCAGTCACTTCCTCAATTGCTTCCTGAGCGCCTTCCCTAACCCCGTGGGTCACCTGCCTGCCGACGAGCTGGTCTCCCGGAAGAAAAACAAGAGAAGGAAAAACCGGAATTTGGGCACTGCCGACAACACCGCCTGGGCTGCGATGAGTCCCCAGGAGCTGTGGAAGAGTATTTGCTCTGAAGCCAAGAGTTACTTTGACTTCGGTCTGGAAATGTGAGTGGAAAATTAAGATGGCAATCGCAGTCCAATTAGACTTTAGAGATCAAGCCAACATTAGCACGTTTTGAGATCTCAATACCTTGCGGTATTTTACACATGTTTTAATTCCAGGTAATTCTCAACTGACAACCACAGTTGAGCTCAAAATTTCCGTTGCTAAGCGAGACAGTTGTTAAGTGAATTTTGCCTCAATTTTATGACCTGTCTTGCCACAGTTGTTAAGTGAATCACTGCAGTTGTTAAGTTAGTAACACAGTTGTTAAGTGAATCTGGCTTCCCCATTGACTTTGCTTGTCAGAAGAGCACAAAAGATGATCACATGATCCCAGGACACTGCAAGCCTCATAAATAACCCTCAAAATTTTGATCAGGTGACCATGAGGATACTGCAGCTGTCATAAGAAGAGCTGTCTAAGAAGAGACTGGACAGCCATTTGTCTGAAATGGTATAGGGTTTCCTGCCTGAGCAGGGGGTTGGACTAGACGACCTCCAAGGTCCCTTCCAACTTTACTATTATGATTATAAGTGTGAAAAACGGTCATAAGTCATTTTTTTCAGTGCTGTTGTAACTGAATGGTCACTAAATAAACTATTGTAAGTTGAGAACTACCAGTACCATATTTTCCCTTCTGGAATTTGAGACTCTTTCTATATGCAGTGAGTGGTTGTCACATCCAAGCTGTGAGCAGATCCAGAGTCCACCAGGATGTTTCTGTCATGTCCCTTGGAACTACAAAACCTTCCTTGATTCTAGAACAGTTTTTCTCAACCTTGGCCATTTGAAGATGAATGGACTTCAACTCCCAGAATTCATTGCTGGCTGGGGATTTCTGAGAGTTGATGTCCACCCATCTTCAAGTAGCCAAGATTGAAAAACACTGCTCTAGGAGACTGGGTCTAGTACAGGGGTAGGCGACCTTAGCTCTTTTATGACTCGTGGACTTTAACTCCCAGAATTCCTGAGCCTGTCATGCTGAGGAGAAAGGGAAAGGTTTCCATGCTGGCTCAGGAATTCTGGGAGTTGAAGTCCACGAGTCATAAAAGAGCCAAGGTCGCCTGCCCCTGGTCTAGTAGGTAGTAAGTCTAAGAATTCCAAGCTGTCATGGAAGCCATCAGAGATGTAGGCAACTTTTCAGGATCTGCGGGGTGAATGCTTTTGTCTATCAAGAGCCATAGGAAATGACAGAAGTATCCCTCTTGTTTTTCTCTCCACTGTTACAAGATCATCGAGCACGTTAAGGGTTTAATAAGCTTTTAAATGGAAAGTTGCATCCCCGTTACCTCATTTACCACCTGTACTTTGGCAGTGTCATCTCAAAGGGAGAACAATTGAAAGAGGATTGGGCAACCTCAACGTAAGGACATCCCCTCAATTTAGGATTGGCATCTTTCTGGAGACTTTGAAAGAAGTCTCAGAGATAAGGCAGGCAGCAATCCTTGAGAAAGGTTTTTTTGGCAGGGACAACTAACTCTGAAAAACTCACCCCCTTCTTAGGAAATTTGCAGAGGCTGAGTTCTTAGCAAAGTCATCTCCTTTAAGCTGGGCAGAGTCGCCTTGCAAAGTGTAGGTGAGAAGCACATGCAGGTAATAAAATAAATGTCCCCACTGATACAGCTTCTCTCCCACCGACATTTGCTGAAATTACCATGCCGAAATCCAAATTTATTTATTTTTTAAACTTGGCCAAAGTTCTGTTCCAGCTGTGTCACTTTGATGTGCTGATTTTTCATTCTGCAAGGATCAGGATCTTTGCAGCATTAGCCCCTGAGCTAGCCTAGGTCATTTTTTTCATCGTTGTCGTAATTTTTGAATAATCGCTAGGTGACTGGTCATAAGGCAAGGACTACTGTTACTGGGAAGTTGGGGGAAAAAAACATCCTAGAAAAAGCCAAACCGCTTCCATACTGTTGCTGGGAAACCGCACGGGTTTCCAAGGAGCATTTTTTTTTACCTTAATTGAGGAGTTCATCAAACTATCCGATCTGCTTAGTGATCTGCTTGCTCCTCCTGACTTCTGGTTCCTTTTGCAGTGAAAGCGTTGACCAAGCAGTGGAAGTATACAACCTGCAGAAGATTACCCTGTTACGGGAGATTTCTCTCAAAACTGGAATACAGGTGGGATCAGCATACCTAAATCATTGCTCTGTTCTCCGCACCTCACTTCTTCAACAAAATTCAGAGGGACCCAGTAAGGTGCGAATGTTCCACGCACAGGCTCGCCTTTTCAGCCTGCACACCTCCTCAGCATGCAATTCTCCACCCAGCGTAGTTACTGTTGTAGAGTTGGGAAATCCACAGGCTGAGGAAAGCCTCCTTAGATCATCTCCTTAGCATCTGGCTGGTTTGGGTGGAGACGGCAATGAGATGAATTATTTGTGACTCTTGAGTGGTGCACCAAATCAGAAACATCATAAAATATAACAAGCGTTTAAAAAAATGCCATATTTTGGGGCAAATCCTGTTCCGAGGCCATCTTTTGGTCTTTCTAGAATAAGAGCAGCTTCAAGTCCAGCCACATCTACCAGGTGTGAAAGCTTTCACTGAAAAACCCTCATGTGCAGGTGGGGTTCTCAAAAGATCTTTTAGATCAGCAAATTGAACAGCTTTAAGATGTGTGGGCTTCAACTCCAGAATTCCCCAGCCGGCATGGGATTAAGTGAAGGGAATTAAAGTGATTTTAGTTCAGAGGGCTGCCATTGTTTGTGCCTGTCAGGCCCAAAGAACCAAGAATGATATGAGGAATTGCTACGGAATGCTTTCTTTGTGGCTGCTTACCTATAGACAGGAATCTTGCCAAACTAAAGCGCTTCTCTGCGTAACTATTATACATACCTGTGAACTGCTAGAGCAGCAGTCCCAAACCTTTCTGGCTTGGTGCACCAGCAGGGTGGGGACGGGGAAGAGTGGATGGTTCTATGTGAGTGACAGGTATGCACGAAGGACTCCATGTGCACAAATGGAGCTTCACGCACGAGCGCCTGCCACTTGTAAAAATGGAGCTTCGCGCCTGAGCATGAGCACCTGCCACTTGTGCAGGTGGGAGGTGCACACGCATGGGTGCTTGCCTGCTGCTTGTGCAGTTTGGTTCCAAACAGGCCACAGTCTGGTAGTGGGCCACGGCTCAAGTTTTGGGGACCCCTGTGCTAAAACAGGGGTCCTCAGCCTGTGGGCCGCAGCCCACTACCAGGCCATGTAAGTGGCTGGATGGTGTGCGCATGCACAGCCCCACTCTCGTGAGCATCGCCACAAGCATCATGGGCGTTTGGCCCCACTCTCGCGAGCGTCGTCACAAGCATCATGGGCGTTTGGCCCCACTCTCGCGAGCGTCGTCACAAGCATCATGGGCATTTGGCCCCACTCTCGCGAGCGTCGCCACAAGCATCATGGGCGTTTGGCCCCACTCGTGCAAGTGTCATTGGATGCGTTTGCGGCCCCACGCACAAACAAGCGTCATCGCAAGCGTTGCAAGCACTCGCAACCCCACTCACGTGAACAACAGTGCACCCTACACACACACACACACACCAAAACCATCACTTCTTTTCCCCCTTTCCCCTGCTCCGGGCTGCCAACCCTGAAAGATTGGGGAACTCTGTGCTAGAGGGTGCCTGCCTTCACCCTCTTTCTGCATACCAAAGATTCCAAGCTATGTTGTCTCTTCATTCCCTGGGGATGTGCCTCGCCCTCCTGTCAATCTCGACTATATTCCACCACAGGGTCCAGGCCCTAGGGCAATTGAAGGTGATCTGCTAGAGCAGAGTTCTCCAACCTTTCCGGGCTCGGGGCCCGGAGGAGCGAGCAGCTTCCAAATTACTGCGTGTGCTCGTGCATGCATGCACGCAAACGGGCCTATGCCCATGTTGTGACTCAGGGCCAGCCTGTGGGTCCGACAGCCGGCTCCGATGTATCGGATGACTCAGATGAGGGGGAGGGAAACGAACCGGCTGATGATGGTTTGGAGGCTTTGCAGAGCCCTCAGCCGGGGACCTCTTCTCAGCTGCGTGAGCCCGAGAGTGCGGAGGAAGATGACCCACAGCTGGCCCTGTTCAAGGACGCCCGACGCAGGAGGCAGTCGAGCAGGAACAAACAAAGAAAGGCTGTGGGACTCCTCGGGAGGAGGCACAGGGAGACCACGCCCTGAGCTCTCTATAAAAGGAGTGTTTGGGGAGGGGCTGGTTGCTGAAAGCAACTTTTCCGCTTGAGAAGACAAGCTCTAGTGTTTTTGTTAACTGCGTAATTAAATCTTGGCAGATGCCTTTTAGCCTTGGACGCTCTCCAGTCTCTTCTTTCTGAATAGGGGTTTGCCTTACTACAAGGCCAGAAGAGGGCTGGTTCAGAACAGCCCACTGGTGCAGTACTAGCAACCGTGCTTGCACATGTGGCATGTGCTGTTGCCATGCGCATGTGCGAACAGCCGTGCACCCCCACGGCAGCTAGGGCCCGTTCGCACATGTGCAAACAGGGCACCCACTCACACCCCGCACTAGCTTCCCGTTCGCGCCAGCACGTATGCGCAAACAGGGCTGAGTAGGAGGGAATGCGTGCCCACGTGTGCGCACCCTGGCCAGCCATTTCTGCGGCCCGCTGGCCAAGAGCCCACGGCTCAGTACCGGGCCGCGGCCCATAGGTTGGAGACCCCTGTCCTAGAGGAGCTTTTCCCTATGCCTTCCTGTGGACATCAGGAAAGCCTAGAAAACTCTGGCTCTTTTGTATTTCAGATCCTGCTGAAAGAATATAACTTTGATAACCGTCACAAGCCGACGTTCACTGAGGAGGACATCCTCAACATCTTTCCCGTTGTGAAACACGTCAACCCCAAAGCTTCAGATGCGTTCCACTTCTTCCAGAGTGGGCAGGCAAAAGTTCAACAAGGTGTGGACCCCTTTCCAAGCTTTATATGGGAAAGGAACAGTCAGGGGTGGGAGAGGTTTTGCTTCTTAAATCTGGTGTTGGTTCCCTTTGAAATGAGTAAGGTACCGTTTTTCCATAAGTTCAATTCCAGGGATATCTAGACTTTTAAGGAATCAGTTATTTATTTTATAATTTAAGGCACCAGGCTAGAGACCAGGAGACTTATGAAATTGAGCCTGAAAGCCAGCTAGGTGATTTTAAGTCAGTCACGCTCACTCAGTCCAACCCACCTCACAGGGTTGTTGTGGAGAAAATAGGAGGAGAAAGGAGTATTAGGTACGTTCGCTTCCCTGAGTTACTTACGGAAATAATAAAGGCAGGAAATAAATGTGTTAAAATGAGCATGGGAAAACTGATCTTCCAGATGCAGCTGAAATTCAGCATTTCTCATTGCTGGATCTGTGGGCAGTTTTGTTCCACATGATCGCAGGTTTTCTATTTCAGATTTAGAACCTACAATAAAATACCTCAAACTGGACATATTTCAAACTCCAAACTTGTTTCTCATATGAAACAGGTTGCCTTCATTTTCCCGGAACTGTCCCAATATTCTTGTGACTGTTCCAAATATATTCCAGACTCAAAACAACTCCATTTCTGGAATGGTCAAAAGCAACAAGTTCACATTTGAGATACTGTATTTTCGGACTACCCTTGATGATGGTGGTGATTTACATACACATACACATGCATGCACACACACACAAACACACATTTTAGTATCTGGAAGTTATAACACTGGCTTTATATTACGTTGAATAAGAACACTTCGGTTTAGAAGCTCAGAAGAAATACATCCATTTAATAAAGAGAAGCACATTAAATTATTGTTTCCTCTTCAAACCTGTCTAAACAATCACTGGAATACAAGGAGATGCAATTACAGGTAGTACTTGACTTAACAACCACAACTGGGATTGTATTTCAGAGTTTCCATTGCCAAGCAAGGAGGTTGTTAGTCATATTATGACATGTAAGTCACTTTTTTCAGTGCCATTCTAACTTCAGACGGTCATTAAAAAAATAGTTGTGAGTCAACTACTTATATAGTCCTAGAACAGAGGTAGGCAACCTTGGCTCTTTTGTGACTCATGGACTTCAACTCCCAGAATTCCTGAGCCAGCCATGCTGAGGAGAAAGGGAGAGGTTTCCATGCTGAGCCATGCTGGCTCAGGAATTCTGGGAGTTGAAGTCCACGAGTCATAAAAGAGCCAAGGTTGCCTACCCCTGTCCTAGAAGGTAAAAAAAAATATCTTTGCTTGGTATTAGTGGAAATTTTGAGTTGTTGAGCCTTATAGCCTGGCTCATAAATTAAGGGTGAAAAACGTTGGGGAAGCTCTTAAACCAGGCTTGTAAATGACCGATCTCCCCTTTTAAATGGCCCACCATCATCAGCTGGCTGGACTATGTTAATATATCCACTGCCATAAAGATTAGGAACATGGATTTAAAATGAGCCAAAGGAAGAACAAAGTGTTGCTTCTTAGGAAAATGGATTTGCAATAGGCAAAGAGCTTTTTGCAACCTGGCACATGAGGTTAGTGTCTTAAGGGAGGGGGAATCTTATTTTTCCATCTCTCTCCTAGGTTTCTTGAAAGAGGGTTGCGAATTGATCAGCGAAGCCTTAAACCTGTTCAACAACGTGTACGGCGCGATGCATGTGGAGATCTGTGCCTGCCTTCGGCTGTTGGCACGCCTGAACTACATCATGGGAGATTATTCAGAGGTATATTCAAGATGGACAGTATTTAATAGTTATTTGCTATGCACCTGTACGGGTGTGGGTCTATACATATGTTGTATGTAGTATGTTTAGGTGTGTGTGTCATTGGATGTGTTTCACTCTGAGAGCGAGCAACTAAATTTCATTTTTGATGTGTGCCGTGGTACCCATGGCAAAAAAATAACAATAACGGTTATCTTATCTTAGAGAAACAGGAATGCGCGTCTGCTCAAAGCATCTGCTTATTCTACGTAGTCATAACAGCCTTAGCTAATCAGGGCAGAATTACATCTGGTTTTTGGTACCTGGGAAAGGTTCCCTTCCTTTTCTCAATCCTAATGATGTATGGCTTTCCTGCTTAGCATTAGTCGGAGGTCATTGCCACAGCTTGTAGCATCCATAGTTCACATTTCCTTCTGTTCTGCCTGACATACCATTTAAATGGAACTCGTGTGATAAAACGACAGGCTGTAGGAGAGACTATTTGTAGCTTAGTGCCGCTCACTGATAACGATAGCTAGTTTGATAGTGAAATGTCCACAGGAAAATAACCAAACTCAGAGAACACCTTAAAAGGATATTGTGGAGCTGGAAAAGTTGCAGAACAGAGCAGATAAAATGTCCAAGAAACCAAAGCAGTGTTACCTACCCCAAAAAAATGCTACTGTTGGGGAGAGGGTGTTGGGAGGTGTAGGTTTGAATTTTTGGAAGTGAAAGTGTCCTGGGGAGAAAGTGTATATTCAAAACATGGCCACTTTTTCCCCATGCCCAAATCAGTCTTATGGGGCCAAGAGAGGGGATTGTCAATATTCTCAGGTAGGAAGCAGGCTCTGAATTGTTAAGCGTTATGCAGAGGAGATCCTTGAAGCATCTAGGCCAGGGCTGTACAACCTTAGCAACTTTAAGATTTGTGGTCTTCAAGTCCCAGAATTCCCCAGTCAACATGCACAGGTGGGGAATTCTCGAAGTTAAAGTCCATAGGTCTTAAAGTTGCCAAGGTTGGACACCTCTGATCTAGGTGCTAAGCATGTAAGGTCAGGGGTCCACGGCCCAGTATCGGGCCGCGACCTGTTCAGAATTAGGCTGTGTGAGTGGTTGGCTGCAAAGGTTGGAGACCTCTGATGTAGGGTCATTTTAGTTGATGACGAGAACTATCATTTATCCTCAGAAACCTACTGGCAACCAGCATAGCATCCACAACGGTGTTTTTTTTATATCGTGTTTCCCTAAAAATTAAGACCTAGCTTGATTTTTTTGGGGGGTGGGCCTAATATAAGCCCTACCCCAAAAAATGAGCCCTAGTTTTGGGGCGAGGTGCACGCCTAAAAATCAAGCTAGGGCAGGGGTGGGGATTCAATCCATAGCTCGGTTCTCGGCTGCAGAGGCCTTTCCAGAAGGCCTCTGACTGCGAGATGCAGGCGGAGCTCCATTCTCAGCTGCAGAATGAAGCTGCTCCTTCGGCCGCAGAAGAAGTGGGCTGGCTGGGCGGGGCTGTTGGTGCCACCTCGAGGTGAGTGGAAAAGACACACACCACACTCCGAAAATAAGACCAGGTCTTATTTTCGGGGAAACACGGTAGAAGCCCGTTGTATTTTGTATTTCTGATCATCTTCCAGGGCAGCCCCATGTACGGAGTGCTGCAGTAGTCTATCCAGAGATGTATGAAAACCCGAGTTTCTGCTTTTCCACATCAGCTGAAGCCACGCCCTCTTAGCTCCAGCTTCCCCTGCACAAAATGGGAGCTTTCTGAATAAGGTCAGCTACAGCAGCTGATTTGGTTTTCCCAATTGCCCTTTCTTCCTTTCTAGGCCTTAAGCAATCAACAGAAAGCGGTGCTAATGAGCGAAAGGGTCCTGGGCATCGAGCATCCCAACACAATCCAAGAATATGTAAGTAGCGTAACACAAAGGAGGAAGGGCTGAAGGAAAGAAAGTTGTTGCCTTTTGTGTCTACCGTAGTGCAGATCTGAAAAGATTCGGTCAAGAGACACCCTGGTTCCGCCATTGTGTGTCTGAGCGTCTCTCCCCTGCCTTTACAGATGCATCTTGCTTTGTACTGCTTTGCAAACAGCCAGTTGTCCACAGCACTCAATCTACTGTACCGCACACGCTACCTCATGCTGTTGGTGTTTGGGGAGGATCACCCAGAGATGGCCCTTTTGGATGTAAGTCACCTCTTTAGCTTTGCTGATCCTCTGTGAAAAAAAACCATGATTTTTCAGCTTTTGATGCTCGTGGGGTTTACGGTCTTGGGAGGGTAATTTTCCTAGGCTGCATTTCCACATCAGACTTCAGCTTTGTTGTAGCAGTGGTTCTTAAACAAGCCTTGATTGCCTGACTCACATCTTGCCAAGCCATTAAGTGTGACTCACAATGGCTAGGGGGTACCCACAGCATTACAGCCGCAGGTCACAAACCACAGCTCAGGCAAACTGTTTGCCTTTTAATAAAATTTGTGAGTTGGAAAAGGTGTGACCAGGCTCCGGATTTTTTTTTATATTTTTTTTTAGCAATAGATTGGTCGTCCGTAGTTTTTCCTCTTCTCACTAAAAACAAATCCATTTTGAAAAGCTAGACATTTAAAGGGATAAAAATACTGAACTTTACTACGAAAAGCTCTTCTTCAGATTCTCAGAGGCAAAGGATGGGTTGCACCCAGTGGGTAGGAAATTATCCACTGGGGATCGCTGGAGGGTTTTGTGAGGTAAATAAAGCCCCACGTTTAGCCATCTCTTCAAAGCGTGCTTCATTCTTAGCTTTCTGTTTTGCCTGACCTGTTTTGGAAAATAAAAATTGTAATTCCCTTGAAGCTGCGTATAATCCCCTTGGGGTGAGTGGTGTCATCCTGATTCAATTCAGTGGTTCATGTCACTCTTTGTCTTAATCAGAGTGCCAGACCTACATCAATCCATTACTATATACATGTTTTGTTTTTGTGTTTTTTTTAAAAAAAACTACAATATGCTAACAACATGCGGCCTGTAAAAAAGGACTAGAGGACTGTCAAGAGTCCAAAGATTTTGGGCTTACTGTTAGCATATTGTAGTTTTTTAATCATATATTTTTATTTTATTCAAGACAAAGTTAAATACAAAACTCCCAAAAAAAATCCCAAAAAAGAAAAAAGAACCACAAAACAATCAAAACATTAAAAAAGACCCACGTTTACACATATATTATCCCCCCTAGTTGAATATGGATTAATATATTATTTCAATGACATTGCATTTACTACAACTAATGTCGTAGCAAAGCCCATCGTAGTTTTTGATGCAGTGGAAGGGGAAGACCATTAATTTAATAACTGGAACGAAGTTGTATTAATTAGATTTTAATTTAAGTGTTGAAAGGTAAATGAAATTAAACAAAAGGTGTTTGTTGTTGTTTTTTTACTTCTATACCCATTATTTTTTGAATGCACCCTGTAGCTCGCTCAAAAGTTTGTACACCTCCTTGCGGAGGTAAACAAATGGAATAAAGTCACACGGTTTGCCAAAGCTTCAATCCAGGTCAATCAATAGAATGAATGTGTGCAGATTTCAAACTATGCCTCAATGCATAAACCATTTATGGCTTAGCTACTAAGATGATCAAAGGCCTGGAGGGTAAAACATATGAAAAACGGTTGCAGGATTTGGGTTTAGCTAGTCTAGAGAAAAGAAGGATTAGGGGTGACATGATAGCAGTGTTCCAGTATTTGAGGGGCTGCCACAAAGCACCAGAGGGCAGGACAAGAAACAACGGATGGAAACTGACCAAAGAGAGAAGCAACCTGGAATTAAGGAGAAACTTCCTGACAGGACAATTAACCAGTGGAACAGCTTGCCTCCAGAAATTGTGGGTGCTTCATCACTG
The DNA here is from genome assembly GCF_964194415.1 of Vipera berus. Classification (NCBI taxonomy): domain Eukaryota; kingdom Metazoa; phylum Chordata; class Lepidosauria; order Squamata; family Viperidae; genus Vipera; species Vipera berus. The sequence continues at coordinate 350,343,986 of NC_138202.1, forward strand.
AAGCTTTTTAAGAAAAGACTTGACAGCCGCTTGTCTGAAATGGTACAGGGTCTTCTGCTTGAGCAAGGGGCTGGACTAGAAGACCTCCAAGGTCCCTTCCAGCTCTATTCTATTCTAATCCAGGCTGGATTCCTACATCACTCCAGGCTCACACAGCGCACTGAAGGACATATCAGCCAAATGCTCTGGTGTTAAAACCCTGAAATGCAATAGGGCAAGGTCAAGGCAAAACATGCATGCAGGTAGTCCTCGACTTACAACCACAATTGAAGCCCAAAAATATCCATTGCTAAGCAAGACGATCATTAAGTTTGCCCCATTTCATCACTTTTTTGCCATTGGTGAATCGCTGCACTTTTAAGTTAGGAACATGGTTGTTAAGCAAATCCGGCTTCCCCCTTGACTTTCCTTTTCAAAAGGTCGCAAAAAGTGATCACATGAGCCCCGGGACACTGCAACGGTCATAAGTATGAGCCACTTGCCAAGTGTCTGAATTTTGATCACGTGACCCTGGGGATGCTACAACGGTCACCAGTGTGAAAAACGATCATAAGTCGCTTTTTTCAGTGCCGTTGTAATTTTGAACGGTTAGTAAATGAACTGTTGTCAGTCAAGGACTACCTGTATTTTAGCAATGAAGCAGCCAAATCTTTAAACTGATTTGGTTAAGCTTGATGTATAAGCAGAACTTAAAAATTGGAGAGCGTTGAGCCAGAAATAATAGCATTGGATTGGAAACTCTTTGTTCCATCTTTGATTTTTTTTTATTGAAAAGTTTTACAATACATTTTATCTTTAACAATCCCCCCCTCCCTCCACCCAACCCTTCCTAACCCTCCCTAACCCTCCCCCTTCCCTTTCCCCCCTCCCCCCTCCCCGACTTCCCAGAGCTAAATACAAGGTATAAAAGTAAAAACAATAATAAACAACCATATGTTAACAACAATAAACTATTAAGTCTATCGCACTCTAGCTCATATAAAATGACTACAAGCAATACTAATATCATATCAAAACTTATTCAAATGCTAAATGAAACTTTTTAGTCCCATATTTGTTCTGGATGTAATCAATCCACTTTTTCCACTCCATAATATAACGTTGTTGCGAATGGTCTTTCAAATAAGCTGAAATCTTTGCCATTTCCGCCAGGTCAGAAACTTTTAGAGTCCATTCTTCAATAGTCGGCAGTTCCTCCTTCTTCCAATATTGACCTACTAAAAGTCTTGCTGCCGTAATTAAGTTCAACATCAACTTAGTGTCCACAACAGTAGTATCCGTAATTATGCCCAATGAAAACAATTGCGGACAAAACTTTATCCTTTGCTTAAATATCTTCTGCATATTCCACCAGATTTTAATCCAAAAAGCTTTAACCTTTTTGCAGGTCCACCATATATGAAAATACGTTGCGTCTTCACCACCACATCTCCAACACTTAGGTTGATAGTTCGGATACATACTTGCAAGCTTTTTAGGATCTAAATGCCACCTATAAAACATTTTGTAAAAGTTCTCTCTTAAATTTTGAGCTTGCGTAAATTTTACGTTCCTCACCCAGATCCTTTCCCACGTATCCATTGTAATAACTTCTTGAATATTCTGGGCCCATTTTATCATGCAATCTTTAACAAGTTCTGTTTCTGAGTCAATTTCTATCAATGCAAGATATATCCGTTTGATATGTGCTGGACCCTGATTTCTAATTTGCTTTACCAAATTTTCATCAGTCATTGAGAAACCAATTTTCTGGTCTTTCCACCTGGCCCGTAATTGACCATAGTGAAACCATATTCCATCTTTGATTTTTGAACTGGTCTTTTGTGTAAGTCGTCGTCAGATTCGCTTAATGACTGTGCGATTCACTTAACAACCATGACAAAGCGCTCATAAAACTGGCTTGGGTCCAGGATATCTGAGGGAACACCTGCTGCCGGCATCAAGCTCCCTTCGTCCTGTGCGCTCCCACAGGGAGGGTCTTCTCAGGGTGCCGCCGGTCAAAGAATGCCAGCGGATGACACCCAGGGGGAGGGCCTTCTCTGTGGGGGCGCCTGCCCTCTGGAACCAGCTGCCTGCAGAGCTTAGGACTGCCCCCGACCTTCGATCATTCCGCCGAGACCTGAAGACCTGGCTCTTCGAGCTTTCCAGCTCAGGCTGAGTTTTAATTGGGGTTTTAACTGGGGTTTTACATGTTGCAGGGACTTAGTTTAATCTTTTTTAAATTGGTCTTAATTTTTGTATTAATGTTTTAAAAATTATACCCTGTAAACTGCCCTGAGTCCTTCAGGAAAGGGCGGTATATAAATTCAATAAAATAAATAAAATAAAATAAATAAACTGAGTGCCACCCAATTGAGAACTGCCTTGCTTAGCAACGTAATGTATGGTCCCCACTGCGGCCAGAAGCCGAGGACTACCACTGTGATGAGATGGATGTCTTTGATGGTCCTTCTGTGATCTCTATATAGAAATTTACCCAGAGCAGGAAGTTTGTCGTTGTTTGCCCTCTAACCGCCCCCTTGATCTTCCTCCCTAGAACAATATTGGCCTGGTCCTTCACGGAGTTATGGAATACGACCTCTCACTGCGATTCCTGGAGAACGCTCTGGTGATCAACTCCAAGTTCCACGGGGCCAAGTCCCTAAAAGTTGCACTGAGGTGAGTTCCCTCTTCCCAGTTCTGCTGACAGGTGACAACTCTGAACATCCACCCTGTGTAGAAACTTGCCTCAATCTATTCAGGATATGCCAGCAACATGCAGAGGTGAAACTGAAGGTATTCAAGAATTATTGTTCAAACAGCCACATACACACACAGAGAGGGGTAAATGGTCACTTCAACAAAAGTGTGGAATGTTCCTGTTAATAGATTTCCAATAATCTCCTTCCATTTGGTATTTTCCCTTCTTTCTAAACAATCTAATGCATTTTCCTAAACACTAAAGGGGAACCTCTTTATAGTCTCTTTATAGATACCTGTTCAAAATGCTGCAGAAGGCAAGCGTCGTGTATTTTATTTGTGTGTCTATATCCCGCCTTTGATATCTTTACAAATGACTCAAGGTGGCGAACAGATCCCAACGCGCTTTCCTCCTCCTATTTTCCCCACAACAACCCTTTGAGGTGGGCTGGGCTGAGAGTAAGTGACTAGCCCAAAATCACTCAGGCAGCTTTCATGGCAAAGGCAGGAATAGAACTCACAGTCTCCTTTTGACTGGTCCAAAGTCGCCCAGCTGGCTTTCAAGGGTAAGGCGGGACTTGAACCCAGGGTCTCTTGCCTTTCTCGCCTGGTGCCTTAACCACTAGAGCAAACTGCCTCTAGGTATGCAATCTCTAAGAGACGCTAAGTATCCACTCTTCCACCCCAGGCAGTTTGGCGCTTCTCATCGTCTCGCGCCCACTTGTCTTTCAGTCACACCTAGAAACCTTTTCCCATCTTTTATCTGTCTTTCAGCCATCACTTGGTAGCCCGCGTATATGAGAGTAAAGCTGAATTTCGGTCAGCTCTGCAGCACGAGAAAGAAGGCTACACAATCTATAAAAATCAGGTTCGATTTTTTTTCCCCTTCCTTAGCTTAATAGAGCACCTGTTCTTCCAGGCTTTCAAAACTCATCTGCGAATTGCTACGTAGTGTAATTTGAACCTGGCTGTTCTTTCCGAGCATTCCCGAAGCGGTGAGAGATCCAGTCATAGAACATTCACAGTCGGTAAAGCTTCTAAAGGGGGGGGAAAAGGGGGTGTGTGTGGAGAAACTGGGAAATGATCACCATTGGATCGCAGGTAGCAAAGATCCACTACAAAGGCGCAGCAACACTTGTTCAGCACAGTGGCTCAAATGCCTGAGATGCTTGACAGGTTAGCAATCCCGCATTGGTGACCTGAAAGATGCTGTGGAGTTGTGGGGGGGGGGGGGGCGGTGTTTGAGCTCTCTTCCTTCACCCCAGCTCCTGCCAGGGATATGAAAGAAGCCCCCAACTGGGTTGTCCCCAGGACAATGGTGATGTCACCAGCTAATTTATTTATTTATTTATTTATTTTTATTTTAATCCCATTTATATCCCGCCCTTCTCCAAAGACTCAGGGCGGCTTACAAGCTTAGCAGTAGCCTTCATTCTATGTATATGCCTGCTTGTTAGGGCTTTCACACACACCCCAAGCGGCATTATTACAAAGTCAGCTTATTGCCCCCAACAATCTGGGTCCTCATTTTACCTACCTCGGAAGGATGGAAGGCTGAGTCAACCTTGAGCCTGGTGGGACTTGAACCTGCACTAATTGCAGGCAGCTGGTGTTACTTAAGGAGGCATCAGCCCACTGCTCCACCAAGGCAACCCGGAAGTGCCTCAGTGCTTCTGACACAAGGGCAAAAACAAACAGCAAGGAAAAAAAAATGCACTTGTTTAAATGTTAGGATCTGTGGACAGCATATTTTTTTAAACCGAGTGGGATTTTTTTTACTCTTTTACTTTTTTACTCTTTTAAGACTGTTCTGGCAAAGACTGTATTAAAAAAAAAAACTTTTAAAAGAAAACAGGCAGATCCTTTCCCAAAATGTCCTTTCTCCATGGCCTACTGACACACGAGTAATTGGACCAATTGGAGGTCCCTTCAAGGCAATTGACCTCTGAGGAGTGCAGTGTACGGAGGCTGCGCGTTCAAAAGCGTCTTTTTCTTTCTGCCGTTTTTTTTTTGAGTGCAGCTGCAAGACATGTCAGCCACTGAGGAGAAGAAAAAGTGCACGGCGGTATTTTGTTTATTTGTGTACCCAAATTTCTACTCCGCCCATCGCACTTGCACGCCTCTGGGTGGTTTACAAGTCAAACAGTAAAGTTGTATAAACGCTACAGCTAAAAAACAAAGTTAAAAACCAGAGTAAAACAAAAGTGCAAAAAAGAAAAAAACAACGATTACAGACTTAAAAGGCAGAGGAAGTACTTTCAGCCCACCAACCTTTACCCACTGGGTTGCATGGCACTGCTAGAACCCAGACCAGTTGGCAGACCAGATCTTAGCCGGGAAAGTGGGGGGCTGCCTCGCCTCCATGGGCAGGCTACTCCATAGGAGGGTGGGACCGCAGCAGAGAAGGATTCCTAGACCCACCAGTCAAAGTTCTTTAACTGATAACATCCTCCATATACCCTGCCTACCTGCCCAGGTGGGAGGTGTCAGTTAATTGAGACAAGCTCAGATAACTTGGTCTCCTGCCATGAAGGACTTTAAAGGTAATGACCAACATCTTAAATTGGACCCAGAAGCAAACTGGCACTCAATGCAGCTTCCGTAGCACAGGTGTTAACATGCAGAACCAAAATTGGCACAGCGGTTAGAATGTAGTATTGCAGGTTAACTCTGCCCACAGCCTGTAGTTTGATCCTGACCAATTCAAGGTTGACTCCATCCTTCCTTCCGAGGTTGGTAAAATGAGGACCCAGGCTGTTAGGGGCCCTATGCTGCCCCTTTAAACCACTTAAAGGTAAAGGAAAAGGTTCCCCCACACATGCGTGCTAGTCGTTTCCAACTCTAGGGGCCGGTGCTCATGTCCGTTTCAAAGCCAAAGAGCCAGCGCTTGTCCGAGGACGTCTCCGTGGTCATGTGGCCGGCATGACTAGACGCCAAAGGCGCACGGAACGCTGTTACCTTCCCACCGTCCCTATTTTTCTACCTGCATTTTTACGTGCTTTCGAACTGCTAGGTGGGCAGAAGCTGGGACGAGTAACAGGCGCTCACTCTGTTACGCAGCACTCGGAATTCGACCCGCCAAACTGCCAACCTTCTGATCGACAAGCTCAGCATCCTAACCCATTGAGCCACCGCGTCCCTTTTTAAACCACTTAGAGAGGGCTAATAAAGCACTATGAAGCAGTATATATGTCTAAGGGCTATTGCTATTGCTTGTGCCACTGCATTCTGCACCAGCTTCAGCCTCTGGATACTCTTCAAGGGCAGCCCCATGTAGAGCGCATTGGAGTAGGTTTCCTCTTAATTCCTCTTTGATGCGTGTGTGTCTTTTCTGGCTAGCTTGGTGAGCATCACGAGAAGACCAAAGAAAGCTCGGAGTACTTGAAATATTTGACTCAGCAGGCTGTGGCCCTCCAGCGCACAATGAATGAGATCTACAAAAACGGATCCAACGCCAACATTATGCCCTTGAAAGTGAGTTGCTCCAATGTGTCCCCTATCAGGGATGTGGGAGATGGACCAACCCATCTCTACCCTTTCTCTCCCGTTTTCAGTGGCCAGTCTAGTTTTGGAAAGGAACCTGTGCAATGTACTTCAATAGGCGTGTCCAGTTTATTCTTCACCGCTGTAATAGAGCAGGGCTTTTCAACCTTTTCACCCATTGTACCACTTTTAGGATATGTCAAAATCCAAGTACCACCAGTTGCCCAGCAAGGTGTCAAAAACTTGACCAACAAAAAAAAGGAAAAAAGTGATGAAGTGCAGGTAGTCCTCGACTTACAACAGTTCACTTAGTGACTGTTCAAAGTTACAATGGCACTGAAAAAATGCCCCCCAAGCCACAGCCGAGCAAGACACCTGCCTGCCCGCCCAGCGGCGCTCTTCTTCCTGTCCGAGGTTTTCATTGTTGTGAGCATTTCTGTTGAGGATTGGCAGCGGGGGTGAGGTGGGGGGGTGTTTGGTTTTTAATCCCCCCCTCTGCTGGGTGGTTGCAGCAGGTTTTGGTCACTTCACATGACCCTGGGACACTGTGACCGTCATAAATATGAATCAGTTGCCAAGCATCTGAATGTAAATCACAAGACCCTGGAGATGCTACAACATTCCAGCTCATTGGCACTTCTTCTGGGCTCACTCAGCAGAAGCACCAGGATCAGCGCCGAGCTCCAGCTGGAGCCTGGAGCTGATCCTGGCGCTTCCGCTGAGCCCTGATAGCCCTGCAGCTCCAGCCGTCTCTCGCTCAGCCTTTTGCGGTGCTGCCACCGGTTCAGCTCATTCCTGTCCCCTGCTACCACTTTTCTAGGATGGTCACGTACCACCTGCCAGGTGCCAATGTACCACAGGTGGTACCCGTACCACTAGTTGAAAAGCCCTGTAATAGAGGGCTTTTTAAAAAAAAATCTGGAAGAGTCCACGTTGGTTGCAGCCCCTTCTTTTTTTTCTTTTTTTTTTTTTAGAAAATTTTATTAAATGTACATTTAAAAACAAAAGTGGACGTGATTCAACTTCCCTGGCTACAACACTATTATTAGTATTACCTTACGTTACAGAAAGAAATAACAAAAACTTAAAATACATTCTGTGACAGGACAGAGTATAACAAACTGTGCATATAACATCTGTAATTTTTTTTGGTAAACTGTCTTTCAGTCATCAGCGTTATATTTACATATCTTTCAGTTGTGTCCTGATATAGGTGCTAATAAGAAGTCCTTACGTCATCAACTAATCAAACAATAGTCATCTCAGCGATCCTCCTTATCTCTAACCAATCATACAAATTTTGCCAAATTTCATAATACTCCGTTTCAGTCTTATTTTTAATCTCTAGGGTTAACCTGTCCATTTCGGCGGTTGCAGCCCCTTCTTGATTGGTCTTGCCCAGGTCACATGGTGCTTCAAGAGGTTGCCCGATCATATCTGGTCTCTAGAATCCCTCGATACTGCAAAATCAAATTTGGGGACAGAGTGTTATTTTTCAGTGGCATCACTTTTACTTGTTTGGGGGGGGAAATTAAATAAAAATTAAGAGATGCATAAAGCATTCCTTAATTATTGGCAACTGGGGGGGAAAAATGAGCTCCAAAATTTTTGCCCTGCCCCTGCAGGAATATCGTCACCATGCACACTGCATCTCTTTTGAGGGCGGGAAGATGTTTGAAGATAGATTAGCTGATTTGTTGGCCGAGAAGGGATTTGAACATAGCTCCCTTCCCCAAAACAAAATCTGCTGTATGCTTTTGTCCCAAAGGCGCTTTTCAAAAGGCAACTGGACGTCCTTGGTTCTGAGTTTAGAACTGAAGAAGCTTCTTGGATGAGAAGCGAAATGTTTTCAAAGGGGAAAAAAAACAAAGTCCAGTTTTGTTGTTAGCTGCGAAGTCGTGTCCGACCCATCGCGACCCCATGGACAACGTTCCTCCAGGCCTTCCTGTCCTCTACCATCTTCTGGAGTCCATTTAAGCTCACGCCTACTGCTTCAGTTACTCCACCCAGCCACCTCATTCTCTGTCGTCCCCTTCTTCTATTGCCCTCCACCTTTCCCAGCATTAGGCTCTTCTCCAGTGAGTCCTTCCTTCTCATTAGGTGGCCAAAATATTTAAGTTTTAGCTTCAGGATCTGGCCTTCTAAAGAGCAGTCAGGGTTGATCTCCTGTAGGACTGACCGGTTTGATCGCCTTGCAGTCCAAGGGACTCGGAAGAGTCTTCTCCAGCACCATAGTTCAAAGGCCTCAGTTCTTTGGCGCTCAGCCTTTCTTAGGTCCAACTTTCGCAGCCATACATTGCAACTGGGAAGACCATAGCCTTGACTAGATGCACTTTTGTTGACAGGGTGATGTCTCTGCTTTTTAGTGTGCTGTCTAGGTTTGCCATGGCTTTCCTCCCCAGGAGCAAGCGTCTTTTAATTTCTTGGCTACAGTCCCCATCTGCAGTGATCTTGGAGCCCAGTTGCCTTTTGGAAAAAGCAAATTTGGGACAACCATGACCTGCATGATTGAGACTCTCCATAGACATGTGTTCATTCATGCCTTTGTGCACTTACGAAGTATTGGAGGAGACAAGAAATGGCTGGCGAAGTTCATCTAATACCAAATGGAGAAAGAGTGGAAGGAGAGAGCAGTAGCAGCAGCCATCAGCTGCTGAAATCCAAGGTTTAGGAAAAGACGGGTAGGAGTAGAGTCAGGCCAAAAGGTCTCCCAAGTTCATCATCCATTCAGTAGGATTCCCTAGCCCAGGGGTAGGCAACCTCGGCTCTTTTATGACTCATGGACTTCAACTCCCAGAATTCCTGAGTCAGCATAGCTGACTCAGGAATTCTGGGAGTTGAAGTCCATGAGTCATAAAAGAGCCGAGGTTGCCTACCCCTGCCCTAGCCTATCATCCATTCAGCATGCTTACTGTTGCCCTGCTCTTCCCCTTCCTGTTCCTCCACTTCGAAGCACAACTTAACTTAGGCACCTGGAAGAAGCAACAGCCTTTAAAGATTCCATTCTCATTTGCACATTTGGGCAGATCTTTAGCCCCTGGATGAATTGAATCCGGGCTTATTCTCCGTTAAGAATCACAAAGAGTTTTTCAAAACATAAAAGGAACTTTAAAAGAAGCCAATTCCTTGACTTACTATCAGAGTACAGATAGTCCTTGATTTAACGGTCGTTCATTTACTGACTGTTCAAAGTGAACAGCGGCAGTGAAAAAAGCAGCGTGCAGCCAATCAACCGTCACATTTACAAGGGCTGCAGCGTCCTCGTGGTCACGTGATCAAAATTTGGGCACTTGGCCCGATCTTGAGATGTGTTTGCAACAGTTGCAGCATCCCAGGGTCACGTGACCACCTTTCCTGACCTTCCCAGCTGACGTCTGACAAGCAAAATCAGTAGGGGAAGCTGGATTGGCTTAACAACGACCAGGCGACTTACTTAAGTGATTTGCTTAACAGCTGTGGCAAAAAAAAGGGCCATAAATGGGGTATGAGTCACTCAACCGCCTTGCTTAGCAGTGGAAATTCGGCACCCAATTGTGGTCATAGGTCAAGGAGGAACTGTGATTTTGGTTGTTTTCTTTCTTAATGTGACACTAAACCCGGCTTGTTCCCCTCCTAGTTCACAGCTCCCAGCATGGCCAGCGTCTTAGAGCAGCTGAATATTATCAACGGAATCCTCTTCATTCCACTCAGGTAAAGAGCCCGGATGTTCACGTTCCTTCACTTCAGGCCAAACGGGAGGTGCTTTCGGGAACCTTCCAATAAAGTTTGCAAACTGCATGTCAGGGGTGGAAGTCAGGGACAGGGAGAAATCACGCCTGATGTGGTTTTTGCACAGGTCTTCAGGGCCTGGCATGCTTTTACTGCTCGAATTTGGTTTTAAAGTTTTCCACCTGTTTTTTCAGCTTCTCCTCAAAAAAAAAATCCTTCGTCCTGTGTCTCCTTTCATCCTTGGTTCATAACTTGTAAAACCACAGTAGACTGTTCCCAGGATGCTGTTGAATTTATCAATTAAAATAGTGTATCTGGGGCAATTTTTTTTACTACACATAACTCATTTGCACAAAATTCTGGTGCTAGATATTGATTTGCCACCATAATTAACATTTTCATGAGTTTTAACACACCCGTGCGCGCGCACACACACACACACACACACACAAAATCAATCAATACCGGTAGATTGGGAAGATCATATATCCACCACGTTTATGTACTTGTTCCTATTTTACCTAGGTTTTACTAACTTAATGCTCTTGTTTTGACATTTTAATATTTTATATTGCTATTTTTACAATGTAAATTACACAGAGTCACTTGTCAATGAGATTGATGGCATATATTACTGTAGATGGGATGGGATGGGATGGGATGGGATGGGATGGGAAGATAGATAGATAGATAGAAGATAGATAGATAGATAGATAGATAGATAGATAGATAGATAGATAGATAGATAGATAGATAGATAGATAGATAGATGATAGATAGATTGATAGATTGATAGATTGATAGATTGATAGATACATGAATGAGATAGATAGATTAGATAGATACATAGATACATAGATGATAGATACAGATAGATAGATAGATAGATAGATAGATAGATACATAGATACATAGATACATAGATACATAGATACAGATAGATTAGATAGATAGATACATAGATAGATACAGATAGATTAGATAGATAGATACATAGATGATACATAGAGATATAGAGAGATAGATGATAGGTACATACATACATAGATACATAGATAGATAAAAAGAACCTATCAGATTTATCAATCCACCTAGCTCAACACTCTGCAGAGGCCCATCACTCATTTCTTTGAGCAGGAGGAGCTGTTTTTATTTATTTATTTACATTGACTTCCCATCTTAGCATAGCATCTGTTACATGTGTGCTCCCAGGTTTGGCTTATGGTCATTCACTCACACGCTCATATATATACAACAAATATACGTGTGCTGTTTCTCACATACACACACACACTCCTCCACACTTACCCACGTCCTCAACTAGGCTGGGAGGCACTAGCCAGAGAGAAGGAAGCTGCCATGTCTGGATCCAAAGGCGACTCAAAAGAGTGGATGGACTTCAGGACCCCTTTTATCCCCCCCCCCAAGTCCTTCCTTTGTTCATTCACAAGAGTGACAGCTACTCTTGCCTTACTGATTTACAAATCTGGTAGCTGTTGATGGGATTTGGGGAGGGGGTTCCCATGTGCTCGGACCCAGTTTCTTTTTTCTGGTTTCATATTTTTTTCCCTTTGTTTCTTTCTTACCTACTTTACCTGGCTTTTGCCCACCCTGTTTACATGTTTCCTTCATCTTTAGATATGGCAGCTTAAGCCCGGTCTTAACACTGCTCCAATTGTTCTCCCGGGAACCTTCCGTATTTCGAGTTGGTGGTCTTCCTCCCCAAAACGTCCCCTCAGACTCTTGCTTTAAGGAAGGAAGGCAGCCCAGCTTCCCTTTAAGTCCGCCAAATCGAAAAGTCCTCCGTCTTCCTTCTGATGCCGTCTCTGAACGGGGTTTCCCACGGCATGAAATCATTCCTTGTTTCTCCTCTTTCCACAGCCAAAAAGATTTAGAGAGCCTTAAGGCCGAGGTACAGAGAAGGCAGCAGCTGCAAGAATCTTTCCGGAGCAGCGATCAGCCAGAGACCGAGGAGAAAATCCCCAAAGAAGAAGAGCGAGGCCAGCCCGTCCGCCTAAACACCCCTTAGAGCTTAAAGAGCGTTTTTAGTTCACTGGTCCTCACCACAAGAATTTGCCCCAGGTGGCTCAGCCTCACTCTGGGACAACTTTGGCAATGTTGTTTTGTTTCTGGGGAGGGGTTTTTTTTTGTTTGTGTTTGATTTGCACTGGTAACAATGAATTTACAATGCAAAAGAACAAAATTTTGAGAAGGGAAGTCTACCTGTCTAAAGTGCCACCGACTGGCATCTCGGGTGGAGTGGAACAGCAAAGGTCTGTGCCCAAAACGGCCCAAGTAGACATAGACCAAGGATGCCGCATTGAGGTGGGGAGAGGTAGAAGAGGGGCAGGTGTACGTTGCGTGCGTGCGTGTGTGTGTGTGTGTGTGTGTATCATCCATCCATTTCTACTGTGTACATAAGAGATTTAATTCCATGTGAGGGATAATTAATATTTCTCAGGTCATTTTTACGTTGACTTTAAAAAAAAGACGTTTAACTTTGCAAAATGACTTTTTTTTTTTTTTTGGCCATCACCCCACCACTACGGATTTTAAAGTGTATTTTTTCCCTTCTTTCTTCCTGCCTTTAAACCTCGGCCCCTTAAAACACTGTTTAGGTGTCTGCAACATTATAAATATTATATATTAAATATAAATTCAGCCATATTTTTATCTGAATATTGATTTTTTTAAAAAGCCCAAATGGATTTGGTACGGAAGAGGCAAACTTTTGAGGCACATAATTCCTTCCCCCCCCCCCCACCCGGCCCCTGCCACATTTAGGAGAAAAGCCACTGTGTTTCATTCAGGTGCCACATTTAGCTTCATTTCAGGGGAGGGCAGAAAACAGGGAATATTTTATTCTATTTTTTGCAACTGGTCACTTCCCAGGAAAAAGAGTGCCTAAATAAATTCCTTCTGGTACACACGAGATGGAATAAGATAAAACGTCCCAAAGAAAGTACAGGAACAGGAAAATTAAAAAGCCGCTTTCAATGCTGGTTGTTCAAAGGTGTCTCCGTCCCTCCCTTTCCCCCTCCCAAGCATTTGGAAGTGAATGGTTATATGTGGGGCCCAGAGTGATGGGAATGAGAGTTCCACTGACTTCCACTGACTGCTACTAAGTTCCAAGGCCTGGGAAGGGCTGATCATCTTGTATCAGTCCTGAAATCTTGTCACTTCTCCCGTCACCGCACTGTCACACATCGCCTGCCTCTTGGATAATTCTCAGTGCCTCGGTGCTCTTCCCCCTCTCGATCCGGGGGGGGGGTCAGTTTGCACAAAAGGAAGCCCACTTGCCAGAGCATCTATGGAACAGAGGTAGAGATTGGGAGGTGGGTGGCAGAGAAACAGTTGACACATGCAACCAAGATTGCCATCTGTGAAAGAAAACTGCCCCAGCAGTAGAATCAAATCAATGTCTCTTTTATTTCTAAGGTTTATCTGTGAATGTATTAAAAACGAAGAATCATGAACCTAATTCTGCATCTTCTTTTGTTTCTCCTCTTTCTGCTTGCTTTCTGTACAAAGCCACATATTTACACCAAATAGGATTAGGATATAGAATTAGAAATAGAAATAGAATAGAATAGACCGTGGAGGTTTTCTCATCCAATCCCCCCCTTTGGCAGGATACCCTATACCTCTTCAGACAAATGGTTGTCCAATCTTTTCTTTAAACCTTCCAGTGTTGGAGCACACACAATTTCTGGAGGCAAGTGGTTCCACTGACTGTTCTGTCAGGAAATGTCTTAGTTTTAGGTTGCTTCTCTCCTTGATTAGTTTCTCTCCATTGCTGCTTGTCCTGCCCTCAGGTCAAGAAATAAAGAAATACAGGATTGACACGTTTGCCTTGGGGCCCACAAAGCAACCTCCAGCACTGGAAACTGACCTCTCTCCACTGTGGGTCCTTTTGTTTTTCTAGGGGAACAGAAAAAAATGGGACACTTCTGCCAGGGAGCAGCATCCATCTTTGCCCACACTACAAATGCTTGTGGACAGGTAAAGTGATGCTCTTTAGAGTTGTCAAACTCCACAGCTATCTTGTTGACCTATTAGGCCACAAAACGCATCTTTGCTCCAGAGTCCAATAAGAACAGTGTTTAGATGATGGCATAATCCAGCACTTCTTAACTCGGGCACTTGAGGATGTGTGAACTTCAACTCCCAGAATTCCGTTGAAATGAAGTCCGCATGTCTTCAAGTGGCCAAGGTTGAGAATACTGTTGTTGTTAAATTTCTAGCGACCTTTGCAATACAGCTAGTCCTCAACCTATGACCACTATTGAGCCCAAAATTTGTTGCTAAGTGAAACAGTTAAGTGAATTTCGCCCCGTTCTACAACCTTTCTTGCCACAGTTGTTAAGTGAATCACTGTAGTTATTAAGTTAGTAACACGATTAAGTGAATCTAGCTTCTCCATTGACTTTGCTTGTCTGAAGGTTGCAAAAGGCGATCCTAGACACTGCAGCCATCATAAATATGAGTTAGTTGCCAAACGTGGATTCTGATGAGATGACTAACAATTGTGTGAAAAATGGTCATAAGTCACTTTTTTCAGTGCCATGGTGACTTTGAAAAGTAGGATCCACTTTGCTATGTAGAGGAGTTTCGGGGCTTTCTGAAATGAACTAAAAGGTAGTAGAGAGATGGTCAAACTTGTAATGCACCTCGTTTTCCAATTTTATTTACTGAGTGGGAGGGAATTTGGCTCTCCTGTCTACATACATCCTAGTCTGGAAGGTGCTGAAGTAGTCTGCTGAAGAGTTGCTTCAAACTGCAAGATTGGTGGCAAATACTTTTGATAATAATAAAACAGTTTGAGATGGTCAATTTGCCCATTTCACATCTGTGGGTTTGTGATGGCCTTGTGAGAGAACAACAAATGATGTTGGATGCTATAGAACTGGTCTTCAAACTTGGCCCTTTTATGACTTGTGGACTTCAACTCCTAGAATTCCTCAGCCAGACACGCTGGCTGAGGAATTCTGGGAGGTGAAGTCCACAAGTCATAAAAGGGTCAAGTTTGAAGACCCCTGCTATAGAAAGATGGCAGGACCCAAACTTCTGGGAAGAATTGTCATGATTTGATTGAAGGGGTAAAGTGCACACTTGATTGATCTTTGAGAACATTTGCATTCATCTTTCATATTGGGGTTCTGGGGAGGCCTTTCTAACAATATTTCCCACCGTGTTTTTTACTTTCCCCACAGTTGCAACCTGGCTAATAATGTATTTGTTTTTTCTTCCAGAACAGAGGTATAAAGTATTTGATACCATTTTCAAGTTCCATTAGCTGCCAATCACAAGTTTGAAGTTTACATTCCTCCCCTAGGATTTCAAGTGATAGGAAAGCAGCTGTCATACCATTTTATTTCTTTGATTACAATCAACCTTTTCCGACATGCAGTTAACATCTAGAAGTGTCTACATCAGATCGTTGGATCTGGGACATAACGTATTTTCATAGGTGAGACCCCTCCTCAAGAAGCCTGCCTTGGACCCGGCTGTTTTAAATAACTATCGTCCAGTCTCCAACCTTCGCTTTTTGGCAAAGGTTGTTGAGAGTGTGGTGGCGCATCAGCTTCCTCTGTTCCTGGAGGAAACTGATTATCTGGACCCGTACCAATCGGGTTTCAGGCCCGGATACAGCACGGAGACGGCATTGGTCGCGCTGGTGAATGATCTCTGGAGGGCTAGGGACAGGGGTTGCTCCTCTGTCCTGGTCCTATTAGATCTCTCAGCGGCTTTTGATACCATCGACCATGGTATCCTGCTGCGGCGTCTCAGGGGGTTGGGAGTGGGAGGCACCGTTTTACGGTGGTTCTCCTATCTCCTGGGCCGCTCGCAGTCGGTGTTGACGGGAGGGCAGAGATCCGCCCCGAGGCCTCTCATTTGTGGAGTTCCTCAGGGGTCGGTTCTCTCGCCCCTCCTGTTCAACATCTATATGAAGCCGCTGGGTGAGATCATTCGTGGTTTCGGGGTGGGGTATCATCAGTACGCTGATGATGCCCAACTTTTTCTTTCCACCCCGAACCAACCCAGCGATGCCCTCGCCGTGATGTCCCAGTGCCTGGAGGCGGTCCAGGTCTGGATGGGGAGAAACAGGCTTCGTCTCAATCCCACCAAGACTGAGTGGCTGTGCATATCGGCATCTCGGGCTAACCAGACTATTCCACCTCTAACGATGGGGGGTGAGGTGTTACCCCCCGTTGATAGGGCTCGCAACTTGGGCGTCCTCCTGGATTCACAACTCAATTTTGAAGACCATATAGGAGCCGTGACCAGGGGGGCTTTTGCCCAGGTTCGCCTGGTGCGCCAGTTGCGACCCTATCTGGACCGAGATGCCCTACGCACAGTCACTCATGCGCTCGTGACCTCCCGTTTGGACTACTGCAACGCTCTCTACATGGGGCTGCCCTTGAGGACCACTCGGAGGCTTCAACTGGTGCAGAATGCGGCCGCGCGAGTTGTGATGGGGGTCTCCCGATACTCCCATGTAACACCTCTACTCCGCGAGCTGCATTGGCTTCCGGTTGCCCTCCGGGTGAAATTCAGGGTGCTGGTGATGACCTATAAAGCCCTACATGGCTTGGGTCCGGGATATCTGAGGGAACACCTGCTGCCGGCATCAAGTTCCCTTCGTCCAGTGCGCTCCCACAGGGAGGGTCTTCTCAGGGTGCCACCGGTAAGAGATTGCCGGCGGACGACACCCAGGGATAGGGCCTTCTCAGTGGGGGCGCCTGCCCTTTGGAACCAGCTGCCAGTGGAGCTGAGGACTGCCCCCGACCTCCGTTCATTCCGCCGGGACCTGAAGACCTGGCTCTTCGAGCTCTCTGGCCCAGGCTGAGGATTAATTTATTTTAATTGGGGTTTTACTTATACAGTGATAAATTTAATCTTTTTTAAACTTGGTTTTTTAACTTTTGTATTTTTGGCTTTTAATTACCCTGTAAACCGCCCTGAGTCCTCCGGGAAAGGGCGGTATATAAATGTAATAAAATAAATAAATAAAATATGTAATATCAGAACATTTGTATAGAGACCATTTTATAAGATGAAAAGGCTCCTTTTGAAGAATTTGGTGTTTAAATGATTCTGTTGCACTAGTATAGGTAGTCAACATATGACCATAATGGAGCCTGCCCATTGCAGTCATTGTCATAAGTTATAAAACAGGTCAAATGACTGATCTAATTTTACCTTTTTTGGTTAAGAAAACCAATGCTTTGCTATGAGCACACCAAAAACCAGAAATAACCTTCATAAAAATTTAAACGTGTGAAGTCAGGATGCTACAAATGGCTGTAATCTGGCTGTGTTGCTAAGTGCTCAAGTTTCAGTCATGGCACAGAGGAGGCCAAATGTCAGAACTTTGAATCTAGTTTGTAAGTCCTGTTTTTCTGGCTGGTTGTAATTTCAAATAGTTGCTAACTGACCAGCTGTAAACTGAGGACCACCTTTAAGAACCAGTCACTCCTGTGTGTTCCTTGCTTATTCCTAGTGAGGGGGGGGGGAGCCAACAACTTGCGAGATACATATACACCATGCTTTCTACATTGAGCAACTTGGTGGTTTGTTCAAAAATAATGATTATTCCAAATTGAGTGTTACCTTATTTATAAAACTATAAAAGTTACTATATCCTGATGTGGAAAATCAAGGCAAAGAAAGTGTGTCTAAGAAAAACCCATTTATTGGAAGAGATTATATGGGAGAATCAATACTAATTAGGTTAATTAAATGGTGTCTGCTCCAATTAACACCATAATTCATTGGGGTTAGTTTAATTTAGGTCAAATCGCAGCTCTGAGGCTTTCCACTAGGATTTAAAATGAATTCCATTTAGTCCTGCTAACCATTAACCTCCCAGGCTCAGAAATCTGTCTCACATCCAGATAATTTGTGTTTGCAAATTCATCCAACATGCTCTTCCCTGCCTAGCAGATTCATCAAGCCACAAGTGTGTTCTCTCTCTGATCTAAGCCCTGGGACAAACCCTTGTAGTCACGTGTGGTTGTGGTTAACACATGGATTTCCCCAACTTAAATCTGATGTGCAGCACTTGTGTTGAGTTGCATGCCTTCTGGTATTGAGTGGCTTAACTCCATGTGTTGGGATCATATATTGGAAAACCATGGAGTTCATAACATCCATATTAGAATATCAATAACAGAGTTCCAAGGGACCTTGGAGATCTTCTAGTCCAACCCCCTGCTTAAGCAGGGGACTCTATACCATTCTGGACAAATGGTTGTCCAATCTCTTCTTAAAAACCTTCAGTGGACTTCCGGTTTGTCACGCAGCTGCTATGGACAGCTGGGAGACTTACTCTCCCCCCCGTCCAGTTTCGCATCGCTGGGGGGGCCCTGAAAAGGGCTGAAAGTCACCCCAAAGAGGCAACCAGCAAGGAGGGGCGCTCGCTGGATTGCGGGAGAGCCGCAACTCTCCCGTTAGACCTGGTGATCCCTCCAAACCAGCAGATGAAAGGACCGGCCATTATGGCTCATCCTTAGGCTGTGAACAGCCAATGTCACATTTTCCACCAGGCAACTCTTAAAGCAGCGCGGAAGAGACTGTGTGAGATCTACCTCTTTTACACCCTAATTACTTTCTGTACCTCCTTAAGCTGCTAAGCATTTCCCCCCCTGCAGTGAGGGAAGGGGAACCTTTGTCCTCCCTCCTGAAAGAGCGTGACTAAATACCCAGGGGCATTTTAAACGTTGAAAAAGTAGCTGAATCCTAACTGGAACTTTATTTCTCAAAGCATGTGGATTGAAAGATCTTTTATTTCCTATTTTTCATTGTCTACTTCTGTTGGAAATCTGGATTCTTTCTTATGAAAAAGAAAAAAACTGAAAAGATTAAGACAACTTTGGGACTCAAACTTTAAAAGGGGCCTGGCTGACTGCCCAGGGAAGTAGATAAGATACATAACCTTGAGAACTTTGAAACAACAGCTGTGAAAGGCTTTGTGTTCCGTAAAGGTAAAGGTTCCCCCGCACATGCGTGCTAGTCATTTCCAACTCTAGGGGCCGGTGCTCATCTCTTGTTTCAAAGCCGAAGAGCCAGCGCTTGTCCGAGGACGTCTCCGTGGTCATATGGCCGGCATGACTAGACGCCAAAGGCGCACGGAACGCTGTTACCTGCCCACCGTAGTGGCCCCCTATTTTTCTACTTGCATTTTTATGTGCTTTCGAACTGCTAGGCTGGCAGAAGCTGGGACGAGTAACAGGCGCTCACTCTGTTACGCGGCACTCGGGATTCGACCCGCCAAACTGCCAACCTTCTGATCGACAAGCTCAGCGTCCTAACCCACTGAGCCACCGCGTCCCTTTTTTGTGTTCCCTACCTAGGGAAAAAAAATTCTCTCTTTTGAATTTTCTAAGTGCAAAGCCTTTAGCTTAAAATACCAATATGGAAGAAGACCAGGAACAAAATTTATTTACAGATGAAGATCAACAAACTCTCGCTATTTTAAAAACTTATCCAAATTCTTACGACAACCAGTGAAATACTAAAAGGCTATGTGAAGGAACAAGAAGACAGCCCAGATATGAAAGCCCAAACTTTGACTACAACTAAAGAATCATCTATACAAAATACAATAGAAAAAAATGAAACATTCAAGTACGATGATAGAAGAATCTACTATTAAACAAATATTGATATTTGAAAATCCAGAAAAGACATTGACAACTTGGAAAAAGGAAAAGGTTTCTTATACAACTCAGAAGGAACTAGAGGATCTAGAAAAAGAACAGTTGGATGAGAAGATAAACAATTCAGAACAACTACGTCGATATGGAAGAATAAAGAGATGACCCACTTGACCTATAAGTCCTCTCAAAAAAAATGGCGATTGGATGGTTTTGTCAATATCAATTAATATACATGATATTACAAGGAGATTGGTTTGATGACCCAAAAACAAGGACATGGAAGATGATTTGGCAAAGGAAAACAGGCAGAATAAGACTCAAGAAGAATGAAGTTTCGACCATCTTATTGAAATCTGAAACAGAATGTACTTAAAAAGTTTTGGTCATTAAAATTTAGCAGTATAAATATTAATAGCTAATTTGAATATTGATTTGTGCATAAAGGTTATGTAAAGGTGAATAATGTAGACAAGCTAAAAACCTATTGTTGAAAGTAATAAATAGGTCTATATGGAATGTGAAAAACAAAAATTATCAGTTTAAGCAAGAGATAGCAGATACAAAGAGGAAGAGAGGAAGTATTAAATATTGAAATAAAAAGAAATTTTGATTACTACTTAAACAATTGAAAATTAGCAAAAAGGAAGGATATCATATTGTATCCTTAATTTGTTGACACAGAGGGTGAGAAGTTAAGTAAACGGGATATGTATTTTGAATATTAGATTTTGTGAGGAATGGTGAGATGAATTGGGGGTATATTAAAAATCTTGGGAATGATAAAATGTCAAACGTTAAATCTAAATGTTAGTGGAAATTAAAATTGAAAAATCTAGGTCATTGATTGTCTAAAAGATTGTTAGAACAATTAGAATATGTGTAAACTAAAAACTATGGATATATGTAAGAAAGTTATTTTCTATGTGATTGATAGGATGAAACTTGTCTTTAAATCTACAAATCTTCAAATAGTATATATGAAGGAAAAAAGAGAGGAAATGTTTAGGGTAGCAATTTGAAATCTGCACTAATATCTGTATGTAATTGAATTACTACTACCCAGCCACCACTCTGCTTTTCAAATTTGTAAATGTAATATCAGAAAATCAATAAAATTTATATATATATATATATAAAAATAAAAACCTTCAGCGATGGAGCACCCACTTCTGAAGGCAAGCCATTCCACTGATTGTTCTGTCTAGCAAACCATGGGCAGGTAAATCCTCATTCTCCATTATTGTATCGTAATCCACATTGCATCTGGCTTGCTGCTCTGGTTCACTTAAGATTTACTGGCATGGGATATCTGCGAGGCAGGACCCATTGATTTAAGTTGGCATTGCCCCTAAAGAGAGCAGGTATGCAACACTGAGGTCTCTCCGGTCTCTGCTGCTCCTGGATGGTGTAAAATCATGGCCAAAAGCACTTTTGCCCAGCTTCAACAGGTACACTAATTGCAACCCTTCCTGGAGCAGAAGTCTATATACCTTTATCACCGCACAGAATTCTGGCATATGATTTCCATGGGGCTGCTTTTGAAATTCACTTGGACCTTACAATGGCTCCAAAAGGCTGCCACCCATACTGACTGGCGCTACCTACTTCAGTTATTGCATCCGTCCTGCAGGAGACATACTGATTCTCAATTAAGCTTTCTGGATGCAATTCAAGGTGCTGAGTTTTTTTTCTTAAAAACCCATCTGCTTCCTCCAGCTTTGTCCAAGGAATTCCTCCCAGAAGCTGTATCTTAATTCTCTAATTTTACCAGATGACTAACACTGAATCTTACAACTACTTTTCTGATTCTGGTTTCCATACTTGCTCTAAAATTGCTTCCTTCTGGCCACCAGGCTGGTCCCCTTGGGGATATCCTTCCAGATCTCTCCTGGAGGACTTTTGGACAGTGTGTCTCACCTGTAACCATTTTATTAGGTAGCTGTTTATCTGGTATTAAAGGGACGTGGTGGCTCAGTGGGTTAGGACACTGAACCTGTCGATCTGAAGGTCGGCAGTTTGGCGGGTCGAATCCCGAGTGCCGCGTAACAGAGTGAGCGCGTTACTTGGCCCAGCTTCTACCAACCTAGCAGTTCGAAAGCACGTAAAAATGCAAGTAGAAAAATAGGGACCACTACGGTGGGAAGGTAACAGCGTTCTGTGCGCGTTTCGCATCGAGTTATGCTTGGCCACATGACCACGGAGACGTCCTCAGACAAGCGCTGGCTCTTCGGCTTTGAAACAGAGATGAACACCGGCCCCTAGAGTTGGAAACTACTAGCACGCATGTGCGGGGGAACCTTTACCTTTTTTTTTAATCTGGTATTATGGAGTATATAGTCACTTTCAATTTCTGAATACAGGTTGTCATTTTACCATACATGTTTTCTTGTGGTTTGTGTTGCTGTAGGCTACTGTTAGCCTGACAACTTGAGCACTGACAAACAAACAGGGCCTGGAGTCAATCTCTCTCCTACACAACACCCATACATCTCCCTTAGCAAGAATCTCTCATTCTCTCAAATGGATTCTATTACATTTCAGCGTGGGCCAAGTGGCTGACTTCAGTTTCCTTTTAAAATGTAAAGGATTTCAGATTTGGGGGTTCCTCCTTGCAGTGAAAAATTGTGCAATGAAAAGCCTGATGAACTCCAAATCTACTGCTGAACCTCGAGGGAGACCACGTTCTATGCCCCTTTCCCATTTATGTTGTTTTCTCGGCTCTAGGGTGGAACCTGGTCCTGCCAATAGTCATACACGCACTGCTCCAATCATTAACACACAAACGCAGACCTCTCTTTGCAGAACTGATGCTAATCTAGTGGTAGTGGAACCCTCGGGGTGAGCAACTCTTACTAGGCAAAGCCCATTCATAATTGATCAGATTACTAATGTTGCTTTTTACCCAAGGACAAAAGGCTCCATAGATAATCATGCCTTCCCTATTCACTCCTACAATCATGCTCTCTCTTGTGCAGGGACAGTGACTAAGCCCAAATCACCCAGGTAACTTCCATAGCCGAGGATAAACTTGAAGTAAGTAAACAAAAATAGCGCAAAGAAGCTTGCACTCCACCCTGTATTTCGCTAATCACAAGGGCTGAAATGTTCTTTGCCCAGCAAGTTAATCCTTATGCCCCTTCCAATTCCTGCTACAGGGAATATATCCAGTGACATCACAGCTATTTACAGGTAGTCCTCAACCTATGGCTACACCTGAGCCTGGAATTATGGTTGTAAGTTACTATGGCCATAATCGGAAGTTCCTGTGAGACTGGAAGTAATTTTCTGGCCTTTTTCCTTAAGCTAATCAATTCATTTGGATTGGTGTTGTTTTTTTGCCAGAAACTTTCAAAAGTCATTGCAAATTGCAGCCAGAGGACCGCAATAAGCCATGACCAATTAGAGAATGCAACAACCGGTTGTAAAACTGGCCCACCTGAAATAGACACGTAACTTGTCTGAAATGCAGATATATGGCCATGGGTGGTCTCATTTACCACAGCTGGGGGGGGGGGCTTTACAAGCTATAGAGCACCTGTTCTATTGTGTCATAACTGTGCTTGTAAAACAAGCAAGGACTAGTTGCAAAGTTCTTAGCGTTTCTGTGGGCTTAAGGGGCAGTTTGTGCATATTTCAAAGGCAGTTTAGCATAGTGGCGAAGGTGCTGGGCTATAAACTGGGAGACTGTGACTTGTAGTTCTCCCTCAGGCATGAAAGCTGGTTGGGTCCCTCTCAGCCCAACCCATCTAATAGGGGGGCTGTCGTAAGGAAAGTAGGAGGCAAAATCATTTTTAAAAATGATCTTATAATCCCTTGCTTTGGGGTGGAGTCGGGCGACTTGAGTGGAGCTGAGCGTTTACTGGCCGGATGCCCTTCCTGACACCTACCCGAAGGTCACAGCAGATTATTTTCTTTGCACCGTGACAGAGAAACATCAGTCGCTGCCTAGGACTGAACTCTCAACTTTCCAAGTGGGAGCGCAGCATCTTCACCATTAGGCCGCCACCACGCTGCTCAGGCAGGATCATTGTATAATGGTGGGATAATGATGACCACGATCACCACGATCCCCTTTCGCCTAGGCCTCATGTGCTACTTCTATCCTTTTGGGGCAAAAGAATCAAATTCCAGCAGCCCAGAGAGGGAAGACGCACACGGGCTCATTTACCACACTAAAGATGAAGCCAATCTTGACGCCCGATACCAAAGGTGGCGTTCCGGATCCCCTCAATTCTGGCCTTCCTCGGAGGGCAGTGTGTAAATAAAAAATGACAGCAGCGAGTGAAGAGGGGCTCCTTTTCTGACGGCAAGGAAGTGGGTGCAGCCCAAACTCATCAGCTGCCTGTCCCGAGCCTTGTCATTATCTCCCCTCCATTAACCAACCACTCAGCTTTACAGCTCAGATCAATACTGTCCTCTACATTGAAGCTCGAGAGCATTTTACATCTGCTTTTCCCCTTACGGCAAGCACGGATGGCAAGCCGTAAAATCATCCACCTCTTTTCTGCACCTAAACAAAAGAGAAACACATTTAGTTTTATATTCATTTAATAGTTTACCAATTGGTACAATAAGATTTTTTGTTTTAATATGCAGAAAACATGAATAAATTTTGTTTTACACAGTCTGAGAGCAACAAATCTTACTGTAAAACACAGAGCAGTATTATATACATTCCTTTACTGATTTTTGTTTTTAATTTTAATCGTGTCAATATCTTCAGTTAACTCCCTACATTCTGGGGGGTGAGGAAAAACATTCTCCAATAGCAATTTCTACATCGCTCCTACTGGATTTTAAAAAAAAAAAGACTCGTGTCTTCTTGTCAGTGTCAGGATCAAACTTCTAAAACATGGACAATTTTTGCTAATTACTTCCAGAAAAAAACTTTGGAAAAATTCAAAAGATGTGCTTAGGACAAGAAAGCAATTACAAGGACAGAGGGGGGGAAAAAAGGAAGGGAAACGGAGTTAATATCCAGCTGTGACTTGCGAAATCCAGTTCCACATTTATCAGCTATTTATCAGCTATTTCCTCCCCGATCACTTTTGCTAACTTTATATACCATCATCAATAGAGATTTGTAGTAGCTAGTACCTTGGGTATTTTTTTAAAAATACATAACTGTGAAATCATAAATGGAGAAGTCATTCTCTCGCACACAAATTCAGTCCATTTTACATTCCAAACTGCATTTCAGGATTTTCAAGCCACAACTGTGAGTGGAAACCCAACGCAAAATATTATCATTTTAAATAGCTTTCAATGGATCGGGTTGTGGAGTCAGGGAAACGAGAAAAGGCCATTTAAGAATGATTTGACCAACTCTTCAACTGACATAAAGAAAGGTAAGAGGCAAACAGAAAGAGCAGCAGACAGAACAGACTTGGGAAGGGATTTCGGGGATCAGGATAAGGAGCAGTGAAGCAATCGCCATAGCTTTCAAAATACTACAGTGCTCCACAGCTCTTTGACAACTTGCTAGCAACTAGTATTTTGTGGGTTTTGTGTTTGTTTTTTTTTAATTTTTCATTATTAGTGCTCTGGGCACATCATTGGTCACACCACACACCAAAGTAGGACGGCTTTTAAAACAAAACAAAAAAAAAAGTGTAAAGTGCAGATTGCTCCAAGACGTGAGTTGGGTTGTCCAACCTTTGGCAACTTTTAAGGCCTGTCTGTGGACTTCAACTCCCAGATTACCCCAGTCAGCCATCTGGCCAAGAAATATGTTGGCTAGGAAATTCTGGGAATTGAAGTCCACAGGTCTTAAAAGGTTGCCAACGTTGGACACTCCGACTTAAGTTTTTGGATTGTGTTCCAATCACCAAAGGGGGGGAAAAAAAGTTTGCACTTTTTTCAGGTGAAAGAACAAAAACAAAAAAAAGATGGATCTAGGACATTTCCCGGGCAGTCTCAGCTCTTGCAGTTCTGGAATAGTTCAAGGAAAAACTGCCTGCAACTCAACAGACAGAGAGAACCATCCGTAGAGAAACCTGGCGCTTTGCAGCCACTTTGCCCATGCTTGAATGACCAAATGCTTCAACAGCGAACTCTTTTTTCCATTTGGTTTTGTGTTGAAAACGGGGCTAGTTAACTAGTTAAATCCACAACCATCCCTGAGAATGCTTACTGACCATGGACTATTAATCAAGGGGCAAATTTGCAAGTTCCTTCCCCCCCAAAAAAAAATTAACTGAAGAAAAACATTTTGCCTCAATCACTGCTTGCTGTTTCAGTAAAAAAAAGCAAGTGGTAAACTCCCATTATTAAGGTACCCTTGTTTTACTGATTATGCTAATACATTTGCTTTCACTTTAAAAAAAATCATTAAGAGTCACTACATCTGGCCAAGAAATATTTTTCAGCTGTTAGCAGGAATTGTTTACATGGTCAAAAAAAAAAAAACCCCAAAAGCCATCGCTTTAAAGTAGGAAAACCTCCAATATCCAAGGTCTACTAGCAGGAAGTTCTTACTGACCATAAAATGACAGGATCGTGTCCAGCCTCTACTCTCAAACTACCTTTGGTCTCCTAGTTCCTGGATAAGAAATCCAAATAGCCTCAACACACACACACACACACACACACACACACACACACACACACACAATCAGTGGGGTGAACCAATGTTTGTGATGGAATCTTCTTTCTCTTGGCATGCATTTCAATCCTCCAAAAATGTCTTTCTGTTACTTGTTTTTACAAGGAGACTTTTTTTGCTTTTTGTTTGTTTGTTAAATAACTCATAGAACAAATAAAAGCAAATAACCCTTTTCTCTTAAAATAGGTCTGATTGGCAGCTTGCTACATTAACCTGAAGTGAATTTGGGAGTGGAAAAACAAGATATGCCCGATTAGTTAAGATTAGATTTTTCTGGTGCTGACAAACAGGGTAAGTACATTTATTAGGAGATGATCAGCATTAGGGTCAATTTAGGACTTTTTTTAAAAAAATTTCCACATTGAAATAGGGCTGCAGCCTGCATTTCCTTAAGAATAGCTTGGGGGGGGGGGGATTAAGGAACAAAATGTGGTTATGAAATTATCCAGAGCAGTGTTTTTCTCAACCTTAGTCGCTTTAGGATGACTGGGAATTCTGGGAGTTGAAGTCCACTCATCTTAAAATGGCTAAGGTTGAGAAAAGCTGATCTAGAAACTTGCAAGGTGTCAATCAGCATATAACTCTCCTTCATTTGCTGTTAACAGGAATTTCTGTAGTACTCTTAAGAGGTTGCTACGTTCTCCACAAAACATTTGGAAATCTGGGACTGCTTGCTTTGAGAGGTTACTAACTGGAAAAGGAAGGGAGCGCAGAATTGTCCCACTTAATAATTAACATCCAGTTGATTTTTAAAAAACTTTTTTGGGGTGGAGTGGGGTTGGAAGACGGGGAGAGAGGTGATGGCTTTCCCTACCGTTGGTGTTGCACAAAGCTGAAACCACAATCAAAACCAGCCGAGAAACAGCACGGCTGAACCCTCAGGAGTCAACTGGGGGCGATTCACTGCTCCAAGTGATAGCTAAGGAAGAGCAAGAACTAGCAGCCTCCCACAACGCGTTTTGCGTGAAGCGTCAAATGTTAGAACGCAAGGATGTCCGACAACCAAATTTTGGGGTGGGGAGTTACACACACACCATATCAAGGTTCTCTTCCTATTTCGCAGCCTGGTAGCATGAACATACTAACTTTTTTCTTTTTTTTCCGTTGTTGTTGCTGTTTAAACGTGATAGGAAACCAAAACAGAAATATATCCTATTGATTTGGCAAATACCATGACGGGGGGAGGGGGAAGGG
This sequence comes from Vipera berus, assembly GCF_964194415.1. Lineage (NCBI taxonomy): Eukaryota > Metazoa > Chordata > Lepidosauria > Squamata > Viperidae > Vipera > Vipera berus. The sequence goes on from NC_138202.1 coordinate 350,371,316, forward strand.
GGGACAAGAAATTTTATTTGTTTCCATTGATTACATTTTAAGATTCTAAGTTGCAGCTTTGTTTTAAATCTAGTATCTTTAGATTTCTTAAGCATACTTAAGTGATGTTACAGAGATACGTGTTTCTGAAATAACCCGCCCACCCGCCCCCAAAATAAGAACCCCGTTATGAGTCACTTAGTAAATAGGCACCACCAACATGGAAGTTGGGGATTCAGCTTATCCAGTACAGAATGATTTTGCTGTCACCAGTTTTAAGTGCCCCTAATTCAACCAACCAGCTTCTGCCTTCTTAGGTCTGATGTGACCAATGCCAGCCCAAATTCTTAAACCTATGGTACTTCTAGACAACGTATGTAAATTTACAGTATACAATTTGGATTCACCATGCATGAATACTTTGTGTGTAACATTTAATAAGCTCAATCTACATCCAGAATAATTTACATGAAAGGACAATATTTATTTTAAACAGAGCTCAATGGGTAACCATGGTATCCGAGTGCATCCAGAGGGAGAGGAAGGGGAGGGAAGGGGCCAGATGTAAATCCAATCAACGGCACTCCCACACTTTTACTGTTTGATCTACGCTGCCGGTGACCACATAGGGCGCTGTCTTGTGGAAATCTGCAAGGAAGAGAGAAAAAGAAAAAAGGGGGGAAAAACTAGTGTGCATGGAATAATTCTACTGAAATTGAATTTAAAAGTTTATGAACTAATATCACTTGAACTATGGGTACAATCCCAACGCCTCATACCCGCACGACATCAGGATTAGGTAAGCCAACTAAAAAACAAACTACTGAATGAAATGAAATACTGTCAATTCTTATATAAAACATTAGTCAATGGTTAATAAAATTAATAACGAGTAACATCCTAAAGCATGCTTGGCTATGGACTTCTGGGAGTTGAAGTTCACACATCTTAAAAGTGGCTAAGGTTGAGAAATTGTTCCCCTCCCCCTTCCCATGCCAAATATGTCTTCACTTCCCCAAGTTTAGAGATTTAAAGTCAACCCATTAGGTGAAGGCCATGTGTTTAACCAATAAAGCAAAGTTTATATGCTCCATTCAAATTTAGTCAACAGGAACAAGTGAGAATTCAGGCATCTTCTGCTTAGGTTTTGACCAGCTCTTACAAGCTGTGGTGGACCCTAAGCAATTTAGTAATGAGTCTGAAGACTGTTGTGTTTAATTTATTATAAGGTTCTTTGGACTGCAGACGCTACTGCCAATTTACCTATTAAGTGCCACGAATCAAACAAATGGAATATAAGCATACACAATGCTGATGCTAATACAAGCTTCTTGCATGAATCTTTAAACTCCTATCATGGTTCCCAACAGTTAAAATCCCTTTTCTTAAGCAAGAGATAAAGACAGGCCTCCATTGCTTCATCCCACGAACTGTTTCCCTTCCAGCCTTAGACTTCTGGAGGTGAAACACCAGTCTGCTATATGTACAGTATTCCAAGAAGAATGTTCCAGTACTGTGGAACAACCTGCCTCCAGAAGTTCTGAATGCTCCAACACTGGATGTTTTTAAGAAGAGACTGGACAGCCATTTGTCTGAAATGGTATATAGAGCAGGGGTAGGCAAGCTTGGCTCTTTTTTATGACTCGCGGACTTCAACTCCCAGAAATCCTGAGCCAGCTGTGCTGAGGAGAAAGGGAGAGGTTTCAATGCTGAGCCATGCTGGCTCAGGAATTCTGGGAGTTGAAGTCCACGAGTCATAAAAGAGCCAAGGTTTGCCTACCCCTGGTATAGGGCTTCCTGACTGAGCAGAAGGTTGGACTAGAAGACCTCCAAAGTCTTTCAACTCTCTCATTATCATTGTTGTTGTTATTGTGATGGTGATGATGATGCTATGGGCAGCAAGAAAGGGTACCAGATACAGGGTACACTTGGAAGGGACCTTGGAGGTCTTCTAGGCCACCAGCCCCTGCTAAAGGAGGAGACCGTGCACCGTTCCAGACATATGGCTGTCCAGTCTCTTCTTGAAAACCTCCAGGGTTGGAGCACACACAACTTCTGAAGGTAAAGCCGTTCCACTGATTAACTGTTCTCACTCTTAAGAAGTTTCTCCTTAGTTCTAGGTTGCTTCTCTCCTTGATTAGTTTCCATCCTTTGCTTCTTGTCCTGCCTTCAGGTGCTTTGGAGAGTAAATTGGCCCCCCTCTTCTTTGTGGCAGGCCCTCAAGTATGGAACAGTGCTATTGTGTCACCCTTAGTCCTTCTCTTTGTTAGATTTAGATTTAAATTAGTTCAAAACAGTGTTAAGAACAAATTGCTAAGCATCCAACCCTTCTAGAGCCAGACAGCAAGCTACAAAAGGTAAAATGTAGGTCTTAAATCCCTTCTGTCCCCACCACCTGACTATAACATTTGTACTAGCTAACATAGCAAGCTAGCAGTGGCTGGCAAACATGCAGAATATGCTTCCACATGCTCTAAGAACAAAGATTGGGCTGGGACAGACAGAAAAAGCAATATTCTCTGAAGTAGAGGTACAAACAAATGGGAAACATGTTTTATTTCATGCTCGGAACAAAAAAGCCGAGTTACAATGCCATCAAGTGTTCCAGGCCAGCCGTGTTCCTTTGCAACAAAGCCTTGAAACATAAGAGCTTTGCTTTAAGCTCAGAATCCTCAAAATGGAAAATGGCCTAACTCTTTGAGCGTGTCTCCTATGACCCGAACATTTCAAACAATGCTGCTAGAAAGAAGCTGTTCCAAGAATGAAGCTGAGATATTTCCAGGAACAAATTACTGGTGTCAAATATACTGGTTAAACGTAGAAAAATAAAGAGTAGCTGTACAGGTAGTTCTGGACTTATGAGACTGAACTGCATTTGCTAAATGATGTGGTTGCTAGGTAAGCCATCACACGACTGGGCCTGAATTCAGAACTGTTCTACTGCAGCTGTTAAGCAAATCATGTGAGTTGTTAAGTGAATCACATGGTTATGAAGTAAATCTGGCTTCCTCAATTGACTTTGCCGGTTGGAAGCAAAGCAGATTTCTGTCAACAGTCTAGACCAGGGGTAGGCAACCTCGGCTCTTTTATGACTCATGGACTTCAACTCCCAGAATTCCTGAGTTCTAGGAGTTGAAGTCCATGAGTCATAAAAGAGCCGAGGTTGCCTAGGCCTGGTCTAGAGATTATGTAAGTTTGATCTATAACTTTATATCGAGAAAGGGAAATAAGTTTTGTTCCTCTTGGAAGGAAAGCAGTGGGAAGTATTCTGAAGAATAACAGGATTTCAGTAACATCAAAGATCAGAATAGCAGCAGTGATGCTTTCTCATTTGTGGTTATGTGCAACTATGAAAGTCGAATACTGACAGAATAACTTCAAATTTTAGTTTGGAGAGGGGTACTAAAATACATGTTCTATAAGAAGAATTAATCAACTGATTGGGGGGGGGGGGAATGAAGCTCAGATAGTTTGGCTACCAAATGAGGACTCACTGGAAAAGACCCTGATGCTGGGAAAGATGGAAAGAGATGGCAGACGAGGAGATGGTTAGATGGTGTCACTGATGCAGTGGGCATGAGTTTGGGCAGATTCTGGGAGACAATGGAGGATTGATTGGTGTGTGTGTGTGTGTGTGTGTGGCTGGCTGGCTGGCTGGCTGGCTGGCATGCATGCTATAATCCATGGGGTCGCAAAGAGCTGGACACAACTTAGCAACTGATCATCATCAACCAGGAAAAAATAAAGGCTAAGTGAAGTTATGATCCGTAAGAGCAGTTCCCTCTACAAGCATGCAGAATGAGTGGAAAAAAAGACTATTAAGAGAAGCAGAAAGGGGGCAGGGGTGGGAATCCATGATTTATGTGTATGGAGAGGATTAAAGAAACAACTGGAATTTCCTTGCACAAGCTTTATTGATGGAGGCGAGTTGACTTGATGGGCAATTGTTGACTGGTGGTTTTTTTTGGTTGAAGTGTGATGCGTTCAACATACAAGCCCAGCTCCTAGTCACAGAGCAAGGCAAGGAGGCTCTGTCTCTCTCTCTCTCTCAGTGGCACACGCTACCAGCACACTTAATGCATATACATACCCAACGAGGTAACAAAATGTTCGTGCGCGTTAAGAGTCTTCATGCATCTTTTGTTCTTGTAGTCCCAGACACGTAAGGTCTTGTCATCGGCACAGCTCAAAATAAATTTACCACCAGAGTGGAACAGGACACCACGTACCCAGTTATCATGGCCCACCTTTTAAGCGAAAATAGAAAAGGGGGGGGGGAAACCAAAGTCACAAGCAGATCACAGCTGGATATCTGGGTATGAATAACACAAATCTAAATCCAGATCTCAGATTACGTTGCTCCTTGCCCCAAATTTGCTACATGCTAGAATTAACAGCATTTTGAGTTTCTTGGGTGGAAATGGTAACCAGTTTTTCTAGCCTTCCTTCAAGCTCTCCCAATTCTATTTATTCTAATGCGTGCACTTGGATTCCTCAGAGAATGCCTGAGCACACCCCGTACGAAGTGCAGATCTATTCCCTCATGTAGCAACTAGGCAAGAGTTGCAAAGCAAATGAACAGAGAAAGGGGAACTTACAAGGGTCATAAGGCACATGCCAGTACTAATGTCCCACATCTTAATGGTCTTGTCTCTAGATCCAGAAAGCAGGAAAGGCCCAGGCTTACCGCTCTTCTTAGTCTACAGGGGGAAAGAAAAGAAAAAAAGAAATACTTTGTAAAAATTAGATATTCTGCACGAAGAAGGAAGGAAACAATGTGGAGACTTTAAGTGAAGCTCTAAGCATTTTCCCTTCAAGATAACTCAGAAGGAACACAACCGCAGAGAGTCTCCCAACAGGTAGGCACATGGTCTCGAGTAAGACGAAGTTGCTCCTGTGTGCTCTAAAATAGATGCCACTGCAGATTATGTTGAAAGCATAAGGACGCTGTCTGGTGAGAATCTATAGCATTCATTACAATTATTGCAACCACAGAAAAGGGGCAAGACGCCAGGCCAACTTTCATATGTTCTAAATCCTCACCCATCGTGGCTGCTGGGATCCAACAGAGATGGTTGGACTGGACTGGTCTCAGGAGATGTAAACACACCTGCATATTTTGTCTGTTTGGTTTTATTATTATTATATAGACTGTACACTGCTTAGATTAGCTTGAAGTGGCACAAAAAGGTGTGTGCGCGGGGGGGGGGGGAGAAGGTGCCTGCACACAACCTACAGTCTTAATTTTCTTGAGACTGTATCTTTTGACATCACTGACCAGGAAACAGTGCTGCAACAGCTCAGAGAGTTAAGAAATACAGGATCAGTATAGGGGAAGTTTTATTCCTATTTGTAGGACCGTCCCCAGAGAGCTTCGAAGGGCAGATTTCGCTTGAGTTGTCTATCCAAAGCCCACTGGAAGACACCAGGTGATCACTGCGAGATTCAAGACCATCTCTTCTCTTGTACCTTCCTAAGTCAGAGATTCTGTTGAGAAGGAGGGTTCCAGACCCATGGATTATTAAAATACTTTCTCTATGGCAGAAGGTACTATTTCTTCCAAAGGAAGACATGCGCAACCTGGTCCTTACCTTGACTTTAAACCTGTCGCCAGAAACAGAGTTGCCCTCAGTGGTAAGGAGGATCTAAGCCAGGGCTAGGCAACCTCGGCTCTTTTATGACTCGTGGACTTCAACTCCCAGAATTCCTGACTCAGCTATGCTGACTCAGGAATTCTGGGAGTTGAAGTCCACGAGTCATAAAAGAGCCGAGGTTGCCTACCCCTGATCTAGGCCAAGTTTCAGCGCTTAAGATATAGCATATCTGGACTGAATAACTGCCTCTTATTTTGCTTTTTTTAAATTTCATTAAATAAATTTTGTTCTTTTCTTATTCTTGACCGCGTTCGTTGTTGTTTTTTCATGATTCTTTGCACATGTAAGGGCTTTCTTGTTATTCGCTTGCAAACTGCTCAAAGCTCCTCCGGGAGGAACGGAGGTAAAGAAATAAAATAAAATAAAAAAAACAACAGAGCTGCTTAAGGCTCAGCCAATGAGCACAACTCATCAATTCAAACAAAGCAAATCCCCCCCCAAAAAATCTGTCCAATATAAAATTTTAAAAAAAACGTGTCTCCATCCAAAAAAAAAACAAAACCCTCTGTGGAGTGTTTCACAGAATGAACACTTCACTTTGTCTTCACTGATTTGAGGGTTGCTTTCATTAACAGAGGAGACCCGTTGAGGAAAGTGATTTTAGAACTGACAAAGTTTGAAGATATCCCACAGCCAGGCTAGATATTATTAACTTCTGCCCATGTAAGGATTGCTGTATTGTGGATTTTTGCCTTTTATCCAGGTTAGCAGAAAGAACGTGACCTGAATAACTCCCGAGTCTCACATTTTCAAAAGAGAGAGACTGTACTAATTCACGCCATGTTTTCTCATCAAGTACAGTTATCACCCTCCAGTCTTGGTGCCCTCAGGTGGGGTTAGATCCAGAACATGCAAGACATCTGACAGCATGACGTTGAGATGATTTTCCATTATGTTCAAATATGAAACCTTTCGATTTTTTCACATCCAACTTGTGGACGCGTTTAGGGTAACTACTTGGGGAATTGTTCTTAGCTGATCTAAAATAAAGATATTATTACATCGGAAACAACGGCACCAGAATGGAGCAGTTTGTCCGTTCAGACACAATGATAAAAAGATACAATTTTGTACCATGCATCGTCTTCCATTAGGCCTCCCTAATTTGCCTCCTCTTTTCCTACGCTCCAGGAGAACCATTTCATTTAGAGGTTCACAAGAACCGATTAAAGAGATTCCTCTAAGACACTGTCTACGGAGATTCTCAGTCACCCACGTCACAGTTATCCCAAAGATGCTTTTTCACGAGGCAACTGGACTTCCCTGTTTTTCTTTGAAGACGTTTCACTTCTCGTGCGAGAAGCTTCTTCCGCTCTTCAGAAAAAAAGAGCGGAAGAAGCTTCTTGGACGAGAAGCGAAATGTTTTCAAAGAAACACAAGGAAGTCCAGTTGCCTCGCGAAAAAGCACTTTGGGGACCCCTAAGAACATGTAGAAATCCAGAATTAAACAGGACATGAAACACTGAAGACAATTAAGTAGCAACCGGGTCATTATCGTTGGCATGCTGGAAAAGGGAGCCTGAAGCACCTTATGATATGATTTACTCTTAAATGTCAAAGATAAAAACAGAACTTCAGACACAAAGCTACTTCTTGACATCAGCCTTCCACAAGCTGGGTCCCTTCAGAAATGTGGGCAACGCTGACTGGGAATTTTTCAAGGGAGAGTCTCAACCGTCCTAGAGCAAGGCTTTTCAACCAGTGGTACGGGTACCACCTGTGGTACATTGGCACCTGGCAGGTGGTACGTGACCATCCTAGAAAAGCGGTAGCGAGAGACGGCTGGAGCTGCAGAGCTGTCAGGGCTCACTTCTGCTAAGCGCAGAAGAAACGCCGATCAGCTGGAATGTTGCAGCATCTCCAGGGTCTTGTGATTTACATTCAGATGCTTGGCAACTGATTCATATTTATGACGGTCACAGTGCCCCAGGGTCATGTGAAGTGACCAAAACCTGCTGCAACCACTCAGCAGACGGTGTGTGTGTGTGTGTGTGTGTGTGTGTGTGTGTGTGTACGTGCGTTTGTAAAAACCAAACACCCCCCCACCCCAACCCCGCTGCCAATCCTCAACAGAAATGCTCACAACAATGAAACAATGAAAACCTCGGATAGGAGGAAGAGCGCCGCCGGGTGGGCAGGCAGGTGTCTTGCTCGGCTGTGGCTTGGGGGGCACTTTTTTCAGTGCCACTGTAACTTCGAACACTCACTAAGCAAACTGTTGTAAGTCAAGGAGTACCTGTACTTGCATCACTTTCCCCCCCCCTTTTTTTTGGTCATCAAGTTTTTGACACCTTGCTAGGCAACTGGTGGTACTTGGATGTTGCCATATCCTAAAGGTGGTAGTGTGTGTGTGTGTGTGTGTGTGTGTGTGTGTGTGTGTGTGTGTGTGTAGGCAACTGGGCTTTCTTGGTTTTTGTCCCCCCCCCCTTCAAAACATTTCGTTTCTCATCCAAGAAGCTTCTTCAGTTCTGTAGTTTTGGAAAAGCACCTTTGGGACAACCGTGACCCGAATGACTGAGATCTCCACAGTCATTTAGTAAATGAATTTTTCACAGAGGAGCTGCTGGCATGGCTAGGAATAGAACCCAGAAGCCTGCTCTGCGTAGCTTGCCCTCTGAGGACTTTATTCATAGAAAGAAAAATAACGGTCATGGAGTAGGATGGTTAGGGTGGTGAGACACATAATAAAAATGAACTTCACACACTGATTACCTGATGCATAAATTGTACTGCAATGCAGGTATGGCTCCCTAGGAATCTAGCCAGATTCCCCAGGCCAAGCAGCAATTTGCTAACATGGCCAGCCATGGCTCCATTTACTCATTCTAACCACATCCACCAGAGTCACTTGGCTGAGATGGGCGGCTATAGAAATCGAATGAACAAAATGAAAATCCACTCGTTTCTTCTCCTATCAACCTCTTTGCCTTCATGCCCTATTAAATACAAGGCAATGATATGGTTTATTTGGAAAAAAACACTTAAGATGTAATAACAGCTCCTTTACATTGACTTCCAACTGATTGCAAAGCAACATGAAGAGCTTCTGCTGTATATCTTGTGTGACAAGGGAGCAGGTCATTCACAAAATCAACTGTTGCCCGTGCTCACGGTTGAGAAGATCCTCATACTTAAGGCCCTTAAGTATGCTATGGCCAGAGGTTACTAACGAATGAGAATTTGCCGGTGGTGGGCCTACTCATATTCTCCTTAGAGGCATTCAGTTAGATTTCATTTATGCTTCGCTGAAATGCTAAGCTAAAAACCTAAGGACTCATAGCATTAACAATCCTTCTGCTGCCCAAATGATCAACTGCCACTTCTATATTTGAATTTAGTCATTTTTAAAACATCTTTACTACCTTTACAATCTTAATCGTTGATTCCACTCCAAGAAAGACTACAGTATAATTCACATAGGTGGTCACAAGGTTTTTTTTTTTGGGGGGGGGGGAGGGTGTGGCTTATGCCTATTTTGTTAAGTATAGGCTATACCTGGAAGTAGGGAATTACAAATGATTTTAAATAAACGTTGAAACCACCCCGTTTTTTTTTACAGAAAAAAATGAGAATGAAAATGAAAAAAAAAATCCACCAAACAATACCGATCACCCAAAGTAGCAGGACTGTGCTGAGTCTTCCCCAGTTTGATGCTATCTATTCCTCCAAATCAGAGGTGGGGAATTGTGACCTCTTTATGACTTGTGAACCTCAACTCTCAGAATTCCTGAACCAGGAATTCTGGGAGTTGAAGCCTGTAAGTTGTAAATGGGTCACAGTTCCCCACCCCTGCTCTAAATGTTTCAGACCTACAGCTTCCACAATTCCCCAATGAGATTACTGAATTATATTGCAATGCATCATAATATAGGGAGTCCTTGATTTACGACCATTTGTTCAACAATGGTTCAAAGTCTCAGAAAAAGTGACTTCTGACTTGTTCTCAAAGTTATGACGGTCACACTACTGAAATCGCAGTTTGGTTGCTTGTCAACCAGCTTACATTTACAACAGTTGCAACATCCTGAGGTCATGTGTTCATGATCTTCAACCTTCCCAATTGGCTTCCAACAAGTAAAATCAATTTAGAAGCCAGATTCACTTAAGTAATGTGCAATTCACTTAATGACACATGATTTGCTTAATGGCCATGATAACAATGGTGGTAAAATCAGGTCTGGTCATGTGATCACTCACTCTGTGACCACACCAACCTATAAGAGAAATCCAGGTTGTGGGCTTAAGTCAGGGACTATTTGTATGACTCATAGAAACATATTTAGATAATTTGATATCACACAATTCTGCTTGCAATGGAAAGCTTTCACTATACACCATTAAAGAATTGAATAGAATTTTTTATTGGCCAAGTGTGATTAGACATACAAGAAATTTGTCTCCGGTGCATAAGCTCTCAGTATACACACATACAACAGCAAAATGGTATCTCATAGATCATAAATCATAGTTACAATCATTAGTCATCAGATACAAACAAGTGTTAAATCATAAGATACCAATAAGAGAAAGATAGTAGGAAAGATGAGAAAAGATGAGAAATGAGAAGATGAGAAAAATGGTAGTAGCAATAGCTACTATATGGGTAAATTTCTTAGGCCTAGACAGTGCTGTGGGAATTAGGTGTTCAGCAGAGTGATGGCATGGGGCAAAACAACTTGTCTTTGGTTCTATGAAGAGGATAAAGATGATTTCCCTTGGAAGAAAATCCAAAGCATGTCAAACTCTCCAATGGATAGGTTGCCGAACCAATAAGGATGTTTCTCTAAGTGGAATCTCTTACCTCAGATCCTGTAGCTTCCAATATGGTGGAGTAAGAGCTCTCGGGAGCCCAGGAAATACACTCTACTACATGCTCATGTTCTCTAAGTTCAGCTTTGCACTCCTTTGTTGCTACCACCCAGACACGCACGGTCTGGTCATTAGAACAGCTGGCAATCAGCGTGCCATCTTGGTTAGGTCGTACCATGCGGACCCATTCTCGATGTCCTGTGAAGGTCTTCACACAGTAGCTGTTGACACGAAAGAAAACAGGTCGTATTAAAGCAAGATTGCTACAGAAAACAGAACGAATAGAATGGACGGACTGCGAATAATTCAGGTGGCTGCATTTTTTTTTAAGTGCTAGCCTGTAGTCTTGCCAACCTACGTAGTTTAGAATTTTTTGTTATTAAACTGGGTTGGGAAGGCTACAGGGCAGACAACAAGGGAAAAGGGGAGTGGGGGAGAGAGCAGTTAAAGAAATAAAAATTTGAACAGGAGCACAAAATGGTCTTGGGAGGTTTTCCAGGATAGCCACTAATATCAGACCAATTCTACAGAAAATATCCAAAATATTGGATATGCTGAAGAAAGACAGGAAATCTGAGATCACTTTCCTTGCAAGTCTAAAGAAATGTATGTATCACACTTCCCATGCTCCCGGGCTGTAGTACGTGACAAATGAAAAGAACTATGCTTATCCACAACAAATACAAAGTTTTTAAACTGGGATTGTGTAAACTAACAACACAGGCTGAAGGCAACACTTGGTTTTTGTGTAGTATGCCAAAGACCATATTTTAAAATTGAGACAACCAGGATGAAGGACAAAACCAAGTGATTCAATGTTGAGCTGAATTAACATGATCACTCTCCATGCACTGTTTCCCCCCCCCTCCAATTTGCAAATTACAAGGTTTTCAGATACTATATTAAATCACTAAGTTTCAGCCATGAACAGAATTTCAGTCTTTATGACAACTGGTTTAAAAAAAAAACAGAGAGGAAAATGTCACTATACAAGCCCAGAGCTTCATAGAGGCAATTTGCCTTTATTTCTCACTTGTCATCTCTTGTGCTAAAATATAACAACCATACTGGCTACAGAGACTGGTCTGTTCCTAGTAAATAACCTTCTGCTCAGGCAAATAATGGAGCAGGAATCCATGTTATGAAACACTGGAAAACTTGTGATCAAAGGTCAGAATCCAAGATGCTGTCTCCAGGAACAAACAGAGGCCTTCTGCATGGTGTTACACAATTAGCATGGAAGTTTGTATTGGCAAAGAAAATACTTTGCCTTCCAATACACCAGGAGAACCAGGAAAGCTATGAACAGGTTGGCACATATTTTAACCAGACTTGGTTATGTTGCGGCCTAACCCACCACAGGTCAGGCATCTGTTGATGGTCATCATCTACTAATTGAACAATCAGAGAAAAAAACTCTGTTATCTTCATCTGGTGAACAGCTTTGTTAGTTCTGCATCAGACTGGTCTTCCCTATTACCTGCCACTTGATCCTGTTAACTTAGAGATGCTGAGAAGTCAATCTGAATTTTTCTCTATGAAATGCCTTTCTTCCACTACAAGCCAATGGTTCTTCTATGGAAGGGGTAGGCAAACCTTGGCTCTTTTATGACTGGTGGACTTCAACTCCCAGAATTCCTGAGCCAGCTTGCCTGGTTCAGGAATTCTGGGAGTTGAAGTCCACCAGTCATAAAAGAGCCAAGGTTGCCTATCCCTGCTCTATGGTGTTCATCTCATTTCCTAAAGGCAAGTCTAAAGATGTATCGTTTCACCTTCATATAAATATATCTGCAAGATCTTACCCTGTTTGAATTTCCCACATTTTGATGGTTTTATCCCTTGAAGCAGATACTATATAATCCCCATTGGGCATGATGGCTACTGAAGAAACATTATGATCATGTCCTACAGGGGGGGAAAAAAGAAAGAAAGCACAGACTCACATTAAGTTCCCATGTGACTTTATCACAACGTATGTGAATACCATTATTGAATTCACCCCTTCACACAATTCTATGACACCCAAGTACCAAGCTGGGTGCCTTCCAGATGTGCCAGCTTATAACTGCCATCAATCTCAGTCAGCATGCTGCCATATGGTAATCCTCAAGAGGCAAACAAACAAGATGGGATGCTGAAAAAAGCACATAGTATGCTTTGGCAGTTGCCTGGCTATATATATATATATATATAATGATTTGTTGCACAGCTTCTGAGGAATAATTGTGGGATGCTAATTAAACCTCAAGAATACACATTTTCATCCCAGGTACTTAAGCAAGGAGCCTCAGCCCTTAAGGTTGTAACCTTGCAGATATTGAAAGAATCTGGAAATAGCAAGGGAGCGGTTTCATGTCGGTATGCCCAAGAATTTTAAATCAAAGAAAGATTGCTACCGAAATTTTTAAAAAAAAGGACAAGTGGCACCCTTGACTTTAGGCAACCTATAAACAGACTGTTTTTTTCCCCCAGTCCTGAAGACCATCTATTCTTTGAATCTGTAATCAAAGCTACGTCATCTGAATGGGCAACTGGGGGGAATGGTGTGTATATATGTATATGTGTATGTGTACAGTTGCAAGAAAAAGTATGTGAACCCTTTGGGATTATGTGGTTTTTTGCATGAATTGGCCATAAAATGCGCTCTAAACATCATGTAAGTCACAACAATAGAAAAACAGTCTGCTTAAAATAATACTACACAAACATTAGCTGTTGTCATGTTTTAATTGAAGATAAGATGGAAACATTCACAGTGCAGGGTAGAAAAAGTATGTGAACCTTTGGACTTAATAACTGGTTGACCCTCCTTTGGCAGTAATAACCTCAACCAAACGTTTCCTGTAGTTGCAGATCAGACCTGCACAACGATCTGGAGTAATTTTGGACCACTCCTCTGCACAAAACTGTTTCAGTGTAGCAATATTCTTGGGACGTCTGGTGTGAATTGCTCTCTTCAGGTCATGCCACAGCATTTCAATCGGGTTGAGGTCAGGACTCTGACTGGGCCACTCCAGAAGGCGTATTCTGTTCTGTTGAAGCCATTGTTTTGTTGAATTACTTGTATGCTTTGGGTCATTGTCCTGTTGCATCACCCATCCTCTGCGGAGCTTCAGTTGGCGGACAAATGGTCGTACATTTTCCTGCAAAATGTCCTGATAAACTCTGGAATTCATTTTCCCATCAATGACAACAATCCGTCCAGGCCCTGAGGCAGCAAAGCAGCCCCAAACCATGATGCTCCCTCCGCCATGTTTTACAGTGGGGATGAGGTTTTGATGTTGGTGTGCTGTGCCATTTTTTCTCCACACATAATGTTGTGTGTTTTTCCCAAACAACTCAATTTTGGTTTCATCAGTCCACAGTGTATTTTGCCAGTAATGCTGTGGAACATCCAGGTGCTCTTTTGCAAACTTCAAACATGGACAGCTGAAACAGTTTTGTGCAGAGGAGTGGTCCAAAATTACTCCAGATCATTGTGCAGGTCTGATCTGCAACTACAGGAAACGTTTGGTTGAGGTTATTGCTGCCAAAGGAGGGTCAACCAGTTATTAAGTCCAAAGGTTCATACTTTTTCCACCCTGCACTGTGAATGTTTCCATCTTATCTTCAATTAAAACATGACAATAGCTAATGTTTGTGTAGTATTATTTTAAGCAGACTGTGTTTTTCTATTGTTGTGACTTACATGATGTTTAGAGCGCATTTTATGGCCAATTCATGCAAAAAACCATATAATCCCAAAGGGTTCACATACTTTTTCTTGCAACTGTATGTATATGTGTGTGTGTATATATATATATGTATATATATACACACACACATATACACATATACATATACATAGATGTATATGTATATCTATATATGTATATATGTGTGTATGTGTGCGTATGTAGATAGATAGATAGATAGATAGATAGATAGATAGATAGATAGATAGATAGATATAGATATGAATAATCACGGACTGGCAATCCCAAAGAGGACACAGCACTGCAGACTTTTAGAGTGGGAAGGAGGATTACTGAAATATAAAAATTATGCCTGGCGCTAAAAGTTCTTGGCATTTTCTAAGCTTGTGGGGAATGGCTGTTCCCTGCAGACATTTAATTATCTGGCTAGGTAATATCATCAGTGTACAGAAGAGAGAAATCTTAGCTGTTGCTCATACTGGCTAAGGTTGGCAGAAATTGGGTTAAAGTCACAACACTTGGAGGGTAACAGTCTCTCCATTCACTAATCCCCAGGGAGAAAGTTTGTAGACATTATCCACCAGTTTTTTAGCTGCTCTTTTTGAAAAGTAGCAAACATTTTCTGCCTCTAGGCTAGAAAACAGTGCTACTCAACTTCCTCCAAAAGCAATAAACTTGTTTTCAGAAACATGCTCTGCCTACTGGGGCTCTTTAAAGACACTCTCAGGAAGCAAAAAATCTCTGAATGCCTCTCAGCCATGGCTGCAGTTCTGAAACTGTAGAACAGGCACGTTTTTGACTCAAAGAATTGAAGAGAAGAACATTTTCTGCTTTTGAATACATAACAATAGTAAAATGAACCAAAATGGATGCTTCCTGTGGTTACTGAATGGCAATGGCATTATAGTAAACTAAGAGTAAGCACTACAGCTTTTAGCTCCCACTCAACATATTATGCTGCATGAAACCTGTAACACTTTAATATTAGTAGAGTACAACAAAGTAAAATTATAAACAGCCAGTAATAAGAAACAAAATACACCACAAATAACAGATTAGTGACAAGAATGTTTAACATGTGCATTCCAGGGTTGTGAGTCATGTCTCCCCATGTTGTGCACCACCCTAGAAAACAACCTGCTAATACACAAAAGGGGAGCTTAGGATAGAACTATGGCATCCATGGAGAAGATGCTACTGCATGGAAAAGCTTTTAAGGATGTGAGTTGCTGCCTGCCACACAAAATGCTCCAGCACATGGGTATCAAGCTGCATACGAGAACTAAGCCCTGGGATGAATATCTTGAATGTGATGTCCTCTGGTTCACATCATCATCATCATCATCGTAAGAGAGAAGAGGTACGTACCTAGTTTTTACTTTTATCTTTTTATTGCTAATGATTTTTAAATAATTCCTTACCATGCATGGTTCTGATGCACTCAAAGCCTTGGAAATCCCATAACTTAATGGTCATATCTGCAGAACAAGAAGCCAATAGCTTGCCACTATGGTCGAAGGAAATATCCTGCACAGAATCTGTGTGGCCTTTCAGGGTGCGTTCAAAATCACCTGTCTCATAATCCCATACCTAGGAATTAGAGAAACAAATTGGTAAATATATATATATATATTTCCACAAACTTTTTTTTGCACGTTTGTTTCAAAAGTATAAGGGACGCGGTGGCTCAGTGGGTTAGGACGCTGAGCTTGTCGATCAGAAGGTCGGCAGTTTGGCGGGTCGAATCCCAAGTGCCGCGTAACAGAGTGAGCCCCTGTTACTCGTCCCAGCTTCTGCCAACCTAGCAGTTCGAAAGCATGTAAAAATGCAAGTAGAAAAATAGGGAACACTACGGTGGGAAGGTAACAGCGTTCCGTGCGCCTTTGGCATCTAGTCATGCTGGCCACATGACCATGGAGACGTCCTCGGACAAGCGCTGGCTCTTCGGCTTTGAAACAGAGATGAGCACTGGCCCCTAGAGTTGGAAACGACTAGCGCGCATGTGCGCGGGAACCTTTACCTTTGTTACTTCAAAAGTACAGGTAGCCCTCCTGGTCACATGATCAAAATTCAGCTGCTTGACAACTGGTTCATATTCTGGGGTCATGTGATAGGGAAGCCAAATTCATTTAACAACTATCTTACTAACTTAACACCTGCAGTGATTCATTTAACAACTATGGCAACGAAGGTTGTAAAATGGGGCAAAACTCACTTAACAACTGTCTCGTTTAGGAACAGAAATTTTGGAGTCAACTGTCACCATAAGCCAAGGACTACCTGAAAATATTTGAATCATTATTTTAACACCCATTTGTTTGTAAATCAATGTGTATGCCATCTCAATCATAAAAAGATTCTAAATACAGAATTACCAAGTAAATAAGTAAAAGAAACAAAAGGGCAAAATTAACATTAAAAATACATGGCGCACATCAAGGAAGGCAACTAAACAAATATATCGGCAACTAACCAGCATCAGGGAACCCAACTGCTATACTGTATACCACGCCTGTCAGAAAAGCCATTATTTGTGGCTTTATAACTAAACAGTTGCATTCTGGCCCACTTGTAGCTTCATCAAGGGTAGTCCCTAGTACAGGGGTAGGCAACCTCGGCTCTTTTATGACTCATGGACTTCAACTCCCAGAATTCCTGAGTCAGCATAGCTGACTCAGGAATTCTGGGAGTTGAAGTCCATGAGTCATAAAAGAGCCGAGGTTGCCTACCCCTGCCCTAGTACAACATGTTGCAACAGTCCATACTGAGGCATAAGTAAGAGGGCTTCCTAGTTCAAATAGGCAGTAATATAAATGTGAGAAATAAATAAAGAGAGAAGAAAAGGGGTGCGATTGGTACAGAAGATGAATTTGTACAAAAACTCTCTTCTGCTCATGGCTGCCCTCTCCTCATAGAGCTGGAGACAAAAGTCGAGGAGAACCACCAAAATTGCATATCGGTTCTTCCCAGACCAGGCAATCCTTTGAAGAACTGAAGATGGCAAAATCGCTGTGACTGGCGGGTCCCTGAAACCCAGGAGACTCAGTCTTGCTAGAGTTGAGCTTAAGCTTCTTTCCTCTCATCCACAGCCATAACCAGACACTAAGGCAGGGCTTCTACAGCAGGGGTGTCAAACTCAATTTCATTGAGGGCCGCATCAGCACTGCGGTTGCCCTCAGGGGGGCCGGGTGGGTATGGCCAGGGTGGGCGTGGCCTACTGGGTGGGCGTGGCTACAGTGCGTATGGCCTACTGGGTGGGCGTGGCCAGCTCTACATCGTTCGCATCAAGGGTGCCTATGGGGGCCTGGGCAGGAGTGGGACAGATCTGAGGGTCTCTGGCAGAAGGAGGGTCTCTGGGCCAGGGCCAAGGCAGTGGGGGCCGTTCCCTCACTGTTTCCAGGATGGCTTCGTGGGCCACATGAAACCACTTCACGGGCTGGATCCGCCCCCCGGGCCTTGTGTTTGACATGTCTGTTCTACAGCATTGATTATTTGGCTAAAGATCAAGATATAGAACTGGACTTGATCAACATGCTAATGAAACCAAACCCCATGCCAGCAGATAACTTCGCCCAGTGACATTTCACGCAGATGCTGAACAAAATTGGAGAGTGTCAAATTCTGTGGGATTTCACAAAGCAAATGCCTTGGGTCTTTTCCAAGGAACAAAGGAGGGGTTTTTTTCCCCTCTCCTAAAAGAACACCAATTAGAAACTGGCCCAAAGGAAGAAGAAACACAACAAAATAGAGCCATCCCCCAAATATCCAGAGACAATCCAGAAGGGATACCATAATCAATGATATCAAATGCTATTGAGAGATCAAGCAGGACCACATCACTCTTGGACCACCCCCCACCCCCCAATCACCAACACCAAAGTTCATCCACAAGCACAGTCAGTACTATATGCAAATTTTAGATAATTCACTTTTCCCAGAGTCCTTTGAAGTTACTGCATACCACATTCTCCATAATCTTCCTCCAAAAGGAAAGATTGGAAATAGGTAAAACATTATTATACCAATGCTGGGTCTAGTGATGGTTTTCTCTGCCTAATAGATCAACTTGTCAATTCAAGGATGAATTAACCACCACCTGAAGCCAGTAGTTGATCACTTCTCACAAGGTCTTACATTTATCAGGGGGAACAAGGATCTATTACGCCAGGGGTCTTCAAACTTGGCCCTTTGATGACTTGGGGACTTCAACTCCCCCATGTGTCTGGCTGAGGAATTCTGGGAGTTGAAGTCCACAAGTCATCAAAGGGTCAAGTTTGAAGACCCCTGTATTACACAGTTGGCAATGCTGACATTCCAAGCCCCAACAGATTCCTCAAAATCTAATAAGATTTTAGAGAGAAGATCCTCTGATTTTTTTTAAAAAAAGAGGGATACTAAGATTTATTTATTTTTATTTTAATTCCATTTATATCCCGCCCTTCTCCGAAGACTCAGGGCGGCTTACAAGCTTAGCAGTAGCTAAGATATGCTTAAAAAGGTCAGCAACTTCTCAAATTAGATTTAAGCATATTCCCCATGAATTAAAGCAACTTGTTTGCAAACTACACGAAGAGAATTCACACATGTGCATTTTGTAGGCACATAAGAGGTTTCTGTTGCCCCCAAAAGCAGAGCACACTGTCAGCTAAAAATATAAATGGTTGAACCATACAGTGCATATAAGAATTGTAACTAGCACAAAAAAGAAAAGAAAAAAAAGAGGCAGTTTCCTCTCTCGTGATGTTTTTACCCAGAGTTTTCTCTTGTACTTTTATGCTCTAGTCTCAGGAGCTATACTATTAAGAACTCTTGAAACCACAAAGACATAACAAAAGCTGTTTTTTAAAGCACACTTAACAATTCAATGGTTTAGAGGGATGTATTATGTAATTTCTTCAAAAAAAAATCATAAAGCTTTACTCTAAAGGCACACACAAAGCATCTCAGCCTTTTTATTTATTTGTATGCCATTCGTTCCGGAAGACTGTAAGCAACTGACAATCAGAAACATCTTTTCCCCACCACCCGTAAAAGAAAAAAAAAATCCACCCATAAAATAAACAAACCCAATATCGTAATTATACGAACAAGAAAAATGTACGAAGTATACATCTGCTAGATTCAAATATTCAATCACAGCCTGCCTTTTTCCTGAGCCTGACGGGCGGTGGGGGGGGGGGGGGAGAAGGAGAGAACAACAATCAGGTCTTAAAATCTTCTCCAGAAACCCAGAAGAGAAGCAGCAGGGGAAGGAATTCCAGAGTATTCCTCAACTTAACAACGGTTCATTTTAGTGACCATTTGAAGTTACAAGGGCACTGGAAAAAAAGTGACTTATGACAGTTTTTCACACAACTGTTGCAGCATCCCCGTGGTCAGGTGATCAAAATTCGGATGCTTGGCACTAGTTCATATTTATGACCGTTGAATTGTCCCGGGATCAAGTGATCACCTTTGGCGACCTTCTGACAAGCAAAGTCAATGGGGAAGTCAGATTCACTTTACAATTGTGTTACTAACTTAAGAACTTGCAAAGACTCACTGAACAAGAAAGGCAAGAAAGGTCATAACATGGGGCAAAATTCACTTAATAATTGTCTTGCTTAGCAACAGAGGTTTTGGGCTCAATTGTGGTCATAAGTCGAGGATTACCTGTACTGGGGCCAATCACTTCCTTGACAAGAGACAAAATTCTAAGCAGATTTGTTCTAAAAATAATTTTTAAAAAGCCCCAATTCTCATCAAGACGGCCAGCCTGCATCTTGGCTTCCTCACTCAAGATTACAAAAGAGACACATAGGATGAGAGGGGTTTTAATCCAATAATCTTCATTATTTTTACCTAATTAAAATTAGCATAATAAGATAGGGGTAAAGTTAGTCTTCTCCATGGCCTTCTTCTATTCTAGAAAGAAGAAATAATAAATAGTAGTAGAAATGTAAACAGTGGCAGAGGTAATGCATTTTTTTTAAAAAAAATCCTCCCTTTTCTTATTGCTTTTCTCCCATCACTTTCAAAATTCTTTACAACTCTAGATTGAGAATCAGGCATAATCAATTCAAGATTAGAGAAGTGTTCGTATAAACTAGTTCCCATCCCCTGCCTGTTACAACCAAACATGATGTCATTTCAGTCAGATGCTAAAAACCCTTGGAACAATAAAAAAGGCCCATCTTTTGATGCTTTGCATTTTTTCCAGAGGAGGAAAAAAAACACAACTGGAAAAAGTCACAAAATACGAACACCTGCAAATAGAAATAGAATTACTTTGGGAAAAGATAGAAAAACAAATGTGGTATCAATTGTAACAGGGCCTTGGGTGCAACCATCTGGAGCACCACCTGAACACCATCGGCATTGACAAAATCAATTGCAAGAGGCAGCCTTACAGCTTACGTCCTGCAACACCACCTTGGGAACCATCAAACAATACCCATATACTATGTCTTTGGAAAGGACTCAAACGGTGGATAAAAATGCTAAATCAAGGCTAAACAGCTGGCTGTGTGACCAACAGTAAGTATCAAAGGACCTTTAGTCATTGTTCAGCCATTTGCACCAGACATTTAGACCCAAAGTAACAGTAGAGTGCATAGGTTATGAAGGTCCTACCTTTATTGTAGCATCCTCTGAAGCAGAGACCATAACACTGAAAACTGGATGGAAAATTACTCTTGTGACTGGACTTCTGTGCCCACTTAATGCGTACTTTTCTGGAGGACGGGGAATCCATTCTTTAGGATCTCGCTTCTGACCAAGAGGCCCACCTGATGTAAATTCTTCTTTAGCTTCATTTAATTTGGATTCTAATTCCATAACCTACATTTCGAGAGAATCAAAAGAAAAAGAGCTAACAAAAGACATGCTGTTGTTTTTTTTAAAAAATTTACCCTCAAACCCTGATCCTTTTTAAACAGGTTTAGGAATGAGAATAGCGTGTGGAAATTAACGAATGCCAGGCTTTATTTATTTTTTCTGATATTCTTTTTTATTTCATTTTTATTTTATTTACACATTGTACTTCTTAATTTTTTATTTACGTAAACAGGGCACATAAGCCAGCCAGAGCTAGTTTTGATCAGAGAGGTAGAGAGGCCCTCTAAGTACATATGTTCATACAAATATACTAAAAGCTCTCAGAGAATAATTATAGAACAGTGATCTCCAAATATATACTGAATACCAAACTTCCTCAACTTGAAATATAGTGGATTACAAACTACCTAATTTGCAAACATCACAAGAGGGATAGAGGATTAATAGTACACCCTGTCTAGAAAGTGTTGGTTGGGGAAAGTCTGTTATGTGCAGTCATGAAGTTATGTAACGTAGCTTTCTAAAAGAAACTCAACAAAATTTGACATCTGCCTGGTTACTTTGAATCAATTCAGTCCTCTTTTTTAAATTAATACTAAGGCAAAATAAATCATCTTTATGTGAGTAATAAAAATTTACCATTTTGTCTTAAAATATTACTGGATAATTCCATTTGTTATGCCGTCTTTAATTGCCAGGTTTTTTTCCTTCAAATTCTTCAGGTTAGTTTGTTTAAATTTTGGAACATCAATACATTTGAAAGCTAGGCAAATCCAGAGAAATTCCATTTTTTTTGTAAATTCCTATTGTCGCTTTCAATTTGTTCAACAAATATGTGTGAGGGGGTTGTACAGACGCATGTAGAAATACACACACACACACACACACACACACACACACACACACACACACACGAACACCTACATTTTATAAAAAGAAAAAATCATATCCTTCATGTATCCCCTTGGTTGCACTTAATCCTGGAATCATTGCACATTACTCAGAAGAAAATATTTTCACAGTGCTTTTAAATTAAAAGCCATGGAAAAGATATTTAGTACCACTGTATTGGAACCATGATGCTAATCAGCGTATTAGACCAAAAGAAAAAAGACTAAATGTCTTCTTTCAGAATATGCATCCATTTAAATTTATAAGACACTCAGTACCCAAGGATTTTAAAAATCCGTTTCGTTTACTGCAGTCCAAAGATGGTCTTATCCATCATATAATTACAAAATACTGGAATAATGAAGTATTTGGATAGTGCATCAGAATTAATTGCATAATCATTGAACACCTGAATTACTTCAATATTGAAACAATGAATTAATATATGTTTTTATACTAAGGTTTTTTGGGGGGAGGGGGGAAAACTAAGTTAATATTACTTTTTGAAGAGCTCTCCTCAACAAATGTCAAAGTATCTCATTCTACAGGATTTATACATTTATAAAAAAACAAGTAAATGCTGTCTTTGTTATGTTTTTTAAAATAAAACATTAAGAGGGAAGTATTGCATGTTGAACTTGGATGTGGGAGATTCCGTTATTAAGAGCCGACTTATTCAGAGAGCTCACTGAGTAATTTTGGGCCAGTTAGTAACTTTCAGCCAATCCTACATAGGGGTGGATGAAGCAGGGGCATGGAGGGTCATATACATTCTGCTTGGAGCTCCTTATCAGAAAGACAGAATATTTATTTTTATCCTACCTTTATTATTTTCAAAAATATTTCAAACATACTTCATACACCTTCTTTCTCTTCTTTTCCCCACCAACAACCCTCTGAGGTGGGCTGGGGTGAAAAGAAGGAGACTGGCCCAAATCACCCAGCTGGTTTTCATGGCTAAGGCAAGACTAGAATTCACATTCATTCTCCTGCTTTCTAGCCTGGTATCTTAACCACCAGACCAAACTAAATATTAAGATGAAGAAACCAGTAATTAAAAAGTATATAATATATACAGGCAGTGGATGGCCTTGGGCTAGGCTGAAACAGGAAATAAGATTTGTCCCATGTCTGGAACTAAGCAAGTGTATTCTGAATGCTTAGCAAACATATATATATATATATATATATATATATATCAGATGCTGCTTAAAAATCTCGGCACAGCATTTTTTTTGCCAGTAACACATCAATGTATGTTTCTACTTACTTTCTTTTGTAATCTTATAACTGATGTCCATTTTTTTTCCAAGAGCCCAGCATATTTCTTATCTAATTCTTCATTCTGAAAAAAACATCAAGGTCAGTAAACAAATCAAAGCTTTTTAAGAGCATCTCCCCCACCCACCCCAAAGGCTTGGTTTTTCTTTTTCAAGAAGAGGAAGGACTTCTGGTTTCATAAAAATGTGGAACTTAATGAAGAATCACTACAAACCTATTATAGCAGGTTGGAAACTCTGCATAAAATAAAAGTGGTACAACGTGAGGTATTATGCTTGTAACAAAGTGAAACGTCAGTCGATACCAGGTTTGCTGGTTTATTGTGAATGATTCACTTATCACCCACCAGGAGTTATGGGGATTCAGAAGTATATAACTTGAAAAATCATTGTTGTAATTATCACTGTCATCGTATGAACCTATATTGTGCTGATCTGTCATGCAAACATAAGATCCACCCAACTCTGCCATTTTTTCCTGCAGCAGGCAATCAGAAGCCTCCCTGAAAAACTCTAAATAGTTCTCCAGATTTTTTCCCAGATACTCTCAGTGGCAGACTGCCTGGAACATTATCTAGATGGAAATCAACACATTTTGTGGCAGCAAGTCTTATTCTGATCCACACTGCAGAAAAATAAAATGGTGGCCAGTGTGCCTTAAGACTGTAGCTAAGAAGCTTCAGTCGATAAACCTGATGAATAACAGGTTAGTTAAGCCTACAGGCAGATTATATAAAATATGCCTAATCCATAGATATGAATGCGTATTTCTGTCGGGGTAAGCAAACAGGAGCTGTTATGGTATCTTAACAACGCTAACAAATTATCTATTAGCAATAAACTTTCTTAAATCTTGATCCATATTATCAGATGCATGGAGCATTTTCCTGGGAATTAGATGTGCAAGATGATTAGGGAAGGGAGAGAAGGAAGAAAGCAATAAAAGGCAAGGTCAAATGAAAAATGAAATGTAGAAAGTACAGTTAGCAAAAATTATCTAACCAACCCCCGACCTTCGCTCCTTCCGGCGCGATCTAAAAACGTATTTATTTGAGGAATCTGACCTGGTTTGATGGGTTAGGGTTGGGGTTTTAATATGTTTTTAATTACTGTTTTAAACTTGGGCATTATATTTAATCGTTTTTTAACTTTTGTATTCTGTTTTTATATTTATTGCCCTGAGTCCTTCGGGAGAAGGGCGGTATAAAAATATAATTAATTAATTAATTAATTAATTAATTATGGTCATTATTATGAGATAGAAATGCTTATTTTATTTTCCTTTAAGGATAGCAGCCATTGCTTGTTTTTTAAAAATATTTTAAATTCATTCATTCATTCTTTACCAAATTCACACTCCTCTAGCTTTTCTTGTTATTTTCTCATAAGGAGAGAACGTCTCCCTCGTGGCTGAATAACATAAATATTTAGTATATTCGGATTCTCCTTTTTACCTTCTGGGGAAAAATATTTAATGAGATTGATGCATAAGGCAGCACTCCTCTCATCAAGGACTGTTTTCAATTACGTGAACGAGATTACAATAGGACTTTATTTGGATGAGATTTAGGGAAATGAAATTGGAGCCTCAAGTGGGTCTTTTGGTAAGGAAGATGAAATTTGATGTTTTCACAGTCTGAGATTAACGTGTATTTAAACTGCATGTAGTCTGGAGTTGTCCAAAGATCTGGGATATTTCCGGATCATACTGGAAGGTGAATGGAATGTCTTAATATCAAAAAAAGGTTAATTTATAAGGACTGCATTCTACACTGCTTAGGCTTTTTAAAAACCTATAGTATTTCATTACAGAAACTCAATCAATGAGGTACATTTATAGAAAAATAGGTACCTTCTAAAAAGTATATATTAGTATACAATATTAAACACAAACATTAAGATAAACTTTCATTAGAAAAGAAAACGATATATTTCACAGAATGTAATATAATGTGAAAACATAAAGGATGAAGTTTAAAAGAATAAAAAAGATTAAATAAAAAGAAAACCTGAAGTTTTTTTTATCATTTCTTTATTTATATAGCTACCTTTTCTTTGAAACTTAACATTAAGAAAACCAAGATCATGGCATCTGGCCCTCTCAATTCCTGGCAAATAGATGGGGAAGAAATGGAGGTAGTGACAGATTTTATTTTCCTGGGCTCCAAGATCACCACAGATGGCGACTGCGGCCAAGAAATTAAAAGACGCTTGCTCCTGGGGAGGAAAGCGATGGCAAATCTAGACAGCACACTAAAAAGCAGAGACATCACCCTGCCAACAAAAGTGCGTATAGTCAAGGCTATGGTCTTCCCAGTTGCAATGTATGGCAGTGAAAGTTGGACCATAAGAAAGGCTGAGCGCCAAAGAATTGAGGCCTTTGAACTATGGTGCTGGAGAAGACTCCTGCGAGTCCCTTGGACTGCAAGACATTCAAACAGGTCAGTCCTAGAGGAGATCAACCCTGACTGCTCTTTAGAAGGCCAGATCCTGAAGCTAAAACTCAAATACTTTGGCCACCTAATGAGAAGGAAGGACTCACTGGAGAAGAGCCTAATGCTGGGAAAGGTTGAGGGCAATAGAAGAAGGGGACGACAGAGAATGAGGTGGCTGGATGGAGTCACTGAAGCAGTAGGCATGAGCTTAAATGGACTCCAGAAGATGGTAGAGGACAGGAAGGCCTAGAGGAACGTTGTCTATGGGGTCGCAATGGGTCGGACACGACTTCGCAACTAACAACAACAACAACAACCTTTTCTGCTATGATTAATGTAATACTGTAACTTCTTCAGTTTATAATCTTCCACAAAGGCCAAGAGGAACAGATGAAATGGGAAGCAGACAACCGAATATAAGATCTTCACATTCCACAGGCAAAAGTAATATTAATTTAAAGATAACCCAGTTCTACTGACTGAAATTGCTCAGAGAAGAGCCTGAAACTGTTTATCATTAATGATAGAAAACAGAACTTATAAATAATTAGAAAATTTATATCTTCCCATGCTAATTTTCTTTGCATCTTTACAAATTGTTTTGAAAAAAGCAAAAACAGGTGATGCTCCAACAAATCTATCAGTTGTGTACAAAAATATTCTCTATCAGAATTTTATATTTGTCATTCTAAAATTAATGAGTAGTCAATGCCATAAGCCACTAATGTGCAACAATTAAACTAATCCAACTGTCATTTGAAGAATGAATCAAACCACTGAGGAAACCATTTTATACTCAAATCTTTAAACAAACAAAAAAACTAGAAAAATCATCTTTTAACTTTCACTGTTAAGGATAAAACATTTTGTTTATTTTATTTGTTACATTTACATGCTGCTCATTTAACTGATCAGAGCAACTCTGATTTCCAAACATGTTAATATGGACAGAACTATCCATGATCAAACTGGTCAGTCCTAGAGGAGATCAACCCTGACTGCTCTTTAGAAGGCCAGATCCTGAAGCTAAAACTCAAATACTTTGGCCACCTAATGAGAAGGAAGGACTCACTGGAGAAGTGCACAAAGGCATGAATGAACAAATGTCTATGGAGAGTCTCAATCATGCAGGTCATGGTTGTCCCAAATTTGCTTTTTCCAAAAGGCAACTGGGCTCCAAGATCACTGCAGATGGGGACTGTAGCCAAAAATTAAAAGACGCTTGCTTCTGGGGAGGAAAGCCATGGCAAACCTAGACAGCACACTAAAAAGCAGAGACATCACCCTGTCAACAAAAGTGCATATAGTCAAGGCTATGGTCTTCCCAGTTGCAATGTATGGCTGCGAAAGTTGGACCTAAGAAAAGCTGAGCACCAAAGAATTGAGGCCTTTGAACTATGGTGCTGGAGAAGACTCTTCCGAGTCCCTTGGACTGCAAGGCGATCAAACCGGTCAGTCCTAGAGATCAACCCTGACTGCTCTTTAGAAGGCCAGATCCTGAAGCTAAAACTCAAATATTTTGGCCACCTAATGAGAAGGAAGGACTCACTGGAGAAGAGCCTAATGCTGGGAAAGGATGAGGGCAAGAGAAGAAGGGGACGACAGAGAATGAGATGGCTGGATGGAGTCACTGAAGCAGTAGGCGTGAGCTTAAATGGACTCCAGAAGATGGTAGAGGACAGGAAGGCCTGGAGGAACATTGTCCATAGGGTTGCGATGGGTCGGACACAACTTCGCAGCTAACAACAACAACATCCATATTGAATGAAGTCCTGTGAAGATGTGGGCTGGATTATAAATTTCTTTCTAATGTAAAGTAGTGGAAAAGAGAAAAAGATTTTTTTTTAAATGATCACCCATTAAGTACAGAAATTAACGGACAGCTTAGTTAGTATTGTTTTGCATTTTAAAGAAAAACTGGACAACTGGTGAAGAAATTCACATTTCAATAACTACTTACAATCTTTTCATTAAAAAGCAAAAAAGCAAATGAAGATATAGAGAGCTGACAAACGAGCTTTGCTGTTTTCTCCTGGAAACAGCAATAAAATAAAAGTTTTAAAGAATACTGGGAATTGTATTGAAATGTCCCAGATAAATCTATACCTTATCCTCTGTAATGATACAGCTCCAATATTATGAGATTTTGCAGTAAAGTTGATTGGGGGAAAAAGTGTTGAACTAGACTAAAACCAAAGGTAGCCAGTTATATTACACTGGAAGTAGCTAAACATTTTTCCTTGCTTTTTTGTCTAGTATCTGAAACAAAGGGATATGAGAACGTTTCAATATGGAAGTTCCATTTTACAATAGTACAAACATCCTTGATCATTCCTATTTTAGACACTGTCTAAAAACACCTATTTGGTCATGTTAATCTTTCCCATTCTATAACTCTCGTCTAGTTGGTTTAATTGTTTATTTTTTTATCTTATAGTACAGTTTTCACATTATTCTTCCAATTCGTTTGATTATTTAAATAAATGAAAACTGCTATAACACGTATTTTAAATGCCCTTATCTATTCTGCCTCAAGATGAGGAATATTATTTCAACAAAGCCTGCCCAGAATCTATCAACATCAGCTATAACTTTCAAAATCTGGTTAAATTCATCATTAATGCTAAGAATTATACTATCGGACATTATACTGTACTAAGGGGACTGCTGACACTATGGGACCACTGGTAAGAGAATCATCCCCTAACTGGAATATGTGAAATTTACTCACCACATCAAGCTCTGCCTCCTTTTTAAAAACAGAGTATGCCTCTTCATAGCCGTTAGAACGAAGATAATCTGCTATCGCTCGATTTCTAAACAGAGAGAGTTTGTTCAGAGATTAACATCACAGGAATTTTGAATACTCCCCAACCTATGTTACCTCCTATACTGGTTCTGCCAGAAGCAACATGGAGAAAAAACTTGTCTCCTTTTGTTTTGAAATGGAAATCACGACTCATTACGATCTGTGTGTACATCTGCCATACTCTGTACAACATAAAACTTACCTTACAGTGTATTTATTAGTAGTAACAGCAATTATTTTGCCAGAGAAGCAAGGAAATCAAAGTCTTTGACTGAACTTGCCAGGGGTTTCCGACATAACTGTTTCTTCTGTCATCCTAGACTGCTTGGCAGAGTTAGGAGTGTTAGATACATGTCTAATTTCTATTCTGTGGAGGGAGGAATTGTAGACTTCCTAGTCATTTTAACCTTTTAGTGGAGATGGGTCGCATTAAAAAAAAGTAATAAATTTTTAAAAAATCTACAAGTCAGTAATTATAAGGGGGTGGCAGAGAACCAGGAGTTAAGATTGCATACATCCATAACATTCAGCCACACATCTTCTTTAAAAAAAAATCCCATAGGGGCAAATGGAAATCCTGAATTAATTCTGCAATTAAATATGGACTGGATGAAAATCGCTCAACAAAAACTTAAATCGGGTTTTAAAAGAATGATGGTACACAGGTAACCCTCGACGTACGAAGATAATGGACCCCAAATATCTGCTGCTAAGCGAATTGTGCCTCATTTTATGACCCTCCTTGCCACAGTTGTGAAGTGAATCACTGTAGTTGTTAACTTAGTAATGCAGTTGTTAGGTGAATCTGGCTTCCCCATTGACTTTTGCTTGTCAGAAGATTGCAAAAGGTGATCACGTGGCTCCGGGACACTGTGACACTGTCATATACAGTATATAATGGTGGTCAGTGTGAAAACCAGTCGTAAGTCATTCTATTCAGTGCTGTTGTAACTTTGAGTGGTCACTAAATGAACTTTTGTTAAGTTGAGGACTATCTGTAGAGGGCGACGCTTCCAATTCAAGTAGCTTATTAATGAGACACAGAGGCAAGCAAGATGCAATCCAAGTATTCCCAAACAGCAGCTCTGGCACTGTACTTTTTCTTGATAACTGAGATTAGTTTTAGGGCCCTCCCCATCTAAGTAATCTCTTACATCATTTTCTTACAGCACAACTAACTGATATAAAGCCAGAGCTGATCTGAAATATCTATTTTGCAATTTTGTCTTATTCCAGATGCAAAGATCATGTGGTCAAGGTTCCGATAAACAAGACCAAACAAATCAGAACTCCCGAGGCTTGAAAATTCCTCAAAGAACATGTTTCTTGGTTACATAGTATCGGCATGGTCAAAAGTGAAACCAAGTCTGAAGATCCCTTCAGAGAGAAACTATATTACAAAGGTGAACTTCCTTCCCCACTACTATGACATTCCCCAATAGAATAGTTTGGCGGGCTAAATCCCCACGCCCCCCACTAACTGGCAGAAATGACCTTGGCTCCCACAGGACAGTAAAATGTTTAGACTAGTAGAAATCCACCGCACCCCCTCCCATTCTTGTGGCAATCGAGAATGAGCAAAATGGCTGTGGCCAGAATCATTGTAGTTTAGTTTAGTTTATTAATATTTCTATACCGCCCTTCTCCCGAAGGACTCAGGGCGGTGTACAGGGCAAGAATAAAACATAAAGTTACAAAAATTAAAAAGTTATTAAATACATGCCCATAAAAAACAATAAATACATTAATAAAACCCCCAATAAAATGATAATAAAAACCCCAGCAATCCCACCCTCAGGCCAGGCCGGCTTGTTCGAACAGGTATGTTTTCAGATCGCGGCGAAAGGAGCGAAGATCCGGCGCCGTCCGGAGCTCAACCGGTAACTGGTTCCATAGCTCCGGAGCGCCCACAGAGAAAGATCTCCCCCTGGGGGCCACCAGTCTACATTCTCTGACCGGTGGCACCCTGAGGAGTCCCTCTCTGTGGGAACGCACAGGGCGAAGGGAAGTTGACGCCGGCAGCAGGTGTTCCCTAAGGTACTCCGGCCCCCTGCCATGTAGGGCTTTAAATACCATAACTAGTACCTTGAATCTCACCCGGAAGACAACTGGCAGCCAATGCAGCTCACGGAGCAGAGGTGTGACATGGGAGTATCGGGAAACTCCCAACACAACTCTCGCGGCTGCATTCTGTGCCAGTTGGAGCTTCCGGGTGGTCCTCAAGGGCAGCCCCATGTAGAGAGCGTTGCAGTAGTCTAGTCGTGAGGTCACGAGCGCGTGAGTGACCGTGCATAGATCATCCCGGCTTAGATAGGGCCGCAACTGGCGCACCAGGCGAACCTGGGCGAAAGCCCCCCTAGTCACAGCTCCTATATGGTCTTCCAGGGTGAGCCGTGAATCTAGGACTCCCAAGTTGCGAGCCCTATCTACGGGGGGTAATAATTCGCCCCCCATAACGAGAGGTGGAATGTCCGAATAAACCCGGGATGAAGGTATGCAAAGCCACTCGGTCTTGTCGGGGTTGAGTTGAAGTCTGTTCCTCCCCATCCAGACCCGAACCGCCTCCAGGCAACGGGACATCACGGTGAGGGCATCACTGGGGTGGTTTGGGGTCGAAAAGAAAAGCTGGGTATCATCAGCATACTGATGATACCCAACTCCAAAACCACGAATGATCTCACCCAGCGGTTTCATATAGATGTTGAACAGGAGAGGCGAGAGGACCGATCCCTGAGGAACTCCACAAATGAGAGACCTCGCGGTCGACCTCTGCCCTCCTGCCAACACCGACTGCGAGCGTCCCCGGAGATAGGAGGAGAACCACTGCAAAACCGTGCCTCCCACTCCCAACCCCCGGAGACGCCGCAGCAAGATACCATGGTCGATGGTATCGAAAGCCGCTGAGAGGTCTAATAGGACCAGAACAGAGGAATGCCCCCTGTCCCGAGCCCTCCAGAGATCATTCACCAGCACGACCAATGCCGTCTCCGTGCTGTACCCGGGCCTGAAACCCGATTGGCACGGGTCTAGATAATCCGCTTCATCCAGGACCAGAGGGAGCCGATGTGCCACCACACTCTCAACAACCTTCGCAAGAAAGCGAAGGTTGGAGACAGGACGAAAGTTGTTCAATATAGCTGGGTCCAAGGCAGGCTTCTTGAGGAGAGGCCTCACCACCGCCTCTTTCAAGACGGCGGGGAAGCTACCCTCACTCAAAGAGGCCGATATAACTGCCTGGAACCAGCTACGTGTCCTCTCCCGGGCTGCATAAACCAGCCAGGAAGGGCACGGGTCCAATAAACATGTGGTGGTGCTCAGCCTCCCCATGATCCTGTCCACTTCCTCCGGAGTCACATAATCAAACTCCTCCCAGGTGATATCGACAAGACCACCCGTGTCCTGCTCGACAGACTCTGCCCAGTCAGAGTCCAGACCGGTCCGAATCCGAGCGATTTTGTCCGACAGATGCTGGTTAAACTCCTCGGCACGACCCTGCAAGGGATCCTCCCTCACCTCCTGATTCAGGAGGGAGCGAGTCACCCTAAACAGGGCGGCCGGGCGATTATCTGCGGACGCGATAAGGGCGGCGAAGTGGTTAGACCTCGCCTCCCTTATCGCAGCGAGATAAGACCTAGTATAGGTTCTTAGTCGCAATCGATCGGATTCGGATCGGCTGGATCTCCAACCGCTCTCTAGGCCCCGTCTCCGACGCTTCATCTCCCGGAGCTCCACGGAAAACCATGGGGCTCGACAGGATCTGCACCGGGTCAGGGGCCGCAGGGGTACAACTCGGTCAAGAGCCTCAGTGGCTGCCCTTTCCCAGGCTTCCACTAAGGTATCTGCCGAGCTGTGAGCAAGGGAGGCAGGTGGGGACCCCAGCGCCGCCTGGAACCACTGGGGATCCATTAAGCGTCTGGGGCGGTACCATTTAATAGGTTCCACACACCCACGGCGGGGGGTGGCAAAACGGAAGACCAGCCGCAGGAGATGATGATCGGTCCATGACAGGGGCATAACAATTGGGGAGCCCCCACCAAGATCATCTAACCACCGTCCAGATAAAAAAACTAAGTCAAGGGTGTGGCCTCCCTCATGAGTCGGTCCCAAAATTACTTGCGTCAGGTCCATGGCCGTCATGGAAGCCATGAACTCCCGAGCCAACTCGGATGATCCTCCCAGAGATGGTAGATTGAAGTCCCCCAAAACTATAAGTTTCGGGAACTCAATCACCAACCCAGAGAGGACATCGAGAAGCTCAGGCAGGGCTGCTGCTGCGTGACTAGGCGAAAGGTACACCAGCAGCAAGCCCAACTGCGCACCAGGGCCGCATCTCAAAAAGAGAGACTCACACCCGACTATCTGGGGAACGGTGGCCTCCCGTGGACACAAGGTCTCCCTCATAACAACAGCCACTCCCCCACCCCTACCCTGAGCCCGAGGCCGGTGCAGCACCCGGAAACCTGGTGGGCAAAGATCAACCAGAGGAATGCCGCCCTCTGGGCCCAACCAAGTCTCCGTGATGCAAGCCAGGTCCGCCTGCTCACCCTCGACCAAGTCACGGACGAGAGGAGCTTTGTTAACGACCGACCTGGCATTCAAGTACACCAGCCGGAGCTCAGGAGGCTGCACATCCTCACTCCCGGGACCTCGGGGCGGAACCAGATTGTAGAGTTGACACTTGCAACATCAGACCTAAGACAGAAGTCTTCAACCTTTTGGGCACTAGTGACCGGTTCTGCGGAGAGATTTTTCCACAGACCAGAGGGTCTGTGGTTTTGTGTGCTGCCTGCATTCCACTGATGGGGGGTTTGCTTGTTTGTACGGACCGGTTCCTGGCAAGCCGTGGCCTGGTACTGGTCCATGGAGTGGGGGTTGGGGACTCCTGACCTAAGAGATCTGTTTATATCCAGGATCAATGTAGTGCTGGTCCTGATTCTGAAGCCCTATCTAAGCTTTTTGCAAAGAGAACTTTTCCATCCATATGCACTAGGATTATCTATGCACTATCGACAGATCCTGATATACAATTGTAGCATTATGATTCTAAAAGCTGCTAATTCTTGGCAATTAGATTACTTTATGATTTTCCTGCCCAGAAAAAGTCATACGGCAGTTTTATATTAATCAGATTTTGGTTAAACAGACTTTTAAAAAATCAAGGTAATATAAATGCAATTTTGGCCCCTTCTGGGTTCCTCCCACTCTAGGAAGCATAAAATAAATGCAACTATTATTCCAACCAATCATCTATTTGCGGTGTGCATTGTTATTCTATAGCAGGGGTGTCAAAACTCAATTTCATTGAGGGCCGCATCAGCACTGCGGTTGCCCTCAAGGGGCCGGGTGGGTATGGCCAGGGTGGGCGTGGCTAAAGTGCGTATGGCCTACTGGGTGGGCGTGGCCAGCTCTACATCGTTCGCATCAAGGGTGCCTATGGGGGCCTGGGCAGGAGTGGGACAGATCTGAGGGTCTCTGGCAGAAGGAGGGTCTCTGGGCCAGGGCCAAGGCAGTGGGGGCCGTTCCCTCACTGTTTCCAGGATGGCTTCGCGGGTTTGACATGTCTGTTCTACAGTCTAAAGAAGAAGGTTCTATTCCAAACGATCTGCTGGTAAAAGCTGGTACAAGAAGACTGCAGTAATAAGGGCAAGAGACACTGATTCTCAAAAAGGGCTATGATTGCAGGCAGGCGGTGACCAAAATGAAAAAGGGCATAGCATTACTTGGTTTACTGAACCAAGACAGCAACCTGATCAGCAGTTAACTGACCAACAACTAACCCTTTGATTACTACTGAGGGACCATCAATAGCAATAGCACGTATATATCACTCCATAATGCTTTACAGCACCCTCTGATCCATTTACAATGTCAGCATCTTGCCCCCAACAATCTGGGTCCTGATTTTACCGACCTCGGAAGGGTGGAAGGCTGAGTCATCAAGCTAGCTAGCAGAACGGTTTTCTTCATTGTATACTGCAATATTTTTGCCAAGAAATAACATCCTTATTGATAAAACTGCCTTGGTGAATCCAGAACTTGCTGGAAAGCTCTCCCTCAAACATACATGCCTACTGAATCTGCCATCTTAGAACAACCAGATTAACTCTCCATGTTCAATTTAAGATGCCAACAATGATCTACTAAACTTTAAACAGCTTAGGGCCCAAGGTCTTCCAAGATAACGTTCAAAACACCCTCCAACACATCTATTAATATTACCTGAAGATGCTCTCTGCCTCTGAAACACCAGTGAATTCAGTCTATAGGAGTCAGACCTTTTATAGGCAGCATGCCAATTTTGGAAGTCAGCGGAATGTCATCTGAGCATGTTCTGCCATATTTATTAAGCTGGAGGACTGTCCAATGCCTTCTCAATAGTACTGTCCCAATTCAGAAAGTCTTTCCATTAAATCATTCCCCCTGGCACCCCCTTTGTTGTCCTCTTGGCAGCAAACAAAGTTTCCCTTTTTGTAAGCCGCTTCAAGTATAGAATTATGTGACAGTATGAACAGCATGTAACACCATTTTTAGTTATAATCCTTACCTTCGCCCGATGTGTTGGCTAAAGGTCAAGCTGATTGAGCATTATAATAGTTATAGTCCTACATATCTGGACCATATTAAGATAGAAGAAGCCGACACATAGGTACTATGTTAAACAGAGCTATCCATTCTCAAACATTTAGGATTTATTAGGATTTATTAAATTTATATGCCACCCTTCTCCCTAAGGACTCATGTTAAAAATACTTTTAGAAATTTTGTGAGCTATTCATCAAAAGGATGATTAAGATAATGTTGGTGTAATGTGATGAATTAAATGTGACACTGTAATGCCCCTGAGGTGGCACTGCAATACTATGCAATAGTCGGCATCACTTCTTCGGGCGCAGAGGCAGCTTGGTGGTGGAAGCCCAATGCACCTTGAAGACATAAGACATCCTGAAGACATAAAATAGGGGAAGGCTGAGTTTCTGATCCTGTTCCCATTACATGATCAACCTCATCCATGTGCCCAGTTGATGTGCAGTGGATGAGGAAAAGAAAGAGGAGCCTGAATAAATTCATGCTACATGGCTTTAGACCGGGGGTCAAACTCACAACGTCACGTGACATGTCGCGACATATCGCGACTTTTTCCCCATTGCCGGCAATGGGATGGGCACGGATTTGGTGTGACGCATCTGGCCCGCGGGCCATTAGTTTGACACCCCTGCTTTAGACCAGTGTTTTTCAACCGCTGTTCCGCGGCACACTAGTGTGCCGCGAGCTGTTGCCTGGTGTGCCGTGGGAAATTTTTTTTTTTACCTCCCTCCGGAGAAGATGGCCGTGGCCCGCGGCTGAGCTAGACGGGAGGGTGAGTTCTGGCTGGCTGAGCCCTGAGGAGGCTGTTGCCTGTTGCACGGCCTCGGCTGGGCACCGGGAGTTCCCGGTGCCGTAACAACTTGCAGAGGCCACGGGAGATGTTGGTGTGCCGGTCCGGGTCTGCCGGGCCTGACCCGCGGCGGCGGCAACGTTTCTGAGGCCGCCGAAGATGAGTCGGGCGGCGGGGAACCTGGACCTAAAGTGGCCGGGCCGTTCCGAGCGACGGGGCGCCTGGGGCCTGCGGCGGAGTGCCTGGGAACGCCTTCTGAGCCCGTTCGGCATTTTTACCGAACGGGCTGAGCTAGACGGGAGGGTGAGTTCTGGCT
Source organism: Vipera berus (assembly GCF_964194415.1). Classification (NCBI taxonomy): domain Eukaryota; kingdom Metazoa; phylum Chordata; class Lepidosauria; order Squamata; family Viperidae; genus Vipera; species Vipera berus. The sequence goes on from NC_138202.1 coordinate 350,407,375, forward strand.
GGCTGAGCCCTGAGGAGGCTGTTGCCTGTTGCACGGCCTTGGCTGGGCACCGGGAGAGGGAGGGAAAGAAAGTGGGAGAGAGAAAGGCAGGAAAGAAAGGAAGAAAGATAGAAAGAAAGAAAGAGAAAAGAAAGAAAGAGAAAAGAAAGAAGGAAAGAAAGAAAGAAAGAGAAAGAAAAATAAATGAAGGAGAAAAATGCAGAAAGAAAAATTAAAAAGAAATGCAAGTAGCTTCCAATTTCCACAACAAGTAGAAAGCAAGAAATTGAGAGGGAGGGAAAGAAAGTGGGAGAGAGAAAGGAAGGAAGGAAGATAAAGAAAGAAAAGAGAGGGAGGGAAGAGAGGGAGGGAAGAGAGGGAAGGAAGGAAGGAAGAAAGAAAAGAAGAGAAAAAAGAAAATACAGAAAGATAAATTAAAAAGAAATGCAAGCTTTCCTTTTCCTTCACAGCAAAAACAAACAAAAGCCCCAAAATAAAATAAAAGAGAATAATAATAATAATAATAATAATAATAATAATAATAATAATAATAATAATAATAATAATAATAATAAGTTGGAAGGGACCTTGGAGGTCATCTAGTCCAACCCCTTGAGAACACAGGCCATCCTCAACTTACGACCGTTTGTGTAGCGACCGTGGGGAGGACCAACGGTGCGGAAAACGGTGGAGTGCCTCGTGATTTTTTTCATGAAACAAGTGTGCCTTTGCCCAAAAAAGGTTGGAAAACACTGCTTTAGACTAATGCTTCTGAAGTACAGAAGTGATGTAGCCACAATGTTCTCCATTCTTTATTTTTTTAAAAACAGGCACTCCACCTTTCTACCCATAATCAAGCTCAAGAGAGATGGCTTACAATAAAAGAATCAAGTCTGCAGGTGAGCACGGCACTGACAAATATTAACACAGTAGGCACGCAACACCATTCAGAACAAGAGTTTAGCAAGGTGAAAGACTGCATTACTAAAATGCACACCTACTCAGGAGCCCTGCAATTCTCAGGTTTTCAGAAGAAAATTCTCTAATACTACTTCTAGCATAGAAGATGCCTCACTTAGTCAACATAATTTTCTTCTGTCAATAGGTAATGCAAGACTCAGCTTACAAGGCATGCTGGCTGAGGAATTCTGGGAGCTGAAGTCCACAAGTCATAAAAGGGCCAAGTTTGAAGACCCCTGGCTTTATGCCTTCAAGTAATTTCTTTATTTTGCTCAAGTTTTCCTCCAGTCCTTTTCTGTAATTGAAGTATAGTACACTAACTCAGTTTATTTCTGGGTGAACATGTTCTGTATCCAGCCAATTATGTTCAATAAACCATGGTTAAAAAAGAGCTAAGCATGAATGTGTACTAGGCTATATGCCCATAACTGGGCATCCCCTGGCAAATTATATAAATTCCTTACAGTAATTTGCCAAATGTGTGTTTATCTCACATTTATTATGAACAACCCCAGCAAAGCTTAATATGGTTCAAATTTCCTCAAGCTTCCAGATGGAAGCATTGGGCAGCTTGACATCTTCCAACTTTATGTGCATGAATTCCCAGAATTCTTGAGGTAGAAGCAGCATGATCTTTATTAAGAATTCTGGAAGCTGCAATTTACACATCTAGAGTGAGTCCAGGTTTGAGAAGATTGTCTGAAATGGTATAGGTTCACCTGCTTGAGCAGGGGGCTGGACTAGAAGACCTCCAAGGTCCCTTCCAGGTCTATTCTATTCTAAATTCTAACACTGCTTTAAAACATGCTGCTCCCCCTCTCTTGCCATCCTATGTCTAACCACTTCCCCACATGAAACCAGATATTAGAATTTGGAAGCAGTCTGATGCGCATTGTTCCTTATGAATCGCCACCAACTTTTCTTTAGCAATTGTTGCTTTGTGGTTAGCGGAGATAATTCAACAAGATAAAACGTGACCACTGGCAGCAGCTGATTGAAGACAAAGTCAACATTAACATTTGATGCTCTCTAGTACTCACAGCTCATCTCGTTGCCTCTGTGACAGCACCATTGTGGCTGTGATGTCGGACTAATGCGATCCAGCTGTCTCCTCTGCGTCAAACTCCTTTGAAATTCTGTGATACACTATTCAGTCTGCCACAAAGTGGCTTCAACCCAAAAGACAAGGCGGTGCCACAGGTAAACACTAGCAAATAGGCAGGATGCATTCAACAATGAAGAGTCATTCCATCTAGAAAACAAAAGGAAAAACAATAGTATTTCATAGAATGTGTCAGTAACATACAGTTTTTCCATTAAAAGGATGTTCGCAGCATAAAATATGCAGAAATTTTAAGAGCTACGTATGATTTTAGGTTAAAGAACACCATCCCTCAAAAAGACTTTCCCCAAATTTCCACAAGCCGGTAATTTTTAATGTGCCTGAAGAAAAATATTATTTTATACAAAGAATAATTGCATTGGCTTTATTTAATTATTTTCTTGTACTCTTACTTAAATTTAAATATAAATTAAATTAAACTTTGTTCTGCCTTCCCCATATTTTACAAGCAGCCCTAATGCCTTAAAAGCCGCCCTGAGTCTTCGGAGAAGGGCGGGATATAAATGGAATTAAAATAAAAAAATAAAAAAAAATAAAAAATTAGCCACACAAATTAGAAAACATCAATGTTTGTCATTTGTTAGATCAGTAGTTTGTCCCATTAAACCCATATTATGCAGAATAGATCTAATCTTCTCCTTTAATCATCTTCCCTTTTTTCAAAATATTTAAAGAAAAATTTAAAAACAATGGTATCACTGACACCGCAATATATAAAATGATATGCTACAGTTATCCAATCAAAGATTACTGAACTAGGATCATTAAATATTCTGCAAAAAATATTCTAGTACATTCAGCATGCAAAGTCATCAATTGGAGAATAGCAGATAATAAAAAGGTTTGACAAATCACATTCAAAAATACTGAAATATTTCATTAATTTATATTCAAGAACATTATGAACTTGAGAAACCCAGTTCTGTAATTTCTTTAAAATGACTATGAAAAAAAAACTGGGAGATGATCTATTATGCTTAAAAATGCATTTATTTATGAAAATACATATGAACAATTCAGGAGAATCTTTCATATGTATTTTCATAAATAAATGAAAATGAAAAGTTTTTGATCAGTGTGTGGGCTACCTGCTCTAACGTATGCTGGTGAAACATGGACACTAAGCCCACAATCGATACAAAACATATGAGCAGCGCAAATGGAAAAATACATACTCGGCCTCACAAGACAAGATAGAAAGACCTGCCCATGGATTAGAGAACAAACAAAACTATACAATATCATGAAGAGAGTAAAAGAATTGAAATGGAAATGGGCTGGTCACATAGTAAGACGAACTGATGGCAGGTGGACTAAGGCAGTCATAGAATGGGTCCCCCTTGATAAAACCGTCCATGAAAGAGACCTAAAACCAGATGGAGTGACAACATCAACAAATATTGCGGGCCCAATTGGCAAAAGGAAGCTCAGGACCGTCTTGGTTGGAAACATGCGGAACGTGTAAATAGACGATGGCTAGGATGATGATGATTACAATTTACACTAAATAAACCTTTGCCAAAACCTTTTAACTTTCATTATGCTGTACTTTAGTGTTTTCTACTATTACATTTATGGATCCAGTAGGAATAATATAAAAACAAGATTCCAAATTGTAATCTGGTCTAGAGGTCCCAACCTTTTGGGCACCAGGAACCGGTTCTATTGGAGAAAGGTTTTTCCACTGACTGGAGAGTGCGTGGTTTTGTGTGCTGCCTGCATCCCACGGATGGGACTTTGTTTGTGCGGACCAGTTGCTGGCATGCCATGGACCCGGGGGGGGGGGGGGGGCTGGGGACCCCTGATGTGGTCAATCTACTCAAGTCCTTCAATTAACACACCTGGCTCTTTCATACGGACACTGTTTCACAGGAGAATTTTATTATCTACCATTTTGATTGGCAACAGACTTTACCATAACCAACCATACATTTCATACTTCAGTCAATCCTAGATCTCAGTCACTTTTCTTAGTGGCTCAGAGGTAATATTCATAATGTTTAGTACAGGGTAATATTCAAGCAAGAAGAATGCAAGAAGCAAGAAAGTATTTTCTTTAAAAAATCTCCATTTAAGTATTCAAGTCAAAAGAAAATGATGTTTACTGAATTTTTAACCCAAGATGGAGCTTCTGTAAGATTAAATAGGTTCTTACAATGTTTAAATGATGCCTTTGAAAGTCTAAGCATTAAAAACAAGCAGAAAACTACAAAAACACCCACAAAAAGTAAACACCTAATATATTTATCTAGGTTTTTTTTCCCATTCCAGCATAAAATGGATAGGGCTATAAGCAATTCTGTCTAACGCTGCATACCTACACAGTTTGGTTTCAAGAAAGAACAACAGTCCCTGGGAGAAATATAGTATAAAGAAATGCCAGTTCAAGCAACCTTTGCAATGTCTGCCTTCCCTTTTCATGCCAGGATACTTCAGTAACTTTAGAAAAGCTATCAAATAAGAAACCCAAATGCAAGGTTAGGACAATATCGTTTACACATGTAGAGTAATTCTTATTTAAATGTTATTAAACTAGTGGAATATATCTGATTATAGTATGACAGGTAGACTTTGTCTAAGCTACTACACTTTTCCTGGGATGTTTGCAATTCAACCTCTTAAAAATTTTACTATATCTCTCAAAGCATTTCAGAGATTTCTAAAATCATAGGGTGGGTGCAACAGCAGAAGAGGCCCTCTTCTTGGGTCCCACCAGATGACTCTCTCTAATGCAGGGCTTTTCAACCAGTGGTACGCATACTACCTGTGGTACTCTGCCACATGGCAGGTGGTATGCAACTGCTAGCCAAGTGTAGCAGGGAAGGGGAATAAGCCGAAGCGACCCAAGCCTGAGGGAGAGGCAGCTGGAGAACTGTCTGGGTTTGGCAGAAGCCCCAGGAGCCGGCAGGGCTCCAGATGACTGGCACTTCCGGAAGTAACACAGAGCTGGAGGTGACCTGAAGAAAAAGGGGGGTGGGGGGAGGAGAGGCTATAAAAATAGGTGGTTTGGAGGGGAAAGGGGGAAAAAAGGCAACAGGGAAAGAGAAGGGGAGGTCAGCCAGCAGGGAGGAAACAGGGACAGAGAAGAAGCAGCAGCAACTGTTGCTGGAAGAAAAGGTCCCCTAGTTCGTTTTCTCCAGCCAGGAGAATGCAATCAGTGCTGATGAGATGAAAAGCCGGCATGTCTGAAAGGAGGTGGGTTTATTTAGTTCTGGATCAGCTGGCAGCTTGATTGGGCTACCATAAGGATTTTTGTACAGTTTTTACAGCGTTTTGTAATTCAGAGGCTCCACTGTGTGCTTTGGTTATTGGAATATTTTAGTCTGTATTTTAGTCTAGCAATGAGTCCAAAGTGTTGACTTCCGTAGGTTTAATCCCTTTAAACAAATGTAATTAGTTTTATCCCCTTATCTTGAGGCCGTCTGTGGCTTTTAGAAAGTTTTCTTTGAAGGTAAACCGGCTTAATTTTAAAGCTAGAGCTTTTTGCAATTGCAGGAGCTTTTCAGTCTCAGATTGCAACTGAGGCAGCTTAAAGGAAAAAAAAGTTTATGCCTTTATTTTGTGAGCCTTTCTTGCTTTGCACTTGATTCCTGTGTCTTTAAGGGTACAGGGAAGGGATCTGAGGGGTGGTGGTGTTGCATTCTTACTACACTGTGGAAAGAGAGCTAAGAAGGGCTGACCAGCTAGCTCAGGGATCTACAAACTTAGCAACTTTAAGACCTGTGGACTTCAACTCCCAGAATTCCTCATCCAGCCATGATGGCTGAGGAATTCTGGGAGTTGAAGTCCAGAAGTCTTAAAAGTGCCAAGTTTGAAGACCCCTGAGCTAGCTGGTAGTGGTACATATTAATAAACATGGATAAATTCATCATATTTGTCAGTGCAAAGGGAAGGTGAATCAGCAAAGGAACAGCCACCAAAGAAATTAAAACTGGTACTTTTTTTCCTTTTTTTTCTACAGTTTTAACATTTTATTAGATTATAGAATAAAATACAAAAATACAAAAGCAAATAGTAGGACACTGTGGGGAGGAAAAAAGTGAAAAAGGTGAGGGGGAGAAGGGAAAAAGAACAGACTTCCTCTGTTGCAGTAGATGGAAGCATTAACATTGAACCTCAACATTTTACTTTTCCATCGTATTATAAAACTAGCCATTTCTATAACAACAAATGAATCTAATCAGTAAAACCCAAAATTCCACCCACCCCCCTTTTTTTTAGTCATCAAGTTTTTGACACCTTACTAAGCACTGGTGGTACTTGAATATTGTCATGTCCTAAAAGTAGTACAATCTGTGAAAAGGTTGAAAAGCCTAAAACATATAGGGAACGGTTGCTGGAATTGGGTATGTGTAGTTTAATGAAGAGAAGGGTGAGGGGTGACATGATAGCAGTGTTCCAATATCTCAGGGGCTGCCCCAAAGAAGAGGGAGTCAAGCTATTCTCCAAAGCACCTGAAAGCAGGACAAGAAGCAATGGATGGAAACTAGTCAAGGAGAGAAGCAACCTAGAACTGAGGAGAAACTTCCTCACAGTTAGAACAATTAACCAGTGGAACAACCAGCCTCCAGAAGTGGTGAATGCTCCAACACTGGAAGTTTTTAAGAAGAGACTGGACAGCCGTTTGTCTGAAATGGTATAGGGTTTCCTGCCTGAGCAGGGGGTTGGACTAGATGACCTCCAAGGTCCCTTCCAACTTATTATTATTATTCCCTGCTCCAAACAAGTCTCTTCTGGTAGACCCAAAGGGATGGTAGAGGTTACTAGCAAGAGCAGGGTGGGGGTGGGGGGGTTTCCCCCTCAAATTTGTAATTCAAAGTTGGGGGGGGGAAGAAGAATGAAACCTATTTGAAGATTATAATACAAAGTATAGGATTCCATACCAAATCTGAAGACAAAACTAAGCACCTGCCTAGAATAAATTTTGTGCCTAATATTAAGTCACACTGTTTCTTTCTTAGGCATTTGGCAGTAATTTGAACCTTCAGAGAAGTGGAGAACAGTTAGTATTTGGGGAAGTAAACCTATTTTATGACCTCTGAAATTCCTAATTAATTTCTTAGTACACAATTTTCCTTCTGTGATAATGAGCTCTTGGAATTACATACACATCATCTCTAAACATTTCAATGTAGACAACAAAAATGGAAAATAAAGGAAAAAATATATAAAATATAGCTCAAGGTACCCCAATTAAAAAAAATATCCATGGTTATTCCAAGCTTTCTTCATTAAAGACGAATTATTTTACTCAGGACACCTGGGAGCTATGTTGTTAGTGCTAAAATTTTAAGAATGTATTAATAGTTTTTCAAAACTTGTGCCTAATTAAATGCATATTGTAAATTAGTAAAAGTTTAAACAGTTCTTTCCTGAGTGCCTACCCCATACCGTAGAATAATCCTGTAATATTTCACATGGCTGTATAGACTACTGCAATGCTCTGTACATGGGGCTGCCCTTGAGGACCACTCGGAGGCTTCAGCTGGTGCAGAATGCAGCCGCGCGAGTTGTGATGGGGGTCTCCCGGTACTCCCATGTAACACCTCTACTCCGCGAGCTGCATTGGCTTCCAGTTGCCATCCGGGTGAGATTCAAGGTGCTGGTGATTACCTATAAAGCCCTAAATGGCAAGGGTCCGGACTACTTACGGGATCACCTGTGCGCTCCCACAGAGAGGGCCTCCTCAGGGTGCCGTCAACCAGAGTGTCGGCTTGCGGCCCCCAGGGGAAGAGCATTCGCTGTGGGCACGCCAGCCCTTTGGAATCAATTACCGGTTGACCTCCGGATGGCTCCCGACCTTCGCTCTTTCTGCCGGGATCTGAAAACCTGTTTATTTGAACAGGCTGGCCTGTTTTAAGGGTTTGGGGTATTTTTAATTATTTATTGTTAGGGCTTAATTAATTTAATTTCATTTTAACTTTTGTATGTAAAGCTTTTACTGCCCTGTACACCGCCCTGAGTCCTTCGGGAGAAGGGCGGTATACAAATTCAATTATAAATAAATAAATAAAATAATTCTGAGCAATGGAATGCTCATCAAAAGAATAAAAATATATTTAACAAAAAGTACAAGCATTACTTAATTTTCAGCAAATCATGTTGCGTACATTTAACATTTCAGAAGTTTCAATTAATCCAACTGCCTCTATGCTGCTATACTACAAATGGTATGACATGGCCATCTCCCAATATCGTTGAACTTCAAATTCTCAATATATTCAGCAATGACTAAAATATCTTGGATTTCTGGAAACTGCCATTCAATTATATCTGGAGGACCTTGACTTCATATCCTTATGTTATTGTTGAATAACCAGAATTTTCTGAGAGCTGTTCATCAACATACGGGGTGATTTGCAGAGATTAAATTTAATCAACATTTATTTCCCTCCAAAATTTCTAAACATATACACCTGACCTTGATTTTGAAGCCTTAAGGGAATTTTATATATGCTTACAGCATTCCACTGAATGTTCTAACAAGAAAAAGATGTAATGTATTATGTTTGTTTATATATACTAGTGTATAAATATCCTAATGTTAATTAGCCTAAGCCTTCCTCTTGTATAATTATCAAGCCTGTTTAATTGTATGATTCTTTTTCTGTTCAAGAAATCCTAATCAGTGTAACCTCTTCATCTGTAGTTACCATTGGAAAGCTTTAATAAAATAAAATAATCTTTAATACAAAGATGTCAAATAACTTTAAAAACTTTTAACTCCCATGTATAAGAAATATTCTAAAATTCTCAACCATCAATAATTACCATATACTCTTATGGCTCTCATGATTAATTAAAATGCTCAGCTACAGCCTTAATTCTCAATCTGCTTCCTATGACAGGAAATCAATTTATTACCCAGTAAAAATATTTATGTACTTTTTCAAAAAGCAAAATGTATAGTTCACCCAAACCTAAAACACAATGTAAGATCAATTTACCAGATCTTGATGCAACAAACTTCTCAAGCACTTGACTTAAGTTTCTGCTGTGATTTACACCTTTGCATAATTATACTATTGCATAACTCAGTTTATTTGCATGAGAGGATCATTATGCAGCTGATATCATCACAGGAAAAATGTAAGGAGTCACTTAAGTAAATAAACTCCAATCCCTACTTCATCCAAATGAAAGCATCTATGGATGGCTGCCCCCAATTTATGTCTCAGCGCTTCTTAGTAAAGGGGACTTACTATCTTTCTGGGTACTGGGTCCCCCTTGTTAAGGCATTCTTCCACAAGGAAAATATTCTCAACGTTTATCTGGAATTTGTCTTCCTGTAATATTTCTGTGTCCTACCCACTGAAATGCTACAGGATAGTTCTTGAACTTTTCCATTCAGTTACCTGAAGTATGCTATCATATGGATTTCTCCATCCTCGACATGAAAAAAATCCATGCTCCTTCCTCATAATCACACTGATGCCCTATATATTCTTTTAACAACAATTCGAAATCTCCTTTAGAATCTTCTCAGGTACTGATATCAAACTGACTGGTCCCCTGTGGGCTCTGTGAGCTTAAGTGTTATTTTTTGTGCAGACGTTTCATTACCAAACAAGGTAACATCATCAGTCCTCATCCCCATATCCCATTTTTTTGCTCTTTAAAGGTAGTCCTCTTCCAATTATCTGGCCCTTAACATATTCTACAGAGTTCTCAATGATAATGCACGCATTCCTTCAATGCCCAGGATGCTATTCATCTGACCCTGAACGTTTAACCTCATTCAAAATAAATGGCTATTCTGTGTTTCTACTGATAACAATATTTAATCCTGCCCTTTCATCCTGCTCTTTACAACAGCTGCATTTCAAGAGTCATCCCACCAGACCTCAAGTATATTGACTGCATTGTATTTGCCTTCTTGCGCCAAGAGTTCAGCTCACCTTATTTTCTCACACGGAGGATACGCCCATGTCAGCAGCAAAGGCCATGAATTTACGAGCCTGTGTTCTTTTGGATTTTTCACTGACTAGTTTAATAGGCTCCATTTCAGCAACATTTTTACTTCTTTTAATGGTGTGCGAGCCTTTTGAGATCTTCCCTTTAGGGCAGGGATTACTGACACCGGACCGTGGACCGACACCGGTCCGTGGCATGCCAGAAAGTGGGCATTGCAAACAAGCACAGCCCCCATCGGCGGGACGCAGGCAGCACACGAAACTGGTCTGTGGAAAAACATCTATCCACAGAACTTGTCCCTGGTGCCCAAAAGGTTGGGGGCCTCTGCTTTAGGGTTTTGATCTGCAATCTCAGCAGGATTCAGCCCTCCTCAAGCTACTTTGGCAAAAATACATTTTTATTAGTTCTTATATGGTGCAACCCACCTTATGTCATGAGCCCATCCTCCTGGTAAAAGGACCCTAAAAACCAATTCTTCCAAGGTGTTTTTTTTTAAAGATTTACAGGGAGTCCTTGATTTACAACAGTTCATTTAGTAATCGTTCAAAGTTATAACAGCACTGAAAAAAGCGACTTGTGACCATTTTTCACACTTGTGACTCCTGCAGCATCCCCATGGTCATGCAATTTACAGACTCTTGACAACTGGTTCACGTTTATGACGGTTGCAGTGTCCCAGGATCACGTGATCCCCTTTTGTGATCTTCTGACAAACGAAGTCAATAGGGAAGCCAGATTCGCTTAACAACCATGTTACTAATTTAAGAATCACAGTGATTCACTTAACAAATGTGACGAGAAAAGTCGAAAAATGGGACAAAGCTCACTTAACAAGTTTCTCACTTAACAACGTAAATTCTGGGGTCAATTGTGGTCATAAGTCGAGGACTACCTGTAGTTTTTTTCCCCCCTTCCCATTTCCAGTCCTATTCCATGGAGTTTAAAGACAGATTAAACTATCTCACGAAGGCCCCAGCCCCAACTTTTTATGTTTGGATACAAAGATAGCTGGTCTTTGCAATAGATTCACATGGGCCAGCCAAATTGGTTGTCAGGGAGCTTAATATATCTCTCAGAAATTAATCTGTTACATCCCAGATCCATGATCCTGGCAAACATATTTTACAAAGTGAATGGATCTGGTTGGTATGCTTATTTCAGTTCCTCATTCTACTGGTTTGCCCTCCTTTCCTTCAATTTCTTTTTTTGTATAGTATACAGTTATTCTTTCTATTCATGCTTGTGAATGCATGTTATATTTTTATCCCACCCTAAAGTCTTAAAAGGAATGATAATGTTGAATGATCAACATTAATTGATAAAAACCCAATTTGAAATTAGTTGTTAAGTATTTTGCAATATTCTCTAATGCATGTTCTGCCAATCACCGTAGCATTTGATCAGCAAAGAAAGCTTTTAAAAATCTAAACACATCCCTCTTTACTACAAAAAGGTTGTCTGATCAAATTTATTTTTTAAATAAAAATATGTTTAAATGCCACTCATTGTAACTCCAGTAATATTCTATTTCATGTTGAATAATTAAAAAAAAGATCAAAAGCCTTGTGGGAAGTCAGCCCCACCCCAGAGAAGGAAATATTGAAAAGGCAGAATATTATATTTCCTCAAAGGATCTTAAAAAGGCAGAAAAGCATGCTCAGGTTTTTTTAATAGCCCCAAGTCTCCCCTCCCCAGGCAGAAACCAGCTCTGTAGAAATGCAGATATTATAAACCTTTCAGAAAGACTGGCACCAGGAAGCTTGGAGCTGATGGAATTAGAAAGACAAAGATCCCTAGAACTAACAACCCCTCACCCAAAAAAAATCCAACACAGGACATAGCCATCAGCCACAGCCCCAGGGAAGCAGGTTATGACCATTAGGACATAATACGATTAACCCACCACCATCAGAATACCACAAAAAGCACACCGAACCTCAGGTCAAAGTTCATGCCACAGGAACAACTCCAAACACAAAAGCCCAAGAAGGTATAAAAACCCACCACTCCCTGCTCCATGTGGTCAGCTTTCCCAGAGTCTCATTTCTGTCTGGCTGTGCTCTTCAATAAACTACAACCTTCTTTCTAAAGCAGTCTCCATTTTGTTTATTCCCAGCTTGGACGCGACCCTGATGAAGATTTTTATTTCAACAGCCTCCTACAATGATTTTATCAAAAAAGAAGCAAATTAAATTTGACAAATCTAAGCATGTAATGTTAATAACAACCTTGTTCTAATAAGCCATGCCTCATTTTCTTTAAAGCTAGGCAATTACTAGTTTTAGTAGTGGTGAGTCACTTATGAGATGGACAAGCTATTTGATAAATACATACATATTAACTCTTGAATGATTTAAAAGTTATTTTATACTTCATTCTCCTCTTCTGATTTTTTATTAGCAGGCAAGAAAGTAAAACAGAGATACTGGTGCAATAAGTCCTAACATTGTACAGACTTGAAAGTTTCTTTCTTTCTTTATTTATTTTATTGGATTTGTATACCGCCCTATTCCCGTAGGACTCAGGGCGGTTTACAGGGCAGTTGGAACCATGAAATACAAAAAATTAAAATCAAAATCAATTAGAACAATTAAATTAAATTCAAGCCCCAAAAGTAAATCTAAAACCCAATTAAAAAGTTGTTTTTAAGTTTACTATATGCCTTATAGTGTAATCCTTGCAAGCAGTCAAATCTCCCAAGACCTAACTTAAGATTTCAATAACATTTCTTCAAGCCTTTGTGGGCCTCCTGTGACGATATTGCAGCCCCCCCCCCGGGGTCTGTGGACTACAGGTTGAAAACCACTGTTATAGGGCATATCCCTATAACTAAGTAGCAACAATTCCCTGTATGCAGTCATAAATATTTAGTATTTGTTTGGAAGGCATTTTATAAAGATTGCAGGTTCCATGTCAAAGTGTTTTCTTAAAATATTCCATGCAATATAACACCACTTCCAAGTTTAGCCTTTATTTATATCATGACATTAACAAATCTCTACAGATACGCCCTGTTGTAGTATAGACTCTTCCATCAAAATTACAAGCATTTACTGGTTTGTTTTCCCCACTGACTAGGTACTTTTTGATTGCTGTATCATGTGCATATTCTTTAAATTGGCAGGAAATAGTTTGAAAATCCATAATGCAGCAACCTTCCTGAAGCTAAGTTCTTGGAGCCTGTCAGTGAATGTTACTATTTTTACATAAATCCCAGACTGCATTACATGTAACTCCTCAACTTACAACAAAATGTTAGGCAAGTTATGATGGCGTTGAAAACTGTGACTTATGACCCATCCTCACAATTAAGACCCCCACAGCATCCTCAGGGTCATGTGATCAAAATTCAGGTAGTTGACAACTGGCTCAACAACAGCTGCAGCATCCAGCTGCGGGGGGGGGGGGGCTTGACTGGGATACTGAGCACAATAGCATTTAAAGCAATAAAACCTAAGGTCATAAATGCAGAAAAATAGTTTTTTTTTAAAAAGATCAAGTGAACAAATAAAAATGATTAAAAATACACTATAAGAGCTGCCTCCATACTTTCATATACCTTACTATAGCATTATTCTATCAAAATGCAAATTTAAAACATGAGTGTTTGGGACAATTGTTACAATGAAACTTTTTTCTATGTAGATGCTCAGAATTGTGCTGCAGACAGTTAATAGTTTTTAAAACTCAGTAATTACGTATAAATGCTACAGATGTATGTTAATAAAAGAATGGGCTGCACCAGATGAAACTAATTTTTTTAAAAAAAGAAAAACTACTGTAGGATGTAAATTTGTCAATTGCAGCTCATGTTCTGATCTTGGATTCTCAGCTTTTTTTAAAAAACAGCTGTGTTTACTCACATGAATATAACAGCTGAAAAGTCCTTCTTCACTCACCCCTACCATCCGTTTTCTACAACATGCTTAAAAGAGCACAATTTCTGCCTCCAAAAGAGGCACATGGAGGGGGTGTCATTTTGGGGGGAGTGTCTTTTCCACTCACCTCGCAGTGGCGGCAAGGCCTCTGCAGTCAAGAACTGAGCTAGGGATTCAATCCGTAGCTCGGTTCTCGGCTGCAGAGGCCTTCTAGAAAGACCTGACTGCAAAATGCAGGCCGGAGCTTCATTCTCAGCTGCAGAATGAAGCTGCTCCTTCGGCCTCAGAACTGGGCCGGCGAGGCAAGTGTCAATCCATGGGAGGCCTGGCTGCAATGGTAAGCTCCTCCACCACCACCCTAGCTTGATTTTTAGGCGTGGGCTTCACCCCCAAACTAGGACTTATTTTGGGGGTAGGGCTTGTATTAGGCTAGGGATTTCAGGATAGGTCTTACTTTTGGGAAAACACGGTAAAATCTCTAATTAACTTGTTCACATTAAACAAATGGGAATCAGTTCTGGAATGGCGACCTTCACTAAAATTATTCATAATAATTAGCAAGAGTATAGTTAGTCCTCGACTTATAACAGTTCATTTAGTGACCAAAGTTACAATGGCACTGAAAAAGTGACTTATAACCGTTTTTCACACTTACAACCTTTGCAGCATCCCTATGGTGAGGTGACCAAAATTCAGATGCTTGGCAACTGAATCATATTTATGATGGTTGCAGTGTCCCAGGGTCACCAGATCCACCTTTTACCACCTTCTGACAAGCAAAGGCAATGGGGAAGCCAGATTCACTTAACAATCAGGTTACTAACAAACAACTGCACTGATTCACTTAACTGTGACAAGAAAAGTAATAAAAGGGAGACTTTAAAAAAAAATGTCTCACTTAACAACAGAAATTTGGGGCCTAATTGTGGTCCTAAATTGAGGACTACCTGTATTCTTTACCTATAACAAAGATTAAGAGTAACCAAAAAACAGAGATTAAAAACTGAGTTCATTCACAATTTCTTTTTTAAAAAAAGAATCATTTCCATCATACAGTATAGAAAAGGAAAAATTACCTAAATGTTTACTTAAGTTTTTGGTGTTTTACATACAGTTCTGCCACTCTACTAGCTCCATCTTCCTGTTTTGGAGATCAGAAATATAACATTTTACAACAATTTGAAAATTTTAATTTTGGGAGAAATAATGGAAATTTGTTATAAAATTAAAATATTTGCTTTTATACGATTGTAAAGTCATACTGTTTCTTTAATAAAATGTTCCTTATATAACTGGTTGAGTTTTATGGCAGATAAAACTGAAAAGAATAATACAGATTTTTATTATTCTTTACAATACAGATTTGTAGACTGTATTTGCTTAAAAATGTTTTTAATATTAAAATAAAAGTTACAAGCTATTAAAGCCTAAGGAACGAAGACATGCACACACACACACATGTATCTTCTGAAGACATGTGGAGGCGACTATTTCATTTGAACTCAGAAAAAACACATTATTACAGTAAAACAAAGATGATTTTATTTAGAATTATAAATACTAAAAAGCACAAATTTTCAGGAAAATTTGAGCCATCCGAAACACTGTAATCAATAGCGACTGAATTTGAAATACTATCCATCAATAATTTCTACTTCCTTTAATCCACATCATTTTATGTAGGGTTGCCTACATTTATAAAGCTTTTGATTTTCATGTTAATTTATTTTATATTTTTCAAATGTAGACATTGTGTCACATCTCAATAATTTAACTTAATTTAAAAGGAAATAATTAAAAATATTTCAACATCCATTTTTTTCAATTGCTTAGAAAATATTGTAAAGTCGCTAAAAAAAATTTTAAAAAAATATTTTCCAGTTGAACTATACTTCCCATAATGACTAGCTTAACATAGCCAGGGAAAAAGATGATTTTAAAGATTACTGATATTCTACTTAATTCAAAGTCATCAATGACACCATATAGATTTGCAGAAGCCAATAAGAAACTATTCTTTTATTCAGGTTTCTTGTACAAATGGGCTGATATTCCCTCCAGCAAGTCATGTATACACTGTGTCTATTTATAGCATTTATGGACCACTTTAAAAAGACTCTGTCATCCACATAGTAATGTAGTAGCATAAAAGAGCAATTATTTCTAACAATATTAAGTAATCAGACACCAAGTATCTTTGTAGAAAAATGATAATCCCTGGAGACCCTCTGAAGCAGCCAGGTTTATAAAAGCCTTTGAAAGTGGCTAGGAAGCCACCCTTTCTTAGCTAGGGAGATGATTCCTAATGAGGGGAACCTCTTTGAATCACCTCCCAAAACAGTCAGGAACCTTCAGCAAATATTCTCTGTTCACGCAGACTGGATAGTCGGAGACAATATGGGGAAGGCACACCTGGAGATGCTCAGGCCCTCAGCCATGCAAGAATTTATAGGGACAACCAGCATTTTTATTTGCACTTGGGAACACAAAGGTAGCCGAAGAAGCTTCTATAGCAACGGTTGTTAAATGGCTGTAATTTAGCATAAGCATTGGGGCTGTAATTAGCATACACATTTGGACTACTGCATTTTTCACCAGTTGAACTTTATGGGTGGTCTCCAAGGAGGGCTCATATAGCTATAATAAATGATAGTAATCCAAACAAGAGATGACAAGGCACAAGAGACAATCTTGAGGGCCTCCTGTTTCCATAAGGCTGCAACAGATATAGGTAAAGGTAAAGGTTCCCCCGCACATGCGCGCTAGTCGTTTCCGACTCTAGGGGCCAGTGCTCATCTCCGTTTCAAAGCCGAAGAGCCAGCGCTTGTCCGAGGACGTCTCCGTGGTCATGTGGCCGGCATGACTAGATGCCAAAGGCGCACGGAACACTGTTACCTTCCCACCGTAGTGGTCCCTATTTTTCTACTTGCATTTTTACATGCTTTCGAACTGCTAGGTTGGCAGAAGCTGGGACGAGTAACAGGCGTGCTCACTCTGCTACGCGGCATTTGGGATTCGACCCACAAAACTGCCGACATTCTGATTGACAAGCTCAGCGTCCTAACCCACTGAGCCACCGTGTCCCTTCAACAGATACATCAGTCTAAATTGGCAAAGGCCCTCCTGGCCATAGCCCACCCCACCCGCCTGCTCTATCAGCCGGAGTAATGAGTCCAGGAGAACTTGTAACCTTTACAATTCCATGGGGGGCGGGGAAAACCAATCCATCAAGGGTCAAAGTTGGTATAATTGCAGAATCACCAGATTTCTGAATTTATGGTAAAACAATTCGTACCATGCTGTTAGCCACGGCTGGCACTAGACAAAGTTCTCATACTTGGGGGAGAATTCCTTTCTTCTATACTGGTCACAACCTAACTAATGAGCACTGTGCTCATTTCCTGGCAACATGCCTTAGAGAAGGATTCAGGTTCCTAGAAAGGCAACAAAGATGTTAGAAAGCTAAAAAGTAATTGATTACCCAGAATGACAGTAGGTGGCCTTTCATTACATGAGTTCAGTTGAAGGGCCACCTACTGTAAATCTGGTTCTCGGTACAGAAAGAGGGCTCAGCATTGACGGTCTATATCAGGGGTAGGCAATCATGGCTCTTTTATGACTCATGGACTTCAACTCCTAGAATTCCTGAGCTAGCCATGCTGAGGACAAAGGGAGAGGTTTCCATGCTGAGCCATGCTGGCTCAGGAATTCTGGGAGTTGAAGTCCACGAGTCATAAAAGAGACAAGGTTGCCTACCGCTGGTCTATATAGATCTACAGATGCTTCCAAATCTATGATTTTATGAGACCCAACAGTGTCTTCATTCTCATTTGATGCAGAAGATAGGAAAAGCCCTGTCTATCTACGATTGTGATGGAAAATCAATGCAGGATAGTATTCCAGTTGTATTTTAAGGTCAAATCCAATAGTACTTTTTAAATAAAAGCAATATTGCCACAAATTAAACACTCCTTTAAAAAGTAATGCTTGCAAGAGTCTACAAAACAGGAATATCGAAGGGAGAAAGGTGAGTTGACAAGTACAGGTAGTCCTCGACTTACAACCACAATTGAGCCATAACAGTAACAACAATAATAGTAATGATGATGATGTTGCAAGGGACCTTGGAGGTCATCTAGTCCAACCCTTGCTCAGGCAGGAAACCCTATACCATTTCAGACAAATGGTTGTCCAGTCTCTTCTTAAAAACTTCCAGTGTTGGAGCATTCACAACTTCTGGAGGCAGGTTGTTCCACTGGTTAACTGTTCTAACTGTCAGGAAATTTGTTAAGTGAGACATTTGTTAAGTGACTTGTGTCCCATTTTATGACCTGTTTTGCCATAGTCGTTAAGCAAATCACTGCAATTGTTAAGTTAGTAACACAGTTAAGTGAATCTGGATTCCCCATAGATTCTGCTTGCCAAAAGGTTGCAAAAGGTGATCACAAGAGCTCAGGACACGGCAACCCTCATAAGTATGAACCAGTTATCAAGCATATGAATTTTAATTATATATCATGGGGCTGCTACAAAGGTCATAAGCGTGAAAAATGGTCATAAGTCAGTTCTTCAGCACTGTTGTAACTTTGAATGGTCACTAAGTGAACTGTTGTAAGTCAAGGACTATCTGTATTTACCATGCTCTCCTACATTTAAGATATGGCTTTTAGTACAGGTATTTCTCAACTTATGACCACAATTGGGACCAGCATTTCCATTGCTAAGCAAGACTGTTAAATGACTGACATCCAATTTTATGACCATTTTTGCCAGTTAAATAAATCACATGGTTGTTAAACGAATCCAGCTTCCCCCAATGACTTGCTTCAGTTAGAAGCCAGCTGGAAAGGTTGCAAATGTCAATCACATAACTTTGGGATGCTGCAGCCATTGTAAATACATGCCAGTTGCCAAGCACCAAAATTTGTGCACTTGGGGATGCTGCACACAATGACTCAGTCATAAGTCATTTTTTCAATGCTGCTGTTGGTTCTTGAATGCTGAATGTTAGTAAGTTGAGGACTATTTGTAAATGGAAAAGATCTGTATTTAATCGGTTATCTAAAGAGAATTGCCATTTCTTTATCCTCACCATTCATACTACCTAATGCATACCAAAAAAACAACAACACCCCTTTCCTTTGTACAAGCAATAAAGAAAACCCGCATGAGGCAGTTGTTTAGCTGCTGAATTAGCAGTGTGGGAACCCAGCCAAGGGCGTGTGACCTTTAGCCAGTTACAATTTCTGTAACCAGAGGATTGTGGTTGTGGGGAGGAATAGGGAGTGCTATGTCTTCAATCATGAGTGCCTAAAAGAAAGGTGGCATATAATTTCTTTTATTTATTAAATTTATATTGCACCTTTCTTTTAGGTGCTCATGACACCGAACATTTTGCACAGAAATCAATAATAATCTCTCTCATTTATCATCATGGAAACCACTGTATTTCTAATAACATAGCTATAGAATTACATAGATAAGTCTCCACTGAAGGAAGATTACCTACTGTATATATACACCAGTGCTTTTCAACCAGTGGTACGGGTACCACCTGTGCTACATTGGCACCTGGTACGCGACCATCCTAGAAAAGTGGTAGCGGGGGAGAGGAATGAGCTGAACCGGTGGCAGAACCGCAGAAGCCTGAGCGAGAGACGGCTGGAGCTGCAGGGCTGTCAGGGCTCAGCAGAAGCGCCAGGATCAGCGCTTCTTCGGGGCTGTCAGGGCTCAATGGAAGCTCCAGGATCAGCACCAGGCTCCAGCTGGAGCTCGGCACTGATCCTGGCGGTTCTGCTGAGCCCAGAAGAAGCATCGATCTGTTGGAATGTTGCAGCATCTCCAGGGTTTTGTGATTTACATTCACATGCTTGGCAACTGATTCATATTTATGACGGTCACAGTGTCCCAGGGTCATGTGAAGTGACCAAAACCTGCTGCAACCACCCAGCAGAGGGGGGGGGAGAATAAAAACCAAACACCCCCCACCCTATTCCCGCTGCCAATCCTCAACAGAAATGCTCACAACAATGCAAACCTCGGACAGGAGGAAGAGCGCTGCCGGGCGGGCAGGCAGGTATCTTGCTCAGCTGTGGCTTGGGGGGCACTTTTTTCAGTGCCATTGTAACTTGAAACAGTCACTAAGCGAACTGTTGTAAGTCAAGAACTTCCTGCACTTCACTTTTTTTTTTGTCATCAAGTTTTTGACACCTTGCTGGGCGACTGGTGGTACTCGGATGCTGCCATATCCTAAAAGTGGTACAATGGGTGAAAAGGTTGAAAAGCCCCGATATACACATTTCTACGCAATTAATCCATTTTATACAGATCACATACCTCAAACTATATATTGTCAAGCTAGGATTTTCTCCTCATTCATTGAGGAAGATTAACACTCCATTTTAAGTCTGATAGCAAGTCCTATCATTCATCACTATTACATAGCCCACTCATCGGGATCAACTGAATTCATGGGATTAGCTATAGAATAAAATGTCTTGCTTTGGAGAATATAAGTCACTAGGTTGGTTGCCCTGGAGCAACCTTCTTGCACTGTATGAGTTGCAGTGCCCAATAACCTAGCCCATATATACAAAGTGTGTACAAGTTGAGATGATAGGAAGTATGGCCCAGCACATCTGGAAAGAAACAGGCTCAAGAAATTGCGTTAAACAGAACTGCAGCATTTTCACAACAATTATTCTATAAAATGTGATATTGTATGAGCATCCCTCCATTGTAAGTTACAGTTATAGTATGACCAAAGCTCAAAGAGGCAGTAAAGGGGGGGAGTCTAATTTCAAACAGTATTTTTATTTAACAATGACCAAAAATTTGCTCTAGATTTTTTTTAAAAAACAATTGGCACCATGGCCAATAATCACTCCCATTTGGACTACAGTAATGGGTTCTGCAGGGACTGCCCTTGAAGAGTATCCAGAAGCTTCAGTTATTTCAAAACACCGTGACCTGCAGTTTTGAACAAGCCCAGATTCGCGCATGGGGCACCTCTATTGTAGGAGCTGCACTGGCTGACAATTTGCTTTAGATGCAATTCCAGGTGCTGGTTATCATTTTTGAAGCCCTGCATGGCCTGGGGCCAGGTTATTTGAAGGACTGTCTCTCCCGAGTTACGTCTACTCGGCCCACAAGATTGGGAAGGCAGGGCGTGTTGTACCCCCACCTTGAAGCTTTTCCAGAGGACTCTGAAGACATAATTCTGTCAGCAGACCTGGGACCCCAGGTTGATATGGAGCCAATCATGTGGCTGGTTTGATTGTGTATGTTACCAGTATGGTGGGTGGATGTTTTAGATATTTTATATTGGGGTCCCCAATCCCTGGGCCAGACTGGCACCAGTCTACAGCCCACCAGAAACTGGGCAACACAAGCGAGTGAAGCCCCGTTCACACATGTGTGGGATCCAGGCAGTGCCATGTCCCTTCCTTCCCCCTCCCCAGTCTGTGGAAAAAGTGGCCTTCATGAAACCAATTCCTGGCACCCAAAAGGTTGGGGACCTGCTGTTTTAAATTATGGATTTTTAATATTCTAAGCCATTCAGAATCAGTATGACTTGGGTGGCTGTATAGATTTGTAGGTAGGTAGGTAGGTAAGGTAGGTAGGTAGGTAGGTAGGTAGGTAGGTAGGAAGGAAGGAAGGAAGGAAGGAAGGAAGGAAGGAAGGAAGGAAGGAAGGAAGGAAGGAAGGAATTGCATAAATCATTGAACACGAAGTAGAATATTTTAATCAGTCTCCTCACACACGCTACAGTTGTGAAGATGGAGATGTATAATAATCATGATCTCTCTCTTCAGGCATGATAGTTTTTCAAATATTAATAAAGTATTTCTATTCATGTTTGTCAAAAGGAACTTTTTCATTATAAATGCATTTAAAACATCTCTATATTGTTTTTTCCCACAAGAACACAGCATTGCTTTTAATCTCCTGGTAGCTCTATGTGGTAAAACTGATATATTGTGGTTTAATTAAAACATCAGATCAAGTTACAGAGACAGAAATTCATTTCTCAAATTAGAAATAAGTATAACTATCAAGAAACAAAGATACCTCTTTCTTGTGGAGAAACATTTATATTAATAAATGGTAATGACCTATAAAGCCCTAAATGGCTTGGGTCCGGATTATCTAAGGGAACACCTGCTGCCGGCATCAACTTCCCATCGTCCTGTGCGCTCCCACAGGGAGGGCCTTTTCAGGGTACCGCCGGTTAAGGAATGCCGGCGGGTTATTGCCAGGGGAAGAGCGTTCTCTGTGGGCGCACCGGCCCTATGGAACCAACTTCCCACGGAACTTAGGACTGCCCCCGACCTTTGTTCATTTCGCCGGGACCTGAAAACTTGGCTCTTCAAGCTGTCTGGCCCAGACTGAGGGGTTTTAATTTTTAATTGGGTTTTAGTTTTAAATTTCGGGAACTTGAATTAATTAATTGTTTTAACTGATTTTAATTTTTGTATGTTATGCTTTTAATTTTCCCTGTAAACCGCCCTGAGTCCTACGGGAATAGGGCGGTATATAAATTTAATAAAATAAAATAAAATAAATAAAATTAAGAAAAGTTGTAAAAAGGTAATTTTGTGGTGCAATTCTATTCCCTATTTTATGCATTAAATATATATGGATTTGCATCTTTCACCTTCAAGTAATTGATATTGGTTGGCACTTTTGTATGTGCATAGAAATATGCAATACAAAATACGGTATGTGGAGAATGACCAATCCCTTATGTTTCAGTTTAGTAATTAATATAATTTGAACAATTAAGCCTATCCTATTCTTTTAATAGACAATACAAGATAAATTTCATTACCATACTGTTATTACATGACTAGACTAATGTTGGATGAAAACATTCTTAGTTCTGCTTTTGTTTTCATTAAGTGAAGCTTCATTTTTATTAATCAAGTCTCACAGACTCCTAGCCAGTATTTATTTTTCCTCTTGTATAACATAATGACTGTCTAGGTTAAGCCAAGATGAGCGGATCTGGAATCTCACCTTAATTACCAATACTATGCATGTGCTACATCACTAGACTGGATAATTTTAGGTTAATAAACAACTTTCAAAATAGAAACTCAAACCCTTATCAATGTCCATCTGAGTAAAGGACATAATAACCTTGAACTTATTAGAACATCTGTGATATGCATTTTATTTCTTAGGAACTTAAGTGGAATTCCAGTCTAGTAACATACAAGATAAAAGGACGTAACCTGACTATTCTATTCTATTCTCATTCTTAATTTCTCATTAATCATTCTAGATTTGAATCTATCATCCTACTGTAAAATTTTAAGTGGCTAATCTATAAACAGTGTTAGACTAAGGTACTTTTAAAAAGAGAGGTAATTTTTCAGATCTTTCCAGAAGATAAATATTTTTAATCACAATCTCTTACATGTTATTCTTCTTTTAGGGTTCAGTAGAGAATTTTTAACTAACAAATGTTGAGTTGCATGTCTTGGAAAGATAGTATGTACTGAAAACATGATAGGGGGTCCAAACCACAAACAAAAAATAATTAATTGCTTAATAAAAAAGAAGTCATTATTTTTTATCCTGCCTTTCCTTCCTTCAGGAAAACCTGAACAGTGCTCTTCTTAATTTTTCCCTTTAACAGCAGTACTGTTGTCGTAAGAAAGAATTACTGGCTCACGTCAACCCATGGGTTTCTACAGCTCAAGTTTTTATACCACATCTCATCTACCTAACACTTGAACTGCCCTACATGACATTTATATGTTATATTCCATAATCATTCTCTGAAATGCATTTTTATAAAGGATTAAGAATGTTCATACATGTTTGCCATATGCAGACCCTAAATAGTAATTAAAAGATTGTCTTAAAATGGTAAGCAAAGATAAAGACTGTAAAGTTAAGAAATGGTGTAGTTCATACTAAATTTGTCTTGGTTTTATTCTCTACATATCGTGATTTTTTTCCCCATTGCCAGCAATGGGGTGGGCACGGTTTCAGCGTGACGCATCCGGCCCACAGGCTGGCAGTTTGACATGCCTGCTCTACAAGGTCTTGCATTCATCTTTGAATCCTCAGATTACAATAGTACAATTTTACTTTCTAGTGACAAAGCTCCGTATAAAATAATTTAGAAAGCACTTCTAGCTGTACCTATGACCTATCTTATAGAGCTGCTTCAAAGGAAAAGATGAATCATACAAATTTAAAATGGTTCCCAAGAAACTGAATTAAAATTACTTAAGAATACACATCACACACACCAGAAATATTTTGATATTAATTAGGATCCATTCTTTCGTTAAGGGGCAGTGTTCCACATTTGAATATCAGCATATAATTAAGTCATGTGGTATCATTTTCACCTAATATCCAAGGTAAGGTTATAGTCAAGCTAATTGATCAGAAGATCTACAACCTTTGTTCCTTATTTGCCATGTGTCACACTACAAATAATCTACCTACCAGTAGGGATGGGGGTTGGGGAAAGAGTTCAACTTTGTGTTTCTCTGAATGTGAGTGCCTTAGGCCAGTTAAGAGAATTCATGCAATTAGTCTACATAAACTGGCATCCATAAAAAAATATTCAGATGAGTTTTATTAATGAATTGTAAAAAAAACAGCAACCTGTGTATCACAAGAGTTAGTACATTAAACTATCTAATCATACCAAAATGTGTAAAAATATGTATCAGTTAAAAATGTCCTTCAACAAAACCAGAGGAAACACAGAACAATCAATTGTAAAACCACCCAAGTATGTAGTAAACACAAGGAAAAAAACAATACTTGAGCAAAGGGAGGCATAATTAAGGCGTATTATGGAGACTTCACAGGGACACACACTGTCATCCACAGTAAAATCCTTGGCCTTTAAGTAGTATAAGAGGCTGCATTTCAAAGCAATGTGTGCACCCAGGACAAAAAACAATTTAAAAACATTTCTATGGATTTTTCAAAAATTTAAATTTAATTTATAACTTTTCTTAAAACCTTAAAATATTAAGAGTTCAAATGTAAAATTATGTTAACTTTGAAATATTTTATTTGCTAACATGGAGACCCAGTAACTATTCTCTAAAAATGCAAAAGAAAGGAACAGTGAAATAGAATTTGTTTATTTTTAAATTTTGTTGGGTGCCCATACTACCAGAGGATAACTTTGGGCAGCTTATTAAAAAGACAAAACTATACGAAACCTATGCAAAATACAGTACAATTAATACAATTAAATATCTGGTGATGGTTGTTGTTGTGTAACATCATGGCAAGAACATTATCAAATACCTTCAAGAAACAAATAAGCTGATTCAAGCCTTAGTGATGGCACAAATATGTAGATAACCAACCGCTGCAATATGGTGCATACCTTCTGAAAACAAAACCTACAGCTTTAGATAAGAGAAAAACATACAGTATTCATGTTATAGCAAACAAAAATAAACTCTTACTATAAATCATTACAGAATCTCCCTGACTAGTGAATAAATTGTGTTTAGAGATTTAAATCAAATCTACTCTGACAGAAACTGAGTTTTTTTATTTACATAACTTAATTATTTATTTAGAAAATTTAAAAGGCACCCACTTCTTTAACAGCTGTGTTTTTCAATTTAATTTAAATAGTTAATTTAATTACTCTTTAGCATATATTTTTTCCTTCTGACACATTAAGATTACAAATTGGTAACAACTTTTGGAGATCTCTGGGGTCTGCATCCAAAGCTTTTAAAGGCCACATGGTTGCCTGGCAGCCTGAGGTTGTCTATTGCATAATATATATTTTTAAAAAATCAAATCTAAAGATTGAATCTAAAGAAAGTGTGTTGGACCAAGGGAAATAATCCATGTGATCAAACATGAAGTACTTGAAATTGCAATACTTAAAAAAATTCCATAGTATTTATCAAATCTCATTCCTTTTTTGCCCACTCATACACACTTTTTTCTTGTGTCAAGCTCAATAAGGGAGAATACAAATCTCAAGGTCAATGTGCTTTGTTATCTTAGTGTGATCCTAGCAAACTACACCCCCATCCCTTAGGACCCACAAGCCATTGATTAGCAAGTATTCCACAACAGAAGATTTTACAACTTACTTACTGATCAATGATACTCTTCCACATTGGTAAGAATCAAATTATTGGGCTTGGTCTAATATAACCTATGTATTTCAACCTTAAGAACTGAATTTTCCGTGACAAAGATTAAATTTCAATGAAAACACACCATCCTTCATTAGGCAAGTGTAAGGAAACAGGAAATATTATGTTTACCATTCCATTAAAGTATTGCCCACACCCTTTATTTATCCTGCATTTGATCATGCTCTTTTAAATTGTGT
Source organism: Vipera berus (assembly GCF_964194415.1). Classification (NCBI taxonomy): domain Eukaryota; kingdom Metazoa; phylum Chordata; class Lepidosauria; order Squamata; family Viperidae; genus Vipera; species Vipera berus. The sequence continues at coordinate 350,433,575 of NC_138202.1, forward strand.
GAAGCATTAGCAACCAGCACCTAAAATTATTATCTCATGACTACACTCAATTCACTCTTAAGATGAGGAGGCATAACTGCAGTTCTGAAACCTATCTACTAGCAAGTATGAATAAATGAAAGTACAAACTGACAATAAGGAAATATAACATATTCTTTGTCGAAATAACATTTTGATCTTTAATTCCATACTGAATTACTTAACATTAGATGAACAAGTGGGAGGGGGGGAAAATCCAGGCCAATTTTGAGAAGGACGCTCGGACAATATCCATGCTTTCTAACAGTGGCTAGTCACTTTAATGCCAGACAAATCAAGATCCACCCTAAAGGAGGGAAAAAAATAAATACATAATCCTACATTCATCTGATTTCCGCATCACTAGACTCCTCCCTAAAGAACAGATTTCATTGTTACTGCAATTACTATTCCCTCCACAGGGCAAAAACACAAGCAGAACGGGGAATGCTATGAAAGGGTATATAGCTGTCTCACAGCTTCTGCCTTACTCCACCCAGTTGCTCCTTCGCTCAAAGGCTGTACTCGCCCTCCACAAACACAATCCAACCGAACAAGAGCAACAAAAACATTCCTGACGAACTAGCTTTCTGATGAAAAAGCGACGGTTAAAAATGCTTTCTTTGTTCAGCATCTCAATTATTGAAAGAATATTCTGAACCACTTTGAATAGAACTGGGTATCTTCTCTGACAATTTAATTATAATCATTTAGTAATAAATCTGAAAGTGGAAATCAGTCCCACTTTTCACACACATTTTACTGGGCACACACACACACACTGACTAGTACAACCTACAAATGTATCTCTACAAGGCGATGCCATCCCACACGTTAAAGAATTTCTGAAGGATGTGTATGCAAACAGGTTAGTGTATACCAAGAAAACTGCTCTTTGGGCAATTAAGAGTGGGGAAAAGGGGGAATCTTAAAAAAATTATACGGATAGATTTTAGTGACTAGTTAGAAAATTAATTGCCAAATAATTTGAACTGCAACAGTCAAACCCTACTGCAGCATTAGCAAGACAGGTTTTTGCTATCAAGGCAAGGCAAAGGAAATCAAATGCAATAGTACTAATATGTACGTATTTTTAAAAAGCTGCAGGCCACACCAACTCTTCCCCAGAGGTCAGGAATGAAAAGACACCCACAGAACTACGGAATATTAAAAAAGCTCCTTTTTGAAGAAGTTCCAAGGAAAAAGACCCTTTACCAATATTATCTCCTCTTCCCCTTGTTGCAACCCAAGCAGGGTTGCTGTTGTTTAAAAAAAGAACTACTGAACCTTTAAGATAGTAGCAATAAAACACTAGCCCCAAATGTGTGGAATCTCATCTCCCTATTCTTTATCTTCCACTACATCCTCCTCCCATTTTTGCTGCGGCTCAATCTGAACCTTTGAGCCACCTCCTTCCTCCTAGCAATGATTTTTCTCTTACTCAGTCACTGCAGGGAGAGGGTGGGAAAAAGGGCCTCTTCTTGGAAGACCAGATTGGAGCTGCCAGGCTACTCTGTATTTTGAAATCCTCAGGCCCTTTATTACAGCACGGCAACACATGAACATTTAGCTCTTCCTATTTATTTGCTTAAACAGTTATACCATCTTGCAAACAGTCTCCTCCCATTTTTAAGAAAGGGAAGAAGTTAACAAACAAAAACAGAAGGATTGGGTGAAAAATGAACACAGGGTACATACACCCTTTCTTAACCTGACCACCCTTCTTTATTTGGCTTGTTAACAGTCATCTTACTTTAAACTGCTCAACCCCCGCTTACTGCTAAGTCACCGTGAGGAAAACCCTACTAGGAAAGGCAGAGGGCCAAGTAAAGAGAGGTGATGGTAAACACGGAGAAGACCCCCCCCCTGAAAAATGTGGAGCTAGGTACAGCACTGCAGCACGCTGGGTCTGTGGGCTGGGAAACAAAGCTAATGGAAACACTGGGCTGAAAAAAAATTAACAGACTTATGTGGAGGAGGAAAATAGGAAGGTGAGACTAAATTACAGGCTGGCAAAGTATGGAGCTGGAACATTGGGAGTGGAAGATGCAGGAAAAACGGGCTGAGTGACAACAGACACAGCCATGGTAGGTATAGGTCTGATGATGTGGAGTTTACAGAAAGCTGGAGCAACACATACAGATATGTAAAAAAAAAATAAAGGGGCTACTTGATTCCTTATTAGTTTAAGGAAGCAGGGACTACCTGACTATTATAGCTGTCTCCGCTGATGCACTAAAGTATGTTTACTATGCTTAGGAGTTAAAACAGCAATGCTGGGAAGCAAAAGGCCTAGAAGCAGGGCAGTGAGATATGATTTCACCGTGACAAAGCAGTTGCAAGAGGAAAAATAAATAAATAAAAAGCACTGAGAACAGACGAAGCAGAAAGGCTGTAGGGATGGAAAACAGAGGATATTGGCAAATTAACTCCCCACAGGTAAGAGAGTAAGGGAATTCTGAGGGTAAATAGTGGAAGATGGCCATCCCTTACTAATTAGGCAAAGAAAGAAGAGGTGTGTACAGAAGGGGATGAGAAATGCAGTGAAATAGGGTTATATGTGATACAACTGAGTGACTTGAGGAATGGAAAAGGAAGCAAATCCCATACAGTATATTTGAAGTGGAATTCTGGGTGGACACAAAACAAGTTCCAAGTTACATCGTTAGAACATAAGATATAAAATCATCTCTCCCTCAAAGCTTGGAAATCCTTTAAAAGAAGACAATAGCCACCTGTTAAAAAGGATTATAAACTGATAAAAGAATTTCATCTAAAAGTTATAGGTTACCTGTTACCTATAAGAAGCAAGAGGATGAGAAAGAGGCTGCTGTATTCTGTTACAAAGAATAAGATGTATCCTCACATATAATAGATAAAGAGTATTGTATAGTCTAAAGAAATGCGGAAATTGAGAGCGCCTTTGACATACTATTAGAAAGTGAGGAAATATTCCTTGTCAAAAAGGTATATAGGGGAGTGATAAGGGACACTGAAACCCCTGGGAGCGACAAGGGAGATCTACAATCTCATTTAAAAAGTCACTTGTCTACAAAAAGACAGATTAAAAAGAAAGAGAAAATAATCTTTATCCCATTACAGACTGAAAAAGGGCACACTCTACTAGACACCTATGCATATGGGTCATGACATTCATCTACACCTTATTGAAAGGCTGATAGATGGAAGTAAGATAGAGATGTAGAGATGAGATCAGTGGTAGAAAGCCAGATGGAATATTAAAAAAAATGTGCAGGTTGCTTTGTGTAGAGTAACAGAGATGCACAGAAAGCTAAGGAAAAGAACTATGTATGGTATGAAGGAATGAGGGAAAATAAAAGGTCTGGTTAATAAAGATTAGAGAAAGAAAAAATATATGCATGAACAAGAACCGAAGGAAGAAGAAAACCTATAAGGGGTGGTAGGCAAAGAGAGAAGAGGAGGCTGGAGGACGAAGGAATGGTGCACGTAGGATGAATGAAGACAGAAAAGATACATAGGTAAGTAAGAGGCTGGGAATGGGGAAAATGCACAAAAACAACTGTGCGGAAGAAGTCTGGTTAGACAAAAAGATGTGTGGCAGCCCCAGAACGGGGGAAACACCACCTTCACCCAAAACCTTAATCCCTTTTCCAGCTTCCTAAGCAAGCCACACGCTTTCCTGACTTGCAGAGTCACCCAGAGGAAAAAAGAGGGAGGCTTGGGAAGCGGGCCAACAAGGCCAGAACAAACAGGAGAAGCTGGGAGGAGAAAACAGCCCATCAGAAACAGAAGAAATACCAAAAAAAAAACCACAACCCACCCCACAAACGTAGAGCTCTGAATGAATGAAAGAACAGGAACAAGGTGGGATGCACCAGAGAGAAGAGATGCCGGGTCTTATTTATTTTTTTATTATTATTATTTTAGACCGAGACAAGGAGGCTCCCCTCGACCACCGGCCGAGGCTGATAGGAGTTGTAGTCCGAAGCATCCATCCTAGCCCAGCCAGGGGGAATGCGAGCAAGGACGCCGTGGGCAAATGACAGACGGGACAGAGAGAGAAAGGCGAGCCAGCGAAAGAGGAGGAGGAGGAGGAGAAGCCGCCCGAGCGCGCGCGCCCTCCAGTCGCCCCCCCCTCCCGACATCCCCCCCCACAGCCCCGCCGCGAGCGAGCCGCCGACGGTACCTCCAGGTCGCGGCGATCCGGGGAGGATGGAGCGCAGGCGTGGAGCCGCCAGGTCGGAGGGGGCGTCTGAGTTCCCCCCCACCACACACACACACACAAACGCATGGTGGTGAGGAGCCAAAGGGGGGTGCCGAACGGAGCCCCCTCTCCTCCTCCTCCTCCTCCCGCCCCTTGCTTCCCCCCACCCCAACGGGCGCGGCGGCCATTTTGAGAGCAAGCTGGAAAGCAGCGGGCGAGGGAGGAGCGGCCGCCGGACGCCGGGGCCTACCGCCTCCGAGCCCGGGGAGAAGTGGAGCCCGCCGCCCCGTCAGCTCCCTCCCCCAGCTCCCCCTCCCCAGCTCACAGCCGCCCCTCCCTCGGGCCTGAGGCCGGCCTTACCCGAGGAGCCGCCGCTGTTGCTGTTTGCTGCTGCTGCCGCCGCCTGCGAGGCCGCTCCCATCCACCGGCGGGCTGCGTGTGAGGCGGTTTCGGCCCCTCCCGCGAGGTGAGGAGCAGCGGCGGCGGCTTCGCCCCAGCAGAGGAGGGGTCTTGGCCCCCTCCCCGCTCTCTTTTACCGGCTTGTGTGGAGAAAGAAGATGGAGGAGGGGTGGAGCAAAGGCGGCAGCGGCGGCGGCTTCGTCGAAGGCGGTGGCAGTGGTGATGATGGCGGTGGTGGTGGTGGTGGTGCTGGCCTTCCTCGTCTTTCTCCTCCTCGCGGCGGCGGCGGCGGCGGCGACAACAACGCCTGGCTTTTCCGCCCCGGCTGTGTCAGTGGCGCCCCGGCCGCCAGGAAGGAAGGAGGGAGGGAGCCGGAGCGAGAAAGGCGAAGGAGGGAGCAGGCTCGGCCCGCTTCAAGCACTGCGCATGTGCGGGGAGGGGAGGGGACGGGAGGCTGGGCACCATCTTGGGGAAGCTAAAGCGCCCCGCCTCCCGGCATGCCTTGCGACGGGAAAGGAGCCGGCGGCTTGTCGGACTCGAACTCCCGGCAGCCCGCGCGGCTTGTTTCTCTCAGGCGGTTGTTCCAACTGCTGCGTCTCGGTTGCCAACGGTTTTTCAACCGTCTAAATTAAAAGGGGGAAAAAAATAAGTATTTAATCCAGCTTCGTAACTCAACGCCGGCAGCAGGCGTTCGTTACCCTTTCTTTTGAAAACCATAAGCCTTTCCCCTCGTTTTGTATTCTCGAGATACGTCAGAACTTCAAATCCCAGAATTCCTAGCTAATGCGGCTTTGCAGACAGTTACAGGAGGTCGAGTCTAGTACAATCTGGAAGGCAGCGGTCAGGTATTCCTTTACCAGGTACAGGCCAGCTCTCCGTCTGTTGATGCGCTTGCTCTTATCTCCTTCAGTCTGTTCGATTTACAGAAAAATGGAAATAGTCAGTCCTGAATTTAAAGTGCACAGTGGCAATCCCTATACCAGGGGTAGGCAACCTCGGCTCTTTTATGACTCGTGGACTTCAACTCCCAGAATTCCTGAGCCAGCTATGCTGGCTCAGGAATTCTGGGAGTTGAAGTCCACGAGTCATAAAAGAGCCGAGGTTGCCTACCCCTGCCCTATACTGTCTGGAAAGAAAATAGGTGCAAGTATTGGAACAGGACCAGAGAAGCCTTAAACTCCCCAACCAGCCGTGAAAGGTTGCATCATAAAGACAAATTCCAGTTGCCTTTTGAAAAAGCACCTTTGGGACGATATTGTCTGTGCATCACTTTAAACCAAGATTTGTTTAACTCGGTTTTAAATCTTGGCTTAAAGCAATCCGTGATTTCTGGAAGTTGAAGTCCACAGATCGTGAAGTTTGAGGTTGAGAAACACTATAGTAATACAGTTTGCAAACTACAGTTGTTGGGTTTTGCAGTAAAACTAGTTTATTTATTTTATTTTTATTTTAATTCCATTTATATCCCGCCCTTCTCCGAAGACTCAGGGTGGCTTACAAGCTTAGCAGTAGCCTTCATTCTATGTATATGCCTGCTTATTAGGGCTTTCACACCCCCTCCAAGTGGCATTATTACAAAGTCAGTTTAATTGCCCCCAACAATCTGGGTCCTCATTTTACCTACCTCGGAAGGATGGAAGGCTGAGTCAACCTTGAGCCTGGTGGGATGCGAACCTGCACTAATTGCAGGCAGCTGGTGTTACTTAAGGAGGCATTAGCCCACTGCTCCACCAAGGCAGTAAACTAACATTCCCCATTTAAAGGAGCATTGGTATTGGTACTACCATTAACTAGCCATTATATTTTCATCTCCCATATGGACATTTGCTTATTAATACTACTACTATATTTAGAACAAAGGATATTTAATTATGAAGATGTATATGCATCCAAAGGGGTCTTTCTTGCTCGTGCAGTATACAGGTCCTCAATGGAAGGAAGGCTGGTAGCAATTGTTTTTTCTGCAGTTCTAACTGTTGAAGTCTGTGTCTGTCTTGTTTGGTTGTGGTTCTAAACCAGAGAGTTATAGAGTATTTTGTGTTTTTATGTGTGTGTGTCCGCGCGCACATGTGTAAGCAGACATAATTTAACAATCAGAAATAAATACATTAATTAAAGCATATATAAAAATTATTCAAAAGGGTCCTCAGGATGGTTGGATACTAAAATACATAATAATATTTACTATCTGTGTTAAAATTTATCACAAGTTTAGTTTAGCAAAATAATCTCTGGAAGTCATCAAAGGGGCCTGCCAAAAATAGAATATGACCCTACAGAGCTTAAAATCTAGCATGTGACACAAATGATAACAGAGGAAAGTAGAAGGCAAGGTTGAGATAAAATTGCTTTATAGTATAATATTTGTGTAGGCTATTTTAAAAATTACAAAAACAAGGCAAGCTTCTGCCAGATTTTTTCAGTCTAATAGAGAGGACACTAAAAGAAAATTGGATAGGGAAGGTTTAAAAAAAAGGAAGCTGATTATGAATCAGCAAAATAGAAGCAGTGACAAAATTATCTTTTCTGCTATCATTTAATATTCTATCTATACAGCAGCATGGAACAAAGCTTTACTCAACTTTTAACAACAAAACGTATGTTATTCACTATTGTGCTTCTCCACTCGCACAGTTTCAAAGCCACTGTAAAGATTTTGAAAATTGTTTTATATATAGAACAATATGTTGGCCTTTGGCAAGGCATTAAAACTTGATTTTTGCCATCAGGTTTAGGGCCTGAAAGTGTGGATGAAATCATTGTATGATTATGTTGATTGTGTAATGTTTGATTATTCATGACTGCTATTTTATGCTGTCTCATTTTTGTTTTTAATCACTAGTTGTGTTTTCATTTATTCTTATTTTGTTTTAATTGTTAGTCTGGCCAAGAAACAAGATTTGAGTTCCACCTTAGGCACGAGAGTTGGCTGAGTGACTTTGGGCCAGTCACTCTCAGCCCAACCCATCACACAGGATTGCTGTTGTGCAGAAAATAGGAGCAGGAAGGAGTATAGTGTGTGTTCGTTGCCTTATGTTACTTATAAAAATAATAAAAGGATAGAAAAATCTAATAAAATAAATGTATATGAGATTGGCTGCCACAAAAATTTATTACATAAACTCACCAAATGACCCTAATATTTGTAATTTTGTGATTGTGTCAAAATCTACAATTAGGAAGTGTTAGTTTATATTACTATGGGAAAATTCCACCACTGCAACCTGGAAGAAGGAAAAAGGAAAGGTGGAAAACAGAATCTTATTTTTAACAAGGACAGAGCCAAAGTGGAAGGGAATCAATCACTTTCTATTTTTCTTTCACATCTTGCTTTTTCCATGCCCTCCCTCCATCTCTTTATTTACTTATAAATATGGGGGGGGTGTTGTTTGCCTCCAAATCAATGTGGACTCCTGGCAACTGCCTGGACAAGGCCCTGCAGTTTTCTTGGCAAGATTTCAGAAATGGTTTGCCATTGCCTGCTTCCGGGTGCTAAGAGTGATTGACTGAGCCAAGGTCACTCAGCCGGCTTTGTGTCCAAAGTGGAACTACAACTCACAGTCTCCCAGTTTCTAGTCTGCTGCCTTAACCACCACACTAATCTTGCTTTCATATTTATTTAGCTAGCTACATTTATAGCACGTCTTCCCTTCAGGAACAAAACCCATCCATTTTTGGGGTTATTCATTTTGGATGAATTCTCATTGTGTTCCTTTGTCATTGTTTACTTTAGTGTTCTATTATTTTGCTTCTATTCTGTTTGCACTCCTTTCCTTTTCTTCCTTTTTATTGTGAGCAGCCTAGAGTAGTCCCACAGCAAGATAGGCGGCAAATAAATTTAACAAATAAGTAAATAATAAAGACATTACAAATAGTAGCCTTTCCTATTTTTCCCTTTCTCCTGTCTCTTTCTCCCTCTTCCAGTGCTTCAGACATCCCTGAAAAATTTATATCACTTTTAGGAATAACCAGAAAGCTGTGGTGACAGGACTTGTAACTCATCACATATGAAAAGAACTGGTTAGGAAAGCTAATTCAAAATTCATCCTTTTTAAGTATCCTTCTATGTTTCCTTGAAACAGAAACAAGACAAATGTTAAAATAAAATAGATACCTAATTGCTTGATTGCAATTAAGGATCTCTAGCTTCTCCTGACAAACTATTATAAGATATAGTAATATAGTAATGACTTTTAAGTAACAAATCAGATCTCCCTTATGTTTTGAAGCTCTCAATATCCTGTGAATAATGAAAACAAATCAACATTTTCTCTCTTGTTCAACATTTTCTCTTCTTTCCTCTATTTGTCCAAGGAAAAAATCAACTAAAGGAATGGATAATTGTCTACTCTTTTAAAGCTCACCTGGCACTATTTACAGAAAAATAAAATCTACCAACAATATTAATAAAAACTAGAAATAATATATAACAAGCAGGACTCCAGAAACGTCACAGGCATTTAATATTTAGGAAATTTCTTTGTGATCTTTTAGTTACAAGAATATAATTCTAGAGAAAACAATTAGTACCGAATTTTATGCTAGGACAAAATAGCTCTCAACAAACTATTATTCTTCACAAAGACATTCACAATACAAACTTCCTGTGTTTTTCTGGGGTTTATCTCCCACATTAGGGCAGGTAGTTTATTTACCCACAAAGCAATTCTTTTCCCCATTGGCAATGTACAATTTGCCAGCATTGTTACTTGATTTTTGCATTGTTAAATCAAAGCTGCTCATTATATTAATTGCAGCCTGGCCCTAAACGTTGAGGAAAGAAACACTGCAACATTAAACAGGTGTGAAAGGATTTCATGCTGAGGGCCATTTTCAGCTTTTGATCAGCATTCTAGGACCAGGACAACATTTAAATGTAATTTAAACTTCAGTCTAATTAAAATAATTAAATGCAATTAATATCATTTTCCCCATATGTTTAAGAAAGTTTCACTTTGTTAAACAAGAATAAGAGTTAGCTGCTGGTGTAAAACTCTGAAGAAAGTGTGGTTTTTCATAATCTCATGTTAAGATACAGTTATGTTCCATCCTTCACTTAGTTGACTACAAGCGCAAAAGTGGGTCCAAAGTAGCAAGTTCATAGTAGATGGACCTAGGCCAACTGTCTTAGAGTACAACTTGGATGCTGCACACCTTCAGCCTCCATTCAATAAATCATTATGATCAGTGCCAGATAACTCTTGGGAGTTGGAAGCCCTGTTTTCGCCTGACAGATCTGCAAATGCAAAGGAAATGGTTTCTGCCAATGAAAGAATATGAAAGTTGTGCAACACAGTTAAAAAATGAAATTAAGTGTGGAACTAACTGCAGTTGTCCTGTCTGCACTAACAAAAGTTACCGTGGGGTAGAGACCATGGCTGGCTGAGGAATTCTGGGAGTTGTAGTCCACGGGTCTTAAAATAGCCCTCCTTCAACTTAAGAAACAAAGCACAGCTATTACTGTTTAGTTATGAAAGAAACTTTAAAAGTGCATTCACCTTCCCTTCCCACCTCAAAAATGGGCTAGCCACACTAATTGAGATCTTGGAAGCCCCACCACCACCAGTCGTTCTGGCCCCAAAATGTCCTCTACTACCACCCTGACCATTAAAAAAGGGTCAAACCTACCTTTTTAGACAAGAGAGGCCTGTATCTCAGCCAATATTGGCAACCAGTAGCAGCACCACACCTTGGCCATTCTTCCTGATTTCCCTTTTGTGCAAAACAGGCCTGTTTCTAGTCCTACAGTTGCCTTTGGCCAATAAGTGTGAACCAGTACAGTGATTTATTTTCATGTATCTCAAACGTTTGTTGCTAAGTGGAAGCAAAAGAGGAAAGAGTATTCTGTATGCCACATCAAGTGTTATAGCCATCAGTTCACACATTTTGCCTTGTAAGACTTCAGTCCCTGATCTTCTAACATCCCTTATAGCAGGTACCCCCAAATAACTAGAACCATTCAGTATATTGGGTATGTCCAGTTTAATAAAAAGAGGGCTAGGGGTGATTTGATAGCAGTATTCCAATATCTTAGGGGCTGCCACAGAGAAGAGGGCGTCAACCTATTCTCCAAAGCACCTGAAGGCAGGACAAGAAGCAACAGATGGAAACTAAGCAAGGAGAGAGAAGCAACCTAGAATTGAGAAATTTTCTGACAGTAAGAACAATTAATCAATGGAATGACTTGCATCCAGAAGTTGTGGATGCCCCAACACTGGAAGTTTCTAAGAAGAGATTGAAGAACTATTTGAAATGGTATAGGGTCCACTGATTGAGGAAGGGGTTGAACTAGAAGAGCTCCAAGGTGCCTTCCATCTCTGTTATTCTGTTAATAGGGTTGGCAATCTCTTTCTTTAGGAGGCAACAGTTGGTTATAATTAAATAACCCACACAAACATTCTGATGATTTGGCAAAAAAATAATAATGCTTAGTCTAGGTCCAGGGACACCCATTTATTTAGATACATTATAATTATTGATCTGGTATCCACATAAATTAATCTAGGGGGGCTTACAACAATTCATTAAAATATCCATAAATATTAAAATCATTTAAAATGTTTTAAAATCCATCTTCCAATTAATTTCCAGTAAATTTCAAAAGCTCTGCAAAAGGGGAAGGTTTTCACCTGTTTCCTAAGACTAAAAAGGTAGGCATTAGCCCTGATCTCAGAGGGTAACCTGTAAACACTTATGATATCCCATTTTCATTGAAATGTCAGCAATATAAATAATTCTTCATCATCCTCACTTATATTTTATCCCATAGGTACACAGACAGACAGACAGACAGACAGATAGATAGATAGTTCTATGACCTATGACTGTAATTGAGCCTGGAATTATGGTCCTAAGTCATGCTGGTTGTTAAACAGGTCAGGATATGACTGTGCCCAATTTTACAACCCTTTTTGCTAGCTGTCATTAAGCAAACATCAGGGTCACTAACCAAACACTGCAGCTGTTAAGGAAACCCATTTTAGCCAATGGGTGTTTTTTGCTGGAAATGGAAAGTAAATGCCAGTTTCTGATTAAAACCCTTTCATAAATTGTAGTCATGTGACTAAAGGGCACTGCAAACTGCCATAAATGTGGACCAGTTGCCAAGTGCCCAAAATGCAGTCATGTGATGGGGGCGGTGGTTTAAAACCTCAAAACCAGATTCTAAATAACTGGCTATGCAACCATTTATAACTACTGTGTGTGTGTGTGTGTGTGTAAGTGTGTGTAATTGCATATATAAAGAGAGAGCATGTGTGTCTGCATATTCAACTAATACTCCGGCTTCCTATTTTACACACACACACACACACACACACACACACACACACTTTTTAGACAGCATCAGATCGGTATATGCCTGGTATATTGTATTTGGGGACAATTTTAAATGAGGAATTCCTTCCCATTTTCATTCCCCGTTCTGCTCACATAAGCCATTTAGATAATTGCAGCAAGCAATCTTTTTACTACTTACTTTCTCTGTCGTTCCCCGCCTATCACTCCAGTGCATGGAAAGAGAGCTGAGATAGTTTCCCCAGATGCCTTTCTTGGCAGAAGGAATTGCTGCTCTTCAGCACATTTACTTCATTAGGGGTCTCTGCATACCTCTGAAATAGAAAGTGTTCAGGAGAGATTAACTCTTCCCTTGCGGTATTTGATACTATTGGACTACAGCTCCCATCTTCCACAATCTTCAGGGGCATCGTTGGGATACCAGAACCCAAAGTCACCCAATGAAACAAAATGGTGGTGGGGATTGTGAACAGAATAAAGAAAGGATTTCTACCACTTTACAAAGCAAATGCCAATAAAGTGTTTATTTCTTAGAATTCATCTGGATCCCCAGTGGAGCCTGTAAGTTTTTTTAGAAAATAAAAAAAATGATAGTTTTTCCATGGAATAAACCAGCACCTGCTAGATGAGACCATCTGAACTAGTACACTGATAAACCAAAAGTAAAATCAAGTTACCCAATCCCTTTTTACAATCAACTGGGTTGGTGGCTGTCAGCATTTAGAATTACAAAAAGGAACACATTTTAACAATTGTAGGGCTTTAGTAAAGGTAAAGGTAAAGGTTCCCCCGCACATATGTGCTAGTCGTTTCCGACTCTAGGGGCCGGTGCTCATCTCCGTTTCAAAGCCGAAGAGCCAGCGCTTGTCCGAGGACGTCTCCGTGGTCATGTGGCCGGCATAACTAGACGCCAAAGGCGCACGGAACGCTGTTACCTTCCCACCGTAGTGGTCCCTATTTTTCTACTTGCATTTTTATGTGCTTTCGAACTGCTAGGTTGGCAGAAGCTGGGATGAGTAACAGGCGCTCACTCTGTTACGCGGCACTCGGGATTCGACCCGCCAAACTGCCAACCTTCTGATCGACAAGCTCAGCGTCCTAACCCACTGAGCCTTATTGTTGTCCACATATTGGTTTTCCCAGACATTTTTATAATTAGCATTGCTTTTAAGTGTCCATAATATAGTGTGACAATGTTTTGTTCAGTTTTCATTTCTATGTTTTTAAGGCACTGAGCTTGTCGATCAGAAGGTCAGCAGTTTGGCGGGTCGAATCCCGAGTGCTGCGTAGCAGAGTGAGCGCCTGTTACTCGTTCCAGCTTCTGCCAACCTAGTGGTTCGAAAGCACGTAAAAATGCAAGTAGAAAAATAGGGACCACTCCGGTGGGAAGGTAACTGCGTTCCGTGCGCCTTTGGTGTCTAGTCATGCCGGTCACATGACCGCGGAGACGTCCTCGGAGAAGCGCTGGCTCTTCGGCTTTGAAACGGAGATGAGCACTGGCCCCTAGAGTCAGAAACGACTAGCGCGCATGTGTGCGGGAACCTTTACCTTTACATTTTTACCACACGTGGACTATGACAAAAACTTAATCTTATTTTAAAAATATTATTACAATTGCAGTATTATAAAAACATTTTAAAAAAGAAAGTTCAGACTGCCCCGGGAGCTGTTGATCCAGTTCTACAGAGAAATTATTGAGTCTGTCATTTGTACTTGTATAACTGTCTGGTTTGGCAACCAAATAAGACAGACAAAGACTCCAACGGCTAGTTAGGACTGCAGAAAGAACAATTGCAACCAGCCTGCCTTCCATACAAGACTTGTATATTGGACGTGTCACAAGGAGGGCTGAGAAAGTAACTACAAACCCCTCACACCCTGGACATAAACTGTTTCAACTCCTCTGGATGCTACTACAGGGCACTGCAATCCAAAACAACTAGTTTTTCCCCTTGTTCCATCACTCTGCTGAATACCCAATTTCCACCGTACTTATGTCTTAAGTATATTTTCTGATGTGGTATAGCTATATTACTATTATCCTTCTCATCTTCTTCTACTACCATGCCTTCTCTTATTGTTATCATTGTTATGATTATTATTACTCTGTTGTTTTGCATGTACACTGAGAGCTTACGCATTGGAGACAAATTCCTTGTCTAATCACACTTGACCAAATAAAGTATTCTAGTCTAGCCTAGCCTAGCCTAGCCTAGTGTATAGTTCTCAACAATAGAAGCGAGAAACTTTGCCTGCAGCAAAGGGGAAAAAGACCCCTTTGGATGCATATAATTTTAGTTCTGCTGACTTGGCACACTTTTCTTAATTGGATTTTCCTCGTCATCTTCCCAAACAAATCAGTGAGTTGTTTTCTTAGACAAAGAAGAGAGTCTGCCTCAGCAAGGATAACATTATGGTACGATGCTGTTGACTGCACACCTGTGATCAATATCTTTTCTACAACAGCATATCCCTTATGTTTTGAAACTTGTCAGAAAGCTATAAGGAAGGAACTGAGTATCATCTTCCTCTTATCGAATGCCCAAAACAAAAAAAATGTATTATGTAGCTCCCACTGAACCACAGATGTTAAGGGAGCCACTGTGGAAGGCCAGGATGTAGCTGCTGATTAGTTGATAAACCTGCCAATGGAAAGAAGGAGAGAGATGTGATACACCATCCAGAACACGGCAGAAAATGAATCTCATCTGGACTATTAGGAAAACATCAATTGACTCCCTTGTCCCCAAATGGGAAAATAATGGGCATTTGTTAGTTATTCAAGTCAGGGTCTCACTATAATGAGCAGCTCACAATCCTTATGTTATTATACTAGCAGACTTCTGTTAGGTGGCACAGAAAACTATGCAGGCTCCCTTAAGATCTCTAGATGGTCTCCGCTTCATCTGTAGAAAGCCAGTTCCTGACTTTCCATAACAAAAGATGTTAATGCACACACATTTGCAAACAATAAATATTTGTAAATTGTACATCCTTCTTGTGCAGCTCTTTTCCACCAGAGATGATGATGATGATGATGAAGATGATGATTAATAATAATAATAATAATAATAATAATAATCTCACATCATGCAGAGGATACTTCTAACACCTTCGCTCCTTCCGGCGCGATCTGAAGATGCATTTATTTGAACAAGCCGGCTTGGCCTGATGGGGGATGGGTTGGGTTTTTACTGTTGTTTTTAATATATGTATTTACTGTTTTTAGCTTGGGCATATGTTTAATTCTTTTTTAACTTTTGTATTTTTTGTATTTTTATATGTTTGCCCTGTTCACCGCCCTGAGTCCTTCGGGAGAAGGGCGGTATATAAATAAAATTATTATTAAAAATTATTATTATTATTAACATCCACATCTGCCTGTCCCAGGTCCTTGGGAAGCCCTTGATAGGCAGACGAAAATGCCAAATGTAGTCTGAACCTCTGGCTGACAGTGTTGACAAACCATAATAACAATTTTGACATTGGCCAAAAGGACAGCAAGGGAAAATGGAAAGTATTCTCCTGAGTGCAAAAGAGCTGAGCTAGCAAAAGGGCTTGGGAGAAGAATGGAAGACTCGCCCTGCCAATGAGCTGGGTTCTAGAATAATTTGGCAGCTTAGTCTCTGGAAGACAGAGAGGAGAACAACAGGTAGACAGCTCCTATGTTGTTTTGGCACCTGGGAAGGAGAAAGGAAAGAAGAATAAAACCTACGGTTTGATTTACCTGGACATCCACATACATACTCCAAGTTCAAATGCATGAATGGGTTTTCAGGAGGAGAGAACAAAGATCAAAACAAGTAAGCAAAGCAAAATAACAGCCACATGTCACCGCTCTCAAATCGCAGCTCTTCTTCGCCAGGTATATGTGTACATTCAAACTAGACTGTGATGTTTCTCTGTGTCGTGTGTGTATGTGGGTATATGCATAATGGTATTTCTTTGAGAGCTGGATGCAATGAAATTTCATTTTTAATGCATGCTGATCAGTGTGCGTTTAAAGTGACAACACAGTTTTTATTCTAGGATTTGTGGAAGGTTGCAAAGTTTTGAGAAGGAGTTTACAATAAATATTTTGGTCACGATGTAAAAACGATGTTGAGACTAGAAAGAGTACAGAGAAGAGCAACAAAGATGATCAGGGGACTGGAGGCTAAAACATATAAGGAAGAGTTGCTGGAATTGGGTATGTCTAGTTTAATGAAGAGAAGGACGAGGGGGGACATGATAGCAATGTTCCAATATCTCAGGGGATACCACAAAGAAGAGGGAGTCAAGCTATTCTCCAAATCACCTGAAGGCAGGACAAGAAGATGGAAACAAACCAAAGAGAGAAGCAACCTAGAACTAAGGAGAAATTTCCTGACATTAAACAATCTGTAGAACAACCTGCCTCCAGAAGCTGTGAATGCTCCAACAGTGGAAGTTTTTTTAGAAGAGACTGGACAGCCATTTGTCTGAAATGGTATAGGGTTTCCTGCAGGAGCAGGGGCTTGGATTAGATGACCTCCAAGGTCCCAACATCATCATCATTATTATTATTATTAATCATCGCACAGTCAGCCAGATGTTCAGACTGGATTTGGCATTTTTGTCTACCTATCGAGTCCTTACCAAGGAGATCTGGGATAGGCAGATGTGGATACTTGATGGTATTACAGATATCGTTGCAGAATGGAAGCAGTTCCTAGTAAGGCCGCCTTTTGCAATTGACTAATGGTGAATTTGTCAATGCCAATGGTGTTCAAGTGGTGCTCCAGTTGTTTTGGGATTGCACCCAAGGTGCCTATTACAGTTGGTACTACCCTTCCTTGCCTTTGCCACAGTCTTTCTATTTCTATTTGTAGGTCTTTGTATTTTGTATCTTCTCCAGTTCTTTCTCGTCTATTCTGCTGTCTCCAGGGACTGCCATGTCCACTATCCAGACTTTTTTGTCTTTCTTATCGACAGTTGTTAAGTCCAGGGTGTTATGTTGCAGGTGCTTGTCTGTTTGAATTCTGAAGTCCCAGAGCAGTTTAACTTTATCCTTTTCTATGACTTTCTCTAATTTATGATCCCACCAGTTCTTGCTTACAGGCAAATGATATTTCTTGCAGATCTTCCAATGCACCATTGTTGCTACTTTGTCATGCCGCTGCTTGTAGTCAGTCTGTGCGATCTTCTTGCAGCAGCTCACCAGGTGGTCCACTGTTTCTTCTTCAGTTCCTTTGCATAGGCGGCACTTACTGTCTGTTGCTGTCTTCTCAATTTTGACTTTGTATACATATAATATTATTATTATTATTATTATTATTATTATTATTATTATTATTATTATTATTATTATTATTATTATTATTATTATTATTATTATTATTGATTGCCGAAAAGGAGAGGAAAAAGCTGTTGTGGATGATATTCTACTTTGCATTGCAAGCGGTCAGTGTTTTTTTTTTCCTCCAGCGCAGAATGTGGCTGCTATTTCACTGACTTTATTACAATGCGGTATTGCCCGATTTGAGGAAGTAGCCTTCAAGAACCAAGATGGATATTTTGATATTTTGAATTTGATAATAAAGCTGCAGTTAAGATGAGCCTTTGCCAAAGTCCTCTTCTGAAATGTATTTAACAGACTTCTTTTGTGGGGGGCATCAGTGGGCTCCTATCATTGAGCTTTATACAAGAAATATCCATCTCCATATCGTGGCTGAGTATCAAGCGAGTTCTTGTACACTTCGGCTAGTTGGAGGTTTTTCTCTGTCCTGACTATAGAAGTCTATAAAAGATGCGCAGGTAATCTTCTCACAGAGATATCAAGGGCTCCAGCAAGAGATAGCATTTTGAGTGGGGTCATTTTCCCCATTTGGAAGAAGACTTGAAGAATTGGGGGTTTCCCCCTCCCCAAAGACAGCCCCCCCCAATATGGCTCATTTTTGCAGGGGTAAGGGAGTATAAAAAGTAACATGGGCACCTTAAGTCTTAGCAACGTTTTAAGGGAACCATTTTGCCCTCAACCCCCATCCAAAACATTTTTTCCACAGACTGCACCAGAACCAAGCAAAAGTGTAGCAGCATCTTGAAAAGTGACGTCTTCTTCAAATGGAGGTCAAAGACTTTTCTACAGTGTTATGTTGTCACATCTATGCAATTTTCCTGCCAGCAACAGAGAAGTAATTTATTTGTTAGTCCTACTTATATATTTTGCCATAGTCATCTTTCAGGAATTTTTTTTTACTTCTCTAGCACGATCCTTCACAGCTGTGACCTTGCTTAACTTTTTCCAGATTTTATCGTTTTTGTGTAACATAGACGTATATTTACCTTTTCCTCCAGGGTTTGAGGTAATATAAAATTCTGCCTTCTTCTTATTCCAACACCCTGCTCCACCCCATCTTAGCATGCAGTTTGGTGCAGTGATTAAAGTGCTGGCTTAGAATCCAGGAGACAGTGAGTTCTAGTTCCGCCTTAGGCATGAAAGCTGGCTGGGTGACTTTGGGCCAGGCACTCACTCACAAACCAACCCACTTCACAACTTTGTTATGGGGGAAATATGAGTACTAGTAGTATTAGGTATGTTTGCAACCTTGACTTATCTACAGAGTAATAAAGAAGAGTGGGGGAATCTCATAAATAATAAAATTAATCCTGGGAGGCACCTTTGGCTGAGAAAAATCACCCAGCCAATTTCTGCTGCCTAGTTGAATTTGAACCTGAGTCTTCCCCAATTTTGTTGTTGTTGTTAGTTGCGAAGTCGTGTCCGACCCATCGCGACCCTATGGACAATGTTCCTCCAGGCTTTCCTGTCCTCTACCATCTTCTGGAGTCCATTTAAGCTCACGCCTACTGCTTCAGTGACTCCATCCAGCCACCTCATTCTCTGTCGTCCCCTTCTTCTATTGCCCTCAATCTTTCCCAGCATTAGACTCTTCTCCAGTGAGTCCTTCCTCCTCATTAGGTGGCCAAAGTATTTGATTTTTAGCTTCAGGATCTGGCCTTCTAAAGAGCAGTCAGGGTTGATCTCCTCTAGGACTGACCGGTTTGATCGCCTTGCAGTCCAAGGGACTCGCAGGAGTCTTCTCCAGCACCAGAGTTCAAAGGCCTCAATTCTTTTGCACTCAGCCTTTCTTATGGTCCAACTTTCACTGCCATACATTGCAACTGGGAAGACCATAGCCTTGACTATACGCACTTTTGTTGACAGGGTGATGTCTCTGCTTTTTAGTGTGCTGTCTAGATTTGCCATGGCTTTCCTCCCGAGGAGCAAGCGTCTTTTAATTTCTTGACCCCAATTTAGCATACCCCAATATAAATCAGAAATTAGCAATACGTGTCTATAGTTGCCATCCAGAAATATTACTTACTGGCCACTCAAATTTATTCATATATACTCATATAGAAAGAGACCCGAATCTCAGGAAATCTCACATTAAAATATTATTCCAACTTGTACGGCATAGGAACCTGGCCTTAAGTCACAATATGGTTTATTTGTGATCATAGCATATTATATATGATCATAGCATATATTCTCCCCTCAGGAGGCCGCTACAGGGCATTGCATGCCAAAACAATTAGGCACAAAGATAGTTTTTCCCCATGCCGTGACACTGCTGAACACCTAATTCCCACAGCTCTGTCTTAGGCCTAAAGATATTTACCCATGTAGTAGACTGTATTGCTATTATCCTCATCATCTTCTCATCTGTCTCATTTTCTCTTTTCTCATCTTCTCATCTTTCTGTATCTTATGATTTATCCTTGTGTTTGTATCTTATGATTAATAATTGTAACTATGATTTATGATCTATGACCTATCAGTTTGTTGTCTGTACACTGAGAGCTTATGCACCAGAGACAAATTCCTTGTGTGTCCAATCACACTTGGCCAATAAAGATTTCTATTCCATTAAAGAAAACCACAATAAATAAGGGGAAGCCACAATGGTAGTTGGTTAAATCTAAGTTATGGCTTAGTGTGTTGTATAAAAGTATACTGAAAGAAACTTGCAGAGACTAAAATGGAAATGGATCTTCTCCTCACCTGCCTTTGTCTTATGCAAATTGATGGATATTGTTCTTCCCAGATAAATATTACCTTTCTGTCTTTCTGGTAATTGAGTCATTTTCTTTCATTTGACAAAAGTATGTGAACAGCCTTGAACCCCTGGAAGCTAGATATCTCTGAAAAGATACCTATGCTTTATCCCTATTGATAGGACACACTTAACTAGTTCGTAGAGGTGGGGCTAAACCTGTTGTACAACTGGGAAAAACTAAGTCTACTGACTTAGCCAATTAAGGACTTTAGGTTTAGCTGGAAACGGTCTTTGAATTGAAATTTGGGGTTAAATTAACCCCTTTATCTTGGTCGACCATGTCATCCAGGTAGATCAAGGAACAGGGAGATTAACCAACGTTTTTCTTTTCCACAGCCAAGTCAAAAGAGGGCTTGCCTCTAGGTCCTACCAGATGACACATTATCTAATAGAGGGCCCTTGGAGCATGGTCCTCTTACCTGATTTGGTGGGATAAGCAGGTATCCTCAGGATGATAACCCTGAATTGTTCCTAGAAGACTAAGAGTCAGCACAGCTTGTGCAATAATGCCATAAACCCAAGCAAATCTTGGAATAACCCAAAGCTGCATGTCACTGCATTCTGGCCAGTTGAAACTTTCCACATAGAATGCAACATCGTACACCAGTCAGGAAAAGACTAAGGCAGGAGTAATCATGAAGAGAAGCCCCCAGACCAAGAATGGGTGTAACTGCTGTGCAGCTGTACCAGTCACTCTTCTCCCAAGCATGGTTGCTACCTACTTCTCAAACAGGAGCCAGGGATTCAGGAGGACTCCAAAATTGGGCACCAACTCTCTTCAGAAGATTGCCACCTCATCAAGAATTAAAGATGTCCCTGGACAACATCACTCATCCAATCTGGAGCTTGGGGTTTCTTATTCCTCAACCAAGTACAACACCACTTGGTGCTGATTATAAGAGACGAGGAACTTGGGCAGGCAGATGTTGTAGAAGGGACACACTGTGCCCATTGGGAGCAAAGGAAATTGAAAAGGAAGCAAGAATGAATCTGGCGTCCATTGAGCCACTGCGAAAAAGCCTCTTTTATCCTTACATGCAGACTGGAAAAGGGGAGGGTGTTTCTTCTTACTTAATAGGAGGGGGGAGCCAGCTGAACAAGAACAAAAAGAAAGCCTTCCGCTGTTTCTGGAATGGAAAAAAATGGCTGACAGAGCCAGTCAGATGCTTCATTGGCCCTTAACTAGCCAGGTGGCCCATTCCTGATTTTCTTTGCCAAGTGAGCTGTTCCTTTTGGTAGGAGCCAAACAGAACCAGGTGGCCAGATCCATCACTCATGCTCCAGTTACAGCTCATTTGGACCAGACCCAAGGCCTCCCATCTCTCCCCCCCCCCAACACACACAAAACAAATGTAAACATTCAGAGCAAAGTCAGTCTTATCCCTTTATTTACTCCAACGTTGTTACACAAGCAATTTTTTATCTGGCCTATCTGCAATGCTCACATGTGTTGAGATTGGATATCTATCATGGCATTATCCTGGTGAACACAATGCTGGAGTTCACAAGAGAAGGTGGCATACTTGGCTCCCTTCCCGAAGCTAAAATTGCCAGCAAAAATCCACCAGAATGCAGCTGATTCTTTCCCTTGTGATGTTTAGTTCATCACCTGGCAGGGTTGAATTACTACTTACACAGAGTTTATGTCACTGAGCCTGGATGTACTGTATTTTGAATATATCAGATGCTGTGGATGGGTTTTTAAACCATGCTGAACCACAAAAGGTCTGTTTTGTTCTGATTTGGATATGAAACTTGCCATTATGATTTATAAACCATGGTTTCAGTTACAGGTTAGAAGAAGCTTTCCACAGTTATGTCAAAAGCCATCTAATGTAGGGGTGACCAAGATACATTTTCAAAGATTTCTGGAGTTTTAAAAAGTAAAATGAATGCCTTTTACATGTAAGCCCCTCCTTTGCAAACAAAAAAAAAACACCAAAATACTTAGCCTTCTCCACTCTGGGAACCCATAACTGGTGGGCTGTAAGTGGCCCCAAGGCTACGTTTTTTTGGTGTAGAGTGTTGAATGAATTCAGCTGACAATGTTTCACTGATTATTCCATTATTCTGTAGTGGCCCAGTGGTTAGAATGCAGTATTGCAGGCTAATTCTGCCCACTGCCAGCAGTTTGATTCTCACCAGCTCAAGGTTGACGCAGCCTTCCATCCTTCCGAAGTCAGTAAAATGAGGACCCAGATTGTTGGGGGCAATATGCTGACACTGTAAACCGCTTAGAGAGGGATGTAAAGCACTATGGAGTGGCATATAAGTCTAAGTGCTGTTGCTATTAAGCAAATTGTAATTGGTGGATTCCCCTGACTTTATTTCTCTTGCCATCATGGAATCCTAAACTGGCCTACAAAAGGGATTTATTTCTTCTCGTTGTTAGCACCAGTGCTCCTGATTCTTCATTACATTCACATAAGCTGTTTCTTTTGGAAACCTCTGACCCTTCCAGTTCCAGCCTCAGGCAGAAGAGGATATAGTAAAAAAAAAAGAGGGAGAGACAGAGACCACCTTAATTGTGATTAATTACCCATTTGGAGGAGTTTTTTTTAAAAAGCCTTTGTTTTTTCTGGGTTTTTTTTTCTCCATGACAGTTGGCAGCATTTAGGCTGGACCTTGTCCAGGACTGTTTCCTGAGATGCAAGCTATATATTCTTGTGTATTTTGGTAAACTGCTTTGATCTGTGGCTACTGCATTTCAATAAGAGTTTTATAAGCCCTCCATCCTGCAAGGCTGAGAAGCGAGATGGGCAGCAAACATATTTAATAATAAATAAATATCAAATAAAATAAAAAGTAGAGCAACAAAGATGATCAGGGGACTGGAGGCTAAAACATATAAGGAACGGTTGCTGGAATTGGGTATGTGCAATTTAATGAAGAGAAGGATGAGGGGTGACATGACAGCAATGTTCCAGTATCTCGGGGTCTGCCACAAAGAAGAGGGAGTCAAGCTATTCTCCAGAGCACCTGAGGGCAGGACAAGAAGCAAAGAAACTAATCAGAGAAGCAACCTGGAACTAAGGAGAAATTTCCTGACAGAACAATTAACCAGTGGAACAACCTGCCTCCAGAAGCTGTGAATACTCCAACACTGGAACTTTTTAAGAAGAGACTGGACAGCCGTTTGTCTGAAATGGTGTAGGGTTTCCTGCCAGAGCAGGGGAGTTGGACTAGATGACCTCCAAGGTCCCTTCCAACCTATTATTATTGATCATCACACAACCAGATGTTCAGACTGGATCTGGCATTTTTGTCTACCTATCGAGTCCTTACCAAGGACCTGGGATAGGCAGATGTGGATGTTTGATGGTATTATAGATATCGTTGCAGGATGGAAGCAGTTCCTAGTAAGGCCGCCTTTTGCAATTGACTAATGGTGAATTTGTCAATGCCGATGATGGTGTTCAAGTGGTGCTCCAGTTGTTTTGGGATTGCACCCAAAGCACCTATTACAGTTGGTACTACCCTTGCTTGCCTTTGCCACAGTCTTTCTATTTCTATTTGTAGGTCTTTGTATTTTGTTATCTTCTCCAGTTCTTTCTCGTCTATTCTGCTGTCTCCAAGCACTGCCACGTCCACTATCGAGACTTTTTTGTCTTTCTTATCGACAATTGTTAAGTCTGGGGTGTTATGTTGCAGGTGCTTGTCTGTTTGAATTCTGAAGTCCCAAAGCAGTTTTAACTTGTATCATTTTCTACAACTTTCTCTATTTTATGATCCCACCAGTTCTTGCTTACAGGCAAATGATATTTCTTGCAGATTATTATTATTATTATTATTATTATTATTATTATTATTATTATTATTATTATTATTATTTATTATTATTATTATTATTATTATTTATTATTATTATTATTATTATTATTATTATTATTATTATTATATAAAATAAAATAAAATAAGGCAAGAATTGTCTGTCATTTCTTTCGCATTTATATACTCTCTGTTTTCTGGCTCTGCTGCCTCTGCCTTTGCCCTAAAGGCCTGTCCTGTTCCTTGCAAACAAGGCTCAGCCTCGCCATGGCAGTAAAGGATGCCAAAATTCTTGCATCATCCAACCCTCCCTGCCTAAGGGATGGCTGCTACCGGCTGCCACCGCAGCTGCCAAATGAGAAACAGAGGAAGCTGGCTCAGTCCCAGCTTCTCAGCTCGCTTTCAAAGGCTCACATCGAGGCGTGGCTTTGCCCTTCTTTTTTCCTTTTTGCTGACGTGGTGACGTTTGCAAGGGTTAACACAGGACTGCCGGTTTTGTTGAGCTGAAACCGTCTTTTCTCCTCCTCCATGACGGAATCCCTAGCCAGCGTGATCGTGGAAGGGGGTGCATGTATACCAGGTATACCGGGATTGCCAAGAACTGATTAGCTTGCTGGGGGCCAAGAGGCAACTGAGGTGTATTGGAGAGAAGCATTTGATGGCAAGTTTTATCTTGCTTTTTTTTTAAAGGATTTTTATATTTCTATTGTTTTCTTTTTTTTAATTGCATTGCATTGTTTTCTTTTGCCGGATTGTGAGCTGCTTCTAGTGGGGCTGTACTTAATTGGAGTAAATAAATATAGCCAAAAAGCATCCTCTCAAACAGAGACAGGATATAAGGAAAGGGGCAACGAAGCCTCTAACACAGAAGCTGTTCCCATCCCTCAAATCAAATTGACAAGGATCTCAGCTAATGGCATTCTCGGGGGGGGGGGGGGGGGGGAGGGAGGAGAAAAGAATGGGCGGCATCACTGGCAGAAAAACAATTACAGTGGTCCTCAACTTACAAGAGTCTGCTTAGTGACTGTTCAAAGTTACAACAGCACTGGAAAAAGTGGCTTATGACCGTTTTTTCACACAACCGTTGCAGCATCCCTACGGTCACGTGATGAAAATTCAGGCACTTGGCAACTGGTATGTGTTTATGGTGGTTGCAGTGTCCCAGGGTCACATGATCACATTTTGCGACTTTCCGACAAGCCAACGGAGAAGCCAGATTCATTTAACAACCATGTTACTAACTTAACAACAGCAGTGATTCACTTAACAACTATGGCAAGAAAGGTCATAAAATGGAGCAAAACTCATTTAACTCCTGTCTTGCTTAGCAACAGAAATTTTGGACTCAGTTGTGGTCGTAAGTCGAGGACTACCTGTAGAAAAGAGAGGGAGACCTTTCTCCCCATATAAAAGTGAGATTTCAGATTTGATGCATTATTTGTGTTATGATAGGCGCAGGGGTAGGCAACCTCGGCTCTTTTATGACTCATGGACTTCAACTCCCAGAATTCCTGAGGCAGCATGGCTCAGTATGGAAACCTCTCCCTTTCCCCTCAGCATGGCTGACTCAAGAATTCTGGGAGTTGAAGTCCATGAGTCATAAAAGAGCCGAGGTTGCCTACCCCTGTGATAGGGCCATTTCTATCATGTGGAAAGCATGGAGGGGTGGCAGACCTCACCTTGAAACTGCTGTGACAAACTGGATCTCGAAAAATATTACATTTATGGGAATAAGTGGATGGAAAGAGGCAGCAACAGTGCTGTATACTTAAATAGATATTTATACCTAAATAGGGAGAAAATAGCTGGGCTTGTGTTAGCACAAGAACCTATAATTTATCACATGACCCAATGGAAGCCAGATCAAGATACATGGTTTATTCTATAGCAGGGGTGCCCATTGCTTGCTAGGGAATTCTGGAAGTTGAAATCCACAAGGCTTAAAGTGGCCAAGGTTGGACACACCCGCTTTATAGTACGAGCCAGGATTTGTTCTAGGACTGGCATTAGGTGTGCACAACTACATTGCACTTACATGGTTTATTTGATTTAGTATTTTGCATAAATCCAGCCTCAGTTTTACAGCTGGGTGTATTGTGTAAACTATGCAAATTGTGGCCTAGCCCACAAAACCTGCTTTATGAAACCATTATTTACTGGAGTGCGTAGGAACCCCGTGGCTGCAGTCAATATGTAACCTATGATTAGTTTAATCTACTTTCTGAAACAAACAATCCAAATGGGTTGATTTTGCATAGCATTCTAAATCCTGAAATTAGCCAATGATCGCTATTTATTACACGCCTTTGCCAAAGTGCAGTAAACAAAGCAGAATCCTAGATCAGTCCAATAAAAATAGCTGGGATTGCAGTAAACAAACATCAGCACAAAAATAAATAATAACAGTACTTCACCGGTTTCCAGATTGCAGTGCACGTTAGGTTTTATCTGACTTGATTATGTGTTTTAGTTATTAAATTTAAATTCATGTGCCGCCCATCTCATTGTCAAACAACTTGACAGAATGCAATTTTTGTATTCTTGTATTCCAAA
Organism: Vipera berus; assembly: GCF_964194415.1. NCBI lineage: Eukaryota > Metazoa > Chordata > Lepidosauria > Squamata > Viperidae > Vipera > Vipera berus. Next base: position 350,459,873 of record NC_138202.1, read on the forward strand.
CAGCAGAAGTAGTGTATTGAATACACTACATAATTCTGTTCTTTGGAATGCACGCTATTTGCAATAGATACGGTTATCTATTACATACTTGCTATTATTTCTCATCCCATTCTCATTTTCTGTTTTTTGTTGCTGCTGCTGCTATTAACAACAACAACAACAACAACAACAACAATAATTTCCTTTTGCCTGAAGCTTGCAAGCTCTCAGCAGCTGGCTTCATATGCAGAATTAAGAAAATACCCTAGCAAAGAGATAATATACTTGTACCTGTTTACTTTAAACGTAAACACTTTCGTCATCACTAAGTGTACTTAAGACTGCACCAAACCAGTTTCTAGAATTCCAAAAGCTTAAGTCAAAGCCAAAAGTGGTTGACAGAACACGCGTGCGCTACCCGCCCCACCCGGTTTGCATCATGCTGCGTCCGGCGAGTTCCAACTGCTTGGCAGAAAAAGCAGAGGGAGGAGCCAAGCTATTCTCCAAAGCACCTGAAAGCAGGACAAGAAGGAACGGATGGAAACTAGTCAAGGAGAGAAGCAACCTAGAACTAAGGAGAAACTTCCTGACAGTTAGAACAACTAACCAGTGGAACCACCTGCCTCCAGAAGTGGTGAATGCTCCAACACTGGAAGTTTTTAAGAAGAGACTGGACAGCCATTTGCCTGAAATGGTATAGGGTTTCCTGCCTGAGCAGGGGATTGGACTAGATGACCTCCAAGGTCCCTTCCAACTTCTTCTTCTTCTTCTTCTTCTTCTTCTTATTATTATTATTATTATTATTATTATTATTATTATTATTATTATTATTCTTATTCTTATTCTTATTCTTATTATTATTATTATTATTATTATTATTATTATTATTATTATTATTTATTTCTGGGAACTGTAGTTCTGCAGCGGTGCTAGGTGATCTAGCAAGAGCACGTTTCCAACAATAACAAAAAACCCCTTACATTTCCCCAAATTCTTGGAAAACCGAACGCTGAAAGCTATGATGTGTGAGTTTCTATGGGCGTTGAAAGCAATACGACAGCCAGAGGCTATAATACTGCTGTATACTGCGAGGGGAGTCCTCTTTCTCCGCCTCCAACCTGGAATAAAACTGGTGAAGATTACGCTTTTTAAAAGATCACAAATTCTGTATATTGGAACTCAAGGGAAGTTAGGTTGCAGACCGGCACCCTGATCTAATCCTGGTTAGAAAAACCAGGCTTTTCTGCTGCTAATTATCTAGACATCAAAGGGCACATTTTGCCCAACCCTTAAAGCAGGGGTAGAAAATCATGGCCCTTTTATGACTTGTGGACTTCAGCTCCCAGAATTCCTGAGCCAGCCATGCTCATGGCCATGCTGGCTCAGGAACTCTGGGAGTTGAAGTCCACAAGTCATAAAAGGGCCATGGGTTCCCACACCCCTACCTTAAAGTGACCCTTTGCAGGATTTGTTTCCCGCAGCAGCCTCTTCTGACTAGCATCTCTCTTTGGGAAAAGATTCTGTGGACCTTTGATTAAATTACTACTTCAACTTCCTCTCTTCTTGTGATTTGTTTATGTTTATGGAGTCACTTGTCTGAAATGATATAGGGCAGGGGTAGGCAACCTTGGCTCTTTTATGACTCATGGACTTCAACTCCCAGAATTCCTGAGCCAGCTGGCTCAGGAATTCTGGGCAGTTGAAGTCCACGAGTCATAAAAGAGTCAAGGTTGCCTACCCCTGGTATAGGGTCTCCTGCTTGAGCAGGGGGGTGGACTAGAAGACCCCCCAAGGTTTCTTCCAGCTCTGTTCTATTCTATATCCAACACACCTTCCTCTTATTTTTCCCATAACAACCACCCTGAGGGATGGGTTGGGCTGAGAGAGTGCCTGAGCCAAAGTCACACCCAGCTGGTTTTCCTAGCTAAGGCGGGACTAGAACTCACAGTCACCCGCTTTCTAGCATGGTGCCTTAACCACTAGACCAAAATTATTGAGAGAATCATGAAGAACCCACCTCCAACCACAACTGCACTGATAGTCCTTAAATTTTCCCCATCCAGGCAGTTCACCTAACACACAAAGCCAAGAGGGCCAGCCATTTTGGGGACCAGGGACCGGTTGTGTGGAGAGAGGTTTTTCCACGGACCGGAGGGGGTGTGGTTTCCTGTACTGCCTGCATCCCGTGGATGGGGTTTTGCTTGTTTGCATGGACTGGTTTCTGCCATGTTACGGACCAGTGCCGGTCCACGGACTGGAAGTTGGGGACCTCTGCCTTAGTATATGTGGAATCCCACTATTGCCTATTGGGTGTCCTTGAGAAAGAAGCTGACAAACTTGACATCTGTATGGCTGGCACTGAGATGCATACCCAAAATGCATCCAAAGCTTAAACACATATTATGAGTAAGCTAAAGGATTGATTACATGTCATCAAGTTGGTGTTGACTCATAGTGATCTTCTCCAGAAGGATTCATTTCCAACCTGAACTTTCAGGTCTTCCAACATCTATCGCCACTGTAACCAAGTTCATCCTGCTGCTGATTATCCTATTCTTCTCTTGCCTTCCACCTTTCCCAGTATTATGGACTTCTCAAGGGAATCAGCAGGATAAAATTTTAAATAAAAATAGCACAGAGCTTAGCTATATTGATTATGCATCCAGTGGGAAGTCACCTTCTTAATATTATTCAAGAAGTGCAATGGAAAATATTTATTGGCCATAAAAAGCCATCTTGCCTTAAATGCATCCAGATACAAGCAAGATGAAGCTGGCAAGAATGAACAGAAGTAGAAAGTGGCTTCAGAAATTGTTGGCTGGAATGTTTTCCTTCTTCATAATTGATCTCTACCCAAAGACCAGAATTTGAAAGATGTTGCCATCTTTATTTGAGCTCTATCAGGCTAAACCTGGTTGGTGTTTGGACAGGAGACGTCTAAGGCATCCCAAAGCTGTAGCTGAAATTGAGAAGATGAAAAAATAGCCTGGGAAAAGGCAACGAGAAGCCACTTTTATCGTGTTGCCAAAAAAGCAACATGAATATGTCCATCTTCTCACTGTAAGCTATTTGATTTCCGCCTGCCATAGTCAAAATTCTTTCAGTAGATGACAATCACATCCATTAAATTAAAACACCCAGAATACAGACAGTGAGAATAAATAAATGGGAGGGTATCTTTACATTTTAATATTGAATAGAAGCAGACATGATCCTAGTCACTTAATCCAACTCCTCTCTGTAGTCCAAGAATTCTGAAATTGCAACATCTCAGGTCGATGTCTTTCTGGCCAATTTCAGTTCTACTGCTTTTATCGTTATTGTTTTTGTCTTCAAGTCAGCATGGATTCCTAGTAGCTGCTTGGACTAGTCCCTGTGGTTTTCTTGGCAAGATTTCAAAAGTGGTTTGCCATTGTCTGCTTTTTAGGGACGAGAGAGAGTGGCTTGCTCAAGGTCACTTAGCTGGCTCTGTGCCTAAGATGGAACTAGAACTCACAGTCTCCCGATTTCTAATCTGGAGTCTTAATTGCTGGACCAAAGTGTCTCTCCTTTCCTACAAATCAGAGAAAGTCAAATGTTAAAATGTAAAGATACCCTCCCATTTATTTATTCTCACTGTTTGTCCTCTGGGTGGTTCAATTTAATGGAATATGATTTGTCATCTACAGAAAGTCTGTTGACTATGGCAGTTGGAAATCAAATAGCTTATTGTGAGAAGAGGGACATATTCATGTTGCTTTTTTTGGCAACACAACAAAAGTGGCTTCTCATTTCCTTTGCCCGAGCAATTTTTTCATCTTTCCAGTTTCAGCTACAGCTTTGGGATGCTTTAGATACCTCCTGTCCAAACACCAACCAGGTTTAGCTCCTGAGCCCAGGCAAAACAGCCATTTGCTGTTATCAGGGGAGAGAATAATAATAAAATAATAATAAACCTTTATTGTCAAAGTACAACATGTGTACATTGAGATTAGCTGAGCCTCCCCCCGTGCTCTCTCCCCCCAACACAAAGTGACAACAAACCCTCCATCCCACCACACTATGTGAACCAACTACACCACACACCGGCCTCCCAAGTCAATTCTGCATAAGATTATGTCCCATTTAAAAGCCTAACAGCCCACGGATAAAAGCTATTTTTCAGCCTGTTGGTACGGCTGGCTATATTCCTATATCTCCTACCGGATGGTAGGAGAGTAAAGAGATACCGTCCAGGGTGTGAGTCATCCCTGAGAATCTTCCTCACTCTTCCAAGGCAGCGAGCCCTGGCGAGGTCATCCAGTGGTGTCAGGGAACAGCCCACAATGTCTTGTGCTGTGCTCACTACCCTCTGTAATACTTTCCTATCCGCGGCTGTCAGACCAGCATACCAAACCACAATACCATACGAGAGGACACTCTCTATAGTAGACCGGTAAAAGAGGGTCATTAGCTGTTGTTCTACCCTGTTCTTCCGCAAGATCCTAAGAAAGTGAAGCCTCTGTTGGGCCTTTCTAGCCACCTGGGTTGTGTTAACTTTCCAGGTCAGATCTTCACAGGTAGACTCCCAGAAATTTAAAGGAGGAAACTCTCTCTACACAGTCCTCCCCGATGTAAAGTGGGGCAGGTTCCTCCCTTTTTCTCCGGAAGTCTAACACCATCTCTTTCGTCTTGCCGATGTTTAGGTGCAAGTTGTTGTTACTACATCATATGGATAGTTTTTGTGCCTCTGCCCTATATGCTGTCTCATCCCAACCTGTAATAAGACCCACCACAGTTGTATCATCTGCAAACTTGATTATCGCAGTGGATGGGTCAGATGATACACAATCATAAGTGTATAAAGAGTACAGGTAGGGGCTAAGCACACAGCCCTGTGGCGTGCCGGTGCAAAGCTTCAGGGGGGTGTACAAAGCAGACCCGACCCTCACTGTTTGTACCTGATCCCTAAGAAAGTCTTGAATCCAAACGCAGATAGCGGGGGAGAATTTCAAGTCAGTCAGCTTCTCGATGAGAATGCTCGGCAAAATGGTGTTGAAAGCCGAGCTGTAGTCAACAAAAAGCATCCTGACGTAACTTCCAGGTTTCTCGAGATGACTTGCTACAGAGTGTAAGGCAGTAGCTATGGCATCGTCTGTCGACCTATTTCCCCTGTAGGCAAATTGATGTTTATCAAAGTCCAGTGGGAGGCATGTCCTAAGATGTTGGAGAACCGATCTTTCGAAGCATTTCATGACTACAGACGTTAATGCAATAGGTCTGTAGTCATTCAGGCACTCAACTGCAGTTTTCTTGGGGACTGGGACAATGGTAGCTGCCTTATTAGAAGCATAACAATAATAATAATAATAATAATAATAATAATAATAATAATAATAATAATAATAATAATAATAATAATAATAATAATAATAATAATAATAATAATAAATAATTAATAATAATAATCTGATAACTAGGATGCTGATAGCAACCCGTGTCAACCATTAGCGCCAGTCAATTTGAATGTTCAGTTGACTGAGGTTCATGTTTAAATAATAACAATAACAATAATAATAAAGTTGGAAGGTACTTTGGAGGTCATCTAGTCCGACTCCCTGCTGTCCAGTCTCTTCTTAAAAACTTCCAGTGTTGGAGCATTCACCGCTTCTGGAGGCAGGTTGTTCCACTGGTTAATTGTTCTAACTGTCAGGAAGTTTCTCCTTAGCTTAGTTCTAGGTTGCTTCTCTCCTTGATTAGTTTCCATCCGTTGCTTCTTGTCCTGCCTTTAGATGGAAAATAGCTTGACTCCTTCTTCCTTGGGGCAGCCCCTGAGATATTGGAAGACTGCTATCATGTCCCCCCTCGTCCTTCTCTTCATTAAACTAGACATTCCCAATTGCAGCAACCGTTCCTTATATGTTTTAGCTACCAGTCCCCTGATCATCTTTGTTGCTCTTCTCTGTGCTCTTTCTAGAGTCTAGGGATCACAGCCAGATGAGCTAATTCTACTTTATTGTAAAGCTACATCAGAAAAAGCCCAATCCTCTCCCCCCCCACAACTCTTTACAGCCCCTGAAATTAGGGAGGGTCTCCTGAGCCTCTTGCCCTGCCCACTACAGGTAGTCCTAGACTTACAACCATGTTTAATGACTGTTCACAGTTATCACAGCACTGAAAAAAGTGACTTACAGTATGGCTGGTTTTCACACAACTGTTGCTGCATTCCCGTGATTAGCTGATCAAACTTCAGGTGCTTGGCAACTGGCCCTGTTCTACATCTTGATCTTAATTGTAGTTTCCGACATGAAGGAAGGTGCACTTCGATATTGCTGAATTGCAACTACCAGCATCCTTCATCAAAGATGGATGAATTATTAAGACAATCTCGGTGTCATATTTTTGTGAATATATCAGACTGGGTTTCTCAGCTTTGTGAATAGGTCAAGCTCAGTTTCGCTTATATAAATATATAAACCTGGCCACAGGTTTAGCCAAAAGGGTGGGAAACTGCATCTCAAACATTAAGAACCTTGTGAACTTCAAATTACGCCTACATCAATGGTACATTTCTTTCATTCTAACATATAGCATAATATAATAAGCTTGCATCCAAATGCAAACTCAAAAAATCTCTTCTTGATTCCTCACGGTTGATCTACCTAGGTAAGGTTGCTATCCAGTGTAAGTCAGCCACATTCTTAGGTTCTCCATTCCTATTTTTATCTGCATGCAACTATAAAGGATGGGTCTACAGAGATCTAAGAAGGATGGATAGACTGTGAAGCCTTATAAGGGGGGGAGGGGGCAGATGGAAGGTGTTTGCAGAATAAAGGGAAACCCAGCCTGATCTATGTCCTTACAATGCTCTTCCATCAATAATAAATACAGTTCATTATATAACATGCTTATACCTATAAATCTTTTAACACCTTCTGAATCATTCATTTCCTTACGTATACATCATTCTCTTAAAGGCACCGCTAGAAACAGTGACTAGCTGAATTGCACCTGCCATCCAGCATACGGAAAGCAGGAGCAACTGAAAATAAAAATAAAATAATGTTACCTTGTGGAGGGGTGGAAAATACACAATATTTACTTGTTTCAGCATGGGACAGCAGTGTCGTAGATAAGTGTCAAGGTAGTTCTTGACTTATGACCAATCATTTAGCAACCATTTGAAGTTCCGATTGACTCCCTCCCCCAAGGTACTTACAACCCAGTGTCTAAATTCTGACATTGTCTCCCCTGGCTGGGGGATTCTGGGAGTTGAAGTCCACATGTCTTCAAGTTGCAAGGTTGAGAAACATTAATCCCACGATTGGTGGGGTTTTTTTGTTGTTGTTCAGCTGACCACAGGCCACAATTCCAAACTGTGAGTTCCCACTTGCCAACAACGTATTGTGAGAATGCAGAACAGTTAATTACTCTTTACCAAAGAACAGTTGCTAAGTTAATTCAGCTTAAATATGTCGTGTCAACCATAGCTGATGTTTTACTAAGTTTTTAATTTAGTCCCTTGGGTTCCCCTTGACACACTTCCTTCCTCAGCTTTCGGAATTAACCTACTTTTTCTGGGTCTCTACACCGTACTGAAGTCTTCACTTACTGAATGGGATAAGTTCAGAAAAGCTACAAGGTTAGCAGGATTTGCAAATGCAGCTATGAGGACTTGACTTGATTCGGTTAAGCATGTGGCCATTTGGATTCTCATTAGAGCAGGAGTCTCCAAAAAGCAAAGTGGTAGCTCCAGCTGATCTTGTAAGGACCTGCCTCAATTAGATCTCCCAAGAAAGCAGAACTCTTGAAACAGGCATTGCTTCAAAAGGAACTTTTATTGAGAGTTAATGATAGCACTACAAAGTTTAGAGAATGGATTCCTTTAAAAAGGGTTCCTTTTGTCATGCAGCAGACTTGTTTCTCTTTCCTTTCTTTTCTTTTTCTTTTTTAAATTAAAAGTATCTTAAAATTCAGAACTTGAAGAAACAGGACTCAAAGAGAATTGATGCTTTTGAACTTTGGTGTTGGAGAGGATATCTGAGAATAATCCGAACAGCCAAGAAATGAGTCATCTAACAAATCGAGTTCTCACATCAGGCAGAAATGGCCAGGCTCAAATTATTCTACTTCATACACATTATGGGAAGATCCAGCTCTTTGGAAAAGACTCTCGTCCTGGGAATGGTGGGAGGAAACTGAAAAAGTGGACCAGCAGCAGCCAAGTGGATGGACTCAGTTACAGTGGTGATGGTATATTATTGGAAGACTTGAAGGACCAGGTTGAACAACAGAACAACAGAGATGGAAGGGACCTTGGAGTTCTCCTAGTATAACCCCCTGCTCAAGCAGGATGTCAGTGCTGCAAACATTGACATGTTTTTGCACTGACAATATAAGAAGCAGCCTTTTGCTTTAACTGTTGGGTTTTGAATCACTAAAACGCGGGAGAAATGCAACCCGGATGTTTTGACAAGATAAGGGAGCTGCTTCAGAAGGGAAGTGAAACTTCGTGGGTTGAATTAATTGGTAAATGTGATTCATGACGTGTAAATAAAGGAGGGAAATTCTGTACAATGTGGGGGTCAAGGGGAGGAGAATTCAGATTCTGGCATCCATCCATGAGTGCCGATGCTTCGTTTCATTATTATAGACTTTTTAGATAAAACAATGCCTGAATGTTGTTTGAACTGTCTCATTAATCGGAACCATGACACAGGAGACCCTATACAATTTCAGACAAATAGTTGTCCAATCTCTTCTTTAAAACCTCCAGTGACGGAGCACCCACAACTTCTGAAGGCAAGTTGTTCTACTGATTAATTGTTCTGAAATTTCTCCTTAGTTCTAGGTTGGTTCTCTCCTTGATTGGTTTCCATCCACTGCTTTTTATCCTGCTTTCAGATGCTGTGGAGAATAGGTTAACCCCCCTCTTCTTTGTGGCAGCCCCTTAGATATTGGAATACTGCTATCATATCACCTTTAGTCCTTTTTTTCATTAGATTAGACATTCCCAGTTTCTGCAACCATTCTTTATATGTTTTAGCCTCCAGCCCCCTAAATCATCTTTGTTGCTCTTCTCTGTACTCGTTCTAGAGTTCTACCATGACACTTAGAACTCGATGCCACATTCCAAATATGGTCCTTCTGGAAGACAGGTCCCTCTGGATAAAATCTATCTGGTTGCTAAGAGTCAACGCTGACTTGATAGACATCATCAAATCTTAATAGTTGAAAGCAGGCAACTGATGGATATCAAGGAAGCTCAGATGTGTTGGCACCCATGAATGTCACTGAGTCCAAAAGTTAAAGCATCAGTGAAGCATCAGTGCATTGCCTTTCCTGAGCAGACATGTCCCCAAAGGCTTGGACACAAACAGATAGTCAGATGTTCTCTTAGTAATGGAGGAAAGGATGGAAACTAATCAAGGACAGAAGCAACCTAGAACTAAGGAGAAATTTCCTGACAGTTAGAAGAATTAACCAGTGGAACAACCTGCCTCCAGAAGCAGTGAATGCTCCAACGCTGGAAGTTTTTAAGAAGAGACTGGACAGCCATTTGTCTGAAATGGTAGAGGGTTTCCTGCCTGAGCAGGGGGTTGGGCTAGATGACCTCCAAGGTCCCTTCCAACTTTGTTGTTGTTGTTATTATTATTATTATCATCCCAATTGTTCGGAAAGTCATAAACCCACATAGCCCCGAACAGGTTAAAAAAGCTCATCTGCCAAGTATTTTAATTACCACCCAGAGAATTAGCGCAGGAAGACTCACTTCATTATTTTGTGTGAGGATGTAATGGCCTGTTCCACTTTGGATATGTAGCGTGATGGACTGATTAGCAGGTCTTGATGCTTTCAAGGTTCAGGGGTCGAGATTAATTAGATATACCCTTGAGTCACAGCCCCCTGCTTCCAAAGAGGAAAGCAAACTTCTGGGGTTTTGCTCTTTGTCCTTATTCTGTACAGCCCTTGATCTGAGCAGAAGCTGCAAAAAGCTGAGAAGGAAACGAAAGGCTGTTGAGAGAGAAGAAAAAGGATAATTTCCCAGGCATCTTTCAGCAAAGAGAATCTTTTAAAATGGATTTCACCCACCCCCCTTTGTGTACCCTGGTTCGACTACTAATCTCTCTCTCTCTCTCTCTCTCTCTCTCTCTCTCTCTCTCTCTCTCTCTCTCACACACACACACACACACACACACACACAGAGAGAGAGAGAGAGAGAGAGAGAGAGAGAGAGAGAGAGAGAGAGAGAGAGAGAGAGAAGTTTCTGAAGAGTGTGGATGAAGAAGTATATTTTACATTTTATACTGTAAATTATATCTATTTGCAATATAGGACATAGAACCTATAACGGCTTGCCTCCAAAGGTTGTGGCTGCTCCATCACTGAAGGTTTTTCAGAAGAGTTTGGACAGTCGCTTGTCTAAAATGGTACAGGGCACGGGTGTCAAACTCAATCTCGTCACGTGATGTATCGTAACATATCGTGATGTTTTTTGCCTTTGCAGAGCCAGGGTGGGCGTGGCCTGCATGTGATGCATCTGGCCCGTGGGCCGCCAGTTTGACACCCCTGGGATAGGGTTTTCTGCTGGAGCAGGGGTTGGACTGGAGGACCTTCAGGGTCCCTTCCAACTTGGTTTGTCTCTTCTGTTATCCTGTTATTCTTTCTATGACCGTGTGTATCCATCCTATCAAGCCCAAAGTTAGTCCGGAATGGATTTCCTGCCATGGGGAGGGTGTTGGACTAGAACACCTCCAAGGTCCCTTCCAACTTTTATTATTCTAACTTTTATGTTCTAAGTCAACATAGTTGACTGCAACAATCTAATGAAGCTCCATTGTTTTTAATGTATGGTGTGCAGCTTGACTCTTTTCTTTCACCATACCATGCAACCACCTCTTTTGGTGTTTGCATGCTCTTGTCTGTGTGTGTCTGTGTGTGTGTACAGGTAATCCTCAACTTTCAACCATTCGTTTAGTAATTGTTGGAAGTTACTGACAAAAGTGACTTATGACAGGTCCTGGCACTCACAACTGTTGCAGTTTTCCCCAAAGTCATGTGTTCAAGATTCAGGCGCTTGACAACAGGCAAGTATTTACAAAGGTTATATAGCATCCCAGGGTCACATGATTGCCATTTGCAACCTTCCCAGCCAGTTTCCCACAAGCAAAGTCAGTGGGGAAAGCTGGATATATTTAACGACCACATGATTCATGTAACTGCAGTGGTTTGCTTAACAATCGTGGCAAAAAGGTTTATAAAATTGGGTGTGACTCAGTTAACAACCACCTTGCTTAGCAATGGAAATTCTGGTCCCAATTGTGCTCATAGGTCGAGGACTACCTGGATGTATAAATATATACAAGTAGTCCTCGACTTACAACAGTTCATTTAGTGACCCTTCCACCTTACAAAGGCACTGATAAAATGACTTATGACCATTATTCACACTTCAGACCATTGCAGCATCCCCATGGGTCACCTGAACAAAATTCAGATGCTTGACAACCAACTCTTTCTTATTTTATTTTATTTTATTTATTTTATTTTATTTTATTGTTTTTATTTTATTTTATTTTATTTTTTAAATATTCTAGTTTTACACTCAAATACTTAATAAACAACATGCTGTCTGGGTCCATTAGTAATTCAGCGGTTAACAAACTTCTTCAGTCTAGATCCAATATTACACCATCAAATGTTTCCTCTGTTCTTCCCATAGGATCTGTTTTCCCACACTAGGCAAATACAATTCTTACTGTTATTAGTCAATATACAATTGAATATCAACATCTTTTGTTACATTTTTCTCATAATATCAATGTCAGCTTAAGATATTTTTTCTAATCAAAACATATCTTAATTGCATTTGCACTTAGCATCATATGTTCAATCAGTAACCTGTTTTCGCTTTTTCAAAAATTTTAATTTCCCATCAGTATTCAAAATGTCTCTATGGTTTATAATTTCAAAGTAAGTTATATTTGGATAACTAAAAACTTCCCTTATTTAAACTTCTTAGACTCATATTTATGACAGTTGCAGCATCCCGGGGTCATGTGATCCCCTTTTGCATCCTTCTGAGAAGCAAAGTCAATGGGGAAGCCAGATCCACTTCACAAATGTGTTATTAACTTAACCACTGCAGTGATTCTCTTAACAACTGTGGCAAGAAAGGTCGTTAAAATGGGACAAAACTCACTTAACAAATGTCTCACTTAGCAACAGAAATTTTGGGCTCAGTTTTTTTTTAATCCCATTTATATCCCGCCCTTCTCCGAAGACTCAGGGCGGCTTACAATCTAAAGCACAAATCAATGTGCTTAGCAATAGCCTTCATTCTATGTATATGCCTGCTTATTAGGGCTTTCGGGGGCCCCCCAAGCGGCATTATTACAAAGTCAGCTTAATTGCCCCCAACAATCTGGGTCCTCATTTTACCTACCTCGGAAGGATGGAAGGCTGAGTCAACCTTGAGCCTGGTGGGACGCGAACCTGCACTAATTGCAGGCAGCTCGTGTTACTTAGGGAGGCATTAGCCCGCTGCTCCACCAAGGCTCTTGTGGTCATAAGTCGAGAATTGCCTGTATGCAATTCAAATATATCCCTTTAAGAATTCCTCCTTTACAATCATGTTGAAGGAAAAGTCTTCATCATGGTTCAGTCCAAGCCGGGAATAAACAACATGGCGACTGCTTTAGAAAGAAGGTTGCAGTTTATTGAAGAGGAGAGCCAGACAGGAAGATGGCTCTGGAAGAAAAGAGAGTGAGCACATGTAGGGAGTGGGTTTTTAGACCCTGTGGAGCCTTTTGTTTGGAGTTGTTCCTGTGCCATGAACTTTGACCTGAGTCTGAGTGTGCCTTTCTGGTATTCTGATGGTGGTGGGTTAATCCTATTATGTCCCAAAGGTCAATCCTGCTTCCCTGGGGCTGTGGCTGATGGCTCTTAAGATTTTTGGTGTGAGGGATTGTTGATTCTAGGGATCTTTCTTCCTAATCCCAGTTTCCTGACTCCAATCTTTCTGACAAGATTATCACATCTGCAGTTCTGCAGACTTGGTTTCTGTTTGGGACAGAGAGACTTGGGGGCGGGGTTGGTTTCTGCTTTTAAAATCCTTTAGGGAAATATATTGTGGGGGCTGACTTCCCACAATCACTCTACTTTAGTATCACAACAGCCAGCTAATGAATTGTGGGTCACACTCAGTCCCTTCTCCTCCCTATTTATCTATTTGGCAGCCCAGAGAAAGACACCTTTTGGGAAAAGCGCATGTGAACGTTGTTAAGAAAACAGCACAGAGTCAGGTCCTTAGGCGGAGAATTCAAGTATCCTTATTCCATTTTGCATTACCTTAAAGCACGGGTGTCAAACATGATCAAACATGGCCCTTTTATGACTTGTGGACTTCAACTCAGCGTGCCTGGCTGAGGAATTCTGGGAGTTGAAGTCCACAAGTCATAAAAGGGCCAGGTTTGAAGACCCACTAAAGTTTTCTTTTGTTGGCTGGGGAATTCTGGGAGTTGAAGTTCAGAAGTGGCCAAGATTGGACCCCAATGCTCTAAAGCTTTCTTTTCCTTTTGTTTGGGATTCCTTTGGATCTACAATGAGGGGAGGGCACGGGGAGGGTGGTACAGAGGATCGATTGTCACCTGCTGGTTTTGCTAATGCGTGGTTGATTGTCCTTGACTTTTGGACAGCCCCATGGAAGAAGTGCCCCGCCTCAACAACCATAACTTACATCAATCAAGCAGCATGATTGAATTTCAATGCATGAGTAGTTTCTAAATAAACCTCTTTGTGAGGACCCCATCCGTGTGTGTGTGATAAATGCAAAAGGGATTTGACTGGTCATCTCCTCTGCTGCCACAGGAGAAAAAAAAATCCTGAAAAGCAGAAGTCTTGTGTCTGTCTGAAAGATGTCTTTTTTTTAACATCCAAATCAGGCCTTTTAGGGCTCAAAGTGGGAGCAGAATGGCAACTGGACACATACTTGGTTTTCCATCTCCCCTTTTCTGCCCACTATCAAAAAGCAAAACGTAGATTGCAATTTGTCAAATTAGAAGGCTGGTTTTTTATCTGTAAGCCTGGCAAAGGCAGGTGAGCTTCCCCATTTGGACAGAAAAATGAAGCTGCAGCCAGAAGGAATGTATTATCATTTTTTTTATAAAAGAGAGAGAGAGAGAGAGAGAGAGAAAGAGAGAGAGGGGAGTTTATAAAAAGACCCCAGTAGTTATTTCTTTTTTCTCTGTCATGCATGAAAATCTTTCAGGTTGTAGCAGCCTGCTTCAAGGTCCATTAAACAATACAGTGAAGGAACTGTGACAGTTCAAGGAATCTGGGCAGGGTGTGGGAGAAGGCCCTTAAAAGGAATATTCTGGAAGCAAACCCAGATATGAGGGAAAGAGAAGGATGAGCTGATAGCAGAGGAACATATTTGGGGTCCCAAACATCACACCTGGGCTTGCAATTGGAGAACCCAAGGAGGGGAAGCGGGGAGGGGGCTGGAGTCAAAGGCAAATCAGAACATCAGAACAACAGAGTTGGAAGGGACTTCGGAGGTCTTCTAGTCTGACCCCTCTGCTCAAGCCTGGCTTGGCAACTGGCATGTATTTATGACAGCTGCTCACTGTTCCAGGGACTTGTGTATCTCCATTTGTAGCCTATCCAGCCAGCTTCCAACAAGCAAAGTCAGGAAGGAAAGCCAGATTCACTTAACGATGGCATGATTTGCTTAACAACTGCAGTGGTTTACTTAACTGTGACAAAAAGGTTGTAAAACGGGGCACATTTCACTGTCTGGCTCAGGGACATTTCCCAAGGGAAAATTTGGGCTCAATTGTGATCGTAGGTCAAGGACTACCTATCTAGAAAAAGACAAATTAATGCACAAGTCCATGGTGCTGTTTGACATTGTGGCTGTGATAAAACCATATTACTTCTGGAAAGCTGGGAGCCAGAAGTGAAATGGGATCCCTGCAGATCCTGGTTCATGAGCCTGGAGAATGAAAATATATATATTTTACTTAACAAACACTTAACATATATATACAGTACACACACACACACACACACACACACACACACATATATATATATACATACATATATACATACATACATATATACATACATGCGCCTTTGGCGTCTAGTCATGCCGGCCACATGACCATGGAGACGTCCTCGGACAAGCGCTGGCTCTTCGGCTTTGAAACGGAGATGAGCACCGGCCCCTAGAGTCGGAAACGACTAGCACGCATGTGCAGGGGAACCTTTACCTTTACCTTATACATACATACATATATATATATATATATATATATATATATATATATATATATATATATATATATATATATATATATATATGTGTGTGTGTGTGTGTGTGTGTGTGTGTGTGTGTGTGTGTGTGTGTGTATAAAAATAAAGGGAACACAAAATAAGACATCCTACTATTAAATACAGTACATTGTGTTGTTTAAGTGTTCACTTTATTTTTTTGAGCAGTATATATAAAT
Source organism: Vipera berus (assembly GCF_964194415.1). Classification (NCBI taxonomy): domain Eukaryota; kingdom Metazoa; phylum Chordata; class Lepidosauria; order Squamata; family Viperidae; genus Vipera; species Vipera berus. The sequence goes on from NC_138202.1 coordinate 350,475,325, forward strand.
ATGTATGTATGTATGTATGTATATATATGTGTATGTGTGTGTGTATGTGTGTGTGTGTGACCTCTTTTGCTGCTACTAGTGCAGGGGTCTGCAACCTTGACAACTTTAAGATTTGTGAACTTCAGTTTCCAGAATTCAGCTGGCTGAGGAATTCTGGGAGCTGAAGTCCACAAGTCTTAAAGTTATCAAAGTTGCAGACCCCTGTACTAGTGACTTCTCAAGGTGGTTAAGCCCAGACAGCTTCATTACAGCTTTGGTATGCCTGGGACTTGTTTGTTGAGGAATGATGGGACAATAAATTATTCCACCTCATTATCTCTGTAATAATTATGGAATGGCTTCAAACGTTTGCAGCTGCTTTTGTTTTGAAGCAGAGGATTAAAAGAAATGTTAAAGACATGTTTCTGTACATCCACAGCTGGAAAAAATATAGCTTTATTTATTAGAGATGGTTCTCCATTTATGACCAGGATTGGGAACGGAAGTTACATTGCTAAGTCAGTCAGTTGTTAAGTGAGTCATGACCAATTTGGTGACCTTTGTTGTCAGGATTGTTAAGCAAATGTGGAACACTACAGTTCAAAATGTGGCTATTAAATGAATCAGCTTCTTCAATGACTTTTGCTTATCAGAAGCCAGCTGGGAAAGTCACAAATGGCCATCAGAAGACCCTGGGATGCTGCAAATGTCATAAATAAATGGACAGTAACCAAGTGCAGAGAAGAGCAACAAAGATGATCAGAAGACTGGAGGGTAAAACATATAAGGAACGGTTGCTGGAATTGGGTATGTCTAGTCTAATGAAGAGAAGGACGAGGGGTGACATGATAGCAGTGTTCCAGTATCTCAGGGGCTGCCACAAAGAAGAGGGAGTCAAGCTATTCTCCTAAAGCACCCGAAGGCAGGACAAGAAGCAACGGATGGAAACTAATCAAGGAGAGAAGCAACCTAGAACTAAGGAGAAACTTCCTGACAGTTAGAACAATTAACAAGTGGAACAACCTGCCTCCAAAAGCAGTGAATGCTCCAACACTGGAAATTTTTAGGAAGAGACTGGACAGCCATTTGTCTGAAATGGCATAGGGTTTCCTGCCTGAACAGGGGTTTGGACTAGATGACCTCCAAGGTCCCTTCCAACATTATTGTTATTATTATTGTTGTTGTTGTTGTTATAACTCGTAGTAGTAGAGTTGGAAGGGACCTTGGAGGTCTTCTAGTCCAACCCCCTGCTCAAGCAGGAAACCTTATACCATTTCAGACAAATGGCTGTCCAGTCTCTTCTTAAAAACTTCCAGTGTTGGAGCATTCACCGCTTCTGGAGGCAGGTTGTTCCACTGGTTAATTGTTCTCACTGTTAGGAAATTTCTCCTTAGTTCTAGGTTGCTTCTCTCCTTGGTTAGTTTTCATCCATCGCTTCTTGTCCTGCCTTCGGGTGCTTTGGAAAATGGCTTGACTCCCTCTTCTTTGTGGCAGCCCCTGAGATATTGGAACACTGCTATCATGTCCCCCCTCGTCCTTCTCTTCATTAAACTAGACATACCAAATTCCAGCAACCGTTCCTTATATGTTTTAGCCTCCAGTCCCCTGATCATCTTTGTTGCTCTTCTCTGTACTCTTTCTAGAGTCTCAACATCTTTTTTACATCATGGTGACCAAAACTGGATGCAGTATTCCAAGTGTGGCCTTACCAAGGCATTATAAAGTGGTATTAATACTTCACATGATCTTGATTCTATCCCTCTGTTAATGCAGCCTAGCACTGTGTTGGCTTTTTTGGCAGCTGCAGCACACTGCTGGCTCATATTCAAGTGATTGTCGACTAGGCTAGTTGTCCTAGACCCCCTGCAGAAGCACCCCCAGTAAAGAGACTCCAACCCCTGAGATTTCCCTGGTAGCAAGAAGGTTGCCATCAAGCCTGAGTTACTAAAATACAGCTCTCTGTCCTTTATACAAGATGCTTAACCCATCAGGGGAAGACAAGGAAGGATGCTTCCTGATGTGTGGTAACCCCAGTAACAGTTATTCAGCATCAGCTTAGCTGATGATTTTTCAAACAGACGGGAAGGCTGGGTGCAAGGGAGATAAAAGGTACGTGTCCTTTTTTGGTGGGCAAGACTGGAGAAGCCCATTCCACCATTCGGTGTTCCTGAATCTGGATAAATAGATTGGTACACCAAATCTGGAGACCCACTTAAGCGGAAATATTGGCCTATATTCCCATCTGAAAATTCTCCAATTAGATGGATTGCATGTTTCTATGGCAACTCCCCCTTTTCCCCCTCCTCCTGGACAGCTAAGGCACCATGTGCTGTATCAGAAAGCATTTTTCCCCCTTGATCAATGAAGAATGCCAATCCAGATGTGCAAATACTATTCCAGATAAGGCAACTGCTGGATAAGGGCTAAAAAGAATAGACAATTCAGCTGCCATAAGAATCAGGCTGCGGCCAGCTCCACTGTATGGGAGTCTGCAGGACGGGAGCAACAGGCGAAAGGGATGGGAATGATACAAGCTCCGTCCCTTATAGACAATGTGTGGTAACACACCCAATGATGTGTGATGTTGCAAGTATGAAAGAGGGGACCTGGGCAGTGGTGGGATTCAAATATGTGAACAACCGGTTCTCTGTATGGAGGCCGCTTCCGGAAGTCCATTCTGCGCCTGGACAACAAAAAAATTAGCTACCGGTTCTGCCGAACTGGTGCAAATTGGCTGAATCCCACTACTGACCCTGGGGCCTCATGGTGCCCAGCTCCCATCACTTAGCATGATGGTTGTTGTGAGTCACGCTTGATTTTACAACTTGATGGGCTGAGGTAATGGGACATGAACTCAAAGCAGTTGCTGATGGACATGCCTGGCAAAATATGTCCCATCCATTTGTGAAAAATTGGAAGCCGATACATCCCAGCCTTGGATCTAACAGTGTCCTTCTTCTTCAGTGATAACTGAAGGACCATCTTTTCCCAGTTATGTCCACCCGGCCCACCAAAGTGGGGGGCGCAAGTATGCTGTGGGTTCCCTCTCTTAAGAAGGCCCATCTAGTGGGACCGAGAAGAAGGGACTTCTTCATGGTGGTGGCCTCCCTGTGGAACATCATCATACCTGTGGAGATAAGATCGGCCTCCGCCTTGAGGCTCTTTCAAAAGATTGTTGTCATTACGGGTGGGGGGGTTGGATTTATTGATTTTATATTAGAAATTTTATTCCTGTGAGCCACCCAGAGCCACCATGAGTGAGCTGGGCCGCCATATACATTTTCTTAATTAATTTATAAAATAAATAATGACTGCTTTCAGACGGGGCTTTTTTTTCACCCATAGGTCAGGACACCCTCTCTCTGAGGATCCCCATTAAAATGAACGGGATGGGCATTATTACGATCCTAAAATTTTCCAGCCTACAGGGCCCAACGTTAGGGGTATTCCAGCCCGCAGATCAAATCCGTACAATTGTGAAGGGTGGAGGGGGGGGGGGGAAAGAGACATGCAGCAATGGCATGGAAGTCTCACTGGTGATGGTATGAATCAGAACATCATTGTTCAGCTTTTCAAGAGAACACTGTTGGTAGCCAGAGTGTCAATGCAATATTTTATCCTCTGGGAAGTGCATTAGCTCAACTGAGCAGCAGGAACTCATGTAGTGGTAAAGGAAGCACATTGCAGGGGATGAAATTCACCCTGAAGATAAACCTCAGAAGCCTTCCTCCTCCTCCTCCTCCTCTTCCTCCTCCCCCTCTTCTTCTTCTTCTTCCTCCTCCTCTTCTCCTCCTCCTCCTCATTATTATTATTATTATTATTATTATTATTATTAATTATTATTCCTCATTGTTCTTTTCCTTGTCCTCCTCCTCCTCCTCCTCACATTGCATAAATAAAAGCACATAGCTGATAGCAATGCCTGGATGCACAACATGCTTGTTGCTTCTGGGGCCTGTAGCTATCATCCATCATGTATCTTTAAAAAGTACAGAGAAGAGCAACAAAGATGATTAGAGGACTGGAGGCTAAAACATATAGGGAACGGTTGCTGGAATTGGGTATGTCCAGTTTAATGAAGAGAAGGACGAGGGGGGACATGATAGCAGTGTTCCAATATCTCAGGGGCTGCCACAAAGTAGAGGGAGCCAAGCTATTCTCCAAAGCGCCTGAAGGCAGGACAAGAAGCAACAGATGGAAACTAATCACAGAGAGAAGCAACCTAGAACTAAGGAGAAACTTCCTGACAGTTAGAACAATTAACCAGTGGAACAACCTGCCTCCAGAAGTGGTGAATGCTCCAACACTGGAAGTTTTTCAAGAAGAGACTGGACAGCCATTTGTCTAAAATGGTATAAGGTTTTCTGCCTGAGCAGGGGGTTGGACTAGATGACCTCCGAGGTCCCTTCCAACGTTGTTGTTGTTGTTGTTATTATTATTATTATTCCTGGATTATGAATTAGAATTACAGGATCCTAATGCAAGAATTGAATAAAACCTGATTCCTAATGCAAGAATTGAATAAAACCTGATCCTGGTGGAAAAAGAATTCAGATATATGAGGCACTGCCTGATACGTTTTAAAAATGGAAATGCAGCTATAGAGCACTGGAAATTTTATTCATTAAGGGGGAGGAAATCTTAACTTGATGTTTCTTTTTTAATCCACAACAATCGTGCATAATTTCCTGCAAGGAAAAATTGAAGTAGCTAATCACCATTCTTCCATCTGATTCTGGTACTATATAAAATACTCCCCCACCCCGGACTAACTTAATGGCTTGTGTTTCTCAACTTTGACAACTTTAAGACCTGATAGCAGTGTTCCAGTATCTGAGGGGCTGCCACAAGGCAGAGGGGGCCAGGTTGTTCATCAGAGCACCAGAGGGAAGGACAAGAAACAATGGTTGGAAACTGATCAAAGAGAGAAGCAACCTGGAATTAAGGAAAAAACTTCCTAACACCGAGGACAATTACCGGTAACCAGTAGAACAGCTTGCCTCCAGAAATCATGGGTGCTCGATCACTTGAGATTTTCAAGAAGACGCTAGGCCAGGGATCTTCAAACTTGGCCCTTTTATGACTTGTGGACTTTAACTCCCAGAATTCCTCAGCCAGCATGCCTGGCTGAGGAATTCTGGGAGTTGAAGTCCACAAGTCATAAAAGGGCCAAGTTTAAAAACCCCTGCGCTAGGCAGTCACTTGTCTGAGATGGTGTAGGTCCTCCTGCTTGAGCAGGGGGCTGGACTAGAAGACCTCCAAGATCCCTTCCAGATTCTATTCTATTCTATTCTATTCTATTCTATTCTATTCTATTCTATTCTATTCTATTCTATTCTATTCTATTCTATTCCATTCTATTCCATTCCATTCCATTCCAAATACATACTTGGAAACTTAGCTTTGAAGCATGCAACTCTGGATAGCTTTATAGGTTGTAGAAATCAGCTTAAGGTCTGATGAAGTCAAAAGTTAGTATATTTCCAGTAGATTGTAAGAGCAACAGGTAATACATTTACATGCAGATGTTCTGGACAAGCCAGAGCTCCAAGAATGTCAGGGAGTTAGTTGACATATAAATTGAACAGTCTCTTTAAAACTAAAAAGATGCTATTTGTGGTTCATTATCTTTACAAGAATTCAGAAATACAGAACTCAGAGGATAGGTTCTCTGCTGTAATTTTTGCCAAGTTAACATTTGGGTTTGCAATGACCTTGGATTCAAATAGAGGTAGACCTCGACTTACAACCATGCATCTAATGACCGTTTGAAATTACGACGGCACAGAAAAAAGTTACTCGTGACCATTTTTCACACTGGTGACAGCTGTAGCATCCCCATAGTCACATGATCCAAATCTGCATGCCTGGCAACTGGCTCATACTTCTGACGGTTGCAGTGTCCCCGGGGTCTTGTGACCATGTTTGGCAACCTTCTGACAAGCAAAGTCAATGGGGAAGCCAGATTCACACAACAGCCATGTTACTAAATTAACCACTGCAGGGATTCACTTATCAGCTGTGGCAAGGAAGGTCGTAAAATGGGGCAAAACTCACTTAACAACTGTCTCGCTTAGCAGTGGAAATTTTGGGCTCAACTATGGTATGTTGAGGAGTACCTGCAATTTGACTGTGATGATATTTCTTTTCCAAGTCAAGCAATGCAAGAATTTACACCTCAGTGGGACCTAAAGCTTATCCGCTCTGCCCTACTTATCCATAGTCCAATTTATCCATAATTTGCTAACCAAGAGCAGATGCTTCAGGCAGTAAAGGAGTTGCTGAAAAAGCTCTTCTGGATGAAATTGGTCTACATCAGGGGTCTCCAACCCCTGGTCCGTGGACCAGTACCAGGCCGCGGCTTGCCTGCAACCGGTCCGCACAAACAAGCAAAACCCCATCTGCGGGATGCAGGCAGCACACAAAACCACGCCCCCTCCGGTCCATGGAAAAACCCGTCTCCACGGAACCAGTCCCTGATGCCTGAAAGGTTGGGGACCTCTGGGCTACAACTCATCGTACTCTACTCAAGAAATGCACCTGCAATTGGTCTTTCTCTTGCTCCTTCACAGCAAGTCCTTGACGTACAACCACAACTGTGCCCCAAATTTCTGTTGCACAGTTGTTAAGTGAATTTTGCCCCATTTTACAGCCTTTCTTGCAACGGTGGTTAAGTGAATGGTGGCAAGTGGTGAAGTTAGTAACATGGTTGTAAAGTGAATTTGGCTTCCCCACTGACTTTGCTTGTCAGAAGGTCACAAAAGGTGGTCGCAAGACCCCGGGACACTGCAACCGTCATAAATATGAGTCAGTTGCCAGGCATCTGGATTTTGATCACATGACCGTGAGGATGCTGCAACTGCATCAGTGTGAAAAACAGTCACAACTCACTTTTTTCAGAGCCATCGTAACTTCAAATGGTCACTAAATGAATGATGCCTGTACTGTCCCCACAGATAGAGAAAGAGAGAGAGACACAAACAAAAAGAGAGAGAAAGAGAGAAAGGGAAACAGAGAGACAGAGAAAGAGAGAAAGGCAGAAAGAAAAAGAGAGAAAGAGAAAAGGAGAGAGAGAGAGAGAAAGAGAGAGACAGAGAAAGAGAGAGAGAGAGAGAGAGATTCAATATCACCAAAAGGTCCAATGTCTCTCTCACTCTTAAGGCTGGGGAGCACCATCCAGCCATACCACAGGACTCCAGGATCTGCTCATCTGATCAAAAGAGAGACGAATTCCAATTTGCCCAGAGGAGATCAAACAGGATTGAAAATGTTGGGAGTCACAACAGAATAACCGAGATGGGGAAAGCCAGATTCACTTCATGACCTCAGGATTCACTTAACAGGCGCAACAATTCGCTTAACAACTGTGGCAATTAAAAGGTGGCAAAATTAAACCTGACTCATTTAACCACTGCCTTGCTGAGCAATGGAAATCCTGGTTCCAGTTATGGTTGCATAGGTAGTCCTCGGCGTACGACCACAATTGAGTCCCAAAATTTCTCTTGTTAAGTGAGACATTTGTCAAGTGATTTTGGCCCCGTTTTATGACCTTTCTTGCTGCATTTGTTAAGCGAATCACTGCAGTTTTTATTTTTATTTATTTGATAAGTTGATAAGTTAGTAACCGAATCTGGCTTCCCCATTGACTTTGCTGGTCAGAAGGTTGCAAAAGAGGATCACGTGACCTTGGGACACAATGGTCATAAGTATGAACCAGTTGCCAAGCATCTGAATTTTGAGCACATGACCATGGGGATGCTGCAAAGGTCGTAACTGTGAAAAATGGCCATAAGTCACTTTTTCCAGTGCTGCTGGAATGGTCTTTGAATGGTCACTAAATGAACTTGTATGTTGAGGACTACCTGTACTGTACATCGAGGACTTATCAGTTGCTTGTGATTTAATCAAGAAACCCTCGTTAAGTAAACCCTGAGTTGGCACCTTATTTGAGTCAGCTGCATCCTACTGAATGTAAAAATAATATCCTTGCAGGTGTAATGTCTGCTTTCCCATTTACGTGAGCCACTAAATCACGTGGCCAGTTTCATTGTAAGATATTGAAGCTGTGAAGTAGGTGAAGGTGCCACCTAGTGGCCAGATTGAAATATGATCTCTTTGGCTAAGGAGAAAACCAGTGGTCCATGAGTGTTTTCAGAAGTCAATTGATCAATCAGAATAGAGCTGGAAGGGACCATGGAGGTCTTCTAGTACAACCCCCTGTTCAAACAGGACACCCTACCATTTCAGACAGGTGGCTGTCCTGTCTCTTCTTAAAGAGACAAGTCAAAGCTCTTTTGTGCCCAAAGAAATGGAAAAAATGCTAGTTTTTGGCTCTTACAGGGTTTTATATGTTTTCTAATCCAAGCTGAGTGTGAATCTTTCTGTCTTTGTTTCTTCAGAACACCAGACGTCAAGCAAAATCATAATTCCCCCATTATTATTCAAGATGATTTATTCTCAGCCAGTAGTAGCACCTGTCCAACCCTACGTGGGTGAAAAGGAGGATCAAATGGACCTTATTATGGATGGAAGACCACAAGGTAAATCCTAGAAACTCTGCCAAGTGGGGAAATTGAAAATACATTCTGGAAGCAGCCAGTAGCACATCAATGTCAAGATCACAGGAAGTATTAGTACCGTTTTTATAACACCCTAGGAAGACCACAGCAGGAATACGACAGTCAGTTTTGGTCACCAAATCACGAAAGAGATGTTGAGAATTTGGAAAAAAAAATTCAGAGAAGAGCAACTAAGATAATCAGAGGCCTGGAGACTAAAACATACAACGAACGGCTACGGGACTTGGGTTTGGCTAGTCTAAAGAAAAAACAAAAACGGGGAGACATGAGAGCAGTGTTCCAGTATCTGGGGGGGCTGGAAGAGGGGGTCACATTATTCACCAAAGCACCAAAGGGAAGAACGAGAAACAATGGCTGGAAGCTGATCAAAGAGAGAAGCAACCTGGAATTAAGGAGAAACTTCCTGACAGTGAGGACAATCAACCAGCGGAACAGCTTGCCCCCAGAAATCGTGGGCGCTCCCATCACTGGAGATTTTTAAGAAGAGAGTGGACAATCACCTGTCTGAGGTGGTATACGGGTTCTCCTGCTTGAGCAGGGGGATGGAGTAGAAGACCTCCAAGGTCCCTTTCCAGCTCTCTTCTCTTCTCTTCTCTTGCTAGGTTGGCAGGATCTGGGGTGAGGATGGGAACGTACCGTCACGCAACACTCGGGACTTGAACCTGGACTTTTAGCTTGTCCAGCTGAGAAGCCTAGCGTCTTAACTGCTGAGCCTCCAGTCAGAAGGAATGCATATTATTCCTGGACACGACCTGGATTTCCCTCCCTCCCCTCCAATGTTTTTCCCAAGCTTTTTTTTTTTAAGCTACTATGCCTATTTTGGGATCTACTATTCTATTTTTATGAGTTTTTCATTTGAAAATGGTAACAAACATGCTTCCCCTAATCGTTATATCACAATTATATATTCAGCCCTTGGCTGAAAAGTATGCATAGTTAAATCTGGTTAACAGATTCTGGTTCATTGTTTATTCTGTTGTTCCATTGCTTTACGGGTGTTCTTTTCTTTTCTGTTTTTATTGTTGTAAAGTCTCTGGAGTAACGCCAAAGTGAGATTGGTGGCAAATAAATTAAACAAACAAAGAAACCTGGATGAGAGACCACTAGAAAAATCCCAGGGTGAATTCCTACTGTGATCAATAGGTGGCAGTGTTGGCATTAAAATCAATATCTTTTTGGCACCGGAAACTTTTCAGCCTTTCTTTTAACATTTTTACAGAATGCAGAATAGAACATAAAATAACAGAAAGGCAAGGGAAGGGAACTTGGAGGTCTTCTAGTTCAACCCCCTGCTCAAGCAGGAGACCCTATACTATTCTGGACAAATGGCTGTCCAATTTCTTTTTGAAAACCTCCAGCAGTGGAGCACCCACAACTTCTGAAGGCAAACCGTTCCATCACTTAATTGCTCCCATGGTCAAAATGGACCTGATTTAATAACAATTTTTGCGGCAGTTGTTAAGCAAATCAGCTTCCCAATAGGTGTTTTTTTGCCATTTTTGCAGAAAATTGGCAAAATCCCCCCCCCGCCCATGCAAAGGACCAGAATGGCACCCCCATTATCAATTTTCTTTTTTAAAAATGCACATACGGACTTGCTTAGTTCTTTGAAGGTTGAAGAATTTCCATTATAACAAATGCAAAGCAAGAAGGTGTCCCTAAGCATCAATGTAAACACCCAGGTGTGCAAAAAGAAGGGGCAGTTACCATGTTGACCTTTTTGACCACCATCACCTTGCATACATTTCTGAAGTGGTACCTATTTATATACTTGCATTTGTATGCTTTCAAACTGATAGGTTGGCAGGAGCTGGAGCAAGGGACAGGAGCTCACCCTTTTGCGTAGTCCTCAGGTCTCGAACCTGGGCTGCCGGCTTTCCAGCTGAAAAGCCCAGTGTCTTAACCATTAGGCCACCAGCACCACTCCTTCTTTAAAGTATATTTCTTCTATTTTTCTTTATTAAATTGATGCTGCTTTTATTTGGGTAACACCTTTTTTATGATAGGTTATTATTATTTTTCAAGTCTGCTTTCATGTTTGATGTGGCTGTAAGCAAACTGAGGAAGAAAATGGATGGTAGAGACACATATCTGCGCGTTGCATTGATATTAATTCCTTTTTAAAATGAAACATTCTATGAATGTAGCAGTTACAGCAGCCAGAAAAGTTCGTTGCCTCAAGTTTTATTTACTTATTAAATTTATATGCCGCCCATCTTGCGTGACTTACAGTGCAATAGAAATAGAAGTATAGGAGCAATTATAAATATAGGAACAATTAAAATTACAAGAATTAAATAGAGTTAAACAGATCGCTTCCTCCAATTCAAGTCACAAAACACACCACCACAAATCGGCCTAGGGATTCCGGTCTATAAAGCTAAAAATCTAAACACTATTTCCACACTTGTGCAGAAAAAATTAATGAACCAACTATCGGCTGCCTTTTACCAATCTTAAACATCCATCATCCTTCCCAAATGATAGGCTCTTTGAGTTTGATGCATTATGGTTTCCAAGAAACGGGGTTATGGCAGGATAAGAGTTTTGCGCTTTAAAGCTGCAGCTGTAATTTTAGGGACCTTCCCGCCATGCCAGGATTTAAACAGTGAGCCACTTTCTGCTCCCACAATGTCCCTGGGAACCAATCTTGGGTTGATAGAGCTGCTTGATCAAGGATCCGCTTTATGTTCCCCCTGACTGGGAAGAGGCAGGGGGGGGGGCTCTCCGTTTGGCAAGGAAGTAATTTACACAGCAAACAAACAGGCTATTGTATGGCTGAAGCCAGCACATCACCATTTTTTTGAGAGAGAAATAGAGAGAGAGGCTGCCACAAAAAGGAGGGGGCCAACTTATTTTCCAAAGCACCAGACGGCAGGACAAGAAACAATGGATGGAAGCTAATCAAGGAGAGAAGCAAGGAGGAATTAAGGAAAAACTTCCTAACAGTGAGGACAATTAACCAGTGGAAGAGCTTGCCATGGGAAGTTGTAGGTGCTCCAACACTGGAGGTTTTTAAGAAGAGACAGGACAGCCACCTGTCTGAAATGGTATAGGGTCTCCTGCTTGAGCAGGGGGGGGTGGACTAGAAGACCCCCCAAGGTCTTCATTCTGACTTTGCAGAGGAAGTTAAATTATAATAAGGCACAAGCTACACTAAGAAACCAAACACCAATGTGTGTGTGTGTGTGTGTGTGTGTGTGTGAGAGAGAGAGAGAGAGAGAGAGAGAGAGAGAGAGAGAGAGAGAGAGAGAGAGAGAAAGGGAGGAAGAGAGAGATTTTGACTTGGTTCCCTTTTCCTGACAAATATTCAGTGTTTATTCATCCCCCCCCGCCACCCCGCCGAGATTTCCAGGTATCCCGCTGGAATACAGCCTACTCAGATCTGTGTGATGGGAAGATTGAAAGCGAACTGACCCTGAACTGAAAGAATGTGGATAAAATCAAGATGAAACTAGAAAAACAATGCTCTCTATAAAATATACTAGACCAGTGTTTCCCAACCTTTGGCAACTCTTAAGATATGTGTGTTCTTTATTCTAATTATATTGTGGTATATATATATATATATATATATATATATATATATATATATATATATATATATATATATATATATATATATATATATATATATATATATATATATATTTGCTAGCTGCCCAGAATTCCTTCTAGCAGATGGGTGACATATACATTTATTTAGAAATGAAAGAAATGAATCCTACTTGTAATCTCAGAAACAGTATCAATGGGGCACCTAAGAGATTTGGGTGCCTGGGGTGAAGGAGTAGATCAGGGCTCTTCAAACTTGGCCCTTTTATGACTTGTGGACTTTTAACTCCCAGAATTCCTCAGCTAGCATGGCTGGTTCAGGAATTCTGGGAGGTGAAGTCCACAAGTCATAAAAGGGCCGAGGTTGCCTACGCCTGAACTAGATGATCCACTGTTTCTTCAGCTTCTCTGCACAGGCCAGCATTTGCTATCTGTTGCTGTCTTCTCAATCCTGCCTTTGTTGCAGAATTTGTGCATTTGTTCTTAAGACTTAGTCTTATGTTGCCAGAATTAGCCCCTCTTGTCTCTTTCTTCCATTTTCCTGCTCTTAGTCAGCACCCAGGCCTTATTGTCGTCTCTTTTGCTTATATTATGTACTTATCATTATTATCATTATTATAGCTAGTTTGGAAAGTGAAAAAAAATCCTGACTGCAAGATCTGTATAACAATGGGACCATCTATCTACAGAGATTGTTTTTAAAAAGAGGATGGCCATGTACAGTTCATGTACGAGGAATGACTGGAGAGAGAACAAAATGGATGACGAGATCGCCATGCTGCATACTCCTTCCCCATCAGGGACTTTACAGATGTGATGATCTATGCAGCTTTCATTGGCTATAACAGATGAGGCTGATAGTCCAATACAATAATTGTCTACTCCACAGGTAGTCCTCGACTTACGACCACAACTGAGCCCAAAATTTATGTTGCCAAGTAAGACATTTGTTAAATGACTATGGAGATTCTCAGTCATCCAGGTCATGGTTGTCCCAAAGGTGTTTTTTGGGCAAAACTCACTTTTTCATGAGGCAACCGGACTTTCTTTTTTCTCTTTGAAGACGTTTTGCTTCTCATCCAAGCAGCCTCTTCAGCTCTGCCTGGATGGTGGGGAATATAAAAGAATGCAAATGACCAGCTGTCTGCAAGGAGTATAAATCCTCCCATTTCCCCACCATCCAGTCAGAGCTGAAGAAGCTTCTTGGATGAGAAGCAAAACGTCTTCAAACAGAAAAAAGAAAGTACGGTTGCCTCCTGAAAAAGCACCTTTGGGACATTTGTTAAGTGAGTTTCGCCCAGTTTTACAACTTTTCTTGCCATTGTTGTTAAGTGAATCATGGCAGTGGCTCAGTTAATAACCTGGTTGTTAAGCAAGTCTGACTTCCCCATTCATTTGTCAGGTAACAAAGGGTGATCACATGACCTCAGGGCACTGCAACCGTCATAAATACGAACTAGTGGCCAAGCATCCAAATTTTGATCATGTGACCATAGGGATGCTGCAAGTCACCTGGAAAATGGTCATTAAGTCATTTTTCCCCAGTGCCAACGAACTGTTGTTGAGGATTTCTGGGAAGTCAGGTCCCTGAACTCAACAAATCCCGTGATTTTTGCAAACAAGTAGAATTGTTGCCGTTTCTTTCCTACAGCCTTTGCACCATCTTGGATAAGGAACGAAGCCAAGGGGCTGGATTCACGCAAGAAGCCGTCAATCCTCAACTTGGAGACATCCTATCCAAATTGTGCATGTCGTATGAATGCAGCCACTAAGAGACTTTTCCCTGACCTGGGGGAAAGGCAGCCGTGTGAACACAGCCTGATTAACGCTGGCGTTACGATTTTCTCTCTCCAGGGGGAAAAAAAAAGAGCAGTTTGGCAACGGCCTTTCCCTCATTTTTCCAGCCAGCCCAACTCTCAGCCCAGCAGAGAAGCGACGCTGCAAAACGAAGCGGTGCCTCCCTCCGTCACGATCCACCTTTTTCAATAATAATAATAATAATAATAATAATAATAATAATAATAATAATAATAATAATAATAATAATAAGAAGAAGAAGAAGAAGAAGAAGAAGAAGAAGAAGAAGAAGAAGAAGAAGAAGAAGAAGAAGAAGAAGAAGAAGAAGAAGAAGAAGAAGAAGAAGAAGAAGAAGAAGAAGAAGAAGAAGAAGAAGAAGAAGAAGAAGAAGAAGAAGTAGTTGGAAGGGACCTTGGAGGTCATCTAGTCCAACCCCCTGCTAAGGCAGGAAACCCTATACCAGGGGTAGGCAACCTCGGCTCTTTTATGACTCATGGACTTCAACTCCCAGAATTCCTGAGCCAGCAAAGCTGGCTCAGAAATTCTGGGAGTTGAAGTCCATGAGTCATAAAAGAGCCGAGGTTGCCTACCCCTGCCCTATACCATTTCAGACAAATGCTTGTCCAGTCTCTTCTTAAAAACTTCCAGTGTTGGAGCATTCACCACTTCTGGAGGCAGGTTGTTCCACGGGTTAGTTGTTCTAACTGTCAGGAAGTTTCTCCTTAGTTCTAGGTTGCTTCTCTCCTTGACTAGTGTCCATCCGTTGCTTCTTGTCCTGCTTTCAGGGGCTTTGGAGGATGCACGAACAACAACCCTCCTCCGACGCATGCGGAGCCGGAGCCGCCGCCGCCGCCGCCGCCGCCGCTTTATAGCGCGTCTCGGACCCACGTGCTTTCTCCTCCGCCTCTTTCGGCGAAAGAGGGCGCGGCCCCTTTAAGGAGGCAAAGCGCTCCGCTCCCCCCACCCGGCCATGACTAGGCAAAGCGGCTCAAAGAGGGCTCCGGGTTCGGCCAAGCCCCGCCTTCCACCTCCATCAGACACGTTGGGTGGAGCCTGAGCAAGCCCCGCCTCCTCCTTGATTTCCCCCCCCCTCCCGCCTATTGTGAAAGGAAGCACGCCAGCTGCAAAAAAAAAAAAAAACCAACCCGCGTGCGCCTTGTGCGTGCGGGCTTCGTCTGCGTCGCGTCGCAGCCGGCCAAGCGTCGCCCGGCTCGGCGTCCGGCTTCCCAAGGCGCGGGACTACAGCTCCCATGCGGCTTTTTAAGGGCCCGCCGAGCGTGGGGAAGGGCCGTTGAGGGAACGCAGAGGGCGGGCGGGCGCCGTCCCCGTCCGCCTGGTGGGCATTCCTGGGGAACTTCAGGAGACTCTTTAGGTCGGGAAAATGCTTAAAGGGGAACGTACCGATCTTGCTTTCCCCCACCCTTTAAATCAGGGGTCTTCAAACTCGGCCGTTTTATGACTTGTGGACTTCAACTCCCAGAATTCCTCAGCCAGGCATGCTGGCTGAGGAATTCTGGGAGTTGAAGTCCACAAGTCATAAAACGGCCGTTTGAAGACCCCCTACTTTAAATATTGGCTCCCATCTCTCTCTCCCCCCCCCATTGCACAGCACGGCCGTCTAAAGGTCGATCTCGGACATCCGTCCCATCGAGGTCATTAAGGCAGGTTCGTGGGAATAAACGAAATCTGACCTTATTGGGATTCCTAAGCACCGCTAGGGTCAAGCTGCCACCCGCGGTTCCCTTTCGCTGGACGGGAAAATCCTCTTTAACTCTTTAACTCGATCCAGTCTGGGCTGTTCCCTGACACCACTGGATGACCTCGCCAGGGCTCGTTGCCTTGGAAGAGTGA